>NC_042617.1:186662029-187262029 GCF_901001135.1 Rhinatrema bivittatum | reverse complement strand
ATATTGCTTATATGCAGACAATATTTAATTGTATTTTCTGCTAGATTCCACATGATTTGTTACTGCTAGCTTTACCTTGCTTTGTCTATCCACCATTAGAAGCTGGCTAACTCATTGTAAATTGTCTCTGAATCTAAAAAAAAAAAAAATAATAATCCTTGGTAGCTCTTTAACCTACAAAATCCCTTCAACATTTTCTTTTCATAACAATACACTACAAATTGTACAGAAAATTCATAATCTAGATGTTATAGACTTTTCCTTGGGTATTCAAGCAAAAGTCAAAACAGTAATTCAAACTTAATTTGCCAAGCTGAGGCTTCTTCAACATCTTAAGTTATTTCTTGATCTTTCTGATTTCAGAACAGTCTTTAATCTTTTCAGGTATTATTATAGCTCTCTATTGGGCCGATGTAATATAGTGTGCTTGGTCAAGCACACTGTTTAGCCTGCAGTTGGACGCAGGTTGTGTAGGTGGTACACAACCTGTCCAACGGGTGACAAAACTAATAATGTGCATCACTTGCAAATGCATGTTGATGAGGTTATTAGCGAATCACCCACAATGCAAAAAAAAATGTGCATCTAAAATGCACATTTTTACGCTCAAAAATTAAAGCTGAGCACTCTCAAAAGTTGTACAGAAAAGCAGAAAATACTGCTTTTCTGTATATCCTCCTACTTAATATTATTGCAATCTTAAGGAGAAAAACTTTGAAAAATGATAAAAAAAGATTTAAAAAAAAAAAAGTTCTAAAAAGTGGCATCCGTTTCCTGAACCCCCTGGCTGTGCGCCAATTAGGAAAATGGACGCCGATAAATTCGGCGCCCATTTTCTAAACCAGCAGACAGCTGACCGCTCACAGGCTCCCGCTGTCAAGGAGACAGTAGGGGCGTGCAAGCAACCCTATCACTTACTTGAAAATGCGACCCCTAATTTAAATATTGCATGGCGCTCCCCGAAGGGGTGCCTGGGGGCACGTTAGGATAGCTGGCGCTGAACACTCAGTGCCCACTTTCCACGTGTTTTTATTGCATCGGCCCCTATATAGGTCTTCCTCAGAACACAATCAGACCATTACAATTAATTCAGAATGCTGCTGCTCGTTTGCTCATAGTTATGAATATAGCAATTACATTTCCCATGTATTGTAATCACTTCATTGGCTTCCTCTCCAATGACACATACAATATAAACTTGCCTTTATTACAAATAATCCCTGGGGAAGGAATTTTATTACGAAGATCAGGTGCACACTATGGGGTGGATTTTAAAAAGGAGCCCACGGGCATACATGTGCGCACTACCCAGCATGCGCACATGTACACCCGATTTTATAACTTGCACGTGCAGGCGCGCGCAAGTTATAAAATCAGCGGTCAGAGGAACAAGGGGGTGCACAATTGTGCACCTTGCACACGCCGAGCCATGCTGCCTTCCCCCATTCCCTTCCCCCTAACCTGACCTTCCCACCCCTTCCCCTAACCTTCCCTCCCAACCCTACTCTAACTCCCCCTGTCCTTTGTCTTACCTTTTGCGCCTGCCCCCGATCTTCCGACACAGCGGCAATGGCCGCTCTGTGGGAGGCCTCTGGCCCTGGCCCCACCCCCACCCCTTTTGTAAAGCCCTGGGACTTACACGCGCCCTGGGGCTTTACGCGCGTTGCCAGGTCTTTTAAAAAATAGGCCCGGCATGCGTAACCTTTTGAAAATCCGGCCCTAAGGATTTACAAGCCTACCAGAACCCCTCATTTCTGTGGTCAAAATCTGTTAGATGTTTCATCCCCTTATTTCACGAAATTGTCAACAAGTGAACGGGCTTTTTCTATCACCAAGCCAATTTTATTTATTTATTTGATTTATATTCCACTTTTTCACATTTCAAAGTGGGTTACATTCAACTCTTTCCCTCTTTCTCTGTGTACTCTAGCAAACTCTAAAGAATTTTAAAAGACTCTGAAGACACATTTGTTCAAGATGCCCTTCTCCCCAACACTCCAACATGCAACTTCTGTCTGTTGATGTGATTTGATAACAGTTTATTGAGTTTCACTATTGTTCTAGCAGCATTCTACATTATGCATTTATATAAAAGGCTTATTGTATCAACAGCATTATGATGTTATGTACGTGCATTAGATGTGAGTATTCTTATTTTATATTATGTATGTTTTTATGTACCTGGCACTGAAATTTGAAGGATGTGGAAAATAAATACTTTAAAATAAATAAATAAATTACAGCCTATCCACTAAAAATAGGACTGGGACTTCTTGAACTGGTTTAAAGGTTTAGGAATGAAAGTGATATGCATAATAATTATTGCAGTTACATTTTGTCTTGTGACTAGACTATCAATGTATAATGGTGTCCATTTTCAGCCCCTATGCAGCTCAGTTAGTTAGCTAGATAAACATATCCAGCTAACTAGTAGGGTATATCTAGCCAGCTAACTTTAGGACAGCCCTACAGCCTGATCAGAGTTAGCCACATAGGTTATGCAGCTAATTCTGCTCCATCTAGAATGCCCCCAACTTTATACGGCTAAATTCTAGCCGCATAACTCATTATGCGGCTAGAATTTAGCTACATATGGCTTCAATATTTCTGGGTAGCCATTTAGACTTTTGGCTTTCCAATATCAACCTCAATAAGTCTGCCATAAGTCCAGAACAAATTTTATGGTTTCTACAATGGTATCAGTCCCATCAACTTTGCTACAGAACATTCTGATCTCCACTCAAAGAAAAGACTGTCAACTTGTTTTATTTATCTCCACTCCACCGCTGAGGAAATAGATCGACCTTAACTAATCTGAGTCTAGCCCAGAGCCTTTACCCCTATGACAGTTAAGAGTTCTAGTGTAACTCGATGTTCTATAGGCAGGGCCTGCATGGGATGAAGCATAATACTGTCATACTAAATATTACAAAATAAGAATATCTGCTTTGAGGGGGGCTTCTATAGAAACAGATCAGCTGGTAGTGGTAAAGAAACATAAAAATAATAGTATAAAAATAACTGATCAGACTTGTAGAAATAGCCAAGGTTGTAGAATGTTATGCTGCGACCTCTGCTGCTCACCTCTTTTCTCTCCACTGCTTCTAGTCTGGGGAAGAAAGCCATCTCTGCTTCTATACACGGACCCTCATGGCGTTCCCAGGATGGTGTGGGTGCTCCTGGCAGCCATCTTACTTCCGGAGTAACCTAGGGCACGTGCGCGCGCCTGGCCCCTCCTTGAGTGTGTCATGGTGGGAACCTCAGGGGGCATCCCCACCGCATGACATCACCCGCTTCTACTACTTAAGCTCAGCTGACATTCAGTATGACGAGTTAGCAAGGATTCCAGTCCTTCTTATTCCGCCATTCTGCGACTCTGGTTGTTGTTCCTGTCTAAGTGTTCTCGGTACCCGCTCCTTGGGGGCCTCGCTCACTGCCTCTGCTCTCTTTCAGTGAGTTCTGCTTCGTTTCTTGGATGACCTGGCCCTGCTCTGTTCCAGTGTCTATGCTTCAATCTACTTCTTCAGTGCCAAGTGAGTACAGTGCCTGCTCTCCACCTGCCTCTACCTTGACTGTGTGGATTCTCGAATTACCCCACTCTGAGGGACCGCTACCGGATCCATACCATCTTGTGCAACTTGCCACTGGCATCGGGCCTACCCCGCGTTGCGGACCACTACTGGATATCGCCTGCACAGACACCAGCAAGAGAATGTACTCTTCAGGGCACCCCCGCTCTGCAGGTTACCACCGGCTCGCTACAGCCTTGTATACATCCATCTACTATCTCCGGCCTATCCTGCACTACGGGCCTCTACCAGAGATATCCTACACAAGCACCACTGAGAGGAAGTATTTCCAGGACCATCCCGTGCTGTGGGCTATCATCGGAAAAGACCTGCTTGCAGGTCCTACATCTTGGACTAAGTTCATTACCTGTTCCACAGGTTACCATTGCAGTATAATAAAGTTATTTCTCTGTTGTCCATCATCACTGAGACTCTGCCTGTCATGGTGAGTCACCACAGGGCTCCTTCCTGTGGGTGGAGTCTACCCTTACCATGACCCAGGGGCCCATTATCTAACTCTATACATACAGAACATAACATGTTAAAATGTAAGCTTAAGGTTAAGCAGTATGTTAAAGGTCAGCATTAAGTTTCGTTTTTACCTTTTGGGCTCAACTTACAAGAGATCATATGACTTTACAAGAATGTATTCTTATTAGCATATACAAGAAAACTATAATACCTGCAAGTTGAAAAATGTAATGCAAAGAAACTAATCCAGTGACATATTTAATTGAGTGAAAAGCTGATCTGACATTTGCATTGCTTGGTAAGCACTGCTCTTTATAAGATATCTTCTAATAAAAAGATTTTTGTCTTACAGCTGTTGGTATTCAGTGTTTACTAGCACC
This sequence comes from Rhinatrema bivittatum, assembly GCF_901001135.1. Lineage (NCBI taxonomy): Eukaryota > Metazoa > Chordata > Amphibia > Gymnophiona > Rhinatrematidae > Rhinatrema > Rhinatrema bivittatum. The sequence goes on along the minus strand of NC_042617.1, from coordinate 187,257,609 downwards.
CCCTACAAACACCAACATGGTTTGAGGTGAAGTCATGGAACAATCAGGTCTTGCCACCAGTACAAACTGAGGTGGAGCTGCAAAACAATTGGAAATCTCTGCAGATGGGTACCCAGATGAGACTGCAGAGCAACAAACTGAGACAAAGAAGGAGGAAGGAGGAGACTTTGGATAGTCCAGGCAATGATGAAAGGGCAGAACCTAAAAAGGAACCCATACTTCAAATGTCTACCCATTCAACAAAGGGTATACCAGCTCTCAGACTATTTACAGAATGCAGGTCCAAGAAATACTGGAGTACTCAGCCTGAGAAGATGTCAGAAGACCACCCAGTTATGAAACCAGGAATTGGAGGAGAGCAGCATGAGAAATAAGAATCTCCCCATGACAACACAGCATGAACAATTGTGGGGTTCCCAACAAAAACAGTCACAAGAATGTCCTGGAAAAGTTGGGTCTTGACCATTCAGCCATCTAGAATGGGTGTTTGAGGACCTATAGCAGAAGGTCATCCTTCAATACAGACAACAAGGGGTTACCACCCCCAGCTGTGTCATCTGATGCTGCATAGGTCTGCAAGGGCTTCTAATTTGGATGTAACTTGTTCTAGTGAGCCCATTCTACAACATTCTCCCTGACTGTCCTGGTTTTATTCCAGCAAAATATTCTGTACAGAACCATGTAACTTTGTGTGTGTGTATAATATCCCAGTTTCCTAAGTAAAGAATCCTTGCATACTGCTACAGACAAACTCTGACTTATTTCTGCTTCATACTTTCTCTTAAAGGTGTTGAGGTCCCTCCTGCACATACACCCAGTTCTAACCCTGAATAAGCAGATCCAACCAGAACAGGAACCATTGGTTGAAAATGATCAAATTCATCATGCTATCCCAAACATTCCTTTATCTTTTTCCATCACAATTGCATTAATTTGCTTACATTTGGAACTTTGAGTCGTTATAAATGCTGATTTATTAATCCCAAAAGGTCTTTATCTGAAAGCTCTCTGTTAATTCTCAGTCTGATAGTCCATGGCTAATGGCTATGTTATTACAAGCTGCTAATTGGAGGCAGCATGATATCTTATCATCTCTTTATATTAAACTGCATTCCACTAAGCAACAAAGTTTGCAAAACCCCTAGGACAAAGAGGGTTCACACCGATCTAGATGTGTTTCTGTTTTTTTTTATACAATGAATCCTGATCACTGCAACCATTACACACCTATCAGCTAAGCTACCGTCCTCTACAGCACAGTCTTCATTTAATTTTCCCACAAATGAGATTGGAATGTATTCCACTTGTGTTTCATACACATTTACGCAAATAGCTTTTGAAACTCAAATGCAAGTGCATTTAAATCTCATTTGTAGGAAAAGTAAATGAGGAGTTTACTGCAGTACTTGTTGAAAGCAAAATGTTTACCTTGTTTTCTGCCCAAGGTTAATAGTTCAAACTAAAATGGAAGGCCGACCGGACCCCGTGTCCGGTCGGGCAGGATAATGTGGGCCCAGGCCCACTCCGGGAGCGAGCCCAGGTCCGCGACGGCAAAAGGGAGGGGGGGGGGAGGTGGTAGGAGCGAGGCGGGTAGGTCAGCGTGAGGGCAGGGAGCGAAGGGAGGGGGTCGGAGAGGAGAAGTGCTGGCTCCGTTTTAGGCGGGCGGGGATAGGAGGAGATGGGCGCATTGCCATGGTGCCGGTTGGCCCTGATTGGCTGTTGGGATCCCGTGCTCGGGGTAGGGGGTCCTGAGAGGGTCGCGCGGCACAGGCAGGGGGATTGCGAGGTGGCTGCACGGCGGTAGGGCGGCCGATTCCTGCTTTCCCTGCTTTGTTCTCTCCTTCGGCTCGCCGGCTACCTGTTCGTATGGTGCCCGATGGCGGACGGGTCGCAGAGGATGGAGGAAGCTGAGCAGGATCGGGCGTTCCCGATCGGGCCAGAGTCGGAGGAGGCGGCCTGGGTCCCGGGGGAAGGTGAGGCGGCAGACGCTGAGCCCGAGGACATGAGAGGCGGCCTGGCAGTCCTGCGAAGTGGTCTGGCAGTACTCGAGCGGGTGAGCTGGAACGCCGACATGGGGAGGGGTGGGGCTGGCAGAGGGGGGGAGGCCGGCGACCAGGGGTTGCATCGGGGGGGGGGGGGGGCAATGGAGTGGAGTTGGTTGCGCCGTTGGGACTGGGGCCTGCCACTCCTTTGGGAGGGGTGGTCAGGGGGAGGGGTGCGAGGGTTACTCAGTCCCGGTCGCGGGGGCGCGGCGGGGGGGCGGCAAGGGGCGAGCCTGGTTTGGTGACTAATGCGGGGCGAGGGGTCTCGGGGGGAGGGGCAGGAGTGGCTGGTAGGGGAATGGGGGGCACCATGGCAGTTCGGGGGGGGCCCGGAGGGGTTTTTCAGATTGGAAGGGGTAGGCTTGGGTGGCAGTCTGGTATCGGAGGGGTCGGTGCTCCAGGTTGTTGTGCGGGGGGCAGAGGGGGCGGAGGGGGCGAGGATCGCTCCCGGGGTGGTCTGAAGAGCTATTTTCGGGAGAGAGTTTCGAGCCGCCGTCCTCCCTGTTCAGCGATATGCGGGCTGGAGGGGCAGGTCAGGGACGCGGGTCCCGTTCTCAGGGGCAGTTGGGGGGAGGGGTTGCAGGGTCAGGGGTCTCCGCCTCCAGGCGCGGCGCTTGGACGTGGTCAGGGGCAGCGCGTGGCAGGGCAGCACCCTCGAGCCGAGTCGGGGGATCGGGGTGGCAGTCTGTTGGGCTGGCCTCATGCGGAGGGTTGGGGCTCCCCTGCTAATGTGTGGTCTGGGGGTCAGGTTGGTCTGGAGCGTGGGGATTTGGCGGGGGAGGCGCTGGGCGGGCCTGAAGAGGTCGGCCTCCCTGGGAGTGTGCCGGGGGTTCCTGGTACTGGGCTGCAGAGGGAGCGGGGTTTTGGATCAGGTCTGGTGCCTTCTCCCTCGTCAGCTGTGGTCTCGTTGCAGGCGGCCTGGGCAGCAGAGGACTGGGAGGAGCCGAGTTCGTCGCGGCGCCCGCAGCTAATCGGAGAGGACAGGCGGAGCAGGGGACGGTCCCAGAAGCGGTGGCGGTGGACTTGCCTTCGACAGGTGAGTTCATCATTTTCCCTAGGCCTGCTCCGGGGGAGGCGTCAGGGGCGATTGGTGCGGATCCGGGAGGGGAAGGGGGTCGGCATCAATGTGGGGCAAGTCCGGGGGCTCGGGGTTCCGCGTGGTAGGGACACTGCGGTGGATGGGACTACGGCGGGAGCGGCGAAGCGGGGTAAATCCAAGAAAAAAAGGAAGCGGGCATGAGCTAGCTCATCCGATTAATCATCATCGTCTTCCTCTTCGACGTTGTTCTCCACTTCCTCGGACTCGGTGGCGTCGGTGAAGGGCAGTACGAGAGGTGTAGAGGCAGCGCGCGGGGCTCCAGCATTGGTGGCCCTTACTGAGTTATGGGAGGAGGTGCCACGATCAATCCGTAAGAGGATTTGGCGTAGACAGTTCATCGACATTTTCCAACTGTTGGAGGGGCGCCGGGGTAGGAGGAAGGGGAAGAAGAAGCGTGGAAAAGGGGAGCGATTCCCGGGTGTGCAGCAGAAGGTGGCGCGGAGCATTCATAACTGGATGCGCGCTTTTTTGCGTTTAGCGAGTGTGGTTGGACATTGGGACCTGACTCAGTACGGGCCCTTGTTATCGTACGCGGACGCAATTTTGGCGGCGAGCAAAACTTATGAAGGTTGGTCGTGGTTAAACTACGACGAGCTGTTTCGTGACCGCATGGAAGAAAACAAATTCATGTCATGGGGTACCCAGGACGTCAGATTGTGGCTGACGCAGATGGCTGCTAAGGTGTCAGCGGGTAGTTCTGGGTTGGGGGCATCTACGGGAGGTAGTGCGGTGCAGCCCTTTCGGAAGGAGTTACCCGCAGGGGGCGCGGTTAAGGTCGGTGCGGGGTGCAGCGACGTGTGTCGGTGATTTAACCGGGCCACATGCATCTTCCCCGATTGTAAGTTTCGTCATGCCTGTTCCTCTTGCGGGGCGGGACACTCCACGGCTCGATGTGGTAAGAGACAGGGGGAGGGACTCGCTGCTGTCCCGGCTGCCAAGGGCCCAGGTAAGTGAGTGGTCGAGGATGGCGGCTACTCCTGTCAGGATAGCGGCAATGCTGCCGTGGCTGCGGTGTTACCCGGCTGCGGAGGCGGCAGCGTTGTTGACGCAGGGTTTTATGGTTGGTTTCCGGATTCGGTGTACGGAGCGGGGTACGGTGGGGGGTGGGGTCAATTGTCCGTCAATGAACCGACTGGTTTCCGTGGTGGGAGACAAATTGCGAGCTGAGATTGCGCTCGGTCGTATAGCGGGTCCGTTCGAGGTTTCACCATTTCCGGATTTGGTACTGTCGACTTTGGCGGTGATCCCGAAGAGGGAGGCGGGGAAATTTTGGCTGATACACAATCTCTCGTTCCCTGAAGGAGGGTCGGTGAATGATGGTATCCCCAGAGAGCTGTGCACGGTTCGATATGCCTCTTTTGACTCAGCGGTGCGCGTGGTCAGGCGCTGCGGCCCGGGTGCCTTGTTGGCTAAAGCCGATATAGAGGCGGCGTCGGCTGTTGCCGGTTCATCCTGAAAGTTTTCATTTGTTGGGTTTTCGCTTTCAACAGGCGTTCTATTTCGACAAATGCATGCTGATGGGATGTTCAATAGCGTGTGCCTATTTCGAGGCTTTCAGTTCGTTCCTACATTGGGTGGTGAGGAGGCGAACTGGTTCCCGGGACATCATGCACTACCTGGACGACTTTTTGTTCATGGGCTGGGCTGCTTCGGGTGATTGTCGACATCTGCTGGGCTGTTTTCAAGGGGTGGCTGACGAGTTTGGGATCCCTCTTTCAGCGGACAAGACGGAAGGTCCGAGTACAAGGTTGGTTTTTCTGGGGATCAAGTTGGACTCGGTGGATATGGTTTCGCGCTTACCGGCGGACAAGGTCGAGTGATTGCACGGCTTGGTGCGGGAAGCGTTGTTTCGGCCCAAGTTGTCGCTGTTGGAGTTGCAATCTTTGGAGGGCAGTCTCAACTTTGCTTGCCGGTTACGCCTCTGGCAGGCGTAACTTGCGCGCATCGCGGGCTCCCTGCCCCGGCACAGGCCGATGTGCTGAAGCTCTTGGTCCCACCCCCGGACCGCCACCGTCATGCCCTGGAATTATTAGGAATTATTAGGAAGGGAATGGCAAATAAAACGGAGGATGTCATAATGGCTCTGAATCGCTCCATGGTGAAACCGCACCTTGAATACTGTATGCAGTTCTGGTCACCGCATCTCAAAAAGGTTATAACTGCACTGGAGAAAGTGCAGAGAAGGGCAACCAGAAAGGGGCATGGAATGGCTGCCCCATGAGGAAAGGCTAAAGAAGTTAGGGCTGTTCAGTTTGGAGAAGAGGTGACTGATGGGGGATATGATAGAAGTCTATAAAATCATGAAAGGACTTGAACAAGCTAATGTAAATTGATTATTTACTCTCTCAGATAATAGAAGGATCAGGGGGCACTCCATGAAGTTAGCAAGTAGCTCATTTAAAGCAAATCAAAGAAAATTATTTTTCACTCACAGGCGGATTTTAAAAGCCCTGCTCACGTAAATCCACCCGGATTTACGCGAGCAGGGCCCTCGCGCACCGGCGCACCTATTTTGCATAGGCCACCGGCGCGCGCAGAGCCCCGGGACGCGCGTAAGTCCCGGGGTTTTTTTTAGGGGGCGTGTCGGGGGTGGGGCCGAACAACGCGGCGTTTTGGGGGCGGGACGCGGCGTTTCTGGGGCGGGCCCGGGTGCGTGGTTTCGGCCCGGGGCGTTCCGGGGGCGTGTCCGCGCCCTCCGGATCCGCCGTGGGTCGGGTCTCGGCACGCCAGCAGCCCGCTGGCGCGCATGGATTTACGCCTCCCGGAGGGAGGCGTAAATCCATGGATAAAGGTAGGGGGGGGTTTAGATAGGGCCGGGGGGGTGGGTTAGGTAGGGGAAGGTGAGGGGAAGGCGAAAGAAAGTTCCCTCCGAGGCCGCTCCGATTTCAGAGCGGCCTCGGAGGGAACGGAGGCAGGCTGCGCGGCTCGACGCGCGCAGGCTGCCCAAAATCGGCAGCCTTGCACGCGCCGATCCAGGATTTTATAAGCTACCCGCGTACCTTATAAAATCCAGCGTACTTTTGTTGGCGACTGGTGCACCAACAAAAGTACGCGATCACGCTTTTTTAAAAAATCTACCCCCCAGCGCATAGTTAAGTTCAGGAATTCATTGCCAGAGGATGTGGTTACAGCAGCTAGTGTAACTGGGTTTAAAAAAAGTTTGGATAAGTTCCTAGAGGAAAAATCCATAAACTATTACAGTAATTATTAAACAATAGTAGCTTGTGATTTATCTAATTTTGGGTACTTGCCAGGTACTTGTGACTTGGAATGGCCACAGTTGGAAACAGGATACTGGGCTTGATGAACCCTTGGTCTGACCCAGTATGGCATATCTTATGTTCTTATGAATTGCAAGCAGCTGCTACAAATGGGATGCTTGGCGGGGGGGGGGGGGGGCCTGCGAAAGCTGGCAGCAATCACACCACTGTGGTGTCATCATTGCCGGCTTTCGCACCCAATAACACCATCATGAAAGGTGGTGTTATTGGGTGTGCTACTGGCGGCGATAAGAGGTCTTGCCATAGCGCCGCCAATGAATTTTCGGCAGCGTCCACCCCGACGCCGCCCCGACTCCACTTCTTCCGGAGCTGACGCCGCCCCGACTCCACCCCAATCTAGCTATTGCACGTGAAAAGTCCCTTTTCGCGTGCAAAAAGTCCCTTTTCGCGTGCTATAGGGTTAGAAAATAACCCCCTTAGTTGGATAAATGGTACCGAATATGGATCTCCTGACATATGCAAGATGTCTAGTCTTTAGCTATTTTGCCCCAGTCATTTCTAATTCAGCTCCTAAAAAAATACAAGATTAATTAATTTACCTGTAATTTCAGGATAAAAGGCCAAATCAAATTTTAGTAAATAAAATTAAATGAAATCCCCAAGTTTTATGCATCAGGTAACTCTAAAGATGCAGAAAAACACTGTGCACTTTAACACAAAAGAGACTTCATGTTTTTGACACAAACCCTAGAGAAGGGAAATGTTTGTTTACTGGGGATAACAGGCTTAACCTGGCCCTAGCAGCAAGGGAACTATACTTGTATTAGTCAGTGCCTAGAGAGAGCTTGGGTTTTTGTAGTTTTTCCACTATCATTTATTCCTTTATCTGTAAATAAACTCTTCTCTGCAGTTAATCTTTCAGGGCATAATTTCCAAAAATGTATGCGGCAGTTGTGTATGTAATATATACACATGCAAGTAGCTTCTATATACGGTTGCTGCTGCTGCTGCATGGAGAAGTATGCATGGAGAAAGAGGATGTTTCAAGGACATTTATATATTTTATAAATGGAGTACATCATCAAACATGCGTGCATGCTTTTACACCTGCTAATCAAATCACAGATATTAAATCTGAATGCTCTTTTGTCTCCACAGTATTTGGGTGGAGAGTGTGGATGAACAGTTGAAGGTCTCAGCAAACTGGAGCTTGGAAGTTTGGAAACAAAAAAGTATTTACAGAAGTGAAATATGCACATACACCAGCCAGCTTTATAAAATACTTGCCTCCAGGCATAAAGTGAATGTTATTATGCACATGTCACAATTTTTAAATGTGTAAAATATATGTACATACTTTTGTAAAATAGACATAAATTGAGTGGATCCCTGCATTAAAATAATAATAATAAACTATCCTACTGCACAGTTTATAAAATACAGGCTTTATGATGTACATATTTACCCATGTATGTGCTGAGTTATGCACACTATTGAAAATTACCCTCCCTGTTCTGCATCTAAAGCTATCTGATAGAGTGCCATTAGTCAGCAGCCTGACCTCAAGGTCTTATACTTCATAGATGAAGGAGATATTTTGAAATACCTCCAGGGGTTACTACTGAGTAACATAAAGAAATACCTATGGCCTCCTCAATGAGGGGCAACAGCAGCACAACAGGTTGTGCCTCTTCACTATCAGCAATTGCAAACTTGACTACAATGGGCCAGATTTTCAAAGGGATACGCGTGTACCCCCCGAAAACCTGGCCCAAACTCCCCCTGCGCGCGCCGAGCCTATGTTGAGTAGGCTCAGCGGCGCGCGCAAGCCCCGGGACGTGCGTAAGTCCCGGGGCTTTCCTGGGGGGGCATTCCGGGGGGCGTGTCATGGCCGGCGCGTCATCGGGGATGTTCCAGCTGGACCCTGACGCGCCGGTGGCTGGCCCAACGTGCGCAAGTTATACCTGCTTTGAGCAGGCGTAACTTGTACAACAAAGGTAGGGGGGTTAGATAGGGCCGGGGGGGTTGGCTAGGTAGGGGAAGGGAGGGGAAGGTGGGGGTGGCCGAAGGAAAGTTCCCTCCGAGGCTGCTCCGATTTCGGAGCGGCCTCGGAGGGAACTGAGGCAGCCTTGCGCGCACCGACCCCGGATTTTAATGGATACGTGCGTATCTATTGAAATCCCGCGTACTCTTGTTCGCTCCTGGTGTGCGTACAAAAGTACGCGTGTACACAAATTTATAAAATCTACCCCAATGGCTGCAGCAAGCATTCAAAATGCAATGGAGCCATCTGCAAGCCATAATTAGACTGAGAACCAACAAGCTACAGATTTAACACAGATAATTTGGGCATTCCAGGCCACGGTGAGTTGGGCAGTAGTCACTCTTTGACAGTTCAAAAGATTTCTCTTAATGAAGACCCTAGAACGTAAGACATGTCATGGTAGTTCAAACCAAGGATCCATAAAGCTCAGCAATCTTTCTCAATGCCTAGTCCATATGACAGGATGTTGGGCCCAATAGACCTGAGGGTTTTTGGGGTTTTTTTTAACTGATTTTCAGAGAGACCTTTGGATGGGCAAAGGAGAGGTGAATGCTTATTTAACTGCTATTAGGGTAAACTAAGCTGTATATTAGTCCACCAACCTGAAGGGGGCCCATCAGCTATCAGAACATTAAGGCAGCTATACTGCAGTAGATGGGGATCTGTGAGGCTACCTACCATCTGTGGTTCAGGGATGACCAACCGCAACCCCAGAAAAATCTACATTCTGTTTGTTATAAACTCTAAGATTGGAAGTGGCTAAAGAACCTAAGCATAGAGGTAGCCCACTAACCACTGTTGGAAAAGTTTGCAAACAGCAATGGAATCATCAGCATTCTATTCTTTTCCTAGAAGGGCCATCAGCCAGGGCAGATATTTTCCAGAGGGCTCAAAAACTCTGAAGCCAAATGAATGGAGTATCTCTGGGATGTCTCCCCACCATTGTGAAGTCATAGGACTCCACCAAACCACCAGGACTACAGTAGGAGGCATGAGTCTTGATCAACTGGGATGAAAAAAGCAACAGGGAACAGGAATGATAAGTAAATGTATAAGATTATAACAGTGGTGACGGGGGCATATGGCAAGGTTTTGTCCTAGGACCCCATGGAAGCTCAAGGATGTTAGTATTTTGGGTAGTCAGGATAGTGGCACCACAAGGAAGTTAAAATATCCCAACAGAGAGTTTGTGATAAATGCAGAAGTAACCCAGGTGTATTTAAATAAAGAGTTGACAGATAAAAATGATTCTAAACTACCCATTTCAAATACTAGGCAGGCTATTAAAATCATACAATTAAAAATCATACTTTGTAATTATCTATATGCAAATGCCATAAGTCCAAAAAAAAAATGGCTGGAGATTTAGAATGCATGGCACTGAATGAAAATGTAGACAAAATCAGTACCTCAGAGATCTGGTGGAAAGAGAATAACCAATGGGGCACTGTGATACCAGTATACAAATTATATGGGAATGTTAAGCCAAATCAAATTGGTGGAGGGATGTTAAGGATGGCATAGAGTCAAACAGATAAAAGTCCTACAGGAGGCAAAATGCACTGTGGAATCACCATGTGTTACGATCCTGCCCGCGAGGAGCGCGGGCAGGCTCTTACCCCCACGCGGCCAGCCGGGCCGCTGACGCCGCCGCCGCCGCCGCCGCCGCAGTCCCTCGGTGGTATCCGGGCTCCTCCCCGGCTGCCTTCTGCTTCATGCAGCGGGGCCGATCCCCCGCGAGCTCTCCCTCGTGGTCAGGACCCCCGCTGCTGCTCCTGTGTTCCCCAGCGTGTTGCTGACGATCCCGGGGTCCTCAGCCGGCAGGGAGGGTGTCCCTGCCGGTGCCTGCACGGGCAGCCGTACAGGCCTCCCTGCCGTACAGGCCGGCAGGGAGAGGCCATCCCTGCCGGTGCCTGCAGCCTACTCAGCCTCTACAGCCCCTGCAGCCAGCCTTACCTTTTCTCCTGCTTCTGACTTCGCAGCTGGAAGCCGCTCCAGCAGCCTGCCACTTCTCCAGCTTCAGGGCAGGGCTGCCCCCATGCTTGCCTGGCTTCCATGGGTCCTCCACGTGGCTGAGGACGCCACCAGCTTCCAGCACCAGCTCTCCAGCTTCCTTAGGCGCGGGCGCGCGCCTCTCTGCTCCTCTTCAAGGGTCAGTCAGGTGTGGCCCCCTGCTGACCCCTCCCTGGGCGTTGTCCACTTCAGCACTACTAAAGGGCTCAGCGTTCAGTCTGTCTTTGCCTTCGCAAGGAGTTGGTCACTCCTGAGATCCTCGTTCCAGGAGCTGCCTTGTGTTCCAGCCTTCTGCAAGGTCCAGTGTTCCATGTTTTCTGTCGGAGCTTCTTGTCCAGTTGTTCCAGTCCTGATGTTTCCAGTTGTTCCAGTCCTGATGTTTGCTTGTTCCTGTTCCTGCCTTGAGGTCTGATTTCTAATCCAGTATCCATGGTCCAGCCCAGATAATACAAGCCTTGTACCTTGATCCTGAAACTCGCCGGAAAGCTAAGTACCTTGCTCTTGAATCTCCTGAAAGCTAGCACCTTGATCCTGTGTCTTCCAATGTCCTGGTACCTCACGGCAAGCCATGCCGTGGTCCGTGACCAGCCCTCGGGGCGGGCTGATTTGGGCCATCTGTGATGCAAGCCATGTACCTCGTTCCTAAGTCTCTGAGAAGTCCTTGTTCCTGATCCTGTTACCTGCCTTGGCTGCCGGTGTGCAGCAATCCTGCTTTGGCTGCCGGTGTGCAGCAACCTGCTTCTTCCCTATTGCCTTGATGTCGGTGCCTGATCCAGTTCCTAATCCAGTCCCAGATGTTCTGCCCTTTGTCTTCATCTGGCTCCTGAGCCTTCTGGCCTGTTGTGCCCTGGAGTGGCCAACAGGTGGGATTCGTCCCTGTGCTTTGGAGCTTCCCTTCCTGCCAGCCGACGGGGCTTCAGATGTCAGTATCCCAGCATCGGAGTTTTCCTCGCCTGGATCTTTCCTGCATTCTCCTGTTCTCAGCGTGGTCCATGGCCTGCCCTCCAAGGCAGTGTTGGGGACGCATGGGACAGGGTGGCCCTTGACTCAGTCCCAGGAGTGGTCTGAGCGGGGTGCCCTGAGGGACAGTGCTCATGTCTTCCTTCAGCCCTTGCTCCTGAGTCTACCTCTGCACCTTCAGTACCTCGCTTCTGAACCTACCTCTGCATCTTAAGTACCTCGCTTCTGAGTTTACCTCTGCACTCCCAGTACCTTGCTTCTGAGTCTACGTTAGCACGCCCAGTATCTTGTCTCTGAGTCTTCGTCTGCACTTCCAGTACCTTGTCTCTGAGTCTTCGTCTGCACTTCCAGTACCTTGCTTCTGAGTCTACGTCAGCACGTCCAGTACCTTGCTTCTGAGTCAATGTCTGCACTCCCAGTACCCTGCTTCTGAGTCTACGTCTGCACTTCCAGTACCCTGCTTCTGAGTCTCGTCTGAATCTATGTTCCAGTCTTCGCTGTCCTGGCCTCCATCTGGCCTGCCGCTTCGTGCCGTACCCTGCGGCAGGTCCGAAAGGGCTGGGAACGGTCGGAGGACTGTTCACAAGACCAACATTGCGTTGTGGGGTCTTCCGAAGCGTGCAGGTCCGGAGGAGGGCCTGTCACCTGGTCATCTCCAGTCTTGCTTCCGTCCTACCCATGCTCGGGCATGCCACGCCTCCCTCGGCCCTCTTCGGAATCCTCTGGGGTCAAGCCGCGGCCCAAGGACACACCTCTCTCAGGAAGTGGGATCGCTCTCCGAGCGCTCCGCAACACCATGGTTAAAAATGCCCTGTGTGATGGGGAAAGTATTGCTATGGGAGGTGTCCAGTATAAAGAAACAGTGAAATGCTAATAAATTAGGCAAAACAATAATAACAGGAAATTTCAATTACTTCCTCATCTTGTTGGGATACACTAGGGAGGTAAGTTTCTAGATGTATAAGTGGCTACTTCATGGAGCAGCTGGTCTTGAAACCAATGAGAAGGGGGAATACTCAAGATCTAATCCTTACTATGATGCAGGATCTGGAGTGAGAGGTAACAGTTATGGGTTGCTTGGCAATAGTGATCATAATCTAATCAAATTTAACATAAATCACTGAAGGGAGGACGTTTTGGAAAAGCACCATGGTAGCATTTAACTTTAAACAAAGATAGTATAATAAAATGAGAAAATCTATTAGAAGAAAATTAAACAGGAGCAGTTGCAAAGCTTAAAATAAGAACATAAGAAGTGTCATGCTGGGTCAGACCAAGGTCCATCGAGCCCGACATTCTATCTCTGACAGTGGCCATTCTGGGTCACAGATACCTAGAAGATCCCCAGTAGTTGATCTATTTCTTGTATCTCATTCTCAGGGATAAGTGCTGGTTTTCCCCAAGTCAACCTGGTTAATAACTTTTGTCCAACTCTCTTTTGAACTCACTATGAGGGTCATTTATCATTTCGCGTTAGGGCCTTATTGCATGCGATAATGCCGTAACATATGTGGTAACTACCACATCACCAAATGCGTATGCAAATTCAAAATTAGCACTTGAGTAGGTCTCTGACCACATTAATCGCTATAAAGCATTTCCTCATGACAGGCAGGACTTGATAGAGTTGAAGAGAGGTTTTTATGCTTTTGCAAACTTACCAAATGTTCTGGGAGCTATCTGCTGCACTCACATGGCCATCATTGTACCCCGTCAGAGGGATGAAACGTATCGCAACAGAAAGCTGTTCCACTCCATGAACATGCAACTGATCTGTGATGCTCAATTGTGCATCCTGGATGTGGTGGCCAGGTACCTGAGAGCCACGCACGATTCTTTTATATGTAGGCAATCACGTTTATTTTATTTTATTTGTAAACCGTTATGATAGCTCTACAGAATAACGGTATATAAAATATATAAAACTCATCAAATAAATAAATAAATAAAAATAAATTTGAAGATTTTGTGGATAGCCTAATCGGTGATGATTGGCTTGTAGGTAAGAGAGATGTTTCTTTCTATATTCCATCTCTGGCTATGTGTTTGTAGCAAATGGCATGAAAATGGGGAGGGGGGGGAGGGAGGAGGAAAAGCATTGCTGCCATGACAAGTGGCTTGCACAGTTATGTCTGCAGCCCATTGGCCCAGGGCCTCACTTTTTTGGCCCATGCTGCAGATGTCTGCAAATCTTATCACAGCAAATAATGCACTGGGCCTAAAGCTTGGGGTATGAGCAGGCACTATAGACTTTCAACATGTTCATTTTCAAAATAGCCCCCTTCCTATCCTGCCTGTTGCATTTGTGCATTTTCTCGCCCCCTCGCTCCACCCTCTCTACCAGGGATGCGACTCCCTTCAGCTCTGACAGACAGATGCAGCCACGGCTTCTCTCCGCCTCTTGGTCCCGGTTCCCCCGGGCTGGCCTGATGCTACGGATCCGCCATGTTCCCGATGATGTAAGGGTGCGTGCGCGCGCACGCTCCAGATTTGTACCAGTAAGGGCGCAAACCTCGAGGGTGTCCCCATGTAGTGACATCATCCATTTGTACTTTCAAAGGTCTTTGTTTGCTAACCTCTAACGAGTTAGCAAGGAACACCAACAGGACTTGCTTCGGCAGTCCACAATACTTGCAACAACAATCCAAGTCAGCGAGGGGAATCCTTCTCCACTGCTCAGCCTTTTCAAACTTACCAGGATTACTCGCTCCACGGGGGCTCCGCTCTCTTCTTGATTTCAGATTGCCAGAACACTTGGAAGACTCCTCGTTTCCTGGAAGCGATCACGGATGTGAACACAGTGAGTTCTATTACATAGGAATCTGTACTCGCTCCATGAGGGCCTACATTCCTATTGCTCTGAAGACTCCCTTCCGTCCAAGACGTTATCGCAGGTACAGAGATCTAGAGTTACATTGGCAAGATTGCAGATAGGAACCAGTACTCGCTCCATGAGGGCCCATGTTCCTAGAATTTTTTACAGACTCTCTTCTATTCTAGAAAAACGGACAGGCCTGAGTCCCGCGGGAGGACTGTTCTTAGGCTATACAGCTATATCTCCTCCACTCTCTCGTCCAGTCTCGATGAACCCTGAACCAGTGACGGTTCGAACCTCTGCCCTGAAGGACTCAGGGGCAAGAGACGACTACCATCTCAGATGTTTTGTGCAATACCTGAGGAGTCCATGTGGTAAATTTGAAGATCCAATATTGTATCACACTATGAAGTGGGCCTTGGATGATTCTTTTCACCACCACTTCTTTTGAGGATCTTATCAACACCACCAGCAGTTTTCAAATTCTTGCTGGTAGTCATAGCGGTTGCTATGCATGCCATAAGCTAGATAGTGCTCTTCATCTATAATGCCTTCTTGGATTACAAATTGAGAATACTACTACATTCTACCTACTTGGAAGTCATGCTGAAGGACTACAGCACTGTTGATTCTGAAGCAGACGTCATCTTTACCTCTCAATGTTGTGATGATCCACTCGGAGGTTGTGCTAGAGGTTTACAGCACTGCTGATTCTGAAGAAGACATCCCTAGCTACCAGTATTTCGATTGGCCTACTCGGAAGTCGTGCTGGGGTACAGTACTGTTTGATTCCAAAGAAGAAAAAGAAGATATCTCTATTCATCAACTTTACTTAAGGATTACTCGGAAGTCGTGCCCATAACTTATGGCACTGGTTGATTCCGAGGAAAAGAAGAAGAGGTTTCTACTCATCAACTTCAATGGATCATTCGGAAGTCATGCTGGGGTGCAACACTGTTTGATTCCGAGGATGAAGATAATCCATCCATCAGCCTGTTCGTTTTTCTGGTATTATCAACATCTCTCTTCCAGCATCCTGCGGAAGAGCTACATCAGAAGTGGATATTGGACCATTTCTACATCACCACTTCCACTGAAACCTCAGTGATGTCCTCGGCAGCCTATCTCATTGCTGCTGATGTCATTATACATTCTACTAGCTTCTTCAAAACTACATCTATTCGTGTTATACGAACTTGAACTCAAGACTTTGAGACCTTGGATGTTTGAACAGAGACTGAACTTGTTGGCCTGAAAAGGCTTTGACCCCCAAGAACCATCTTTGGGATCCTTACACCTATTGGATAAGAGATGCTCATCAGTTCCACCTCGCGCATCTCTGGTACTTAATCTGGTACCCGAAGAGGAGATCACTCTTTGAAGGTGGGTATTGTTGCGTTCGTGCCTCTTCTCGCCCCTCCCTCCACCCTCTCTACCTGGGATGTGACTCCCTTTGGCTCTGACGGACAGATGCAGCCGCGGCTTCTCTCCGCCTCTTGGTCCTGGTTCCCCCGGGCTGGCCTGACGCTACATATCCACCATGTTCCCGATGACGTAAGGGCGCACGCACGCTCCAGACTTTGAACCAGTAAGGGCACGAACCTCGTGGGTGTCCCCCCGTAGAGATGTCATCCATTTGTACTTTCAAAGGTCTTTGTTTGCTAACCTCTAACGAGTTAGCAAGGAACTCCAACAGGACTTATTTCGGCAGACTACGATACTTGCAACAATGATCCGAGTCAGCGAGGGGAATCCTTCTCCACTGCTCGGCCTTTTCAAACTTACCAGGAGTACCCACTCCACGGAGGCTCCACTCTCTCTTTTTGATTTCAGATTGCCAGAACACTTGGTGTGGGGGGTGGTGGAAGGAAAGTTCCCTCTGAGACCGCTCCAATTTTGGAGTGGCCTCGGAGGGAATGGAGGCAGGCTACGCGGCTCGGCATGTGCAGGCTGCCGATTTTGCACAGCCTTGCACGCGCTGACCCCAGATTTTAAAGGATACTCGCGGCTATGAGCATATCTATTAAAATCCGGTGTACTCTTGTTTGCGCCTAGTGCGCGAACAAAAGTATGCGCAGGCGTACTTTTTTAAAATCTGCCCCAGTGAGTTCTATTACATAGGAATCGGTACTCGCTCCACGATGGCCTACATTCCTATTGCTCTGAAGACTCCCTTCCATCCAAGACGTTATCGCAGGTACAGAGATCTAGAGTTACATTGGCAAGATTGCAGATAGGAACCGGTACTCGCTCCACGAGGGCCCATGTTCCTAGAATCTTTTACAGACTCTCTTCTACTCTAGAAGCCATTTCATAAACAGCAATTGTGAGTTCATATTACAGACTGTTTGTTGGAACCAGTGCTCGCTTATGGCTCCTGTTCCTGAATGTACTGAAGACTCTCTGTGGTATAGAGACCATTGCAGACATCTACTATTGTGAGTATACCATCTTGTATCCAGTATACCTTGTCTGCTCACTACTTCTAGTCTCTCTCTACAGCCCAGCGACCCAGAGATTATATTCCAGTATTAGAAGGACTTCAGCCTTACTGAACACAGCGACTCACTACTGCCACCTCTGGTGGTCCAGCTTCCAGTCTAATAAAGAACTATTGTGTTTATCTCATATTCTAGCCTAGCCGGTGGTTCCTCTCAGGATCTCCTCCTGGGGGCGCTGTCATCTGCTATCGGCCCAGGGATTCACCATTTCCTCCAAGTGGTCATTCCTTTCACTATTGTCACCCTGTGGGAGCCAACCACTACAGACCACTAACTCCGCTCACGGAAGTATTATATAGACAGCTACTCCTCTTACTTGAGATTTGCCAGCAGCTTATATATACAGATTGCTACTCCGTAGCAGAGGCATGATAGATTGCTATCTCAGTAGCGAAGTACAATATACCTATTGTTAGCTCCTCTCCTCATTATAATATGCAGAAGGTGAGGACCTTGGCAGTCATCATGTCATGTAGGTTCTGTTATCTTCTCCGAGCGCCTCCACCAGTGAAGGCATGATTGGGAATCAGATGGTGTCCTGCCTTCACTTGTATTTTCCCATGATCTCTGACATGTTACTGTCACACTATGGTTTCTAAATACTCTTACAGCACCCACATCTCTCCTGAGCAGAGGTTGACATCATAGAAGCCAACGGTAAGGTGTGTTGCAATCTACTGGCTTCAACTCACCCATCACATGTAGGCTTACTCAAATATGGAGATGTCAGGGTGCAGCAAGGGGCTTGGCTGTTATGCCTCACTGATAGTCATGTGGTGCAGCTGTAGGGATGTATGCATGTTCCCAGAAAATAGGCAGAGTACTTACCTTTTAACTATAGCTAGTATCTCTTACAATCCAACAGCCATCTGTGATTATGCTTAAAGCACATACGCTGAGCACTCCAGTGCCAAACAGCTTGCAGATATTTCCCTTTCCAATGTCATTTCACATGTTTCCTGGCTTTCATGCTTGCAGGCCCTTGCTGATCCACATGCCTGTCATGACTTCTGGTGAATCAGGAAGAGCTGCTATCTTGTAGGCTGTGGCTCATGTGGTGCCTGTCACTTTTACAGTTCGCGGCAAGCAGAGCAGGTGTGCTCCTACACTCTCAATGCTATACTCTGTGTATAGCATTATTGCTAGAGAAACTGTTGTCAACTGAACAGTTAATGAGCCTCCAAGCTGCCTCCATAGTAAACGGGCCCAAAAAGCAACAAGGTAGGAAATCTAGAAAAGCCGTGAGCAAACGTAGGAAGATAGATGCCAGAGAATGTCTTTTTCAAAATCTTTATTGGCTGGAGATGTATGAAAATAATAAAAATTGCAATGGATGGCCGGCACCATCTTGTGCTCCTACCATGTGACAGGGGCCAACCAATGGCACCGGTAGCCCCTGTGACATAGTGAGGGCAAAGGCTATCGGCGCCATTTTGAATACCAGCAGCCGACAGCCCGAGTGCAGGAGATCGCGGCAGGACCCCCGCTGGACCACCAGGGACTTTTGGTAAGTCTTGGGGGGGTCAGGATGGAGGGGGCGTTATTCGTTAGATACGTTGTATTCGTGGGGGTTCGCCATACATTTCGTGACCCCCACGAATACAACAAATAGGGACATATATGTTGCGGATTCCCATTACGTGGAAAACAAATGCACACCCCTACTGACTACATCATTACCAGTTAGGGAGAAGGAGGCACAGACATCAATATATGCATTGCCCATGTGTAGGTGCAGGAAGTGCTGCAGGTAGTCTCTCTACTGCACCTAGTGTGTGACCCAGTGACTGACGTGTTGTGTGTTAGTCTCTGTCAATCTCTCTGTGTGTGGGTGCTGTTGCACTGGGAGGTCCCTCCCTTGCCACACCAATCCATACCCCACAGCAGGCAGTGTGTGTGCCCTAATTTTGTGCACACTGGTTTTGGACAGCAGTGATTGAGTGCTTGGACTTTTGAGAACGGCCACCTCTGACAGTTGAGCATATATGGGCTGTGGTAGGAATGACCTCATGCCTTGTACTGTAAAACTTGCCCTAGTAAACTCACAGTTTATACCTTCCATTGAGAGAGGGTCAAAGGTGTGTAAAGTGGCAGCTTCACACATCAAAAATGCAGTCTTACGTGTACATATTGACAATTGCCTGGCATGCACACCATGCCCCCCCCCCCCCCCACCACCACCACCACTACCACCACACACACACACAGATGCTTTTCCATCTAGTACTTGCAGTGGGCCTATTACTTAAGTTATTAGGGGATGTGCAGGCTACCCAGACCTTAGGCAAGCACAAAGGCTTGCAACGTTAGGGAGGGAGGTAGTGAGTATTAAGCTGTCCATAGAATGTGTGCATGCTGTAATGTATGAAACTGGAGTGGCAAAGACCACCTATTGTTATCAATGTAGGCCCCATTCAGATGAATGGTTTGCATCATGATGTTTTTGGGACAGCATGTATTAAGATAGCCAGTGCAGGGGGGTGTGTGGGGGGGGGGGGGGGGGGGAGGGGAGGATGGTTTGCTTGGATAGGGACCTGAAGCCTGGGAGAAGTCCTAACCTACCTTTCCCTTCCACACCACTGTGTACTTGCTGACTGTTGGAACAGAGTGGAGGTACTGTGTGACAACTAGGGAGAAGGAGGAGTGAGGGGAGTAGTGTTTTGTCCACAATATGCACAGGCAAAGAGCAAAGGGTCTAGACGGTTGCTGCTGCTGCTTGGGACCAGGCAGACGCCCATTAGCGCACACTAAGACAAAAACAATTTTTTACTAAAAAAAAAAAATGCTGAACCGCGGGAAAATCTCGTTTTCCCCGTAGCCACACGAACCCGAAAGCGCAAATGATCGGGCACCCGATGCAGATCTCTAATTAAAATAACGTATTTCCTATGTGGATATTTTCTTTCTGCTTTGTTTCCATATTAATATCCTCATTCATTGACGTGTTTGTTTTGTTTGTCAAATTATTATTATAATTAATAAAGAGAAAATTAAAAAAAAAGAAAAGATACAGAGAAGGGCAAGCAAAATGATGAAAGGGATGAAACAATTCCCCTATGAAGAAATGCTAAAGAGGATAGGACTCTTCAGTATGGAAAAGAGACAACTTGAGGAGGAGATATGAAAGAGGTCTATAAAATAATGAATGGAATGGAATGAGTAAACGTTAATCAGTTGTTTAATCTTTCGAAAAGTACAAAGACTAGGGACACACAATGAACTTACTAGGTAATACATTTAAAACCAATAAGAGAAAATATTTTTTTACTTAAGGCATAATTAAACTCTGGAATTCATTGCCAGAGGATGTGGTGAAAGCTATTAGTGTAGCTGAGTTTAAAAAAGGTTTGAACAAGTTCCTGGAGGAAAAGTCCATTATTAAGGTAGATTTGCAGAAGCCCACTGCTTATTCATGGGATAAGCAGCTTGGAATCTATCTATCCCCTTGGGATCATGCCAGGTACTTATAACCTGGCTTGGCCACTGTTAGAAACAGGGTACTGGGTTTGATGGACCTTTGTTCTGCCCAGTATGGCAAGTCTTCTGTTCTTATGTTTTTATGTACTTTCTGATTGCACAGTACTAATCTCTAAAAAGATTGCCACTGTTTTTCATTTAAGAAAGCAACATCAGCATGATCTGCCCCTGTGCAGTAGATAAGCGAAACATCAATAAATGCATGAACTCTCCAAGTAACAGGAAGGAACAAGTAATCAGCAAAGCATACAAAAAAAAACCCATGTTTGACTTTTCAGTTGCTAATTAATCACAGTGCAATTGTCACAATGTTATTATATTTGCATGCTAAACTCACATTTTATCTTTTCCCTGCAAAATAACGGGGTAATTTTCAACTAGCCACATAGGCTAACATCCGTGGGTACTTTTTACCCACAGACTTTAACCCAAACTTTGAAAGCAAATTTATATGCATAAATCCGCTTTCAAAATTTGCGGGTGTATCTGGAACCAGTGCCGATATACATGCACAAAGTTACACTTGCCTGGGAACAGGTGTAACTTTGTGCATGCCTTAGTATTTACATGCATACTTTTCAAAATCAAAAACAGGCGCATATATCATGTTCCTGCACCAACCCCAAACCCCAACCCCTGAATACCTCTTTGTAGTGCACAGAAAAGTACATGCAAAATCACTTTTGTGCATACTTTTACATGCATAAACCTCCCAGGTCATTTTTTAAAAGGCCATTTACGCAGAAAAAGCTGGTTTTATACACGTAGGTGGCTTTGAAAATAACCCCCCTAAAAGTATGGCTGCACTGAGAGGAGAAAACTACATCTGGCTCTGCTGTTGAGGTATTATCAGCCAAGCCAGTTTAAGCATTCCAAGGACATCTGAGGAAGATGACGAGGGTGACGGGAATCGAGAGAAGGTCAAAGGGAAAAGAGAGGGGGAGGAAGGGTAAAAGTTAGGGAAGCAAGAAATCTGAAACTCCCATCTCCCTCCCCTACCTTGTTTGAGAGCCATTTCTCTTCTGCTCTGAACACTTCCACCCTGCCCCGCCCGGCGCCCTTCAGCTTGAAATCTTGGCATCCTTAATAGCTCTTTGCGTACTACTCGCCAATTCCCAGTTTGATAACACAGTAGGAGAATTCTCGAGGTATGGAGCAGGCTCGTTTAACTTTCTTCACTAAATGAAAGTCAGTTTGCATCTTTGTATTACCACTGAAAACATTAACTAGGTAGAAATATATTTGAGACTGGTTTGAAATGCATTTGCAGGGAAAGATAAATGAGGACTGTATTGTAGGGAAAGGCAGCGCTGTGGATAAGCTGGTATGACTGGAGGCTGAAAAAATTACACTGAAAGGAGGATGAATTAAGAAGAGCGAATAGAATTCTCTCTTCTTGCTTGCATTGTCCCAGACTTCCTCTGCATCACCATTATAAGCCGCCCATGCCCTATTCAGATACAGAAGGATATATATCCCTAGAACTAGGTTCGATTGCTGCTCATGTAATAGAAAATGGCTGACAAAGGGGCGTACTGCAAATAATATCAACATTATCCGCATTTAGAAAAAAGTAGGTAAATAAACAGAATCAACAATAAAATAAAAACAAAAACCTCCATCAAAAACTAATGGCGCCTACTTTCCGG
The DNA here is from genome assembly GCF_901001135.1 of Rhinatrema bivittatum. Taxonomy (NCBI): domain Eukaryota; kingdom Metazoa; phylum Chordata; class Amphibia; order Gymnophiona; family Rhinatrematidae; genus Rhinatrema; species Rhinatrema bivittatum. Next base: position 187,235,788 of record NC_042617.1, on the reverse strand, counting down.
GATGTGCATGTGGTTGGGTTCCCCCAAAATACCCCACCTGGCCCTGAATATATGGTATAGCTAGGGGCACCATGCCCAAAAGGTATTAGGGATCATTCACGTGTGGTTTTAGTGCTCAATGACCCAAATGTTTTGGCACACCGTGTTGGTTAAGATCGAAAGAATAACTGGCTGAAGGATGACTCCCTTGCCTGATTTATGCCCACTCAACGTCTGGAACACTTGCTGTACCTGGTCAAAAAGCTAGCATTACCATTGATACATGCAGTGTGGTATGTAATAGCACTACAGTGGAAGCAAAAACTCAAGGTAACTACGTGGAGAGAGCTAATCAGGTTTATAGCTTCCACAGAGATACTTACCAACTCAGAAATGATATAGATCAAATTGGAGAAAATATAGTGACTATACTGGCAGTGTTATAAGTCCTCATCTTGAAATAGGAGAGGTGCCATTTGACAAGGAGTTTTTGGTATTCAAATGTTGTAATGGATGTTCATGTATATTAGTGAAATATACATTAGTGTATATTAGTGAAATATTGTTTCTGAGATAATGGGTACATAAAACATTTAATTTTTTTTTTTAAGTTATTAGGATACACACACACAGATAGAATGATATCATAAACCTTCTTCAGAAAGTGAAAGTTAACCAGAAAAAGTAGAAAAAGAGGACATAAATGTTAGAAAAGATTAAAAACATATAGAGAGCAATACTAAATCAAAAAGTCAGTTGGATTCAAACTAAGCTTGGCATAATTCAATAAACTCATTGACAAGAGGTCTTCATATCACTCAACTTATCAAGCAACTCACCTATAACCAACCACAATGCATAATCACAGAGCCAGAAAACAATGAGAAAAGATCAGAAAGAAAAGCCTACACCAAACAGCTGCATTTCAACCCACAAACAGGGGCCTGTGTCAAGTGTCATGTGAGTAATTAAACAATAGAAAGCACATTGGAATTCAAGTCATGCTCACACTCCTGAAAAATAAACTCCTGCTGCTCCCAAGGTGGTCTTGAGGGAAATACTAATGAAATCCTGAGCAGAGACCATCCATTTGATAAATCCATTTGATAAACCAAAAGACACAGCAATATACTGCTCAGAGCACACTGCCAACATTCAAGTGGATATCTAACAATCTAAAAATTCCTACAGTTTTTCCCTTTGAGGTTTGGGAGAAGGGTCCACATGTGAGAGGTACCTACAGATTTTGCAGCTAAGCATGCCTTTTCCAAATTGTCCCCTACTTTTAGTTATATTGTTCAACTAACTCCAATAAATTAGAAATGCTTGAAGCCAGTCCCAGGGATAAACTACCATCTCATTCTGTTCTGGCATTGTCATCCTGTTATGTCTTAACAAAATGCAGGACTACAAATTCCAGAATGCTTGGAGTTGGGAGTTGATGGATAGGCATTAATTAGTAGGTTTAGATGTACCACTCTGATACTTGTTATAATTTCTTATCACATACCCAAACACCATTCATACATGCACACTTGGCAATTTTCAAAGAGAAACTACCCATTTAATTTGTCTTTGAAAATTAGTTGCATGGACAAAAGTATGCATCTAATTTGCAACTACATGGGCTATTCAAAATTGCCCCCTTTATATATGAGCACATCATCATCTGATAGAGGCTTATAGTCCTGTAGCATAAAAGTCACATATATTGCCTTGCAAACCAAAACCAATAGTTGTAGAGGGGTAGGCTTCTGCTACTCCAATTGGATCTTCATCTGGAGCCCCCCCATGGCCCAGTGTCTGTGGCTTTGCTTCCTGCCCCCTCCCCGCTTTGCTTTGCCACTGTTAAAAGGTTGTGTTTGTTTTAAATTTTCTTTACTCAGAGCTTTTATACCTTCTACAGAAATGTACCAGAAAAATATAAATTTGTTATAACATCCATAGTACAGAATGGGCAATTAAGACACATATAATTACCCCTATGGTAAAACAGCACACCAAAATGCTTCACAAAATCATGACTAAACCTTTACTCAAAACATATTCCAAAAGTACGAAACTAAAAATGCATATAATATCAATATTAAAAGTATTGATTTGGATAATGCTACAGTGTAATTAAATGCATACAATTAAAAACTTTTTCAAACATTATCCTGAAAATAATCCTACATACAGTGTACACATATCACACACATACTCATATTCTACTATGAATAACATTTATCCTTTTTTTGACAAACCAACAAATACAATAAGCCTTGCAAGCTCAACCAGAAAATATATCACATTATTACATAACCCAATGTTGAAATTCAGCTTTGAAAAACCCCGACAAGGATCCTTGTTTCGCCTGTGTTCTGGGGGAATTTGAACATGGAACAACATCAACTAGATCTGCTTGAAATTGAAAGAGATGCTGTCTTAAAAAGACTGTTTTAGTAGAAAACCAGCAAAAATCTTTATAGCAATAATGTATTTGAAAGGTGCAAAACGTGTGTGTTTATTTCAAAGAGATCCTCTTTGCCAAGAACTCCTTCAATGTATAATATGCAAAATGTCCACTTTTTAAAAAATTCTTTATTTATTACTTTTCTAATACATACAGTATTTCAAAGCATTAAGGAAACACGTATATACCACATTAGAAAACACATTGTTACAAAGAAAATTATTATTGGAAACACAATTCTAATGGGTTAACTCAAATCTCAAAACAACTAACTCTGAGGGCATATATTTAGAGGAGTATTTAAGAAATTGTATTCAATCAAAAGGCTTAATCCTGATAATGGTAACAGAGCTGTTTCACTTAAACAAACCTGGGATCCTATAGGATAGTTTGTGTGGAAAATGATGAATCTAAATAAACTCTCAGCTGTTCAGGAGTTAAAAAAAATTAAGGAATCACTCTCTTTCTTTATAATGCACTTGTATGGATATCACAAGAGGAATGTGGCCCCCAAAGATATTGCTTCCTGTCTCATGTTTAAAAAACCTTTTCATCTTTCCTGAGTAACCTTTGAAATGTCAGGAAACATGCGAACCTTGCTGCCATGAAACAATGAATTTAAATGTTTGAAATAACAAGCAAGCTAATGTCTTGTTCTACAATAAGTGATACCAACAAGGTTGAGCAATCAATTATCTCTATAGCAGATGATTCTAAGAATGTGGTTAAATTCTGAAAATCAATAAGTTGAACTGCAGAATTTATATGATTTTGAACATTATTTTTGAGGCAAAAAATGAACCTTATTTATCAGAGGAAACTGTACTTCAGTAAGTTGTAATATTTCAGAAAGGTATCTCAAAGGTCACAATCGGCAGTTCTCCCATAATTCATGGAAAATGTATTAACCTCAAATTCAGGCAACAGTTCCAATTTTCAACCATTTCTAAACTTCGAGATAAAGCCGCTCTATCTTTGATTGTTGCCACGTTAAAGTTCTTGATTTGAAGAATATCTGTTTCAACTCTAGCAACTGATGTTTGAACCAACAATACAGTGTTGTCTTGAACTTGTATTTTTCGATTCACTTGAGAGGTAAAAAGATCCAACTTACTATTGCATTCTCTCACAGCCATAGATAATCCTGCTGTTAACTCCCATAGGGACCCCAGGGTTATGAATGCTGGCCTTGCAGGAACCTCAGGGCGTTCACCCGATGGTATAGGGTTAACTTCGGAGGACGCTGAAACCATTGAACCAGTGGGAGTTGTAACTCCTTTCCTCTATGATTATCCTCCATTTCCTGGTCAAGCCATCCCCTCCAACGAATCCTCCTGCAGTCATATGCCACTGACCTCATCAGTATGCGACTCCTGCAGGGTGTCTGGGGAGGGTACTCCTCTAGCTGCCGGCGGTCGAACATCAGGGGAGCTGAGGGAAACCTCCATCCCAAGCGAATTTGCTTCTCCTCCAGGCGCATTCACAACGGGAAGCACCTCCCCAAGATTTTCAGCTCCCTGAGACAGGAAGGTAGTTATCAGAGCTTGCTCCGATAACTGAGTAGGGATGGAGGGGAATACCCTCACCTTCCCCTTCATTTTGGCAGCATCAGTAAGTTTCAGGAAACAGCTTCAAGAGGGATAAGGAGCAGCTCTGAGTCTGTATCTCAGTCAGGACACCATCTTCAAAATGTCCACTTAATGCCATATACAAACCCCTCCTTTGAGCTCAAGGTTGTCTTGCTTCGACAGTCAACTGAATCAGCATTTTTTTAATGCCAGACAGTCCATTGTTCAAATAAGCCTTCTTCCCTGCCATCACCCAGCTGACAACTAGTTTCACAGGAACCAAAAACAAGAATGTTTTCATGATTGCCGGTATATAAAAACCTTAAATAAATAAAAAATAAAAATATTTTGTCAAAGCTATCTTGGATTTCAAAAGAACTTAAAATAACCAAATGTACTTCATGGACTGGTAGCCTGTGGAGAACATCAATGTCCAGGAAGAACTGCATGAATTTCACAGGAAGATGCCCACAAACCGACTTTTATATGGGATAGCACCAAGGAGACCCTTGGCACAAGGATATTGGTGTTCCTAAATAAAAAGTCTTTACTAAATACTTTGGGGTAGATGGAAACCCATCCTTTTTTCTAAGTTAACTAGACAGACATATCCGGCTAATTTAGATGGAATATTCAGCAGCTCAGCTATGCTGCCAAATATCCCCATAGCAAGCGCTATGAACAGGTCTAACTTACTCAGGTCTAACTTACTCAGATAACTTATCTGTCTAAGGCTGAATATCACTACTAACTTATCTAGCTAAGTAGTGCCTCCTCAATCTTCCCACTATCCACCCACAACGTATCTGGCTATTCAGATATCCAGATAAGTGACTTATCCAGCTATGTAGTGGATGTTGAATATAACCAGATATTCAGCAGCCACTACATAACTGGATAAGTACTACATATCTGGCTATCTATCTCTAAATGCTCTTTGAATACTAGGGGTGTGCATTCGTTTGCAACGTATTGGTAATCCACAACGTATAGGGCCATATTTGTTGTATTCATGGGGAAGCGAAACGTATCGCGATTCCCCACGAATACAGCGAATCTACACCGAATTATTCGGCCTTCTAAAGGAGCAAATTTAAACAAACCCCCAACCCTCCTGAACCCCCCAAGACTTACCAAAACTCCATGGTGGTCCAGTGGGGGGTCCAGGAGCCATCTACTGCACTCACGCCATTGGCTGCCGGTATTCAAAATGGCGCCAATAGCCTTTGACCTTACTATGTCACAGGGGCTACCAGTGCCATTGGTCGGCCCCTGTCACATGGTAGGAGCAATGGACGGCCGGCGCCATCTTGTGCTCCTACCATATGACAGGGGTTGACCAAAGGCACCAGTAGCCCCTGTGACATAGTAAGGGGGCCATCGGCGCCATTTTGATTATTGGCAGCCGATGGCCCGAGTGCAGGAGATCGCTCTCGGACCACCAGGGACCACCAGGGACTTTTGGCAAGTCTTAGGGGACCCTCCTGACCCCCACAAGACTTGCCAAAAGTCTCTGGTGGTCCAGCGGGGGTCCAGGAGTGACCTCCTGCACTCGGGCCGTCGGCTGCCAGTATTCAAAATGGCGCCGATAGCCTTTTCCCTTACTATGTCACAGGGGCTACTGGTGCCTTTGGTCAGCCCCTGTCACATGGTAGGAGCACAAGATGGCGCCGGCCGTCCATTGCTCCTACCATGTGACAGGGGCCGACCAATGGCACTGGTAGCCCCTGTGACATAGTAAGGTCAAAGGCTATTGGCGCCATTTTGAATACCGGCAGCCAATGGTGTGAGTGCAGTAGATGGCTTCCGGACCCCCCGCTGGACCATCATGGAGTTTTGGTAAGTCTTGAGGGGGTCAGGAGGGTGTGGGGTTGTAGTTAATTAAATTTTAGCCAGGAAACAAATAAGAATGAATGCATGAATGTATCGGGGGCCCCCCTTGCCGAATGCAACGTATCTGCCCCCCGACGAATACGAATACCGAATGCAACGTATGCGTTCCCTCTGCACATCCCTATTGAATACCCAGCCCTTCAAGTTAGAAATACAAAACCAAGTACTAAGATTTTACAAGTTGTCTTATCTTTGCTGTTACACCCTACTGGGATCTCCTTCCTTTTCTTTCTGAGGTTTAAGACTTATTTGGGTGCCCTGACTCCAAAGGAACCTTTATGGTACCTGATTTTCCAAATGCTTGAATCTTTCTCTTGCACACCTTTCTCCTTCTCTTCTCTGGACTCCTAGATCAGAGGACTGAATGGGGAGTTCCCTAATTTTCTCTCTTTCTTATTGCCACATTGCTGGTTACCTCTGGACAGGCACCTGGCTTTCATTTCTCGCTCTTCCTGTGAAAATCTTTGTTCACACTTGGAGTTCAAGTCTGGAGAAGGCAGTCTGCCCATTGCACTGCTAGTGGAGTCTTTCTTTTTACATGGAAAGTACCTATAGAGGGACATTCTCACAACTGATGAGTGTCTGGAAAAAGAAGAATTCCTGTCCAGTGAAGGAGACTGGGGCCTAAAGTCAGGATACTCAGTATTTGCACAGACATAGATGCATGATGACAGAAAAAGACCATGTGGCCTATCTAGTCTGCCCTATCCACAACAACTGCTCAGCTCTACAATCCCTACCACTCCCACAGAGATCCCTTGTGCTTGTCCTGTGCTTTCTTGAATTCAGATACTGTCCTTGTCTCCTTCACTGTTAGGCTTTTCCATGCATTCACCACCCTTTCTATAAAGAAATATTTCCTTAGTTTACTCCTAAGTCTACACTCTTTTACCCTCATCCAATGACCCCCTCATTCCAGACCTTCCTTTCCGTTGAAAGAGGCTCACATCCTGTTCAAAGAAACCTTTGAGATATTTCAATGTATCATATCTCCCCTATCCCGCCTTTCCTCAAGGGTATATATGTTTAGATCAGGAATCTGGGTGTTTTTATTTTTTAATTTGCATCACTATTTTTTATATTGTGTTTATGTCTTAAGTTTTATGAATTTGTATAATTGTGTTTATTACCTTGCTATGTAATGTGATTGTTATCCTCTTTATGGCTCAGTTTGGAGCTGAAGGCAAAATAAATAAATATGCTTTAGAATAAAGACCACTGACCATTTTAGTAGCCACCTTCTGAACAGATTCCATCCTGTTTATCTCTTTTTTAAGGTACAGTCTCTCCAGAACTGTTCACAGTATTCATCGGGGACCTATACAAGGCAATATCTCTTCCCTTTTTTGTGCTGACCATTCTCTTCCCCTATGCAGACAGGCATCTTTCTGGATTTGCCATTACTTTCTACATCTCAGGCTTCCTTCTGTTGAACCCCAAGACCCTATTCCAAGGGACCTAAAGAGAAGAGAAGGGTTTAAAATTTCTCATCTGTCTTGGGAGAAGTTTTGGAGAAGTGTTCACTAAAGGGGGAAGGGGGGTGATTTTCAAAAGGATTTATGAATGTAAATGGGTTTTTGAAAATTACCTCAAGGGTTGTATATGTAAAAGTAAGCATAAAAGTGATTTTGCATGTACTTTTCCATAAAGATGCATTTCCCAGGAGTGGAGTAGGTGAAATAATTTAAGAACATAAGAAATTTCCATGCTGGGTCAGACCAAGGGTTCATCAAGCCCAGCATCCTGTTTCCAACAGAGGCCAAACCAGGCCACAAGAACCTGGCAATTACTCAAACACCAAGAAGATCCCATGCTACTGATGCAATTAATAGCAGTGGCTATTCCCTAAGTAAATTTGATTAGTAGCTGTTAATGCCTTCTCCTCCAAGAACTTATCCAAACCTTTTTTGAACCCAGCTACACTAACTGCACTAACCACATCCTCTGCAACAAATTCCAGAGCTTTATTGTGCATTGAGTGAAAAAGAATTTTCTCCAATTAGTCTTAAATGTGCTACTTGCTAACTTCATGGAATGCCCCCTAGTCCTTCTATTATTCGAAAGTGTAAATAACCGATTCACATCTACTCATTCAAGACCTCTCATGATCTTAAAGACCTCTATCATATCCCCCCTCAGCCATCTCTTCTCCAAGCTGAACAGCCCTAACCTCTTCAGCCTTTCCTCATAGGGGAGCTGTTCCATCCCCTTTATCATTTCGGTTGCCCTTCTCTGTACCCTCTCCATTGCAACTATATCTTTTTTCAGATGCAGCGACCAGAATTGTACACAGTATTCCAGGTGCGGTCTCACCATGGAAAGATATAGAGGCATTATGACATTTTCCATTTTATTAATCATTCCCTTCCTAATAATTCCTAATATTTTGTTTGATTTTTTGACTGCTGCAGCACACTGAGCTGACGATTTTAAAGTATTATCCACTATGATGCCTAGATCCTTTTCCTGGGTGGTAGCTCCTAATATGGAACCTAACATCGTGTAACTACAGCAAGGGTTATTTTTCCCTATATGCAACACCTTGCACTTGTCCACATTAAATTTCATCTGCCAATTGGATACCAAATCTTCCAGTCTTGCAAGGTCCTCCTGTAATGTATCACAATCCACTTGTGATTTAACTACTCTAAATAATTTTGTAACATCCGCAAATTTGATATCCTCACTCATCATATTCCTTTCCAGATCATTCATATATATATTGAAAAGCACCGGTCCAAGTACAGATCCCTGAGGCACTCCACTGTTTACCCTTTTCCACTGAGAAAATTGACCATTTAATCCTACTCTCTGATTCCTGTCTTTTAACCAGTTTGTAATCCACGAAAGGACATCGCCTCCTATCCCATGACTTTTTAGATTTCTTAGAAGACTCTCATGAGGGACTTCGTCAAATGCCTTCTGAAAATCTAAATACACTACATCTACCGGTTCACCTTTATCCACATGTTTATTAACCCCTTCAAAAAAATGAAACAGATTTGTTAGGCAAGACTTCCCTTGGGTAAATCCATGTTGACTGTGTTCCATTAAACCATGTCTTTCTATATGCTCTACGATTTTGATATTGAGAATAGTTTCCACTATTTTTCTCGGCACTGAAGTCAGGCTCACTGGTCTGTAGTTACCTGGATCAGCCCTGGAGCCTTTTTTAAATATTGGGGTTACATTGGCCACCGTCCAGTCTTCAGGTACAATGGATGATTTTAATGAAAGGTTACAAATTTTAACTAATAAATCAGAATTTTAATTTTTTAGTTCCTTCAGTACCCTAGGATGCATACCATCTGGTCCAGGTGATTTGCTACTCTTTAGTTTGTCAATCTGGCCTACTACATCTTCCAGGTTCACAGTGATTTTGTTCAGTTTGTCTGACTCATTACCCCTGAAAACCATCTCCGGAACTGGTATCTCCCCAACATCCTCATTAGTAAACACGGAAGCAAAGAATTCATTTAGTCTTTCTGCAATGGCCTTATCTTCCCATATCTGCATACTTTTTTTTTAAATGTAGGCTTTATTAAGATTTATATCAAATATGATACAAAACAAAGAAATATAAGAACTAACATAACAATCCACTAGGATATACATTCCGCTTCATAGCTGTAAGAAAAAAATTGTCAAGTCCATATTACAAGGAGGAACCTACCAGCAAAAATAATTATAGATATTAATCCATCCTCTTTATATGGATCATTGGAATTTATCTGCAAAAAATGTTGATAAGTGTGAGGGTTGCAAAAAAATAAACTTATTTCCCCTAAATGTTACCAGACATTTACAGGGGAATTTCAGGGAAAAAGTTGCTCCCATAAAGAGTATTTGCTGCTTTAATTGCAAAAAGGACTTCCGCTTTCCTTGTGTCTCCCTAGAGCAGTGGTTCCCAACCCTGTCCTGGGGACACCCCCAGCTAGTCAGGTTTTCAGGATATCCACAATGAATATGCATAAGAGACAAATTGCTTGTTATGGAGGCAGTGCATGCAAATTTTCTCTCATGCATATTCATTGTGGATATCCTGAAAATCTGACTGGCTGGGTGAGTCCCCAGGACAGGGTTGGGAACCACTGCCCTAGAGACATCTGGAAAAATCCAAACTTTTTGGCCATAGAATAATGAATTATTACATTTAAATTATTGTTGGAATACCAAATCTCTATCAATCTCAGAAGAAAAAGATACTACCAACGTAGCCCTAGATGTGATCCTCCTGAAGATACAGAGAAATCAGAGCTAGATACAGGGGCAAACAAATTAGAAGCCCCCTCATCAGTCCCTGGAACTCTCAGCAAATGAGGTATATAATAGCAATTCACCAATGGAAATACTCTATCAAGTAGAAATTATATCCCTGATACCGGGAGTGTTGTGATCTTCCTGCACGCAGTGCCCTATCCCTGATACCGGGGGTGTTGTGATCTTCCTGCACTGAGCAGGGATACGGCACTGCATGCAGGAAGATCACAACACTCCCGGTATCAGGGATACGGCACTGCTTGCAGGAAGATCACAACACTCCCGGTATCAGGGATATGGCACTGAGTGCAGGAAGATCACAACACCCCCGGTATCAGGGATAGGGCACTGCGTGCAGGAAGATCACAATACTCCCAGTATCAGGGATACGGCACTGCATGCAGGAAGATCACAACACTCCTGGTATCATGGATAGGAAACAAGTTCTAGTCACATTGACTGATCACATTACTTTTTTTGTCAAGCTACCAACTGTTTCCATTTCCTATCCCCCATATACTGACAGTGGGAACCTTGGTAACATGAATAAATAAGAGGGCAGCCAATAGGAATACATATTCATTCCTAAACTGACCTTAACTGACCTGAAAATTGTCAAATTGCATCATTTTCGGTTAGTGCGCGCTAACTTCCTGTTAGCGCGCACTAACTCCCGTTAGTGCGCACTAATCGGAATAACCAATTTTTTAACTAAAAAATCGTGCCAAACACGATTTTCTTCTCCTGCCAGATGATTTCGATCGTTAAGACGATCGGGCACACGATTCACATCTCTAATATTTACTGTGAGTTGGGATATTCGCCGAAAACATACTCGAATGATTGGTATTGTTATTTCAAACACCCCATCTCCATTCCAATGGTCTACCAATATGGCAGATGGCTCTTGCCTAGTAAGGCCCCTAAGTTGTTTATAGTAGTGGGACAACGAGGGAGACTCTTGGTTATTAAAGTGAAAAAGTTTGTCTAGAGAAAGAAAAACTCCAGAAGAACGCGACTCCATGGGTAAGGACTGGATGTAGTGTCGGATCTGTAGATAGCAAAATATCTGCCCAGGTTCCAACCAGTACAACGCCTGCAACTCCGAAAATGGAAGGAGCTGGCCATCTTCGCTAAGTAAGTGACCCAAATGGGTGATGCCTAAAGCCTGCCATTGGCGAAAGCCTGCCACCTGGGAGCCAGGACTAAAGTCTACATTCCCCTGTATGGGCAATAGATATGCGCACTGTCGAGGTATCTGCAATTTTTTAATTACTGCCAGCCAAGCAAGGCACAAAGGCCTTATTGAGGGAGAGTGAATTAAGAAGGAAGGAAGAGTTGCAGACGGAGCTTGTATAACGTACATTAACGCCCAGAGGCGTTAATGTACGTTATGTACGTTATGTACAAGACCTGCTCAGCTAGGTCTTGTACATAATGGGATTTCCCTTCTACCCAGTCCCTAATAATGCGAAGGTTCCCGGCTAGGTTGTATAAGCTTAAATCTGGGACACCTAAACTGCCTTCTCCCCATCATTCCTGAAGCCCCACCAAAGAAATTCTGGATTTACTGCCCCACCAGAGGAATCTCCTCAATTCCTTATCTAATGTTAAATAAGTCAGTACACCAGAGAGAAAGCGGCAAATTCTGCATTAAGTAGAGCCATTTAGGTAGGAGCAACATCTTAAAAAGATTGACTCAACCCCCCAAGGAAAGGGGTAGGCCCCTCCAGGTGCGGAGGGTCTTCACAGAGCGCTGGTGTAATGGGAGCACATTTAAACTATATAACTGGCTAGGTAAATTTGAAAGCATAACCCCCAAATATTGAAAGGAGCCCTCCGCCCAGTGTAGGGGAAAGGGGCCGGGCCAGCGTTCCCGAAGAGTATCCGGGTAGGCTAGGGCTTCTGATGTGTTAAGGTTAAGACGGAGGCCTGCAAATTGACCAAACTCCGATAATAGAGCCATGAGGGGTGGCAGTGATTGATGTTTTGTCAGGAAAACCAGAATATCGTTGGCAAAGGCCGCATATTTAAATATCTCAGTTTGCATTCTAATACCTCTCACAGAAGGGGAAGTTAACAGGGACATCAGAAGGGGTTCAAGCTGCAGGAGAAACAGCAAAGGTGACAGCGGACTTCCCTGGCTTGTGCCGCGGGAAATTGAAAACACCTCAGACAGTGAATTGTTTGCTGTGATTATCACAGTGGGGTTGTTGTACAAAAGTTGAATGGCATTGTAAAACATACCATCAGTTCCCATCGATTCCACGTGAAACAAATAACACCATTCCACCCTATCAAAAGCTTTCTCTACATCAAAGCTGACCAAAAGGTATGGCTCCTCCAATTGTTGACTCATTTCGAGGGCAGCCAGAATTTTACGGATATTAGTGAGCATATAGCGTTTGCGAACAAAGCCCACTTGATTCTGGCCAACCAGGGAGGGGAGTATCTCAGCCAGTCGGTCCGCCAAAATGTTTGCCATGAGTTTCTGATCAGCATTGAGAAGAGAAATTGGTCTGTAAGAAGTGAGATCCTGAGCATCCTTCCCGGGTTTAGCAATGAGTGTGATATGAGCTTGGTTAACAAACATAGGGTATTCTTTTGCGATAATTAACTCAGTAAAAACATTAGTGAGGACCGGACCCACCACGTCGGACAAACATTTATAAAATTTGGCATTGTAGCCATCAGGTCCAGGCGCTTTGAATCTTTTCGCCTGTTGGATTGCCAACTGCACTTCTTCAACTCCTAAGGGCTGATTGAGCCAGGTTTTTTTAGCTATAGTGTTGTGGGAGTCTCAGTTTAGTGGACCCTTGGGCCGACCTGCTAGAGACTGGGAAAAGATGGTCAATGTCTCTAATGAATAGCAGGCTGGGAGGCAGATGTTCAGGCAGGACGTAGACGCTCTTCACCCTGGAAGCTGGTACTCCCCCGAAAGGGACCTGTAGGAGCCCAACCGCTGGGACTTACGTGGCTTCACCCTTGGAAGCTGAAGCCCCCCCGGGAGGAGCCCGTAGGGGCCCAGCCACTGGGACTTAGGCGGGTTGTGGATCAGGACAGGTAACTGGAACCAGACTAAGACAGTAGCAATACTGTAACTGGATTTGGGTTCTGGAACCAGGCAGGAACTATAGCAAGACTCGGGTTCTGGAACCAAGCAGGAACTGTAGCAAGACTCGGATACTGGAATTGGGCAAGAACTGTAGCAAGACTCGGGTTCTGGAACCAGGCTGGCTCTGTAGGTGGCAAGCCGGAACCAAACAGGCACTGTAGGTGACAAGCAGGGACCAAGCTGGCACTGTAGCTGACAAGCAGGGACCAAGCAGGCTCTGTGGCTGGCGAGCAGGAACCAAGCTGGCACTGTAGCTGACGAGCAGGGACCAAGCAGGCTCTGTGGCTGGCGAGCAGGAACCAAGCTGGCACTGTAGCTGACAAGCAGGAAACGAGCAAGCTCTGTGACTGGCGAGCAGGAACCAAGCTGGCACTGTAGCTGACGAGCAGGGACCAAGCAGGCTCTGTGGCTGGCAAGCAGGAACCAAGCTGGCACTGTAGCTGACGAGCAGGGACCAAGCTGGCTCTGTGGCTGGCGAGCAGGAACCAAGCTGGCACTGTAGCTAACGAGCAGGAACCAAGCAGGCTCTGTGGCTGGCGAGCAGGAACCAAGCTGGCACTGTAACAAGCAGACAGGAACCAAGCATGTACTGTGGCAGGCAGGCAGGAATGGAGCGACGAAGCCAAGCGAGTCACTCCGGGGCACAGCGCAACAGGAAACCGGGAAGCTAACCTGTTGCAAGGCGAAGACTGGATGGCCGTGGCCAGCTTATCAAGGCCGCGGCGTCTGATGTCAGGAACTGGGCGGAGTTACCACTGGCGGGAACCGGGCTAGAAAGGCACCCAAGTGGCGCAAGCGCCTAGGAGCAGGGCGTCCCCAGGCACCCCCACGGTGGCGCAGCCCCAGCGGGGACACCGCCAAACAGGCCGCAAGCCAGGGCTCCGGAGGCGGGAGCAGGTCCGGGAACAAGGAGGTAAGGACCTGGCCGTGGTGCTCGGGGCCAGGACACGCAACATATAGTGAGATTAGGCAAGTTAATTTTGTCACAAAACCGCTCACAGGCAGTGGGATCCCAGCCCTCAGAAGTATAGAGTGTGGAGAAAAACATTTGAAACTGAAAGAGAATCTCCTTGGTATCTATCACAACATTCCCCCGAATGGCTCAAATGGCAGCAATAAGTCTAGAGCGGCATGTTGTTTTAAGTAAGTTATTCAGGAGCTTCCCTGATTTATTGCCAAATTGATGGAGTTGAAATTGATAATATAATAGACACGTTTTCGCTCTCTGATGAAGCAAGGAGTTAACAGCATCTTTTAAGGTCCTATAACTTTCTCGATCTGTGGGGTGATTTGTGTGGGTCGAGCGGCTTTCAATTGACTGCTTAAGGCAAGAAGCCGCTTATCTAAGGACTTTCTTCTGTGTGTGACATACGAAATGATGTCACCACGCAAGAAAACCTTTGCTGTGTACCAAAAGAGGACTGGGTTAGTAGCGTGTTCTCCATTCAGGTTGGCAAACTCCTTCCATCTGGAGCGTAAGTAAGCCTGAAAATGGGAATCATCTAGGGATGTGAATCGTTTTCCATATCGTCTTAACGATAGAAATCGTGTGGCAGGGCAAGAAAATCGTCTTAGGCACGATTTTTTAGTTAAAAAATCGTTAAAAATCGTTTTTTCCGATTAGTGCGCACTAACTCGAGTTAGTGCGCACTAACGGGAGTTAGTGCGCACTAACTGGGAGTTAGTGCGCACTAACTGAAAATGATACAATTTGACACTTTTCAGGTCAGTTAAGGTCAGTTTAGGAATGAATATGTATTCCTATTGGCTGCCCTCTTATTTATTCATGTTACCAAGTTTCCTACTGACAGTATATGGGGGATGGGAAATGGAAACAGTTGGTAGCTTGACAAAACAAGTAATGTGATCAGTCAATGTGACTAGAACTTGTGCCCTAACCCTGATACCAGGGGTATTGTGATCTTCCTGCACACAGTGCCCTATCCCTATTAATACCAGGAGTGTTGTGATCTTCCTGCACACAGTGCCCTATCCCTAATACCAGGGGTGTTGTGATCTTCCTGCACACAGTGCCCTATTCCTGATACTGGGGGTGTTGTGATCTTCCTGCACACAGTGCCCTATTCCTGATACCGGGGGTGTTGTGATCTTCTTGCACACATCCCGATATCAGGGATAGGGCACTGCATGCAGGAAGATCACAACACTCCTGGTATTAATAGGGATAGGGCACTGCATGCAGGAAGATCACAACACTCCTGGTATTAATAGGGATAGGGCACTGCATGCAGGAAGATCACACCGCCCCTGGTATCAGGGATAGGGCACTGTGTGCAGGAAGATCACAATACCCCGGAGGAGTGAGGGTCAGGCAGCTCCCCCCTGTCTGTGAAGCCAGCCTCTCACTAGTAATGCAGGGAGGGAGCTGTCTCAGACTTCACCATCCTCCCCCCCCCCCCTCACCCACACACCATTCACTAGCTGGGACATGGGGGAAGTCAGGAGTGAGGGTCAGGCAGCTCCCCCCTGTCTGTGAAGCCAGCCTCTCACTAGTAATGCAGGGAGGGAGCTGTCTCAGACTTCACCATCCACCCCCCCCCCCTCACCCACACACCATTCACTAGCTGGGACATGGGGGAAGTCAGGAGTGAGGGTCAGGCAGCTCCCCCCTGTCTGTGAAGCCAGCCTCTCACTAGTAATGCAGGGAGGGAGCTGTCTCAGACTTCACCATCCACCCCCCCCCCCCTCACCCACACACCATTCACTAGCTGGGACATGGGGGAAGTCAGGAGTGAGGGTCAGGCAGCTCCCCCCTGTCTGTGAAGCCAGCCTCTCACTAGTAATGCAGGGAGGGAGCTGTCTCAGACTTCACCATCCTCCCCCCCCCCCCCCTCACCCACACACCATTCACTAGCTGGGACATGGGGGAAGTCAGGAGTGAGGGTCAGGCAGCTCCCCCCTGTCTGTGAAGCCAGCCTCTCACTAGTAATGCAGGAAGGGAGCTGTCTCAGACTTCACCATCCTCCCCCCCCCCCCTCACCCACACACCATTCACTAGCTGGGACATGGGGGAAGTCAGGAGTGAGGGTCAGGCAGCTACCCCCTGTCTGTGAAGCCAGCCTCTCACTAGTAATGCAGGGAGGGAGCTGTCTCAGACTTCACCATCCTCCCCCCCCCCCCCTCACCCACACACCATTCACTAGCTGGGACATGGGGGAAGTCAGGAGTGAGGGTCAGGCAGCTCCCCCCTGTCTGTGAAGCCAGCCTCTCACTAGTAATGCAGGGAGGGAGCTGTCTCAGACTTCACCATCCTCCCCCCCCCCCCTCACCCACACACCATTCACTAGCTGGGACATGGGGGAAGTCAGGAGTGAGGGTCAGGCAGCTCCCCCCTGTCTGTGAAGCCAGCCTCTCACTAGTAATGCATGGAGGGAGCTGTCTCAGACTTCACCATCCTCCCCCCCCCCCCTCACCCACACACCATTCACTAGCTGGGGCATGGGGGAAGTCAGGAGTGAGGGTCAGGCAGCTCCCCCCTGTCTGCGAAGCCAGCCTCTCACTAGTAATGCAGGGAGGGAGCTGTCTCAGACTTCACCATCCTCCCCCCCCCCCCTCACCCACACACCATTCACTAGCTGGGACATGGGGGAAGTCAGGAGTGAGGGTCAGGCAGCTCCCCCCTGTCTGCGAAGCCAGCCTCTCACTAGTAATGCAGGGAGGGAGCTGTCTCAGACTTCACCATCCTCCCCCCCCCCCCTCACCCACACACCATTCACTAGCTGGGACATGGGGGAAGTCAGGAGTGAGGGTCAGGCAGCTCCCCCCTGTCTGTGAAGCCAGCCTCTCACTAGTAATGCAGGGAGGGAGCTGTCTCAGACTTCACCATCCTCCCCCCCCCCCCTCACCCACACACCATTCACTAGCTGGGACATGGGGGAAGTCAGGAGTGAGGGTCAGGCAGCTCCCCCCTGTCTGTGAAGCCAGCCTCTCACTAGTAATGCAGGGAGGGAGCTGTCTCAGACTTCACCATCCTCCCCCCCCCCCCACCCACACACCATTCACTAGCTGGGACATGGGGGAAGTCAGGAGTGAGGGTCAGGCCGCTCCCCCCTGTCTGCGAAGCCAGCCTCTCACTAGTAATGCAGGGAGGGAGCTGTCTCAGACTTCACCATCCTCCCCCCCCCCCCCTCACCCACACACCATTCACTAGCTGGGACATGGGGGAAGTCAGGAGTGAGGGTCAGGCAGCTCCCCCCTGTCTGCGAAGCCAGCCTCTCACTAGTAATGCAGGGAGGGAGCTGTCTCAGACTTCACCATCCTCCCCCCCCCCCCTCACCCACACACCATTCACTAGCTGGGACATGGGGGAAGTCAGGAGTGAGGGTCAGGCAGCTCCCCCCTGTCTGTGAAGCCAGCCTCTCACTAGTAATGCAGGGAGGGAGCTGTCTCAGACTTCACCATCCTCCCCCCCCCCCCTCACCCACACACCATTCACTAGCTGGGACATGGGGGAAGTCAGGAGTGAGGGTCAGGCAGCTCCCCCCTGTCTGTGAAGCCAGCCTCTCACTAGTAATGCAGGGAGGGAGCTGTCTCAGACTGGTATCAGGGTTAGGGCACTGTGTGCAGGAAGATCACAACACTCCTGGTATTAATAGGGATAGGGCACTGTAAGAGATGACTGTAGTAGATTGAATAAAGATCTGATGTTTCTGCTCTCCTCACACCAAACAAAAACAACACACAAGCAGAGAAGCCCTTCTTACAAAGCTGAGCTAGTGAGTTAAGTAGGAGGAAAAGTAAACATACTGGTGCCAGTGTGGCTACTTAAAAAATACACTTACCAACAATCAATTACATATATTTGAACTGTGTACAGTTCCAGCCAGGACCACCTTTCTAAAATGCACAGTGATTGGCAAATTCAACATGCACTAGCATTTCAGGTGCCTGCTAACAAAAATAATAAACAAACAAGTTCTAGTCACGTGAGTGCTGATCATTACATTACTTTTTTTGTCAAGCTTCCAACTGTTTCCATTTCACATCCCCCCAACCATATTGGTAACATCAATAGATAAGAGCACAGCCAGCCAATAGGAATACATACATACATATTCATTCCTAAGTGACCTTTACTGACCTGGGAAGTGTGAACACTTTGTTTCATTTTCTGTTGGTGTTCGTTAGTTTCCAGTTCCATTTCCCATCCCCCCAACCATCACCTCAGTGGTAACCTTGGTAATATCAATAGATAAGAGGGCAGCCAGCCAATAGGAACACATATTCATTCCTAACTGACCTTCAGTGACCTGGAAAGTGTTTATTTGTATCATTTTCAGTTAGTGCGCACTAACTCGAGTTAGTGCGCACTAACACGATTTAACGATTTTTAACGATAAATCGTTAGAATTTCTATTGTATCGTGTTCTATAACGATTTAAGACGATATAAACATTATCGGACGATAATTTTAATCGTTGAAAAACGATTCACATCCCTAGAATCATCCACCAAAAAATATGGATAGCGCCATAGACGTTGAGGGGTGGGATTGGGGGAGAGCTGCAAATCTAGCCAGATAGGAGCTTGATCAGATAAAAGTATCTCTCCGATGCAGGCATCCCCCAGCTATGAAAAACATTGAGTACTGAGAAACAAATTTAAGCGGGACCATGTATTATGTGCTCGAGATAAGTGGGTGAATTCACGTTCAGTAGAATGGAGTACCCTCCATGCATCCATGAGGTATAAGGAGCACTCCAATTGTTGTAGGCCCTTGCTAGCCCCCACATCTCTGGTGGTGGCTTTGGATTTATCTAATTCTAAATCTCTGGTAGCATTAAAGTCACCTCCTATAATGATGAAATCCTCCAAATAAAGAAGGAGCATACATTGGAGATCGCGGAAGAATTTAGGATTAAAAATATTAGGGGCATACACATTACAGCGTACTATTTTGCGATTATATATCTGAGTGACTAAGAGGAGAAATCGCCCCTGAGGGTCCTTGATCTCAGACACATCCTGAAAGGGCAATTGTTTGTTAAACAGAATCACCACACCAGCTGCTTTTGAAGAGCCTGAAGCATAATAAACATCTCCCATCCATCTTCTACATAATTTAAAGTGTTCTCCATCCGTGAGGTGGTTCTCTTGTAAAAAGGCTATATCAACCTGTTTCTTTTTTAAGTGACTAAGAATTTTAGATCTCTTAATAGGGGAATTTATCCTGCATATGTTCCAAGAGAGGACTCTAGTACCTATACTAGGAGTCTGGGAATTGAGCAATACATTTCATACCCAAGAGATTCATGTTAGGAACATGAAAGCCTTCCCAGCAGAGGTTCCCATGATAGCGTAGAGTAGTGGTTCTCAACCGGTGTGTCGTGACACACCAATGTGTTGCCAAGAACACGCAGGTGTGTCGCCACACTTCCCGGTCCCCTGCTGACCCAGCTGCTCCCCGGTTCTCCTCCGCCCGGGCTTAAAATGCTGTCAGCCCGGCTGGAATGCAGCAGGACAGCTGGAATCAGCGGCATCGGCATGGTCTCTTCTTCCTGCCCCCTCCCCCCCGTGGCCCGGAAGAGGAAGTGGTGAGCATCGGGTGCGTGCACGGGAAGAAGAGACCATGCTAGTGTGGTCAGAATCGGCCCGAAGAAGAGAAGAGAGACGCGGCCGGAGGAATGAGCAGCGCGGCTCGGAGAAAAAGGAAGAAGAACGTCAACCCCCGCGGCTGATGGCACTCCTCCTCCATGAGGGCTGAAAATGAAGGTTAGGGTTGGGAGGAGGAGGCTGCTGCTACCGCTAGTTCCGGGGGGAGGGAGAGAGAGTGAATGAGCAAGCAAGCACATGTGTATGTGTGTGAGTGAGATAGCATGTATGTGTGTGATTGAGAGCCTGTATATGTGAAAGAGAGTATGTCTGTGATTGAGAGCCTGTCTGTGAGAGAGAGAGCATGAATGTAAGTTTACAATTGTGAACATATATATGTGTAAGTTTGTGATTGAAAACCTGCTTGTGTGAAAGAGTATGTGTGTATGATTGAGATCCTTTGTGTGTGAGAGAGATCATGTGTATGTATGATTAAGAGCCTGTGTGTATAAGTAAGAGAGAGAGCATGTGTGTCTGTGTGTGATTGAGAGCTGGTTTAGGTGAAGGAGCACATGAGTATGTGATTGACAGCCTGTGTGAAAGTAAGAGAAAGAGACCATGTGTGTCTATGTGTGATTGAGAGCTGGTTTAGGTGAGGGAGCACGTGAGTATGTGATTGAGAGCCTGTGTGTAAATGAAAGAGAGAGAGCATGTTTGTAAACATGTGAATGAGAGTCTGTGTGTGAGAAAAAGACAGCATGTATGTTTGTGATTGAAAGCCTGTGTGTGTAAGTTTGAGATTGCAAACCTGTTTGGGTGAAAGAGTATGTGTGTATGATTGAGATCCTTTGTGTGTGTGTGAGAGATCATGTGTATGTATGATTAAGAGCCTGTGTGTATAAGTAAGAGAGAGAGCATGTGTGTCTGTGGGGGATTGAGAGCTGGTTTAGGTGAGGGAGCACGTGAATATGTGATTGAGAGCCTGTGTGTAAATGAGAGAGAGAGAGCATGTTTGGAAGCATGTGAATGAGAGTCTGTGTGTAAGAGAAAACGACAGCATATATATGTGTGTGATTGAAAGCCTGTGTGTAAGTGTGAAAAGATAGATAGCAAGTGAGTAAATGTGTAATTAAGAGCCTATATAAGTGAGAGAAAAAGCATGTGTATTTGTGAGTGACTGAGAGCATGTGTGTATAGGTGTGTAATTGAGAGCCAGTGTGAGAGAGAGCGCTGGTATGTGACTGAGAGAGAAGAGAAAGTTCCAAGCAAACCACCCCTCCTTCTGCTAATTCAAAACAATCTCAGGATACCTGGATATCAAACGTTTCCAGGTATTCAGAGCAAAAACATTTTTGTATCCTTATTTTTCATTACTGGGTCTTTGTGCCTGCTATTTTGAAATATTTTATTGGTATCTAGAAATTTTTTATATGAGTTTTTAATTATTGGATATTCCACTCATCAGCTGTTTCGAAATAATCTGTTCTTTTGTTAGTATAGTTTTACTGCTACTGATTTTATATTTCTTGATTTGTTTTTTTATAAGGATGGGTGATGTTTCTTTTTTTCCTTTGTTGCACTGCATACAGAGACTCTGGCTTGTTGCAGTTTCCAATTCAGTTTATTCTGCATGCTTCTAGTTATGCGTTTTGGTCTCTTTATTCTTTGTTAGGTGAGGGTCAGTACATGTGACTCAGGTGAGGTTTTCTGCTGGCGTGTAGTTTCTGTGTAGGGCTCTATAGCAACCTGACTTAGTCCATTTTCCTAATAGGAAATGTATTGGTGCCTTAAGGCCTGGTGTAATATTTCAGTGTTGCCTTTTCTTAGGTAAGGTGGTTACTGTTTAAGTGCTGGAAATTGGTGCTGTTTGGTGTGGGATGTTTACTATTTATGCAATTTCTGTTCAGACAGAATATGTATCTTTTCCTTGTGTCATTTTAAACAATAAAAATAATTACTTTTTATTTTCGCCGTGAGTTGTAATGAGCAGTGTGTCACACATGTGCACGTGGCCTGTCAGGTGTGTCACGATGGGATAAAGGTTGAGAACTTCTTTGGGCCGATTCTGACCACACTAGCATGGTCTCTTCTTCCCTTTCTTCCTGCGCACGCACCCGATGCTCACCACTTCCTCTTCCGGGCTGCGGGGGGGGGGTGTCAGGAAGAAGGGACCATGCCAGTGGTGCTGACTCCAGCTGTCCTGCCATGTTCCACCCGGGCTGACAGCATTTTAAGCCCGGGCGGAGGAGGACCGGGGAGCAGCTGGGTCAGCAGGGTACCGGGAAGTGTGGTGACACACCTGCGTGTTCTTGGCGACACACTGGTGTGTCGCAACACACCGGTTGAGAACCACTGGCGTAGAGTACAGTGTTTAGTCTGCAATTCTGACTGCCCACACAGCAAGAAATAAATCCAGCGCATTAGAAAAAATCCCATCACCCCACCCTCCATCCCCCCAACCCTACACCCCGGTTCCCCCATTCTTCCCCCCAACATACACTTTAGTGAATCCATGAGAGTTACCACCATGCATACAGACACCCACCCTCCCTCCCTCCTATCTCCCCCCTCCAATCCAGCCCCATCCACAACAATAAAAATTAACAAGTAGAAAAGCATTTGAATCATAACCACTATCATTAAAAATGACAAAAACAGGAAACCTTCAAAACAAAAAAATATTTACAGTGCGCAACAGGAAGGCAACTCTTCGAACAGTCCAAGCACCATAAGTAGTACTGTCCAGTATTCAGGACCTAGCAGAAGGCAATAGTGAATCAAATTCCCCCGGCATTAGCGCTGAGACTTCTGCTTTGAAGAACTCAAAATAATAGCTGTATGCTGATGGGCTGTATTCCCCGTCCAGTAGGACAAGATCATGCATGATGTGGATTTGCAGTGTGCCATCAAATTAAGTTGGGTTGTCCGGCGCCGAAGGAGGACTCCGTGGCGCAGAAGGAAAAATGGTGCGCATGAAGGTCTGGACTGCATCCACCTCTGTAAACCAGCGAACTCCCTCCCTTGTTGTGACTCAGAGTCTAGCGGGGTAGACCAGGGTAGCACGATAGCCGTACTCAATTAGCTTTGTGCAAAGTGGCACCATGGTGCGCCGTTTAGCAGCCAGAGCTACAGAAAAGTCTTGGAAAACAAGATTTTTTTGGTTTTCATATTGCAATGCTGTTCCTGAATGGGTGAGAAGTAAAATCTCACTTTTGTGAGTGAAGTTAAATACTTTCGCTATAACTATGCGAGGCCGGAGATCACAGTCACGTTTTGGGACCAGGCGGTGAGCCCTTTCAATACGTAGAGGGCCATGCGCATTTGAAAGATTCAGCTCCTTTTGCAACCAACCTTCCAAAAAGGCAGGCAAATCCCGATCAGTTAGGGTCTCTGGAAGGCCCAGGAATTGGAGGTTAGACCTCCTTGACCGGTTTTCCAGATGTGCTTTTCGAGCGTGGTTTTGATCACCACGATTTCATCCTGTGAGGACCGGCAGCCATCATGCAGATCAGACACACGCTGTTCTAGCTCTGAAAATCGATTTTCAAAGCTGACGACTGCTGTATTAAGGTCAGTGAGTTTAGCCGATATTATTTTCAAATCGGGCCCTAGCAGTTCTGATATCACCATTTTAACATCTGCGATCGCCACCATACCTAACTTGGATGGAGAATCCGGCACCATGTTGGAGGCGGCATTGGGGGCCCACGGCCATTCCTTATCTTTATCTTTTTTGGCCAGTCAGGAAGCCATCGAGTTTGCCGCAGGAATCACCGGCACTAGAGTAGGCTCTGAGAGGGTTTCCAAGAAGAATTTTGTACAAAGTGGCTTGTGGATGCGGCTGGATCAGCGAGGGTCGGCGCTGCGGAGGAGAATCACGTCTTCCCCTCACAGTGCATCACGTGACTCTAATGATTGAGGTATTTAAATACCTCAAGGGTATCAATGGAAAGGAGACTCTGGAATGAGAGATCATGGAATGAGGGTGAAAGAATTGATCTAAAGAAGACCCGACCGCGGTGAATCGCGGCCGGATTTTCTAGCGTTTCTAACAACGGAGTATGTGAGTGAGGGGACTGGAGAGGTTGTGCTTGTGTGAGGGGATCACATGTTGCAGGGAGAGAGTGAGGGGAATGGAGGGAGGCAGGAAAGTGAAGAAGTTCCAGCTGGATATCAATCCAGCTGGAACTTCTTCACTTTCTTTACCTGGTGGGGTAAAAATCAATCTGTTCTTGAAGTAATAAGCACCAATAAACTTCTTGGAAAAATAAAATAAAAACTGAAAACGAAGGCCCTTACTCATTCTAATGCCTCTGATATCAGCATAGCAACTTTGCATAAATGAAAACAGATGAGGCTCATGCATATTTTAATGAGCCTGCAAATGTATTACATACTTTAAACTGGGAGACAGCTCAGACTGAATAAAAGGGGGTTTCTTGGGTTCTCTGAAATGTGTACTCTATGCAGATCACAGTAATAACCATCTGTGATCCTATGACCATATTGATAGCTCTCAGGATAACCATATTGATAGCTCTCAGGATAACTATACCTACCCCCCCCCCCTCCGGGGGGGGGGGGGTAGGTATAGTTAGTGAGTGAGGGGATTGAAAGTAGTGTGTGTGTGTATCTGTAAATGTGCGTAAACGAAAGAATTGGCATTGGGAGGATATGTGTTAGTGTTTATGTAGTGGAATTATTTCTAACTACTCTGGCTGAGGAGGTATTTAGAGGTTAGGCTGTTTTGGATTCAGAGTTCTCAACCAGTCACAGACTAATTTGAAGGCCATAGGCCAAACTCTGAGTGAACTCATGTTTTGCACTGTGAAATGTTTAGGAACAAGCAAGAATCTGTTTATTGTAATTATTCCAGTAGTTCTATGGTGAGAAAGTAAGTAATTAATGATACTAAAGTCTGAGAGAGTGAAGGCCACATAGCTGCATCTAAAATTGATAAGAACACAGAGGGAGGGAACACTGCAGCTCTTCCAAGCATTTAGTGTATAAGGAGAAATAACAGCTAGAGAGAGAGGGAGTGAGCGCTTCCTGATGTGGTAGCACAGAATGATCCTTTGGAAACATGTAAGCTTTATATATATGTAGCGATTATTATCTGTAACGAATTCTTCTTTGTTCCAACCTCTTAATACTCAAATAAACTTACTTACCTAAATACCTGGAACCGTGATGACAAGCCCCCTCAGGTAGCTCCCAGTGAGATTAGCCCCCAGGTCAGAGATCCTGGGCAGAATGCCAGTGTGCATGGTCTGAACCCAGAACAGTCTGCTTGCTTAACTCTTTGTTCCCCACCAGCTGCTGATGCTGATCTAGGTGTGGTGATCTTAAAACAGCAACAGCAGCAGGGTCACTGGCTGCTTCCTTTCAGAAGCTGGAACCACCCTCTCCTGATCCCAGATCCCTTATTCTTTCTCCTTGTTCCACTTCCATCTCCTCTGCACTGCTGGTCTCCTACTCTGAGAGTTAACCTGAGAGCTATCAATATGGTCATAGGATCACAGACGGTTATTACTGTGATCTGCACAGAGTACACATTTCAGAGATCCCAAGAAACCCCCTTTTATTCAGTCTGAGCTGTCTCCCAGTTTAAAGTATGTAATACATTTGCAGGCTCATTAAAATATGCATGAGCCTCATCTGTTTTCATTTATGCAAAGTTGCTATGCTGATATCAGAGGCATTAGAATGAGTAAGGGCCTTCGTTTTTATTTTATTTTTCCAAGAAGTTTATTGGTGCTTATTACTTCAAGAACAGATTGATTTTTACCCCAAAAAATGACAAGTTTTTTTTCCCACTGATTTCTCCCAATTTTGTTCTTGTTTATAGTGAACCCTAATTAATTCCCCGGAAAAATAAAATCTGAGAACGAAAGGTCCCTAAGAACGAGGCAGAGGAGGCTCATGGAGCACGCTTATGCTGAGGTAGTAGGGCCAAAGCATGTGCAAGAAGCTAAAAATGCTTTCCAACATTTCACACACCACGCCGACTCAAGTCATGTCCTTAAATACATAAGAACTCATCAAATAATATATCAAAACACACACAGAAAGCTTTTTCTTTTCTGTTGGAAAAAAATCCTTATGCCTTAGAAAGGTACAGAGCACAGTAAACTATACATCTTTTTCCCCATCCATACATGACCTTCTACTTTATTGATTGATCACTCTCCTGCCCATAATAGTACAACGCATACACCTCAAATGGAAAATGACACTTTTCCTTTAGAGAAAACAACCGATATTTAACTACTCCACATCTGACAGCAGTATTACACAGAGCAAGACCTGGCAAAAGGATAGGAGGTAGTAGGAAATGCAATCTCATATGCCCCACCTAAGGTGTTACGAGCCCCACCCGCAGTCGTCCCGCGCACGGGACCGCTCACCTTAGGGGTTCCACAGCAGGTCCTGGTCCTGTCTCCCTCGCGGCCCTCGCAAGTCCAGGTAGGACTCAGCGTCCCGCGGCGGCGGTCGCCGCGCCTTTGGCTGCACGCCAGGACTCACGCGGGCCTCAGCGTCACAGCAGCTAGCCATGCCCCTATGCACGAGGACCAGCCGCCCTGATATAGGTTCCAGGGCGGGGCCTAGTTCCATGGCACACTCTGATTGAACTCATGTTAAAAGGAAGTTTTTGGCCTCACTTCCTTGCCTTGGCAATTGGGGCAGTTTGTTCCTGAGATTGCACTTGCTTGTGTTCCTGCTTGCTTGTTCCTAGTCTCGTTCCAGGATCCTTCTGTTCCAGTTCCATTCCTGCTTCCTAGCCCTGCTTGTTCCATGGTTCATTGTTCGTCTCCCCGGTCTTACCTCGGACTGTCCTTCTGGTAAAGACCTCAGCTTCTTACTGACCTGCCTGCCACCTGCTAAAGACCTCAGCTTGCTCTTCGACCTTGTCTGAGCTCTGGATCTTGACCCTTGCTTCGTTGACCATTCCTCGGACTGACTTCTGGACTCTGACCTTGCTTGATTCTGGTGCTGACCCTAGCCTTGTCATCGCCATCTCTATTCTGGTTCGCTCTCCTCCAACCTGTTTCCAGCCTTGAACCCAATAGCGCTCCTCTAGCATCTGTGGGCATGCCGGACTTTCACTCTCCCAGGAGACCCTGCGAGGCCCATCTAAGTCCAAGAGGCCCGGGTCCCTACGGGCTCCTCCCGGGGGGGACCTCGGGCTTCCAGTGGTGAAGCTCTACACTGCCTCTGTCTCCTTCCATGCTCCGCCCCCTGTGGACAGTCCCTGTACTGCCACAGGACAAGGGTCCACCCCCGAGCGCAACATAAGGGCTCCATCACTATCTCACCTACCCTGCAGGACTCCATCTAGGATATCCCACCAGTGATAGAGGGGCAACTTTCAACAGCTCGCATTATTTGTGCTGTGCATAAGACTGTCAACTGGTTCCAGATTCTCAGAGCAGGTTGATCACTGCCTGCAGTGACTCTTCTCGGGGAAATCAATAGAGATACCAGAATTACAAGCCTGTGCAGGCAGTAGGATAAAACCAGGATTGGGTCAGCCTGTCCTGAAATTCCGGAGTCGATTGGCAACCCTAACTGTATGCCAGCAGTTTAACTCGCGTGCATTGTAAATGGCTTTCCAAAGGGAAACCACGTGTATTGTTCAATTTGAAAAATCAGCAGCTGCAAAGCAGGCCTGCTGTAAGTGACTGTGCGCTTCATTTCTGCTGTTTATGTGGGTGGCCGATGAGGTGTTAAGATACCACACCTGCTTCTGAAAATGTCACGCATGCGCACTGTTTCAGTCCCTTTACCTAAACACACCCACAGAAACCTGGCTAATAACAGTCCTGCTGGAAGGCCGAGCACACTTTTGGCTGGGCAGAAGAGGACAATTTTCAGCCTCGTCATTTTGCCCAAGTAAATGGTTTTGAGAAATTATGCTTTCGGCAATGCTTTGCCTTCACATACACCACTCATTCCAGGGCAGTGGGAACATGGCACTAGGGGTGTGAATCGTGTGATCAATCGTCTTAACGATTGATTTTGGCTGGGGGGGAGGGAAATCTGATCGTCATGTTTTTTGTTTTGTTTTTTTTTTTTAAATCGTTAAAAATCGTATATCGGGGGAGGGCGGGAAAACCGGCACACCAAAAAAACCCTAAAACCCACCCCAAACCTTTAAAACAAATCCTCCACCCTCCCGAACCCCCCCAAAATGTTTTAAATTACCTGGGGTCCAGTGGTGGGGGTCCCGGTGCGATCTCCTGCTCTCTGGCCACGGCTGCGTTAAGAGAAATGGCACCGGTGGCCCTTTGCCCTTATCATGTGACAGGGCAAAGGTAGCGCCGCCGCCATTTTGGTTCCTGGCTCCCGACGTCACGCGTGCAGGAGATCGCCCCCGGACCCCTGCTGGACCCCCAGGGACTTTTGGCCAGCTTGGGGGGGCCTCCTGACCCCCACAAGACTTGCCAAAAGTCCAGCGGGGGTCCAGGAGCGACCTCCTGCACTTGGGCCGTATTGCCAATATTCAAAATGGCACCGGCGCTACCTTTGCCCTGTCACATGATAAGGGCAAAGGGCCACCGGCACCATTTCTCTTAACGCAGCCGTGGCCAGAGAGCGGGAGATCGTGCCGGGACCCCCCCCACTGGACCCCAGGTAATTTAAAACATTTTGGGGGGGTTCGGGAGGGTGGGGGATTTGTTTTAAAGGTTCGGGGTGGGTTTTAGGGTTTTTTTGGTGTGCCGGTTTTCCCGCCCTCCCCCTCTCCCGATTTACGATTTTTTGACGATAAATCGGGGGAATTGTTATTGTATCGCGGCTCTAACGATTTTTGACGATTTAAAATATATCTGACGATTGTTTTAAATCGTCAAAAAACGATTCACATCCCTAGCACACACATTCATACCCCACATTAGGAAACTGACCTGTCTGGTAAAAAGTCCCTTTTACCTATTGTACCACTTCTCTTGCTCTGTACAAGTGTTCAGCATGCAGTGAGACATACAGGTAACCATGGCATGCAGAAAAGATTTAACACACCTGGAGACTGCTGCTGCTCACGCTTTCTGGCCCCTTTATAATGTGAATGTGGATCAGAAGCTATAAATCACCTCTGGTAAGTGAGCTACGACAGACATAGCCCCTTTTAATAGTTCTGCTATGCCACCCTTGTGAATACTCAGCAGACCCTAAAAACTCATCTTTCTGTTTACTACCTGATAAGGGAGCTGGTGATAGCAGCCAACAGTGTGCTGCCCTCAGCCCTCTTTCCTGCAATTGTACTGAGATCCAGTATAACAGTCTGAAAGGTCCTCCTTCCATCTCCAGTAACAGAAAATATTGTGTATGTTCTTCTAGCATGTATGATTTTTGGTGTCCTCACACATTATTTATGAGTTCAGTGTGCACTGGGAGGGTGACAATGAGCAGTAATAGTGAAGAGAGACTGGCACACTAAGTGGTATTTCCTTGTTCATATTTTTCAGAATAACCAGGGATCTGTGACAATCACAAGCCTGGTCTGGAACATAGAGCAGGGAATCTGCACCTAACCGTGTGAACAATTACGTGCATACAGGTCAATTTTCAAAGGTGATACGCATGTAAATTTAACAGACTATTGTAGCAATTTTCAAAGCCCATTTACCCACGTTAAGATGGTAACTTTCAAACAGGTGTGTGGGCACACATATACACGTGTGCATTTCGGTGCCTGCCCAGATAAGTCTCATTTTATAACGTGTACACAAATGCACGTATATGTTATAGAAAAGCCTAGGCACCCGTATGTGTGCATCTAATTTTAAGGTTGTACGCGCCCAGCAGCGTAAAGTCTGATTTGAGCTACGTGAGGGAATTTTATAAGAGGCGTGCATCCATTCCATGTGCAGTTTCACCAGTTCATCCACCAGTTCGCCCAGTGTTCTCCTGGGTCTTCCCCAACCCACTGGTTCTTTAGCCTGTACTCCTCCCAGTTACCCCAAATCACACACAGATAACTGTAACTGGTGTTTTGTTTTGGGGTTTTTTCACTTACACTTCCACAGCAGAAGTAAAGTTCTGTGGCATGGGCACACAATCAAGGCATAAGTATTTGTGCGCACATCCCGGAATGCCCATGCCCCACCTTCACCACGCTCCTTTTTCCTCAGATGCAAGATATTCATGCTTGGGCACTTGTGCGCACATCTGGGAGCTTTATAAAAATTGGGTGGACGCATGCATGTGCTACAGGTGCACGTTACCTCCCGATTTTGGCGCATGCCTGCCTTTTAAAATTCATCTTTAAGTGCACTTAAATCGGGTAAAACCTATTGTCAATTCAATGGCATATATTGTAGCAATTTTGCAAAGTCCACGTACATGGATAAAGCTCATTTACATGTGGAAAACCCAGTTTAAAGCGTGTAAACGCTTTTGAAAATCAGGCCTTTAATGCAAACTAGATGAAAACTACACCTCACGAGCTAATTTTAAAACGGGCGTGCATGCACCCATACAAGAGCGTATCGGCGCATCAGTGGAGATAAGCTGGAATTTTAAAATCATGTGTGCACTTGTGTGTGTATGATTTAAAATACATCTATCGCACATGTTTACTCCTAATTTTAAGAGGTTACTTTGCAAATCTTCCATAGGATTTTATCAGCTTTAACGCTTGCATGTAAGCAGATTTTAAAACATGCTTGCATGAGAGACATTCCCAGTTTTTCCAGTTAGTCCACCAATTTGCCCAGTCAATATCGAGGTCCTCCAGACCCCTCTGGTTCTTCATCCTGCATGACCCCAGTAGACCCAGACCCCTCACCCTATCTTGCAAGCCCTAAAACGCAAGATCTACAGACATGCTCTTCATCAGGAGCAACAGTAAAGTTATGCAGCTAACAAGCCAACGCACGCTGAAGCCTCTGGTTTAAAAATATGTAACGCCTATGCCCCATCCCTTATTTTTTTGGCACATGCATGGATATATACATGCATAAATCGTGGCTTTTAATATCTACACTGCTCGTGCACAGCCAACATATTTGCGTTTGTCGCCAGTTTTGCACGAGCAATGCTTTTTAAATCAACCTCTTAGAGCATAGTACTTTCTAATGTTTTGCACCAGTTTTGTGGGATATTTTACCACTGAAACTATGTTTGGAAAGAAACTACTTGAAATTCTGGAAAAGAGCAAAGAATTGGTTATTCAAAAGTAACTTTAGTTGATTTTAGAATGAGCTGTGTAGCATGATGTTTTACAGGTTGGTTTATAGATTTGTTGTATATTATACTGTATTTTGAACTGTATTGATTATTGTAGTATATATATATTGTGTTGTGGATTGTAGTTCATCTTGATTCCTGGATTTACTAACGGCGTAAAAATCAAAATTAAATAATGTATCAAGGCCTCTGGACCAGCCCCCAGGTTGGGTGATGGCGTGGCAGCGGGCTAACAGCGCGCACGAGTTACGCCTGCGAGGTGTAACTTGTGCGATAAAGGTGGGGGGGGGGTTAGATAGAGCCGGGGGAGTGGGTTAGGTAGGGGAAGGGAGGGGAAGGTGCAGGGGGGGTGGAAGGAAAGTTCCCTCCGAGGCCACTCCGATTTCGGAGCGACCTCAAAGGGAACGAGCACTGCGCGCAGGGCTCGGCGCGTGCAAGTTGCACAAATGTGCACCCCCTTGCGCACGCCGACCCCGGATTTTATAAGATATGCGTGGCTACGCACGTATCTTATAAAATCTGGTTTACTTTTGTTCGCACCTGGTGTGCAAACAAAAGTACGCGTGCGTGCTGTTTTTTAAAATGTACCCATTAGAGCATAACATCTCTTCCCTTATTGAATTTCTGACTTATCACTTAATCCAAATAAACCATCTATAATTTTAGGTGATTTAATTTACACATGGACATTACTCCACTAGATAATACATGCTCTATTTTACTTGAATCACTTTCTGCGCTAGGATACACACACTCTTCTAATTCTTCCACCCACAAAGCAGGGCATTCCCTTGATTTGATTTTTACCAACTTAACATTATGTAAAAATACAACCATCATTACTACCCAAGTTCCTTGGTCAGATCATTTTCTAATTCAGGCTCAAGCAGAATTCACTGTTCCATCAAAGCAAAACAATGACAATAATATACATATATTTTTCCAACCACAACCCAGACCTGAAGATTTACACCCTGAATTTTGCAGGATGGTTAGCCTTATATTTAATCATCGGTCATGTATTAATTTTTTGATATTTTCATGTGCTTAGTGCGATTCGTGTAACTTAACTTAGTGTAGTCGCTGAAGCCATCAGTACGCTCGACATGGTTCCATGTTTCGAACGCTCCTCGTTCTTTGTCAAGGGGTAGTATTCAGCGTCTGAGAGATAAAATCAATGTTATCTCAGTAACAATATCAAGAATGCATAGCAATCCATAAAGTATCTATAGGGCTAACCTTCAGTCTTAAGAAGCCGTAGGCAAGCACTTACTGTATTTGTAGTCCTTTAGGAATCAAAGATTCAAAGTTTCAATGATGGCGAATCTGTTTCATTTCCTGTGCGGGCACCGGAAATGTGTCTTAATATATGCAGAGGTATCGTCATGATCACTCAATGACGTCATTCACATTAGGTTAATGTGTACCATTCGATGGCGAGGTTCAATCCATTAGGATACACTGAATTTAACTTGAAAATCCAAAATTGTTCTCTGTAATTGAGGTGGGATTTGCCACCTCTAGGATTCATAAATACCATCTCTATTAATTAATTAAAGGAGAATTAGATAACACAAAACTGGTACAAGATGCAATGATAAAAGAAAATCAAATATTGCAAATGAAATTGGAAAATTTGGAGAATGTGAACAGGAAAAGAAATCTTCGTTTCATTAACTTTCCAATGTTACCATATTTACCACCTAAAGAAGTATTTAAAAAATATTTGCTTGAGATTCTTAAGGTACCAGAGAATTCAATACCACCTTTAGCAAAAATTTATTATATTCCAGTGTATAAAAAGGGAGTACAAAAAGAGCAGGAGGGAACACAGGAAATGGATAAATTAGAAACTAGTTTGGATGTTTCCAAAATTTTGGAAACTTCTGACAGTGATATGGTACAGAGTGCTACATTGTTAACCACCTTTGTGTTTGAGTCAGATCGTGACTGGGTATTTCGTTTATTTTTTAAACACAGGATGGAATCATTTTTGACACTAGTCATAAGAGTTTACCCTGATTTCTCTAAATCAATACAAAAGAGGAGGAAGCAATTTCTTTCACTTAGAGCAAGGGTTCTCCAGATAGGAGCAACTTATTGTCTTAAGTATCCATGTAAATGTTGTATAGGATACAAGGGCAAGTCCTTTGTGTTTTATATTCCTCCTCAATTGTCAATTTTTTTGAGTGATAAAACACAATTAGAGGATACCGAGTTGGAGACTATATAGCTACCATATATTCAGTGAGCCCTAAAATAACATGTAATTGTACGATGCAAGGTATAATTTTTGTAAAAAGAGATATCTTTTTCGAGTTATGCTTAAGATCGCCTTCTTATAATTGAGGACTGAATTATAGCATTATGGATGTATTTTGGGTAATTAAGTTAATTTTTGTTTTTATTATATATGCTTTTTCCTTAACCAAGATTGTTCTTGTATTAATCATGTGAAAATTGAATAAAAAAAAAAAAAAAAAAGATTCAAAGTTTCAATGATGGCGAATCTGTTTCATTTCCTGTGCGGGCACCGGAAATGTTTCTTAATATATGCAGAGGTATCGTCATGATCACTCAATGACGTCATTCACATTAGGTTAATGTGTACCAATGGTTGACATTGACAAATTCTGGTGCAGGATATAAAAATTGATTTTCAAACGCTGCAACGTACAGATTTGCTATAATAGGGGCCATAGTGGCCCCCATTGCTGTACCTTGAATCTGCTTATAAAATTTATCCTGGATTTATCCTGAAAAATGAAATAATTTTCAGAAAGAGCTAATTTGGCTAATTGTAAAATAAATTCTGTCGGAATGCGGTGTGGTCTGGGTCTTTGTTCTAATATGTTAAAATAATCTGTAGAGCTGCTGTTTGTGGAATATTAGTGTAAAGTGCTTGAATATCTAACGTCACAAGAATTGAGTAAGTGGTACATTGAATGGATTGTAAAACTTTTAACATTTGTTTAGTATCTCTTAGAAACGATGTAATGGAGGGGATGAATGGTTGTAAAAAAAATCAACAAAAACTGACAAAGGTTCTAAAATCTGTACGTTGCAGCGTTTGAAAATCAATTTTTATATCCTGCACCAGAATTTGTCAACGTCAACCATTGGTACCGTTATATATTGACGATATCTTTTTTCTTTGGAATTCCGATGAAACATCTTTAAAAACTTTTTTACAGTGGTTAAATTCGCTAGACAGCCACCTACAGTTCACACTTCATTATGATTTTCAGAAAATTGAATTTTTGGATATTTTGATCTACAAAGAAGGGTTGCATCTCAATTCCACTTTTTATGTTAAATCGTGTGCTAAAACTACTTATCTGCATTTTTCTAGTTTCCATCAGTTTCATTTGAGAAAAAATTTACCTACAGGACAGTTCCTTAGGTTGAGAAGATTGTGTTCATATAAATCTGATTTTATCATGCAATCACAAATTATGATCCAGAAATTCATACAACGAGGTTATCCTATGAAATATCTTTAAAAAGCATACAAACGGGCTCTCAATGCAGAAAGAGAATGGTTATTACTGGATAACAAAGAAGCTGTTGATCCTTTGTTAACATATGTATTACCTTACTCCACCTTCTCAGCACAAATATCTCAATTGATTTTACATCATTGGCCAATATTAAAGATGCACTCTATTTTCTTAAACGCACCTGTAATAGCTTACAACCGAGGCAAAAACCTGAAGGATATATTAATTCACTCTTACTTGTCGGAGTCCATCTATTCGCCCAATATCAATACTAAAGGCCATTGGACTTGTAATAATTGCTCATTTTGCAACCAAGCTCTCGCGGGACCACATTGGACTGATCCCCATGGCAACGTTCACACAGCCTATCAACACACTGACTGCACGTCGTGCAATGTGATTTACATTTTACAATGTCCATGTCCGCTTATATATGTACACAAATCACAAATAGAGAGATAACACATATAATTCAATGTGTAAACATTTATTCATTTCATCGCACAAATTCCTCACCTAAACATGATTAAAACTGAACACACACATTCATCCACACTCACATCCATAAAAACCATCTATATTGCACAATCAGAAATCTTCTCATATGATAATTACAAACAGTTAATATAATTACAAAACTTCATAACAGATGTATGGATTTCCACTGCATTTCAACATTAAATGTTTCTTTTTATCCCCAAATATTATGACCATATCCTTCTTCTCCGTCCAACAAAAGATATCTTCGTTTCGCCTACTCACTTAGGCTTCCTCAGGGACTCCTGATTCTCACACATTTCATAATCAATCAAAGAGGACTTCACACATATGTTTATTATATCCAAGATATTTATATGCTGTAAATATAAAATGAGCATTTTTACTCACAAATATATTGATCTTTAATCATTCATTTTATATGTTCTCAACTGTTTTTCCTTACCTTATAACAGTATCATTTTTTTTAAGGTATATTTGAAGCTCAGGGGAAATCCAATTCCAAATGCACACCTTTCCAATAAAACTCCTAATCGGTGACCCTCATCTATAACAAACCACAATATTCATCACACCATCTACTATCCACTCCTTACTTATAATACCACCACCATATATCCCTAAACCTCTCACAACTTACAGCTTCTATAAATCCAGCACTACTCAGTAACCTCCCATATCGCACATTTCGCGAGCCGTTGCAATCTCAAAGATATTCCACACGGAGGTTTTGAAATAAATTCAATCGACCATTTCAATCGGTCACCGAATCCTTATATATTGTGCTTCCCAAATTCTGAAAAAGATTTATACAAACAATTTAAAAAAACTATTTTCTCAAAGATCAAAAACTTACCATTTTCCAACGCACTCTCTACAAGCCAGACGCCGACTATACTCACACGTGATCTGACGCAACGTCCTACGTCAAGATACAGCTGATGTCTTGAACACCACCAAACTTTATATATATACGAGTTTCAATTAAAACACGATCCTTAATCTTCATACTTAAAGTCCAATCCCTCAAAAAAATGCGTGCCATTCTATTGGGCCGTTCAAACCAGATGGACTCATGGTCCGCCAATTGTAAATAAATCGCTGTTCTGCCTTTCTTAAAGCCCCCGATAAGTCCCCTCCAAATCTCAATTTTAGCTGTTTGATAACCAAAAAACGGATGTCACTGAGTGAATATTTCAGACTTACCCAATGGTCTACCAAGGGAGCATGTTCCCGTTGAGATTTAATTCGACTACGGTGCTCAATAATCCTCAATCTGATCGAACGTACTGTCTGGCCAACATAGATTAAGTTACACGGACATACTATAATATACACAACGCCACTCGAGTTACAAGTGAATTTGCCAGGAATTCTATACTGTTGTTTTAAATTAGGGTGTTGAAAATATTGGCAACTCATTGCCAATGGACACACCGAACAAGAACCACATGTCACCTGACCAAAATCCAAATCCTCATCTTTAAACTCACTTTTATTCCCCAACTGTTCCCACAAAGATTGGCATTTCTTGATGGTAAAAATAGGCTTATCCTTAAAACATGGATTTGCGGACATTATATGCCAGTGGTCCATGATCACTTTTTAAATTTCCAACAATTTTGTAGAGTAAGGTATAGAGCAAATAGGGCGACTAGGTTTCTCCTTAATTTGAGTTATTAGGAGATTGTCTCTATTAGAATAGAGCGCACGTTTATAAGCCCGCTTCACTGTACCTTTACTGTACCCCCTTGCTATAAACCTTTCAGATAGTAATCGAGCCTGAACCTTAAATTCCATAGTAGAACTACAAAGGCGTCTATATCGTAAAAACTGTCCTATTGGAATGTTATCCTTCAATGATTTAGGATGAAAACTACCATAGTGTAATAAAGTATTACGGTCAGTCGTCTTCCTATGAACACTAGTAACCACTCTATTCTCATGGAAAAAGATCTTCATATCCAAAAAGACCGTGGACTGTTTATTACACACTACAGTAAAGATTAAATTCGGATCACTAGTATTTAACAACCCTAAGAACCTATCTAAATCCTCCTCATTCCCCCTCCAAATAAAAAACAAGTCATCTATAAATCGACACCAATGTATAACATTTTGAAATAAAGGGGAACTGTAAATGAATTTCTCCTCAAAACATGCCACATACAAACAGGCCACACTCGGGGCCATCGGGGACCCCATAGGAATGCCTCTGATCTGCAAAAAATATTCCGTTTTATAACTAAAAATGTTTCTAGTAAGTGCCAACTCCGCAATCGATGATAAAAATTGCCATCTCTTTCTAGACATGTGTGGATGAATGTGTTAGTTCAGTTTTAATCATGTTTAGGTGAGGAATTTGTGCGATGAAATGAATAAATGTTTACACATTGAATTATATGTGTTATCTCTCTATTTGTGATTTGTGTACCATACTATTAGAGAGTGTTGGGAATTGAGTACCCTCTGTGATATTCGCTTATATATGTAGGCAGAACAAAATGGTCCATTAAAGTTAGATTAATAGAACATCGTAACTGCCTGAATACATCCAAACTACAAGCTCCTATTGTGGCCCACTGTATCAAACATCACCATGCATTTCAAGATATCAAATGGCGAGTAATAGAGATGGTATTTATGAATCCTAGAGGTGGCAAATCCCACCTCAATTACAGAGAACAATTTTGGATTTTCAAGTTAAATTCAGTGTATCCTAATGGATTGAACCTCGCCATCGAATGGTACACATTAACCTAATGTGAATGACGTCATTGAGTGATCATGACGATACCTCTGCATATATTAAGACACATTTCCGGTGCCCGCACAGGAAATGAAACAGATTCGCCATCATTGAAACTTTGAATCTTTGATTCCTAAAGGACTACAAATACAGTAAGTGCTTGCCTACGGCTTCTTAAGCCTGAAGGTTAGCCCTATAGATACTTTATGGATTGCTATGCATTCTTGATATTGTTACTGAGATAACATTGATTTTATCTCTCAGACGCTGAATACTACCCCTTGACAAAGAATGAGGAGCGTTCGAAACATGGAACCATGTTGGGCGTACTGATGGCTTCAGCGACTACACTAAGTTAAGTTACATGAATCGCACTAAGCAAATGAAAATATCAAAAAATTAATACATGACCGATGATTAAATATAAGGCTAACCATCCTGCAAACTTTACATATGAGATAAGCCTATTATGACAGGTCATTATTTACCTTAAGCGTCTGTCCTATATATTGCAGTACTGGTGAATTTTTGATTGATGACTGCCTATTTCATTTCATATTGTTTAGAAAGAAACAATAAAAAAATTCACAAAATATCATATTTGTAAAAATTTTCATTTAGAGTGCACTAATTCAACTTAGTGTGTGCTATTTGAGTTAGTGCACACTAAATCAAAATAGTGCACATTAAACAAAAAATTTAAAAAACCCCAAACAAAACCTAACAAAAAAAGAGGAAAGCGTAACGAAACAAATTTTTATCAATCGATGACTGAGCAAGAAAACTGATCAGGGAGGCAACACCGAAGTCAATAGAAACTTTGAAAGAGCTACAGGCCTGCATGGCCAAGACTGATCAAAGTGTGCATTTGACAATAATATCCCAAGCACTCCATAAATCAGAAAAGAAGGAATCCATTATTAAAGAAACCTAATTTGAATAACTTTTGAAATATGCAAAAGAACACTAAGGGGGATACAATTTTCAGACAGGTTACATATCTGTAAAGTCCAAGGATACTCATGCCAACATACTGTATCTTGTAGCTAATTTTTCAAAGAGAAACTACAAGGATAGCTGCTCTGTGGAAATTGCCTATGAGTAAAAAGCACTAGCAGACCTTGCTCTGGGCAAAGATTTGCTGGAAAACCATGTGTAGATTGGAATTGCAAACCTTCAAGTGTCGACTCATTTTGGCAGGTATTCCTTACTGTAAATGGTGGTGATGCCGAAAATTTTCTATCCTCTTCAGATGCTTCCCTGTTGGATTAAACAAAATGATCTTCATATTTTCATGCCTCCTCGAATGCCTTCCTTTAGTCCAGTTTTAAGTATATGTGCTGTGGAAGTCCTTGGGTAATTTTAGCTGGGTAGAGGTGGGCAATTATCAGACAAACCAATTAACCCAAGTAGATGTTTTGAAAACTGAGCCCACATAAATGATGATAGGATCCATCATGGCACCAGAAACTGTGAATATTAATCTAGCTAAATTCAGACAGACGTATTTGCTATATATAGTTGTCTTTTTCATACACATATCATGCTTTGAGCTAAATACACTGAAATTTCTATCCTGGCAAGAATTTTTAATGTTGCTCAAAGGATGCAACTGCAGCTCGGAATCTGCTGTTACTTGCAGCTCTGAAACAGGGTTTTTAAAAAAAAAATTTTATGAATATGCAGGTCTTTAAAAAGTCAGGTAATTTGTTCTCCACAATTAATCAAAAAAAACTTGCTGACAGAAATACCTTTATAGATTTGACAGTTTTCACCTCCTGTCATTGCAGAGAAATCTTCCTGTCAGCCAGTATTTTTTTTACTTTGGCATGTCAGCAGCATTAAGCAAGAAATCATTAAATAGCTGGAATTTATGATTAAATAGTTTAAGGCTCTACCCAAAGTATTTTTAGTCACTGGATAGCAAATACAGGTAAAAATTCAAAAGCAAGAATTCATAGAAGAAAAATAATATTTCTCATGGCCCAGTAAAGATATTTAAATGTGAATTTTAAAAGCCCGGCACATGGCAAAACTGGGAGATACATGCACTAGTTGGGCCGGTGCGTGCTGAGCAGATTTTAAAAGCTGCCCGCATAAGTGCATATCTCCCGCTCTGTGCACAAATGAAAAGCTCCAAAAAAGGGACAGGGTGTGGGTGGGGGTGGGGTCAGGGTGGGGCATGGCCATTCCTGGCATTCACACTGAAATTAATGAGTCAATTTTGGGGTAGATTTTATAAATCTACGTGCGCGCAAGCAAAAGTACGCCGGATTTTATAAGATACGCGCGTAGCCGTGCGTATCTTATAAAATCCGGGGTCAGCGCGCGCAAGGGGGGTGCGCATTTGTGCAACTTACGCATGCCGAGCCCAGCACGCGCTGCCCGAGCGGCCTCTGAGGGAACTTTCCTTCTACACCCCCTGAACCTTCCCCTCCCTTCCCCTACCTAACCCCCCCCCCCCCCCCCCCGGCCCTATCTAAACCTTCCCCCTACCTTTGTTGGGAAAGTTACGCCTGCCAGAGGCAGGCATAACTGCGCGCACCAGCGGGCTGCTGGCGCGCCATCACCCAACCCGGGGGCTAGTCCAGAGGCCTCGACCACGCTCCCGGGCCGGCGCCATGCTCCCGACACGCCTCCCGGAACGCCCCGAAATTCGCACCGCCCACCCGACACGCCTTCCTTGCGAAGCCCTGGGACTTACGCGCATCCTGGGGCTTGCGCGCGCCGCCGAGCCTATGCAAAATAGGCTCGGTGCGCGCAGGGGGGTTTTAAAAGGGTTACGCGCATAACCCTTTTAAAATCCGGCCCTTTATGTGCACAGCAGCGCACCACAGTCCCCTGCTGAGTAATTTTACTTTTGCTATGGATG
Organism: Rhinatrema bivittatum; assembly: GCF_901001135.1. NCBI lineage: Eukaryota > Metazoa > Chordata > Amphibia > Gymnophiona > Rhinatrematidae > Rhinatrema > Rhinatrema bivittatum. The sequence goes on along the minus strand of NC_042617.1, from coordinate 187,195,157 downwards.
ACGTGTAAGTTGGAAAACAAAAAAATTCTAGGTAGATCAGCAGGATTTTAAAGGCCGGGACTAACAGGGGAGAAGGGAGGCTATTAAACTAAGGGGTTTGGAATTCCTTTCTCTTATCTGAGTGAACTGGGAATGAACTGGGAAAACTGGTAATGGCGTCAGCACGGTTTCTATTAAAATCCCCCCATTTAAGCAGTTGAAGCGACATTTGCGCGCAAGGGCACGCATCCACTTAAAACTGCGCACTGTCAGCCTATTTGATAACATTCACATATGTTAGAAAATGGATGTGTCCCTGGCTGCGGGCCAAAGAATGCGTGCACTGGTTTAAAAGTTACCATCTTACAGGGTCATTAATCAAATCGCGATATGGCGTTTTCAATGGGTTAATGCATTTTCACATGCGAAAAACGCCTTAACGTGTGCGAAAACGCCTTAACGCACGCATTAAGTGCCATAATGCATGGTGCGATGCAAATTTTTAAAAGAGGAGGGATTGGGGAGGAGTCTGGGGCGGGATTTCTGAAAAAGTGGGCTGGCTTTGTGAAGCCATAGTACACAAAATTGCCAAAAATAATGACATCTTTTTCAATTGCATTAAGCAAATAACCAAAATCAATTGCATTAAGCAAAATAACCAAATTTGCCATTTTTTTGCAAATTCTGTTTTGGGCATTTTTAGGCTGGGGGAGGGACAGAGGAAGAGGAGAGGGGAGAAAGAGAGAGAGCCTCTAGGGTAGCATCATAGTAAGCAGCTATTTATGCTACTATAGGAGGCCCACTAGTAACTCGAGGTGAGGTTTAGGTAGTAGTGTAGGGGCTAGGGGCCACTTTTACATGCAGAGTGAGACGTACGAACAGAACAGTACACTTGTGAAGATTTGATGTCCTTCAGAGTGAGGAAACTCAAACAAAGATGAGATTTGTACAAAGTTAACAACATAAGAACATGCCATACTGGGTCAGACCAAGGGTCCATCAAGCCCAGCATCCTGTTTCCAACAGTGGCCAATCCAGGCCATAAGAACCTGGCAAGTTCCCGAAAACTAAGTCTATCCCATGTTACTGTTGCTAGTAATAACAGTGGCTATTTTCTAAGTCAACTTAATTAATAGCAGGTAATGGACTTCTCCTCCAAGAACTTATCCAATCCTTTTTTAAACACAGCTACACTAACTGCACTAACCATATCCTCTGGCAACAAATTCCAGAGTTTAATTGTGTGTTCAGTGAAAAAGAACTTTACCCGATTAATTTTAAATGTGCCACATGCTACCTTCATGGAGTGCCCCTAGTCTTTCTATTATCGAAAGAGTAAATAACTGATTCACATTTACCTGTTCTAGACCTCTCGTGATTTTAAACACCTCTATCATATCCCCCCTCAGCCGTCTCTTCTCCAAGCTGAAAAGTCTTAACCTCTTTAGTCTTTCCTCATAGGGGAGCTGTTTCATCCCCTTTATCATTTTGGTCGCCCTTCTCTGTACCTTCTCCATCACAACTACCGTATTTGCTGGCGTATATGATGCACTTTTTTCCCCCTCAAAATAGGGGACAAATATGGAGTGCGTCCCATGCGCCGGTAATTAAAATTAACAGCATCCGGTGGGGGTGGGGGGGGGGAGAGTGATGCGGTGGCGTCGGGGAGCGAGGGTGCGCCGCCCGATTGGCCAGTGCTGGCCAAGAGAGGCTTGCCGAAGTGCGTCACTACCTCTCCCCCTCTACCGGACACTGTTAATTTTGATTTAAAGTTTTCTTAGGTATAAAAAAAACATCAGTAACACAAAACAAATGGTTGCATACCTTTTAACAAAACCAATATCTCACGCAACTTCTTTCATATTGATTAACCATTAATATGAAAAGTTCTTAATGAAACAGTCACAGGCACAGCTCCAACATTTCCTTTAGAGATTTTCACTACAGACCTAACAGAACAGTTAAAGTCTTGCCTAATTTGAGCTGGAATCCCCCATAACATCCTCTACCATGGCAAACTGGAATTTGCATTTTAAAAATCATTAAAAACTCAAAACCAAACTAAAATATCTTCAAATAAAACAAACACTCGAACACTCGCCAAAGACGCACATAGTACACAGAATACATATATGGCATCCCTTCGGGTTGACCATTTGGTGTCAACTAGTCCTTATAGATAACAACCAAAATCGATTTTGATAGGGGAAGCTGTGCTTCAGCAAGCCCCTTTTGCCCAGCACCGGCCAATCGGGCGGCGCGCCCTCGCTTCCCGATTGGCCGGTACTGGCCACCCGATTGGCCGGTGCTGGGAAAAAGGGGCTTGCTGAAGCGCGGCTTCTCCAATCAAAATCAAATTCATCAAAAAATATAGAAAATGATTTGTTCCTTAAAAATGTGTATAAAAAAGGGGTGTGTGTCTTATATGCCACTGCGTCCTATACGCCGGCAAATATGGGTATATCTTTTTTGAGATGCGGCAACCAGATTTGTACACAGTACATACTAGCTTGTTGTTACCCAGGTAGAGAGTTCATCAAGCTAGGGTGAGAGAACATTGCACAAATCTCACCTTTGTGTGAATTTCCTCACGCCGAATGACATCAAATCTTCACAAGAGTGTACTGTTCTGTTCATACGTCTCACTCTGCATGAAAAAGTGGCCCCAACCCCTACACTACTACTTAAACCTCACCTCAAATTACTAGGTAGGCCTCCTATAGAGATATAAATAGCTAACTACTGCAAATGCTTTGTAGATAGTCTCTTTCTCCCTCCCCCCCTCCCAGTGGTGAAATGAGTACTTTGCCTCTTTTTGTACCACATGTGATATTTATGCCAATTTGATAAATCTAGCTATTAGAGTGTATAGGAAAAAGAAGAGAAACCACAGACGCTCCATTAATGCCCGCTGACCACAGAACTGTGTACAAATGTCCATTCACCCAAATACGTATTTGTAATTTATTCACTTCTGGCAGCTCTCAGAAGTGAAGCCAGAGTGCTACAGTTATGCAGCTTCCAATACTTATTATGTAATAAAGTGCACTATCCTTAGTGTACTTTTTACCAATCTTTTAGCAAACATTTTGTGCACTAAAATACTTATTGATGTAATATCAGTTTCAGTGCACAGAAAAGTATGCTAATAAACCAACCACTTCAAAAATATGTACTGAGCTTAACAGTCCCACTAATTGCAAAAGGATCCCAGTTCCACAAAGGGACCACAACTATTTATGCAAATAACAACTAAAAAAGGGAAAAGTATCAGAGGCTCATGCCCTCATTGGGCTGCAACCAGTATCATATATTTGAGCACAAGGTTTACCTTTAGTTTTCCAATTTATAAAAACCCTTAAACGCTTTATTTAGAGAAAATTTGTTTCAAAAATATTTTTATCACCTATTTTTTGTTTTAAAACAGATATTGAAACGTATCTATTAAATGCCTTTCTTTTCATTCTTCTCATTAGCTGATAAAAGCACTTCAGTATTTTGGAGAATTAAGAGAGCGGTTTTTATGAACTAATGAGAAGAATGAAAAGAATGACATTTAATAGATATGTTTCAATATCTGTTCTAAAACAAAAACTAGGTGATAAAAATATTTTTGAAACAATTTTTCTCTAAATAAAGCGTTTAAGGGTTTTTATAAATTGGAAAAGTATATGAGGTAAATCTTGTACCGAAATATATGATACTGGTTGCAGCCCATTGCGGGCAAGAGCCTATGAATTATAGTTTTTGAGCATTGTTAATTCTGATACTTTTCCTTTTTTTAGTTGTTATTTGCATAAATAATTGTGGTCCCTTTGTGGTATTGGGTTCCTTTTGCAAGAACCCAACCACTACTATGTGCAAAAATAGCACAATTACATGCAAATGAGCATGTTAGTAACTTAACACATAGGGGCAGATTTTCAAAGGGTTACGTGAGTAAGATACGCGCGTAACCCCCGAAAAGCTACCCCTTCCACCCCCTGCACGCGCCGAGCCTATCTTGCATAGGCTCGGCGGCGCGCGCAAGTCCCGGAGCTTTCCTGGGGGGGGGGGGGGCGTGTCGGGGGCATGCTCCGGGGGCTGCGGCCTCCGGACTAGCCCCCGGACGGAACATAGCGCGCCGGCAGCCGGCCCGGTGCACGCAAGTTACACCTGCCTTGGGCAGGCATAACTTTTGAAATAAAGGTGTGTGGGGGGGGGGGGGGGAATTAGTTAGGGCCGGGAGGTGGGTAAGTTAGGGGAAGGAAAGGGAAGGTGGGGGGCACCAGAAAGAAAGTTCCCTCCGAGGCCGCTCCGATTTCGGAGCGGCCTCGGAGGGAATGGAGGCAGGTTGCACGGCTCGGTGGGCGCAGGCTGCCGATTTTGCGCAGCCTTGCATGCGCTGACCCCGGATTTTAAAAGATACAAGAAATATAACTTCAGAGGCAAGAAATATAACTTCAGGTGTAGAGGTGAAGTTAACTTGCAGTACTGTGGCATCTGGCAAGTGTTACCCTAAAATAGGTTACAGTGTACAAGAATAGATTGCTATGCCAGTGTGTGTATTTTTGCTGCTGCTTCTCTGTGCTATCTTTATTTATCTGTGCTTTTTTTTTTTTTTTATAGTGCCAATTCTATTGATAACACAATAACAACATGCGGACAATTTTGAAATATTACTTGGCTAGCCTAGCAGTTACCTTGCAATCAGGGTTCCCAGTCCTGGGAGCCCTAGAGCCAACACCCTCAGGCTTGGGAGACCTGGAAAAAGGACACCCAGGACCATGAGCCCTGGAACCAGGATCCCTGGGTCCCTGGTGCCCCATTCTCAAATCTCCCTGGCACCCCAGGCCCAATCCCTCCAAACTCTGGCACCCCGGACAGGTCTCCCAATCCTTAGTGACCCAGACATATCCCACTAGTGGCCTAGACCCAAATCCCTTGGCCCTTTGCATCTCAGACCTTGGCAACAACAAGAAAAAAACAATTTGTAAATGAAAACAATATTTATTGTGATAAATATCACACTGAAAGATTCTTCCAAATCTCAAGATCCATCTGTCACCATTGCAGAAGACAAATTAGACATCAAGATCAAAGAGATTCTGGATGTTCACATCAGCGGCAAGATTTTTGAATACCTTCTGATTTGGGAAGGCTTCAGCCCCGAATTGATCACTTGGGAGCCTCAGGCCAATATCTTGGACAAAGAGATGTTTCATCAGTTTCACCTCGTGCATCCTTTGAAACCTAAGCCTGGTACCCGAAGAGGAGATCGCCCTTTGAGATTGCCATGTTGCGTCCGTCGCTGCTTGACGCCCTCACTCCGCCCTCTTTACCTCTGTGGTGACTCCCTCTGGGTCTGATGGACAGTTAGCTGCCGCGGCGTCTTCTTGCTGTCTCCCTCCAGCATCCCCGGTCCGGTACGACGCTGCGGATCCGCCAAGTTCCTGCTGACGTAGGGCGCGTGCGCCCTCCGATTGATGTACCAGCAAGGGCGCGAACCTCGGGGCATTCTCCTGAGATGACGTCATCCGCTTCCAATATAAAAGGTCTCGGTATTCGCTAACGAATCGAGTTAGCAAAGGGGGATTGCTTGGGCTTTATTCCCAAGCTACTCTGCCTCCTCGGACTTACCAGGGGTACCCACTCCTCGGGGGCCTCGCTTTCTTTTCTTTATTTCAGATTGCAGACAGGAACAGGTACTCGCTCCTCGAGGGCCCATGTTCCTAAACACTCTGAAGATTCTCTATTGCCTGGAAGCGATCGCATATACAGACATTTGTGAGTTACTATTTCAGATTGCATAAAGGAACTGGTACTCGCTCCTCGAGGGCCCATGTTCCTGATGACTCTGAAGATTCTCTACTGCCTGGAAGCTATCGCAGATACAGACAATCGTGAGTTGCCATCGCTCTCTCAGAGCTTTCCCTGGAATCAGGTACTCTCTCCTTGAGGGTCTAACCCTTTCCAGCTACTGAGCTTCCTAAAGACCTTATATGAGTTTTGTCATCTAGTTCTGGCTATGAACACAGCATATCCTGTCTACTTACTATCTATAGTTTCTCTACAGCTCAGCAACCCTGGGAACGCTGTTCCAGTACCTGAGGGACTTCAGCCCTGCCGGGCATATTAGCTCACTACTGCCACCTCTGGTGGTTCTACTAACCTGTCTAATAAAAGAATTATCTGTGTCTGTCTCCGTACTCAAGCCTAGCCGGTATTCCCTCTCAGGATATCCTCCTGAGGGCACAGACATCTGCCATCGGCCCAAGGATCCACCTATCTACATTCCTCGATAGCTGAGTGCCCTCTCCAAGTACTCCGCTGATAACAGATTGCTACTCCTTCTCCATCAGGAGTCTTCCTCAACAGATTCATAACAGATTGCTGCTCCACAGTCTAAACCTTAACAGATTGTTTACTACTCCCTCTACAGGAGCTGAGCATATCAGATTGCTAACTCCTCCTTCCACAGGAGCAGATTCATTACAGATTGCTAACTCCTCCCTTCCTCAGGAGTCAAAGCATAACAGATTGCTAACTCCTCCCTTCCTCAGGAGTCGAAGCATAACATTATGACAGGAGTTTCCCCATTGGGAAAGATGTAAGCTGTCCCAGTCGAATTGTGGAGTGTGGAGTTTCAACCACGGAAGCCCAAGAACCACTGGACGAATGGCCTTGTCTAGTATGAGAAGAGAAATGGTCTCCGTGTGCATGGATCCAGTAGGCAATTGGATGGGACCTGTGGAGCAAGTAACTTCGTCAGGTAACGGCTCACCGTGGTTTGAGGAGAGCAAGAGTGGTGTAGGAGGGCAGAATGTGGGGATCCGGGGATGCTCCACCAGCTGTCTGAGAATAAAATTACCACCAGCCCCAGAATCCACTAAGGCTGGGGTGTGAAATTCCAAGGTTCCTGAGTTGATGGAGACTGGTAAGGTTAATGGAGGAGAAGGCGATATCAGGCCTAGGAGAAGTCCTTCGGCAGAACCTAGGCGTGGGAGTTTCCCGAAATGAGTGGGCAGGCAGGTACCGCATGTCCGGGTTCACCACAGTACATACATACATAGCCCTGAACGTAGACGGCAACGTTTCTCCTTCGAGGATAAGTGGCTGTGGCCCATCTGCATGGGTTCCTCTTCATTGGCCTCTAGTGGAGCAGCGATCTTCATGGAAGGCGCAGGTTGAGTGCAGGGAGTACCCTTAGCCACCCTCTTGGGTGCTCGGATCTCTTGTGAGCGTTCACGAAGACAGCGGTCAATGCGTCCTGTGAGATCTATGAGGGCATCCAGGGTATCAGGAAGTTCTCGAGCTGCTAGCTCACCTTTGATGCACAGGCTCAGCCCTTCAAGGAAGATCCCATGCAGGCAACCTAAATCCCAGTGCAGTTCAGACGCAAGGGTCTAAACTCGATGACGTATTCGGGAAGGGATCTGGAACCTCGATGTAGGTGCAGCAATGTGGAGCCGGCAATGGTCTTGTGAGCAGGGTCATCAAAGATGGAGCGGAAAAGGGCGAGGAAGCCCGGCAGATCTTGGAGAATTGGGTCCGCTCGTTCCCACAAGGGTGAAGCCCAGGCCAATGCCCTTCCTTCCAGTAAGGAGAGGATGTATGTAGTCTTAGTAGCCACGTCAGGAAAGTATGCTGGTTGTAAGGAAAAGTGCATGTTGCACTGATTGAGGAAGCCCCTACAGGGTCACCTGAAAACCAAAGAGGTGCCGGCAGGGGCACAGGTGGCCGGAACAGTGGCGTCTATGGAGTGGAACTCAGTTTGGCAGACATTGCGGCAGTGTCCAGCCAGTTATTTAAAATATTTATGGCATTAGCCAAGTTCTCCAAAACGTTCTGCTGATCAGAAATTCGCTGGGCCAGGCTGGGGATGGCCTGGAGGGCCGAGAGCTGTGCCGGGTCCATGGACTTGGTAATCTGTTAGGATAAGTAAGTGAGTGGACCCTTTAGCTGAGGTGGAACCACTCAGGTGGAGGAGTCCTGCTAGGATTCACTGTCAGGAGGCAGAGCCTCAGCTGTGGAATGGGATACAGCAGATGCAGAGATGGAGACGTAGAGGGTGACCCCAGGAGGCGGGCCACGGAATGGCAGCACAGATGCTGATGTCAGACTCACTTGAGACAAGAGTCAAGGGAGGAGCGGCACTACCCGAGGAGCTGGGGTGCCGGAAAAGTACAGTCACTGTAACACACTGAATCTGTAGTGAAGTTATGCAGGAGGGTTCCTCGATGGGAGAACACGGTAGTGGTCCGCAGAGTGGGGTACACCGGCAAGAGTTCCTCAGATGATATAACGGCATGGGTCAGCAGAGCAGGGGGGAACCTGGAAGTGAGTCCTCATGGCAATGATCCGCAGAGCGGGGTACACCGGCGAGGATTCCCACATAGAAATCAGAACAGGGATCCAGAGAGTGGTACTCACAGCGACAGGAAGCAAGCAGAAGTCCCATAGAAGGCCTCAGGCATAAGGCAGGCTGGAGTCCGGGTGAAAGACCCTCCGAGGAGGGCCCCTGAGGAGCGGGTACCCAGTAGTCTCACACCATGGAAGCAAAACTGGAACAAGCTGAAGTAGAAGCTGGTAGAACAGCAAGTGAACTCGTTGCCAAGTCGCCGGCTGTCTGGGCTGGCGAGTTTAAATATCAGAGCAGACTGACATCATCTAGTAGGGATGCCCCCGAGGTTCCCGCCATGACGTGGTTAAAGCTGGTCGGGGAGTGTGCGCGCCTAGGGAACCCCATGGGTAAGTTGGCAGTCGGCAGCGTCCATGTTGCTAGGATAGGCCCGCGAACGGAGGCCAGAAGGCCAGTGGTAGCTGGATGAAGCCGGAAGTTCGCCCAACGGAGCCAAAGTTGTAAAAAGGGAGGTGAGCAATGGCGGCTGCAGCCATCTGTGGCCACGGAGCGTAACAAGGAGGAGTTGGGGGTTGGGAGCATGACATGGGAATAGAGGGTATTTTTTTTTTGCTAATTCTACCTTTTTGGGACAACTTTGGCTGTTTCCAAGAGCAGCAAGGTGGCAATGGGACAGAGGGCCTCTGCAAACCCCCCAGGTTTTTATGTTTGTCTGAGGATGTGGTGCACAGTATTTGCAAACGTGCACACTGTATGCATAGTATGCAAAAAAAAACAAACAATAGAAAATAAAATAACATTTTTAGATTTTTTTTCTATCATTTAGAAAATGACTTGAAACAACATAGACAATTTGTCGTTTCGAGAAATAGCATATCCCTAGTTGTCATCTATGGTGAGGACAGGGAAACCATCTCCATATCGTAGAACATTATATTACATCAAAATTTCCCAAACCTTTAGCCAATGTGGCCCCATTTTAGTATTTCGAAATTCACATGATCCCAGAGAATGATCAAAACAACCTCAACCTCCATCCTCTTCAGAGAATTGCTTCTCTTAGCCTCCTCCCTCTCCAGCGGACCCACTCTCTTAACCTCTGCCCTTCCTTTTAATTCCCTCTTACATCTCCTAATCCTTTCACATCCCCAGCTCACCCAGTCTCTCTTGCCTCCTCAAACCTTTTCACAACCTCCCACATCTAATCTTCTCTTAGCCCCAAGGGCTTTTTAGAATCCCCAACTGATCCTGCCATCTCCTCTTATCCATCCCCTCTCTCTCACCTCTCTGCCAACTCTTCTCTCACATTTTGCTCAGATGATTCTCTCTCATATTACCCATCAGTATATCTTCTTTCATTCCCCTTCTTTCACCCTCCATAACTAATCTTTTTCCAGCTGATCCAACCCTCAGAGCCCTCCTTTCAAGCAGCTCCTATTCTATACATCTCCTAGGCCAAGGTCAATGGAAACATTTTCCTTTGGGATTAGGCCAAGAAAGATGAGAACTGATGAGAAGAGAGGGCAGGCTGCATAAAGGGGCAACATTTTTCTCTTGGGTAGGTTCAATGGGGAGTGAGGGGAGAGGAGTGGCGGGAATTTCCGTGGTCAGGGCCTACTCAGCCCTCCCCTCTCCTAATGGCTTGTCCCAAGCCTGACAATGATCTGCAAGAAGCAACAGCATTAATAATGAAAGTCAATGTGATGCTGTGAGCCAGTGCAAGCTCACAGGCCCTACAGTGGCCTGGATCCCCCTTCATGCAGGGCTTTCTGTTACCGGTGCAAGGCCTGTGAGTGCATGGCTCACAGGCCCCACTCTGTCTTCCATTATTAAAGCTTCCACTGTGTGAAAAATCCTGCCATTGGAGGCACTTATTTATTTATTATTTTTATATACCGACCTGAGCTATCACATCAGTTTACATTCAGGTATAATCCCAGCTGAAGTTTTTGGGGTCCTAAGCAAACCTGCATTAACTTTTTGCATGCCAGGGACCAACTAGCTACTTTTCTTAAATAACATGGACCTGTTGCAGCACTGATTGGGGGGGTGGGGGGGGGAGGAGGGGAAAGGGTCCTAAGGAAATTAAAGAGTGGGTGGGGTCCATGAACATAAGAACATACCATACTGGGTCACACCAAGGGTCCATCAAGCCCAGCATCCTGTTTCCAACAGTGGCCAATCCAGGCTATAAGAACCTGGCAAGTACCCAAAAACTAAGTCTATTCCATGTTACCGTTGCTAGTAATAGCAGTGGCTATTTTCTAAGTCAACTTAATTAATAGCAGGTAATGGACTTCTCCTCCAAGAACTTATCCAATCCTTTTTTAAACACAGCTATACTAACTGCACTAACCACATCCTCTGGCAACAAATTCCAGAGTTTAATTGTGCGTTGAGTAAGAAAGAACTTTCTCCGATTAGTTTTAAATGTGCTACATGCTAACTTCATGGAGTGCCCCCTAGTCCTTCTATTATCCGAAAGAGTAAATAACCGATTCACATCTACCCATTCTAGACCTCTCATGATTTTAAACACCTCTATCATATCCCCCCTCAGCCGTCTCTTCTCCAAGCTGAAAAGTCCTAACCTCTTTAGTCTTTCATCATAGTGGAGCTGTTCCATTCCCCTTATCATTCTGGTCGCCCTTCTCTGTACCTCTGTACTCCCTCCCCACCTGGTCTTTCATCAGCCCTGCAGCTAATCTAAGTCATTTTAAGAAAGTAATTAGACAGTTTAAGAAATAATTTTCTAAAACAAATTGTACCTATTAAAAATGTAAAAGCTCTCTGATGGTGCAGGGTGCAGTGCGGTATATGCAACTGCAGGGCAGGTCTTGCTTCCTTCTCATCTTCCTGCAATCACCATTGCTCCACGGTCCTGCAAAAATGTTGCTGGTCCATGGACCAGTGGATGGAAAACACTAATTAAACTAAACTTCACACCTTAATATGTTGCTTGCATAAATTACATCCTATGAGCTCCAGAAGGAAGCTCTTTTTGGAACAATGCTAGTATTAAGAGCACTAACTTTGAAAGATTAATTGTACTCAGTGATAGCTGGCATATGAGTGAAGTTCATTCCAGTCATGATAAGTACAAAAGAATCCCATTTACAGATACTATCCCTGCCCCCCTCCCCCCGCCACCACCACCACAGAACAAAATGTGTCATTGTCCTTTTGAAGACATAGTATGTGGGCTATACTGTTGGAAGAGATTTAGTTAAAATCCAAAAGAAAAAAATAGAGGTCATTCAGACATGACCCCCATCTAGTTACTAAACAAAAAATAAGTCATTTTTATAGCACTTGTAGGATATTAGCAACAAACCTTTCTACAAGAGCTGTCTCACTGATAAATCAGACAAAAGCAAGTGCACCTAAATATGGTTAAATGGTGTCAGACAGTGGAGCAGCATTTTAAAACTTCAAATCAGTACGGCACAATAATCCAGTCTTTATAACTCCAGACTTTTCTAAGGAATTAGGGATATCCTTGCTTAAGTTGAAACACCTGAGCCTAGAGAAAACCTAATGACAGGGAGCAGCTTGCAAATAAGATGCTATACCAGCTCAGACACAACAAAGGAAGAGAGGAGGGAAGGAAAATACTGAAGGAAGCTTTGCAGTGGAGGAAAAGGAAGTGTTCTTGGGAATGCAGGAAGTTATATATAGATATATATGATTCAGTGCTCTGTTATATATATAGAGAAAAGAGGTTCATTCTTTCTGATAGGTAGCAGTGCATAGGTTCTAAATGCTGACCAGGCAGAGGACTATGAAGGCAATAGTTTTTAGGTGTTCTTCACAACAGGAAGTACTGATTTCCATCTGTGTCTTTTTTTTTCAACTTAAACATAACTTTCAAAATTATGCGTGCTTATCCCCGCTATGACCAATCCTCAAGACCACAAATAGATCAGTATATTGAAACTTTATTGAAATATTCATTTGTAAGTACAGAGAGTATCGGGAAGGAGATATCAAGTAACTCGGAAGCTGTGATTTAGCCTGCCTTTGAAAACTCCTTCTCTGAGCACTTGCCAAGTCTTTTCTTATATACTTATTTTTATCCATTAGCTTAGTACTGTCTGACCAATTTTGGCCCTTCCGTCAAATGTTGTCTATCCTCTTGTAATTTTCCAGACAACTAAGCCATAAATAAAACCTTTTGTAAAAACACTTCCTTCTTTTTCCCAACATATGTTCTCTTTCCCATAACCACAAACTTGCTAGCTCTGAGAAACTTCTGCTTTTACTCTGGTGCTTAGATTTATTGCTTCATGTTATCTGCTGTTTGCAGAGCTCCTGGTTCCTTGTTCTCATGCACTGCTGCAGTTCTCCCTTACACACACAAATTTCCACATACTGGGCTCGTGGACGCTGGCTCATTCTGTCTGACCTTAGGTCTTGGTCACTGGTCAACATTTTACAATTAACTGCTTAATTTTTGCGGCATCTGAAAAATAGGCACATATGCAAACCATATTGGATGCAGCAAGATGGTGTCTGTTTCCATATTTTTCCTATATTGTGGAACTTACATGTGCAACCGACCAGTAACAGAAAGTTACGTATATAAGTTGAAAAAAGGACATTGATGGAAATTGGCAACCCAATTTCCCAACCTATACATCTACTATTTGACATACACAAACACACCGCCATCTTTCTCACCAAAACATATGCCAAAAAGATTCATGTCTCCCTTTCACAAAAAGAACCACTCACAACTCTTGCCTCTCTGTTACATGTATGCATACATACAAAACAAATTAGCCTCTTTCTTTTTCTCTCTTACATATAACAAGAACATATTGAGACTGGAGGTGGAGTGATTTGGACCAACCATTTGACTTGGCACTCTCCTCTATGAGTGGCCTCAGGTAAGACCTGCCTTTGTCCCTGTGCTCCACAGTCTGTAGTGGGTATAGAGAGCCACATAGCTTCTGTGATGGTGCTTCTAATACTGCACTACAAGTAACTGTTCCTATTGGTTCCAGTAGTGGGGTTGAGAGTATCCCTGTTCTGGGGGAGTAAATCTCTCACCTGGGCCTGCCTTCCTATGGGGGGAGGGGGAGGAGAAAGGAGACCCTGATCTAAGTTCAGGTGCCTGTCCAGAGGTCATCAGTATCTGAAATGAGAAGCACTGTAGCAGAGCTGGAAAAAATGATTCAGCAATGCTGAGGATGAAAGAAACGAATGGAAAACCAGGTATGAAAACAGAAATGAAACTGGATAGCTACCAAAGCACAAGGGTCTTCTTCAAGAGAAAGTGGAACACATGAATGGAGATGCAGCAAATAGATTATTTTCTGTTTGTGATTATGATCAAATGCCTGTGGGTGCTTTGAATCAATTTATTAAACAGTTGGAGGCAGAGAAGATGAGAATTCAAAACCAGCTAAAAGATTATGTGCTTAGAAAGGAACAAGAGTCTAAGACTTAGCATAAACCTAATGATGAACAGTACACATACCTAGAGGAAATTTCACAGAAAGCAGCAGCACTTGAAGCAAAGAGGCAGTAAACAGATCCAGCATATGGCTCTAGAGAAAACTAGAAACTCAAAGGGATTTATAATATTCCAGTAAATCAGAGGATACTTGTTCCCATTAAAGGGTCAATGAAAAAGACTGCAGCAATGAAACATCTTCCAAAACTAAAGCATTGACTAAGGAGACTTGTGGGGAAAATCAGCTCCTATTACACAGTATAACATTTCATTAAACTTTCAGCATTCATTGTGCTTTTGTATAAAGTAAAGTAATATTTTTTGGCATGCACATTATGATATGTAAAGAAGTTCTAATTCATTTATTTTTTATTTTTTATGTATTGCAAAACACAAATTGGTCTGTGGAAAGTTCTTTATAAAATGTAATACAAAAATGTAGTTTTATGTTTTTAAATAATTACATCTCCACTAAGGAAGTGACCTGGCCTCCAGGTTGGATTGCAGTGTCAGACCTGGGCTCAGGCTCCAGCCTAGGCTGAGACCCAAGCATTGGGACCCGGCTTTTGGGTTGGGTCGAGGGTATTGGGCCTGGTGTCAGGTCCCAGCCTCCGGGTCAGATCGTGGCTTTGGGCCTGGGCTCAGGCCCCAGCCTCTGGCCTAAGCTGAAGCCTTGGCCTTGAGTTGGCTGAGGCCATAGTGACCTACTGTGGCCTTGGCCCACAGTAATCCTGGACTTCGGTCTGTCCTAGCTGGCAGATCCTTACTGGATCGGTAAATGGGGGCAGGGGGGATCCTGGCCCCTGGCAATTTTCCGGGAGGGAGGTTTTGATTTCATTTTTTGGCTGTTTTTTTTAATTGCTTGATTTTTTCAACAAATAAAATGAATCAAGCAATCCATGAACTAAAATTCATGGGAAAAAAACCTCCCATAAACGAACCGATTAACGAAAATGAAATGTTTTCCCCTGCCCATCCCTATTGAGCAGGGGTGGGCAATTCCGGTCCTTGAGGGCTGCAAACCAGTCGGGTTTTCAGGATATCCTTAATGAATATGCATGAGAGAGACCTGCATACACACTGCCAAAGTTGTATGCAAATCTATTTCATGCATATTCATTAGGAGTATCCTGAAAACCCGACTGGTTTGCAGCCCTCGAGGACCGGACTTGCCCACCCCTGCTATTGAGTGTCCCTTTCCACCTACTACTAATAAAGAAAAGAAACCTTTCAATTACTGGATCTCCAGGTGGGCTGGCACAATCTATCAGGGTCTGGTTCAAATACCACTCAACTGTCACACTTTTCAGTAAGGTTTAATTGAAGCAACAAAAGTTCGGAAGCTGCCTTACAGGTTGCAGAAAGCAAAACAAGATAGTCCAGTAATGTGGATTCTTTTACTGGATAGGCAAAGGGGCAGATCCAGCACAGCCCTGTGTATCCAGTGTGACTCAGTGCAAACCCTGCCCTCTACAAACAACGATGTTGGGCTAACAGGGAATTCTCTATCACTTAAAAGCAGCTGTGCTGGCAGGGTGGATCTATCTGCTAACCAATAACAACCTGATTTGTCATAACTCCACCCACAAATACTTAAAGACCAAAAGTAGTAGCTACTCATTCAGTTCTAGTAATTGGGTAGCTCTCTGTTAATTCCTCAGACCCATACCTTCAGGGCCAAGGATTCAATATGCCCCATGGATCTTACGCTAGATAGCTCCTTTTTTTGCAGAGGTAAATGTTCAAGAGAAACTGAAAATACACACATACTTTGATGTTCTAAAATAGCATGTATGCGAGTACAAGCAACTTATGCATACTCATGCTAATTTTACATGCACAACTCCTTGGAAAATTCACTCAGTGTTATTAGAGTTGTAACACACTGAGTTGTATGAGTATTCTTGGGCTGTTTCTTTATACTGCATTAGTCTACTCTGTGTGCAAGATATAGGGAGAGTGATTTTAGAATGGTATGAGCAGGGGAGACCAAGATGGCTGCCGACTAGCATGCACACATAAATGCTCTCTCCATGGATATTAGCATTTCCTATCTTATCTTTACCTACTACAAATGCCGCATACCAAAAGAAAAGCAAGAGTAAGAGTCATTATAACTTCTTCTCCATTATCTGATATACGTCAACAACGGATAGATGCGCTTTTTGTGTCGATTCTGCAGACAACACTGGATGGAGGAGCCACTGGGGAGCTTGGCAGCGAGTGAACGCTGCTCCGTCTGGCTGAAGAAACATCATAACTTCCCGGTGTGCCGTCGACCCCATTGCCACTTTCTACACTATTCGACTATATATTGAAGGATAATATAACATCAAGTTTGAAAGAACAGAGTTTTGAAGGAAAATCTGATCCCCGAGAAGGGATGCCATTTTGACGTCTCCTTCGGAGAGTCTGTTTTTTAGACTCAAAGGGCCCCTTCAGGAGTGACACAAATGTCTCAAGTCGAGACTGACAATGGAAACCCCACAGAAGAAGGAGAGCGTGAGTCTAAGGTAATACTGACTTTACAATTTCCATTAGCTAGACCTCAGGTTAATACTCTAGATTCTATTTGGAATGCTTTGACGTCGATGGAAAAAGCTATTCTTTCACTAACTGAAGTTTTGAAAGAAACTAGTTCTAAGTCTTTAACCATGGAATCTCAAATTGCATCTATTGATTCCCAACTGAGGGACTTTGATACAAGATTATCTCACTCTGAAGTGGTTCAAAGTAACTAGGTTTGATCTGAAAGTGTTTATTCAAGGAAATTAGAGAATATGGAAAACTCACTTAGAATCTAATTTATGGGTTTTGAATTTTCCTTACTTAAAATTGATTCCCCCCAAAAATTTATTCAGGAATTACCTTTGGCATATTCTCAAACTCCCTGATGAAGCAATTCCTGTTATAATGAAGATATACTACCTTCTTCCACCCAAAGATGGAAATTCAGGAAATCAATCACAAGCACAACCACAAGATGCTTCTTTGAATGTATCTGATATTTTGTAACTCTCTCAGGATACAGAAATCCCAACAAGAGGAACATTATTTGTTACCTTTGCATTTATCTCAGAAAGGGACTCTGTATTGAGGTTCTATTTTTTAAATCAGTCACATTCCTTCCATGGTCAGAAAGTATGGATTTTTCCTGATATTATGAGGATCACCCAGGAACAAAGGAAGAAATTTCTATCAATGAAATCAGAAGTTGTTTCCCGAGGTGCAAGTTTTAGTTTGAGATATCCGTGCAAGTGTTTACTTAAGTTTCAAAATACTAAATACTTGTTCTTTGAACCCTCTCAGTTACGTATATTTTTTGACTCACACTCCTAAGAAATTTCTATTGTAAGGGGTCAAGCATTTTGAATTATGTAGGAGATAGCTAGAAAGGAATTCCTTTTGTTCGATACAGTTCTATATTGTAATCACTCTATATATGTCTTGGTCTCCTCCTTTTTCTTATTATATTGGGATACTTTATTTTTCTTAAATCATTATTTATGGTAGATATGTATTTCTTGTTTGAATATTATGCAAAGTATCTCATTTACTGGACAAGTATATGCTTGTGTTAATTTGTAAAATTGATAAAAAAAAAAAAAAAAAAAAGAATGGCAAAGTCTACTTGTAACTTTTATGCACAGATTTTACCCCATATTTTTAAAACAAAGTTTGCTTTGAGAATGCTCTGGTAGGTGGCTGGCTATGCAGAAGCTCGCAGGGTGTAATTTCCTTGGGCTAACTTATACACATATTTTTGAAAATAGAAAAGTAGATGTGCACGTCCCAACTCCGATCCTCAGAATGCCTAATGCCAATGCGTGTAGAAATGTGCATGAAATTTGCTAACGCTTATACTCTTATGTGCACTGAGCTTCAAGCTAAATAGCAATAGCCTTTTACGCATTTTGAAATATGGAATAGACTTAGTTTTTGGGTACTTACCAGGTTCTTATGGCCTGGATTGGCCACTGTTGGAAACAGGATGCTGGGCTTGATGGAACCTTGGTTTGACCCAGTATGGCATGTTCTTATGTTCTTATATAAAATTGGGCTTTGAAAATTCAGATATGAGGGCAATTTACAAAGCAATATACCCAGGTAAAGTGGCCTGGCTGAAAATTATCCTCCTAATTTGCGGCTAAAAGAATAGGAGGGGTTCACAATGCGAGTGCTTCTCCCCGCTTTAGAGGGGCCTGCCTTTGGACTTGTTTAGATCTGGAGAAGAGACGAGTGCGCAGAAGAAGACATTTTCAAAACCAAGCGTATTATTTTTCCTTTTTCTCAGCTACCTGCAGTAAAGGGTATGTGCAAAGTACATGAATACTTTTAATACACAATGCTATTCACACACATTTGTATTTCAAAATACAGGTACAAGATTCACATTAAAACTGCTTGTGTATGGTGCAGCTTGGTGGGTTCTTAGAAAAAATGCCACCTCTATTATAAGAACATAAGAACATAAGAAAATGCCATACTGGTCCATACCAAGGGTCCATACCAAGGGTCCATCAAGCCCAGCATCCTGTTTCCAACAGTGGCCAATCCAGGCCATAAGAATCTGGCAAGTACCCAAACACTAAGTCTATTCTATGTTACCATTGCTAATGTCAGTGGCTATTCTCTAAGTGAACTTAATAGCAGGTAATGGACTTCTCCTCCAAGAACTTATCCAATCCTTTTTTAAACACAGCTATACTAACTGCACTGACCACATCCTCTGGTAACAAATTCCAGAGTTTAATTGTGCGTTGAGTAAAAAAGAACTTTCTCCGATTAGTTTTAAATGTGCCCCATGCTAACTTCATGGAGTGCCCCCTAGTCTTTCTACTATTCGAAAGAGTAAATAACCGATTCACATCTACCCGTTCTAGACAGCTCATGATTTTAAACACCTCTATCATATCCCCCCTCAGTCGTCTCTTCTCCAAGCTGAAAAGTCCTAACCTCTTTAGTCTTTCCTCATAGGGGAGCTGTTCCATTCCCCTTATCATTTTGGTTGCCCTTCTCTGTACCTTCTCCATCGCAATTATATCTTTTTTGAGATGCGGCAACCAGAATTGTACACAGTATTCAAGGTGCGGTCTCACCATGGAGCGATACAGAGGCATTATGACATTTTCCGTTTTATTCACCATTCCCTTTCTAATAATTCCCAACATTCTGTTTGCTTTTTTGACTGCCGCAGCACACTGTACCGACGATTTCAATGTGTTATCCACTATGACACCTAGATCTCTTTCTTGGGTTGTAGCACCTAATATGGAACCCAACATTGTGTAATTATAGCATGGGTTATTTTTCCCTATATGCATCACCTTGCACTTATCCACATTAAATTTCATCTGCCATTTGGATGCCCAATTTTCCAGTCTCACAAGGTCTTCCTGCAATTTATCACAATCTGCTTGTGATTTAACTACTCTGAGAGCATGCAAATGTTTCTTCTCTTGTTGGTGCCTTGTTCTCCTCTCACGCTCTTCAAATTCCCCATTCTTTCTCTAACCCCCCCCCCTTTTTTTTTAAATGTATTTTTTATTGTTCTTTCTGTAATTGTACAAAAGCTTCCCAGAAAAGAACTTCATCATACAATACAAGCCAACAAAACAACATCCATGCATTGAAACAAACATAAACCTGTCTAGTTACACAATAATAAGACCCTGTTCCTGGAATACATAATCTAGTATAAAAGTGAGAAGTTTTCCACATTGTCAGAGGGGTGTAGTCTCCTAGCCCGCTATCACTCCCTTAATCAAAATAAGCCTGGGTCTTCAGCAATATACTTTAAGAAGGGATGCCAAATGGATTCAGAGTACATCTTCAAACATTTTGCAGTCTACGTTTTCATCTCCAGTGCATACCAAAACAGAATAACTAGGATTATAGGTTTCGGCCATAAGGTTTCTCCAAATTATCGCTACAGCTCTTCTTGCTGCAATTAGCAGGTGAGTGCTAATGAAAATCTTTCTTCCCCCCCGCCCCCCCCCCCCCAAGGGTTTTCCTTGGCACTAGAATCCTTAATAAAACAATCAGTGGGTCCAGAGAGAGATCTTACATCACATATATAGGCCAACAGTCCATTCCAGAAAATTGTGATATTCGGGTATTTCTTCCAAATACGGAGAACAGCCCTCTTCTCGCCACTATCCCTCCAGTTCCATGCAGGTCATGCCTACGCTCTTCCAGTTTATCTAGATTTATTCCTCTCACAGCTCACCCAGGCACTTGCTGCTGATCCCCCTCTTGGTTTCTCTGCCTCCGTATTCCTGGTGCTTAAGCAGCCTCTCTCTACATTCACTTCTCTCCAAGCTCAGCCTCAGGCTCCGACCCATAGCTTTTCTGGTAAGATTTCTAACACTAGGGATTCCGTTCTCTTTTATCATCAACATTTTGTCAACATGCTATTTGGGAGACTAATCCATTTCAGAACTTATTTTTAACTATAATCTGGACTAAGGTTGCATATTTAGTGCTTAGGAGGGAAGAGGGGATGGAGGTGTGCAATAGGGGCCTGATTTTAAAAAAGCAGTTACTCGAGTAAAACCCAGTTTTACTCAAATAAATGGGCTTTTGAAAATTGCTACAATATTTGCAATTGAATTGTCCATAGGATTTACTCATGTAAGTGCATTATACGCGAGTAAATGGATTTTAAAAATTGCTACGATAGTATCTTACATTTATATGCATAACTCCTTTGAAAATTACCCCCAAAGGATGTAGCTAGATGGTCAGGTTGGCTGCTGGCTCACTAACATCCCCCCCCAATCTTCTTTATCTATGACTACTTCCTTTTCTAATCACTCTAACCTATCAACTTCTTAATCTTCTCAAATTTTCACTTCCTAGCGTTCCACTTCCAGTCTTTCCCTTCTCCAACTTGTATTGTTCTGATCACATCTTTCAATAACTATCCTTATAGTTTATATCCCAGTACCTTCAGTCTTCCTTTTATCCTTTTACTGCAAACCCTCTGTCATTAAGCGCATGTCCTTGGGCTGTGGCATAATTGATAGTATCCAGCATGTGGGCACAAGCTGGATTCACGCTGATCACAGGCAAGCACGCAAAGGCTAGGACAGAGCAGAGGCTTCCCCTATACCAGCCTCTTCCCCTGCAGGTTGAGCCTTTATGTTCTGAGGCCAGCAGGATTTAGGAGAAGGCCCACAGCCAATAAGGAGGTCCAAGGGTCAGGGCAGGCATTGGTATCCAGATAGTGGGCAAGGCAGGAGTTGATCAGGGCAGAACTAGGATCCGGGCAGGGGTAAAGGCAGGTAGTTATCAAGGCAATGTCAGAATCCGGGCAGAGGTAAGGGCAAGTTGCAAGCAAAGCAATGTCAAAATCCGGTCAGAGATTAAGGCATGAGAGATCAGTCGGGGGGGGGGGGGGGGGGGGAGGGAAGCAGGAGGCAAGGAGGGGACAAGAAGACAGAGATTGGACAGGAACAGGGCAAGAAATGGAATAAGGCAGGAGCAAGGTAAGAGATGGGACAAGGCAGGAACGAGACAAGGATCCAAGAGCAACACGTACTGCAGAGACAGGAGAACCGATTGCTGAGGCAAGGTCTCTCTGTTTGTATGGGGTTTAAATGGCCAGGCGGCCTGAAGTCATCAGAGACCACAACTGGTAGATTTCTGCTGCGGGGCCTATGAAAGGCTGCAACATACGTGTGTGATCACCTAGAAGCTGTAATGCTCCTTACCTCCAAGGGCCTAGCTAGTTCGCTAGCCTGGGAGTGCCAGCCTCGCCAAAGGATTCACATTCCGTGACTGGAATTGCAGGGAAGATCAGTATGGGAGGTGTCTGGGGCCTGGACTGGTTGGGGGTAAGGTGCACCGGTTGTGGGACAAGTACTGCAGTTGACGCAACATTACACCCTCTTTAGGCCTTTTGCAACTCCATGTGTAATGTTTGGCCTTTTACATACCAACATGCTATGTTTACAATCTCTTCTTTCAGAACTCAACAATGTCCTCTTGACTTCAGGCCTTTACTCTGTGGTTCCAGCAAATATTTTAATTCACAAAATGATTGCCAGCTGCTTTTTGCTCCCACTCCACCTCCCCCCCCCCCTTTCAAGCTCTCTCTTGGATTCAAGAGGTCCCACAGGCCAATGACTAACTTGAGTTATATAAATCTCCCTGCTCAAACACATACCTTGATAAGATACATTTAAAATAATTAAAGAAATCAGTTGAAGGTGCTTACTTGTCTGTGTGCTATGATAAATATAAAGTGGAGCTGATCCTCATTTTTTACTGCTGTACAGGTCTGTGGCCCTCAGAAACAGCAAAGGAAAATTTTGCTTCTTCAGCATACCATTCTACTAATAGCCAATGCTACTGAAGTTAGACTCAGAAAGCAACCAATTTCCTCCTCTAATTTCAAGGTGATGAGAATGTTTGTAGTTCAATTCAAACCTTTTATGAGACTACATATATCACCGTATTAAGTACAAAATGCCCTTCTCTGTGGCTGTCATCATGGGCATAATTCCCCCTTTCACTTATCCCAAGGTGTGGGTCCTTTCTGTTGGGGGGAAGGGTGACCATCAAGACCAAGGTGGTGTAGTGAGTTCTCCTTCTCTGGTGTGTGACTGTGCAGAAAGAGGCAGGACACAGATGAGGTGTTCAAATTAACTTTACTGTTATTCTTAAAAAATAAATAAATGTCCAATCAAGTAGATAACTTTCATTTTACATTTGTGCTCCCCTCCTTTCTGCTGAGTGTGTATCCTCAGCACCAGACCCTAGGTCTGAGCTGATGAGTTATCCCAGTTGGTTCAGGAATTTCCTGTGTGAGGAGGATCCCCCTAGTCTCAAAAATCATACCTGAGGTCCACATGAGTCCAGTTCATTCCCACCCTATGTCCTGTGTCCCAAAGGGTGGAGATCTAGATCGGGTCTCCAAAAGATCTTTCCTCTGCTCGTCCCACTCCTTCTGATGTGATTAGGAAAACTCTGATGCTGAGAAAATTATACAGGCTGATATAGCCCAGCTTCTGCTGTGAGAAGGGGTGGCACTAAATCTCCTCACCACCCAAAAAGGGGAAAACACTTTCAAAGTCCCAAATCTTCTTCTGAGGTGATGTCACTGTAGTCTCTTCACCGGCAGGAAGAGAAGCTTGCAGATCTTCTTACACCTGATCTCCAGATATGGGTCGTGTCTCTCATCAGTGGACCAGGATCTTACCACAGGAAAATAAAATACCCAACTATCACCAAAGTTTCTTTGCACAGCCAAACAGACGAGGAGTGGACTGAAGGAATCTCCTCGCAAAAAAATAACCAGTTACCAACACAGCTCCTTAGTCTCCAGAAACCAAACCAAAATGACCACACTCACTAGAGCACTAGCTCATCCCCCCCCGGTGCATTAAGGAGCCACCATTCACAGCAGGCCTATAAGGGAGGCATGGTGAAGGAATGGTATCTTTTTCTAAACTGGAAACCCAGGGGGGAGGGTCTAGGGCCACCTCGTGGTGACCAAGGTGTCTCTAAATTTGTTTTTATATAAATGTAGAGACTCTATTGGGATGTCGACTAACAATTCTGGTAGTGTAGGTTAGAGCAGTGTTTCCCAATCAGTGTGCCATGGCATACTGGTATGCAGTCAGACCTAATCAAGAATGCTATGGTAAAGTCATCACTGTCTGATTCTCACATGCGGTCCCGTATTTCCTGGGCTCTGTCTCAAAACCACATAGCAACAAAGGACACCAGCAGTGGCTCTTAAATGTGCTGGAGCTCCCTTCTGAGCACGTGTAGTCACACATGCCTTTCCTTCCTAGCTTACAGCATGAGCCATAAAATTAACAGATTAGTATGCAGGGTATGGATAGCTGGACCTCACTTTGTGTAGCATACACATTGCATACAGCATCACCTCTTCTTCCCCCTCCTTTGAGTCCTTCCAGCCTCTCTTATCCCCAGGCCGAGTGAGATGGGGAGAGCATGCACTGAGCACCAGAGGTGACTCACACTGAGTGTGGAGCGCAACAGTAGTGGAAGAGCTCTGGCAGCCAAGGTTAACTACCCAAGCCAGCTTCTTGCACCACATGGATTTCTGCTTTCCCCTGCATATGGAGGGAGCTAGAATTCAGAAGTCTGTTCATGGTGAGAAACTGATGGTGTGGAGAAGCAACCAGGGCCCTCTTACCCTTAACACAAGCATATCAGTTAATTTCACAAGTCCCTGAGTCATTACTGCACTGTGTCTTTTTCCCTCTCTCCCTGCATTAAAATGTGAAAGAGCAACTGATGACACTTTCAGCGCTTCCCTAGCTCACTGTTTGGCAGGTGAGTCCTCTCCTACTCTGTGGAGGTTGGTGTGCCACAAAACATTTTTGTCAATGCAGGTGTGCCTTGGGCTTGAAAGATTTGGGAAGCAGTGACACTGGGTTAGAGGAATGTGCCATCTCACCATATCATCCCCATTGGAGGCTGCTATAATGACAGCTTCCTGCCTACATATTAGGAGCTTACCTCCAGGTTCAGTGTGGCATTTGTTTGTTTGAAGTTGGATGAGAAGGATCCGATTTTATATTTCCTCTGTTCTTTCATGGTATAGGCTAAAATCCCTTTGCTGAAAAGGATAGTCAACAACTGCATCAATTTGCTGCCCTATATCCAGTGGTTGGAGTCTGTGATCTTATTGATTTTGGAAGTGTTGTGGTTTTTATTTAGGAGGAAGGTTTATGTTCATCCTTCATGCCTAGGAGACAGGAGAGTAGGAAAGAGAAGAATGTTTCTCTTTTTTGAAGTACTTTTGGGTCCTTTAGACAAAAAGATCCCTGACTCATCTAAAAGAACCACTGAGAAAAGGATTGGATACCACCTGGAATCAAGAACTGGGAGGAGAGAGGAAGAAAATGGGGCACCACAGTGGAGTTTCAGCTAGAAGAACAGGAAAGGAGAGGTTTGGAGATTTTTGGATCAAGCAAGATCTGTAAGGGATAGAAGGACTCATTTCAGAGAACTCCAGGTAGCCAACTTTCCATCCAGGGAAAGACAGGGGTCCCTGATAAAAAGATCAAGGGATCATAGACACAATTAAATAGCAGTTTATTTATTCATGAGATTATGAATGCAACAAGAAGAAAATGAGTTTGGTACCAATTGATTACCCTTGAACGAGCTGAACAGTACATTTTTTATTTTATAACATCTTGCTTGAATGTGCAGCCTGTTATTGGCACTTACCAGTAGGGAGGCTAAGAGCTTGAGGCACCCACAGAAAGAGACATTTAATCTACACTTTGGGCCTGGAGGTCTATCGTACCCCCATTCAGAGAATCCACAGCAGGGTTTAGGGGGATTTTGCCATGGCTCTATCTTTGATGCTGAGTGTGCCTCCTACCTTCAAAGGTTCCACTAAAATAGGGGGCTACATTAAAAAGAGAAGGCTGTCACTTTAAATCAGGTATAAGCCCACAAAACATATTAGAAAGCCAGCTACTTCATATAACATTTGTAAACTCAATTGTCAGAGTTGAAAGAAAATCAGATAAACCAATGCTATATTCCTACTAGAATGTATGTATTATGCATTTCAAGACATCTGTTTACATCAGATACAGATCAAATAGACCTGATTTAAAATGAAATATTTTCTTTGGAAAATGAAAATGTAATGGGGATAAAATAATTCATTTATACAGCCAAGGTACTAGGTGCACAGTTTGAATGTGATGAAATACTCTTGCTGATAAGCCAAATTATCCTAGATTGAACATACAAAGCCAGACTGGAGGGAAAAATGCAGCCTCTGTACCAAAGGCAGCACAAGATTAATGCACAACCCTAAAATTCAACAACATTGGAATCTTATTTGTAAAACACAGATCGCCTTTTTTGTGGTCAGCCTCAGGTTGTTTAAATTTAAAATCTGTCATGCAAGCAAAGAAAGATTGCAGACAATGTGACAACAGAAAAAGAAAAATGAAGAAAACCATCTACCAATTTACTGCAGAATATTTTTTCGTCTATATTGTCATAAATGCCCCATGAGGTCTGAAACTACAGGACAAAAACAATTTTCTAAATAGCGTATTTTTCTTCAATCCAAGGTGAATGAGATAAGTCTGGTGCTAAATAATATTATTCAGTATGAAATGTGCATAAGCATGTTAACATATATTGTGATGACTATTACCATATAAATAAAAAACACAACATGCTTTTTTTTTTTTTTTTTTTAATGTTACTTAATATATTCCTTTTATTGATCACCAGAGAAAGATGTTTACAATGTAGTGTTTTAAGCAGCTTTTACAAGGTAGCAGAGAAGGAGAAATTGGCAAACACAGGCACAGAAAAATGATTATACGTATAACCTCTCAATGTAATAACAGAATACACAAGCTACCAAAATCTACCGCTGAGATCTTTTATCGGTCAAAGGTTTTTTGTTTTGCTTGATGTCTGCTTTCGCTGTGCCACTGTGTAAGCTGAGTATTCTTTCACAATACAGCAGTGTAAATCAGTTCCAATACTACAAAGGAAGGTGGATCTGAGGTAGAAAGGTAAGGGGAAGGCTATCCTCTTCTGTAAAACTTTATTTTAAATTGTTTCTGAAATACTTATGCCACAAACAAAAACCTTCTAAGACTTTCACAGTGTTGCCTCCAGTCTGCCTCTTACCAACGCCAAAGGACAAAAGGTCTTCAGTTTGTGAGAAATCAGGATGAACCGTGGGACTATTGGAGATGTAACCAGATAGAAGAGGAAAAATATGTTATTAATTCCTGGCCTTTAACCAATAGACTCTCCTAGCTCGTCTCCTCTGGAATCCGTTCACAGAACCTATGAGGTTTAAGCAGCCTATTTTGGGATGTTCCTGTGTAAAAAAAAGTTATTTAGAGTATAGATTTGTTCTTGATTATTTTAAAACAGGTTGGTATGCCGTGGGAGCAATTGAACTGACCAGCCAATCCAGATTCTGGGAATTAAATTATATGTTTACGTTACTGTAATTCATCTTTAGGTGGAGCGGCAACAGTTTCCTTTTAATCTGATTGCTGGGTTTTTAATCACGATAACAGAAGCATCACCCTATCGTAAGGTTGTATGGTAAATAATCAATCAAAACCCCCAGGGCAATAAAGAAGAATATGGGGAACAAGCTACCAATACAGTATCTCCCTGGGCAAGGTGGTTGCACAGGGGATGTATTACATTCTTAAGATTAAATGCACATAAAATGCTTCTGCCATATACCTGTGCCAAAATGGTCCACAATTTCTGCATACAGATTTATTTGCCACATAACTGTGTTTTTACCTACCTCACAGGTGTCAGCAATATATATATAGATTGTATGCAATGTCAAATGCAAGCCATGGCTTTTGCTCACAGCAATATTCAATTTTGCTGGAATTAGAGAGCAGCCTTACCATCCTCTGTTCATTTTATTCTGACCTGAAGAAGAGAATATTAACTCTCAAAAAGCTAGTCAAGAAATACATTAAAGTTAGTCCAATAAAATGGTATTACCTCATATTGTGGAAATAAGTGGAGGAGAACAGAGGAGACAACCTAGGGGCCCACAACTAATTTCCGAGCACCCATTTTATTTAAATGCTAATTTTTTTTGCTGGCTCTGTTTTACACAAAATACTTCCCGTTCTTCTCCTGCATTATTGCTTTATGGGCTTTATCCATTCCACTCACAACAAAATTAAAGTTTGCCATAAGCAAGAGGCACTGCTACTTCAACCAATTAAGCAGAAATATGGGGAAAAAAGTGAATGTGCTTTTACAAGGTTTTTTTTTTTTTACAGCCTAGAAAAGCAAGTACTTAGAAATTTCAAAACCACCATATATAACCTCCCCATCCTCTCAACATACAATTAAAAGGAATAAATCATTAGATACCTTTGGGCTTCCATGGGCCACAGGACTGAGCCACAAAAATTGAGAAGCAAGCTGTACCACTGCTACAGAGAAGAGTACAGGAGCTTGGCACCTGATGAAATAAAGCACTTTTATTTGGAATTTGGTATGCAAACCTCCATACCACAAGAGCAGAAGCAACTGTACTGACACAGCTTAACATGCCTTGTTGATTTTTGCGCTGCTGACAAAAATGACTTGGCCAAATGCAACAGACATGAACTGAAAATATCCCCTGTGCCTTTTTACAAGATATCTGCCTGAGGCCACTAGAACCAGAGACTTTTTAATTTAAAAAAAAATCAGGAAAAAGCATTCCAAATCTTCAGGAGTCTGAGTCGCATAATCAGATTCAGTCTACTGTGCACTCTACAGACATAAAGATCTTAGAATATAACAAAGTGCCAGCTTTCCTCTCTACATATTTCATTTCCCTACCCCCAAGCCCTTCCCTGCCAAGGATATTGGGTTATGTTTCTTTTTCATTTGTTTAGAATAAAATTTGTGCATTTTTTTCCCCTATGGCTGGGTCACCTCTTTTTAACTCTCTTTTCTGGGTTGGCCATTTTCTGTACACTGCCATGGGGGGGGGGGGGGGGGGAGCCTGGGTTTAATTCCTGGCTCTGGTCTTCCACTCTCCGCGTTGGTCAGACTGGAGAAGGCAGCGTTCATAGCCCATGAGTGGATGGAATCAGTCATTGCACAGTGGCGACACCTAGTGGCTTGATTCAGGGGTCATGATTGCAGGAGCCCCAATACATGAAGCCTGCCCAAGGACTATTACTACGCTAATGACTGAGGGTTATGAAAAGCAGGGACAAATTCCAAGGAGTTGCAAATGAAGGCTCATTGCACCATATCCTACCCCTGGTTCCAACTGAGCTTAAAGTCCAAAAGGAGGAAGAAGAGGAAAAAGCCAAGTCAAAAAATAAAATCTGGTTTTCCTGAGATCACTCTTCAGCTATTTTTACTAGTTTACATCGTATTTTTGATGATGTAAAGATTTCTGACAACACTGAGCACAGCCACTTCCCAAATCAATGTCTTCAATAGGGGTGGAAGAGGCTGAGCAGAAATGCTTTCAAAGACTGGCTATCACTTATTTCTCTGCAGAAATTACATAAAAATGAGATAAGATAAAGAACATCTTAATGTCATATTCTCAAAATATTGATGGGGTTTATCCAAAATATGTTTGGAGCATCATTGCTCATTTACAGTAAAGTACTCAAAATATTCCAAACCCTTTTCCCCTCACCCCCTTCAAAAACCCCAAAGTTTTACCTCTGGGTAAGATGAAAAGTACAGTGTGTGTATATATGCACAGCTCTTTATTTGTGTGCATGAGTATATGCATATACACACACAACTTATTTTGTGTTCTAAGAGGCGAAGAATTGATAAAGCCATTTAAGATGTCAAAGATCCTTTCTGGCTTAGTGCATTCCTAGATGAAATGAGGTTTAAACAACCTTCCGTATAGTGTTTGGGATCATTATTTCTACAAAAAAAAAAAAATATATATATATATATATATATAAATGAGGGTCTTGGTAAACAGAATATTTTTAAAATAATGCATGAAATATTAAAAGGAGCTAAAAGGAAAGCCACTTTCCATACAGCTGCAATTAAGAGTTTTCTTCTTATATGGCAGCTATGTGAGTTATGCGACCTGCCTTATTTTGCTAATGTTGGAAGCAATTCAAGGATCTTCCAAACAAAAAAAAATCAATGAGTGAGATGGCTGACACAAATATAAATAACCTGTATAGAGCGGCAGATGCACCAGAAGACAAATGGAGCTATTTTATATTGGAAAATGCAGAAAAGCCGAAAGGAATGTATAAACGTAACATTTTGCTTCAAACTTCACGCAATGTTCTCCGCCGTTATTACAAAAGAATGTATACAAAGTCCCCACCCTCTCCTTGTCCAATACTGTATATATTTATACAAATCAATGACAAATGTAGAACCATTTCTAAATACTCCACTGTTAATTTACAGTTGCATAGAAAGGAAATGAAACCAAGAGAACAGAGAGTATATAAAAACACATTTTCATCTTTGGGTGTTCAGTGTTTTACTCTTGCAGTAGAACACACAGAGCTAGAAGTATGCTTCAAACTCCCATGCAGCCTTCCAATTAAGCAGAGCTGTGATTGGCATTTGTAGAAAAGGGGGTTTGTTTGTCAGGAAGCGTGAGCTGTCTTCTAGTAGGATCCCTCACATTGCCTGCAGGGAGCGGAAACAGCCATGTCACTACAGATTTTACTCTAACAGAATTCAATGCAGTTGACACACACCCCGGAGGCTAAGTTGAGAAGCTGCAACACTGTCAGTTTTTATCTTAACACAAAATGATGACATTTTATTTTATTTTATTTTTTTCTTTTGCTGCAGTGCTAACAAAATAAGTTATATGCTGCAAGGAAATTTAACTGGAACTATCCTACAGTGCTTCCTCACCTCTTTTTTTCTCCCCCACACTTGTCAGGTAAGCAAAGTAGACAATAACATGATAGGAGTATGCATTAGAGGACTTCAATGCACACTATGGATGAGGCATTCAGCAGTTTAAAAATGCACCAAAATCTTTTGGTGACCCCCCACAGCCAATCAGGATTTCAGGACATTTACAATGAATATGCATGAGATCAATCTACATAAACTGTGTTCCCAATGTATGCAAATTGATCTCATGCCTACTTATTGCTTATATTCTGAAAACTAGACTGGCTGTGGGGTCCCCCAGGATAGATTTGAGAAGCACTGGCTTATGTATTACTCCACTTACAAAAGGTGCAGAGACCAAAAATACCCAAGGTTTGTTTTTAACTAAAAAATTAATCATTAGTTGATTCCTTATAGTTTGTTCAGCTGTCTTAATGAAACACAGTGAGGCCAGTATTCATTGTAGAGTCATTTAATATTAATGCTGGCTTGCCATCGGTTGGTGTTTTGGGATTCACCATGCTGAAATATGGTCATAAGATGCTACTCAATTCACAATGGTTGCTTTTTCTCAACTGTTTTATAATAAATCTTGATACAATTCCTCCTAAAAGTGAAATAGTTTAAAAAAAAATCTAATCCTAATTTCCATTTCTTAAATAGTTATTTGCATATTTATTAGGCTAGAGGGACAGCTCTGCCATCTTTAACTGTATGCAGTATCTATGTAGAACCTGAGGTTCACAGGTTAAATTCCAGTGTGACCTACTCAGTCGTTCCCTTCTTTGGAGATAAGGAGAATACCAACTGAGTAACAATCTTAGCAGGTCTGAGATCTTAGGGTATGGTCTGCCATGAAAAGTACAGAATTGTTCTGTAGTACAGCAGCAGCAGGCATGAATTTCAGACAGAAGATTTCCAGCTGGGGAAGAATTCAGGTCATATTCTATTCAACCAGCAAAGTTCAGCAGTTCCTCTTACATGTTTGACAGGAAATGTGTTTCATGATCATCATCGCAGGAGTGGGTATGGGGGTTCTTATATTTATGTCTCAGTTCTGTCAGTGACTCTCAGAGATAAAACCGTGGGCAAACCACCTTACAGTACTGCAGTAAATAAAGTCGCTCCTCTTTTTCACTTAAAGGGCTCACTTTTAAGTTCCAACTCTATGCCCTCATGAAATCTTAGTGAAAAGTCCGTTTGATAACTCCTTTCCCAATGCAGCATGGCCCTTTCACATCCTGTGGGATGGGAGTTACAAAGCCAAAAGAAGACAAACATCTTAAGCTGACCAGAAGTTGGTCTAGTAACACTAGAGGCTAACTGTGCAGTGTAGTAAGGGCTAAACCAGGCTGCCAAAAGTAGCCTGAAAATAAAGGCAACTTCTAAAGAGCTTCAGCATGATTGCAAAGCACCTCGAGATACTGCTGGATGTAAAGTACTGAAAACATCAAATGATTATTTCATAGCACTTCTTAGCAAGAAGTTTCACTATAGGTTGTTTCTAGGAGTAGAGGAGCAGCTTAGTGGTTAGAGCAGCAGGTGGGATGCCAAGGTTCAAATCCTGCTGTCGCTCCTTGTGACCTTGGGCAAGTCACTTCACCTTCCATTGCTTCCGGCACAAATTTACATTGTGAGCCCTCTGCAGACAGGGAAATGCCTGAATGTAACTTATTTTGAGATTGGGTTTGGAAAGGTGGGTACTCAAATCCACATTTAAATAAATACTGCAGGTAAAAAGAGTACACAGCATACATACCTGCTGCCTTCCAGTGAGATTCGCTGCAAATAAAAGAGATACACACATTTTTTACTTCTTCCTGCTAAAGCACAAAAGCTTTTACTAGATATTTACAGTGGCTGTAGTATCAAAAAATGGTACTGTGCAGAGGAGAGATTGCTCAAAATAAAATTAAACCAAGTTCTGAATGAGACCATCACATTAGGAAGAGGTATATACATTGCGTGGTGCCTTTGCTGGCATTTAACTCTCAATGTTTGATGGTCTCTGGCACACTGCATTACATTAGTGGCCCACTGGTAAACTACAAAGTTTAGCACAACTCAGCAGCTCTTAATGCTCATAACGGTAATCAGTATCTGAACTTTGCAAGGCTCATTAGTCAGCGTGAAAAGTTGGAACTGGACTGCTAACAACAAAAGTTCTTGCATTTTTGGTTGGAGCTATATCCTGAAAATTTGTAGTAGCCTTTTTTTTTTTTAATATAAGAACATACATAAGAACATGTGCTATACTGGGTCTGACCAAGGGTCCATCAAGCCCAGTATCCTATTTCCAACAGTGGCCAATCCAAGTCACAAGTACCTGGCACGTAACCAAATATTAAATAGATCACTTGCTACTAATATGGCAACAAGCAGTGACTATTCCTTATTGATTAATAGCAGTTTAAGGACTTCTCCTCCAGGAGCATATCCAAACCTTTTTTAAACCCAATTACATTAATTGCCTTAACCACATCCTCTGTCAATGAATTCCAGAGCTTAATTGTGAGTTAAGTGAAAAAGAATTTTTTCCGATTTGTTTTAAATGTGCTACCTGCTAACTTCATGGAGTTCCCCCTAGCCAGATTGTGGAGAGAAAATGTTTATATGCCAAAATTTAATCTGGTTCTAATTATTTTGTACCAAGATATGAAAGAAACATATATTAAAACTATCTATTGCCCTTGGTATTGCAGATTGGGATGTGTGAACCTATTCAATTCAAACTCAAACCAGGTGGATTTCAACCTGGTTTGAGTTTGGGAAAATAATGTAGATGTTATGATTTGTGGGCCCTTGGCCCAAGGTGCAAGTTGTTACTACCTGTGGGAAGGACCCCCACAGGTCTGCGCTGCCAGGAGGCAAAGTCAGAGACAGCGGAGAGCTCTGGGTGAGGCAATGGAGAGGTTCCGCGGCACCAGGAGAGGACCCCCGTGGGGAGTAGACTGGAGGCTATACCTGGGCAGGGACCCCACAGCCCACAAAGTGGGGGGCGTGAGGCTTGGCCAATCAGGAGGTACTCCAGAGGGCAACCCCAAAGGGAGGAGCTGCACAGCGTAGGATGATGATGTAATGCCGTAGGCCAGCCCACAGGACAGGGAAGCCCGAGCTGAGCCTCTAGTGATGACATAGCACTCCCTTGAGGCCTGGGGAGGTGTAGGCAGTCCCAATATAGTACATAGGCACAACCCCGAGGAGCGGGGAAGTGCGCAAGTCCCAGGCAAGCCGGAGATAGCTACCCCGAGGAGCGGGAGGTGCGGACAGTCTTGTTCAGGTTGCAGGTGCAATCCCGAGGAGCGGGGAAGTCCTACTGTACAACTCACGGATAGCTGAGGTGTCCCAGAGGTAGTCCCGAGGAACAGGAGGCCTTGCAGGTTAGAACCCAGGAGATGCAGAGCCAGCCCGAGGAGCGGGGTAGGCAAGGAGAGTGAGTCCCCAATGCATGCACTGGCCCCCGAGGAGCAGGTATCAGACAGGGTCCAAATCCAAGGCACGAAGTGTGGTCTCAGGAACACGTAGGCAGTAGTTGAAGACAAATGGAACTTGTTGCCAAGTCGGCTAGCTGAGGGCAAAGGTGGAGTTTAAATACACTGGTCTGATGATGTCATCAACCAGAGACGCCCCTGAGGTTCCCGCCGAGGAGGCTTCAAAGGAGGGCCTGCTGGCGCGCTCATGTGCCTAGGAAGGCCTAAAGTCGAGGAAGATGGCGGCGGTGTTCAGGCCGCCATGAGGAGTCCTGGGCAATGCAGTGGTGAAGACTGGCCCAAGCAACCCCGGGAGGGCAGGAAAGCAGTGCAGGAAGTAAGTACATGCGGTCGCAGCTGACTGTGACCGATGGGCATAACAGTAGATTTGACTTGGGTTCACTAGAAACCTGCATCTGAATTTATACAGGGGTTTTGTAAAGATCTGATAAAAATTACTGCAGCATTGATATTCACAGGGAAAATTTGACCAAAATGTAATTTTGCCTGTGAAAGTCACTTAGGATAATGCTTCTCAACCCATGGTTCATTTATTTATATACCGCCTGTGCACAAAGCCCTAGGCAGCTAACAATAAAACATACATAATAAAATCCATAACATATTAAAAAATGACATAACATCAAAACCACTGGATGCAAATCTATCTCATGCATATTCATTGTGGATATCTTGAAAAACTTACTGGCTAGGTGTGCCCCAAGGACTGGGTTGAGAAGCACTGACTTAGAGGCCAACAAACACACTATCTGTTCCTCAACTTCCTCCCAAATAAGTATATGTAGGCGAGGTCTGACCCTTTATGTTTGGACTCCAAAAGGGAGGAAATGGAGTGCTTTTATCTTTGCTGGTTACTTCCCTGCCCTTGCCTGTCTGGTGGTAGTGGATCAATCAATCACAAAAACCACAAGGAAAGTGGATCATGCAAGCTGGCTCTGGCTATCCCACTAAGCACTGACCAGCTGACTTGCTAGCTCTATTCAATTCTAAGCAAAGCAAGCAGTATGAGGCAGAGTCTATGAGACTGTCACACTGTTACGACTATGACTATCTGCCTTGATCATCAGTCAGGCCTGTTCTGCTGCTGCAGCACTTTCCCACACAGTGCTGGTTGGATTGGATGGGGGAAAAGGATAAAATATACAAAGATCTCTTTCTCCAATTCTAAAGACTCACTACTCAAGTATTTATGTTAGATCCCCTAAACTTTGCAAAGCAACATGTATAACACCCCCCACCCCCATCCCAGAGTCTCCGGTGTCATTTTGTATTTTGGTGCTTTGCCAGCAGGAGGGGAATCAACTGGTAAAGACTTCACTGGAGACAGTGGGAAGAGGATGAGTGGATGAGATTGTGGGGGCTCGTCGTTGTGGGGGACAGGAAATTCCACCAGGCATTTTCAGGGGAGGAAAGGGGATTTCGCTGGGACTACTGTCACACATTA
Organism: Rhinatrema bivittatum; assembly: GCF_901001135.1. Classification (NCBI taxonomy): domain Eukaryota; kingdom Metazoa; phylum Chordata; class Amphibia; order Gymnophiona; family Rhinatrematidae; genus Rhinatrema; species Rhinatrema bivittatum. Next base: position 187,160,082 of record NC_042617.1, on the reverse strand, counting down.
ATGCTGCATTCCTAATGAACGATGCTCTCTTGTAAGAAGAGCTATGTTAAACCTTGTAGGTATTAATGTTGGACAGTAAACCCAATGTAAGGTGTAATGCATCTTTTAATTTTTTTATACTAATGTAAACCCTTCTAGGCTTCACTAGAATGGAGCTATTATTAAGGTGTGGAACTTTCCAGCAGGGGGGAGGTTTATGGAGGTGTGTAGAGAACAATTATTGATAGCGGATATGTGAGTAAGAGTATGGAAAGCTTCCCCAGAATGCATTAAAAGATTGGCCACAACTATCTGGCCCGGTCCTCCTTAAGAAGTAGCCTAGCAAGGGATTCTGGGTCTGAGGGAGGCTCCTTTCATCAAAGGGCCAGAAGGTTTAGGAAGGCCCCAGGGTGACGTCAGAAAGTGTTCCATAAAATAGGTGCCGCAACAGTAAAAGCACTGTCCCTGGTTGTACACAGCCTGGCATGGGATAGAGAAGACACATCAAGAAGACCTGTTTGTGAAGAGCGAAGTTGTCACCTGGGGCAATATAGATATAATAAAGGATTGCCCCATGAAGAAACAGAGTCAGAAATCAATTTATAGGTAATGAATGCAGTTTTGTACTTAATGCGTTCACTGATGGGTAACCAATGATATGATCCCATCTTCTGGTTCCAGAGATGAGACATGCGGCTGCACTGAGCAGTAGTTGTAAAGGTTTTAGGGTTACTGCAGGTAGACCTAGTAGAACAGAGTTACAATAATCTACTATGGGGAAGATCAAATCTTGAACTACCGTTCGGAAATCAGCTTTTTCCAAAAGATGTTTAAGACCACACAAAATTCTCAGTTTGAAGAAACCAGACTTTATGATATTTTTAACATGAGAGCGAAAAGATAATAAAGGGACAACTAGCACACCAAGGTTGCGTGTTGGGGTGTTTAATGAAAATGAGGTATTATCAATGGAAATAGAAGACAGCAAAATCTTGGAGTGGATACGTTGTGTTGTGGTTGGGCAGGTGGACCCCTTGCCCGAGGTGTAGTTGACGCTACTTGTGGAGGGAGCCCCCACAGGTCCCCACCGTCGGAAGGCGAGGCCGGGCTGGAGCAGAGAACCCACTGGAGCTGCACCACTACCAGCCCTTGATCCCCTCAGGTTGAGCCCTTGGGTACCAGGACTGGCTGGACTTACATGGGGTCTCTGAAGGCTGCGGAGATGAGGCTGGACGGAATCCAACAGAGAGTCCAGAAGCTGAACTGCCGCAGTGCACATTGAAGAAAGCCAGGCGTAGGTCGGGTCAGGCGGCAGATCTCGTGGTCGTGATTCCAGGCATTAGTCAGGGCAGGCAGCAGATCTTGTGGTCGGGTTTCCAGACGTAAGTCAGGACAGGAGGCAGATCTCTTGGTTGGGTTTCCAGGCAAAGTCAGGACAGGCAGCAGATCTTGTAGTCAGGAGATGAAGCAAGGGTCGGAATCCAGAATGTTGAAGATCAGGAATTCTGGTAAGGGCGCAATCCTCCGCAGAGGAACAGGAACGAGACCTTAAAAGCTGAAGCCAAGGCAAGGTCTGAGAGCCAAACCTTGTCTTAAGTAGGAAAAAGGCTGGGCAGGACAAGAGAAGGGGCCACGGCAATTTCCTGCCGAGGTCCCTTTAAATCTTGAACAGGAACGCGCACGCAGGCCCAGGGAAGGCGGGGCCTGCACCGGGGATGGCAGCTCATCGGAGAGGCCTGGGCGAATGGGCCTATTGATGCGCTCGGGAAGAGGAGCAAGAGGGAGCGCCCCGAGAGTGGCTGGCTGCCCATGTTGCCAAACTGGAAGCTGCGCCGCAGTGGTAAGAGGGAGCGCCCGAGTGCAGGGAGCCGCGGCCAGAGGCCCTAACACATTGAATCTGGACACATTGAGTTTTAGCAATGTTCAAAGATAATTTATTGAAAAACAGCCATCGCTTGATGGAAAATAGGCATAGATTAATCAGTTTGACAGTATCGCTCCAGGAAGGACAGACTTGAACAAAAAATTGAATGTCGTCCAGGTAGAGTTTATATCTATTGCTCAAATTTGACAGAATCAAAATAGCAAAGTATTTGACAGAATCAAAATAGTAAAGTATTTTCTGGAGAACTTGTTGGAGTCCCCCACCTCATCACCCTCCAGCTCTTCTCCCAAATTGTGACCACTCCCAAGCTACCACAGGGTACCTTTTCCCAGAGAGGATGGATTTTAGTAGGTACATAAAAGTGCTTTCATGAGGCACAGAGGGGAGTTATTTGGGGAAACCAAAGCTGGAGTTCTTGGAGAAAGTGGTGAAAAGAGTAGTGAAGAACTGCTGGGATCTCCTGGAGTAGACACAGAAAGTTTGCTCCAATACTAGCTGTGGCCACCTGGGCGGATAAGGACCTCTCAGTCCTTGGGAATAACTAATCAACCGTGGAAAGCTCATTTGTAAGTAAACTGAAGGAAAGAGGTCTGGTCTCTATTTACAATTTTCCAATTGTAGAGCCGGAGGAGAGAGAAGAGCACCCGTGAAAGACTGCGAATTGGATGGAACAACTGGATTAAGAAGAAAGAATGAAAAAGGATGGTGTGGAAATTTTGAGGATTTCCCAGGAGAATTGGGAATGGGCTGAAGAGCAGTGAGGTGAAATGTTGAAATATTTCCTGTCTTCTTGAATTTCATTGAAAATGTTTGCTGATTATTTTTTCCTAACTAGATTGTTATTCTAGGCCTTTAAATAACTTTTATCTCTTATTTGGAGCACAATTTTGGGTGTGGAATAAAGTTTTTGGGGTTTGTTTTTTTTTTTTTTTTACTGCGAGACTCCCCTTGAGCCCTCTAGCAGAAGCCATTCCATGATGGAAGAACTCTGTTCTGGTGCTGCAGCCGGTATTTCCCACCCATGTAGCAATTGAAGGTGACCCTCTCCCCCTTGCAAAGGAGGTAACACTAATTCACATGTGCAATATGGTTACTGTTGGGAACTTCAGAGGTAATGCTAACGCACATGCAAATTATGCACAATGGGCCAGATTTTAGTACCTACGCACTGGCGTAGATTTGTGCAAGCAAAACCCGGCGCATGTTATAAAATCCGGGGTCGGTGCGCGCAAGGAGGTGCACACTTGTGCACCTTGTGTGCGCTGAGCCCTAGGGGAGCCCCGATGGCTTTCCCTGTTCCCTCCGACGCCGCTTCCTTCCACCCCCACCTTCCCCTACCTAACCCACCCCCCAGCCCTACCTAAACCCCCCCGCCCCAGACCGTCCACACCCTGCCCCTTTTTTCAAGCCCCGGGACATATGTGCGTCCTGGGGCTTGCACGCGTCGTCCGGCCTATGTAAAATAGGCTTGGCGCGCGTAACCCTCCCGCGTACGTAAATCCAGCTGGATTTATGCGCGTATGGCTTTTAAAATCCGCCCCAATATGAGACAGATTTTAAAAGCCTTGCACGTGCAAAAACGGCCACATACGCACGTAAGTGGGCCGTGCAGGAGCTACACAAATTTTAAATAGCTGAGAAGGGCACATGTATATCAATGTTCATGAGCCCAGAAAAAGTAGGCCGAAAAGGGGCAGGGCATGGGCATTCCAGAACTGACAGGCGTAGCCCTTATTTTCCTCAGCCAGCGGGCATATGTTACCCGTGCCACTTTGCTACAGCTCATTAGTAGGTGTAAGAGCCGGGGGGGGGGGGGGAGAGAGGCTTTTTATAAGGCTCAGTCTGATACTCTATATATGGACCATTGTAAGGGGGCATTTTGATTCAAGGTGAGTTTTCAGGAGGTGGGTTGGGGTTGAGGGGGTGGTGTTTAACACACATCAGAGGTATCCATTGTAAAATTGACATCATTACAGAGTTTTAGAACTCTCTCTCCCCCCCGAACTGTGTGTAAGATATGTGCACAGAGCTGCAGACATATGTACATGAAGAGTATTTTATAACCTACACATATAAGGCCAGATTTTTAATGGCTCGTGTGCATAAAACACAGGGGTTATGCGCATGACCGGTCCTTGCACACACCACGCGCATTTTAAAAGGGGCCCAGCCGCACGCGAAACCTGTTACGCGCTCAAGAGCTGGGCCTTGGCAGAGGGGCGGTGCAGGGCTAGAGGTGCCCGGTACAGTGGCCATTTGCTGCTGTGCCGGGGGATCGCACACCGGCAGGGTGCCAGCGTGCGCAACTTGCTCCTGCTCCTTTGCAGGAGCAAAAGGTAAGTTTAAAAAATGGGGGAGGGGCTAGGACAGGGATAGGGGGTGGGTAGAATAGGGGAAGGGGAAGGGAGGTTAGGGTAGGGGGTAGGGACTGGAAGGGAACTGGGGAATCCCGACAATGCGTTGCCACGTGAATTCGCAAAATTATAACCCCCCTTGTGCACGCCGACCAGGATTTTATAACATGTTTAAAATGGTGCATCCTTTTTTAAAATCTACCCCATACTTTATAAAATAACGCATATCTTTGCACACAGCGAGATATGCACATTTATGGGCAGATGTGCGGCCCTTTTAAAATCTACCCATATGAGCCTTAGTAAATAGGTTTTCAATAATGCATGCAGGGACCCCTTGGGCCAGCGACCAGAGACCTGAGGTACCGGAGGAGAGAGTTCAGCAGGCAGCGACACGCCAAGGGGTCTGGTGTGGCAGTGAGGTACGCGGGAGACCGGATCGGTGAGGGACAAGGCAAGCAGGGTCGCGAAGGCTCAGCGGAAATGGAGTGCGACGGGGGAGGCCAAGAGGAGATGATGTGAGCCCAGAATGAGGAGAAACAGAACGGGGAAGAAGTGGGAGCCCACATAGCTTCGGGATGTGCAGGAGTGGAGGAAACGATCAAGATGGACAGGCAGCTGACAAGGTATACGGTGAGTGTAGTGCTAGACCGGAGGAGGCAGCAGGGAGACGAGAGGGTTGGAGGCAAGGTCAGGTGCATGGGTCCCCTTACGAACCTTTTGCAGGTGAGCAAGGTTTCAGGGGTTGGCCAGCCTGGGCGAAGGGCCGGGGGTGGGGGGGGGGGGGGTGGCCAGGCTACTGCCAGGCAAAGATATGAGGTGACTATGATAGGAGGCGAACCACTGTCAGGGTCAGAAGGGAGGGGGTACAACAAAGGGAGTCTGGGGCGGGTACTTTGGTTGGTCTTTTTGTCTTTGCAGGCACAAGGGAGCAGGAGCATCCAGGGCCATTGAGGAGCGAAGCAAGGAGGAAGAGACAGCCGGAGTACGCCGAACAGGAAATGCAGCGTGGTGGTTCTCAGGACAGAGGAAGCAGAGAAGCAGCAAGGAGCATGATACCCAGTGCAGAAGGAGGTAAAGAGAGGGAGGGTTGTGGCAACAAGAGGCGGAAAAAAGGATCAAAAAGAGGCAGGTGTTCTTCAAGTTCCTCTACGGATAGCAGTTCTTCGACGGAGTCTTCCACGGACTCCAGTGCTAAGCGAAGAGTGGTGCGTACCAGTGGACTAGGGCCGAGCCAAGATATGGGACACCCAGCGCTGGCATCTTTGACTGAGTTATGGGAGAGGGTACCAGGCAAGGTTGGGCTTGGCTCAACTATGACGAAAATTTCAGGGAAAAGATGGCGGGCAATAGATTCATGTCTTGGGGCACACAGGACATTAACTTATGGCTTACTCAGAAGACCAACAAGAGTGCGAGGCAAGGCAAGACAGGGACAGGGGGAATGGGCAGTTCAGGGGGAGGAAATGGGGGGGCCAGCAGCAATGTGTGAGTGGACAAAAGGCCGGGAGGCAGCAGTCAAGGGAACATAGAGAAAAAAGGGTAACCAGCAAACAATGACATGTGTTGGAGATACAACAGAGCTACCTGCTTATTTCCAGAGTGCAAGTTCAGACATGCTCACACGGTATGCAATGGTGCACACCCCAGTGCCAAATGCACCCAGGCAAATGCAAAGGTGACTATGAAAGGGCAAAAAATATAAGGCCAACTGCAGATTGCCCTGCAGAGGGGAAGGACTCAGCTGAGCGGGTACGGGGCATCGGGGGGAGGGTGGGGGGATAGGGTGGAATAACTCAGGGGGAAATAGGGGGCAGGCGTATGTCCTTTAGACCAGGATATGTAAAGGGGCAAATTGAGGTAAGATAACTTCCTCAGCATTGCAAGACTAGGCAGCGAGGGTAAGGGTTAGGGGAGTAGGGGTATGGTAAGAGTTTTGAGTGTTAAGAGTGGGAAGTCGCCATTTTAAATATTTAGGGAACAGGGCGTTAAAAAAAAAAGGGGGGTGTCATAGGGCATCATAGAATAGCATAGATATAAGGAAGATGATTATTTCTTTTTTCATGTAAGGTTTGAGATGCTCTAGGCGCAGGAAGGATGGCGGTCATTTTCAGGAAGCAAAGGAGGACAACGAGTGGGCATTGATTCAGAGCTCTGTTGCCCCTAATATGTGGGGGGCATATTTAAAAGGAAGTGCAGTGGTGACGAGTTTTTTACAGCAAGGGGGTGGACTGGGGGTCAGGTGTCAGAAGGGTCTTTGGTGGGTTTCGTGTTGTGGGCAAAACAATCGGGTTATTCAGTGGCCACAGTTAGATCACAACTGGCCGGTTTCTCCTTTTTCCAAAAGTTGAAGGGATGGGGTAACCCCATGCAGAGTTTCAGGTTGAGGAGGGTACTTGGGGGCTGACAAGGGCTTTAAGTAACTGCAGGGACAAACGGTTACCGATTCGATATGAAGATCTGATAAGGGTCTCGGGGCAGTTAGTGCAGGTATCCTGGTCCGGGTTTGAGGTGGCATTATTTCGAGTGGCGTTCTCAAGGGCATTTTTCGGTGCCATGCGCATTAGCGAATTAGTGGCTCACTCGTGAAATAGTATGAAAGAAAAAGTTATTACGGTACAGTGTGTTCGGGTGTCGTCAACATCGGTATCGCTGTTCCTCCCAAAGTCCAAGACAGATCAAACAGGGAGAGGATCATACATCAAGCTGTTACCAGCAGGGTGTGAATTAGCATGCCCAGTGCAGACTGCATTAGAATATTTGTGGAGACATCCTTGTGTGGAGGGTTCCTTCCTAGTACACGAAGATGGGTCGGCGTTGACAAGATATCAGTTCGCGCAGGTCTTAAGTCGGGTAGGTTGACAAGATATCAGTTTGCACAGGTCTTAAGTCAGGTAGTCAGTAAGGATGGCAGGGATGTTCGGAGGTATACTTTGCATTCCTTTTGGATTGGGGCGGTGACGTCAGTGGCTGAAGCTGGGTTGCCAGACACAGGCATACAAAGCATAGGGAGATGGAAGTCCAATGCTTTTAGGGGGTATATTAGGATGGGAAAGAAGGATGATTAAGGAGGAGCAGGATAGCGGGTAAGCAAAGGGGGGGGGGGGGCGATAAAAAAAAAGGAGGAATGTTTTGATGTGTCTTCTGTTTCAGAGCTTTTGGGGAGAAGGCATGGGACCAGATGTGCCTGGATTGTGGGCCATTCGTTTATTCATAGAGCACAGAGATGAGCCTTGAAACGCCCTTATGGGGAAAACTTGGATCTGGAACGCATGGGATGGGAACTGGCATGGTTCAGTCGGAGGGGCATGCACTGGGACGATTTGCTGCCATTTCTACAAGAGAGAATTGAAATGTGGGGTACACCGAACATTCTGCTTATCCATTTGGGCGGCAATGACATCGGTTCTAAAACGTGCCGTGCCCTAATCACCTATATCAAGAAGGATCTGGCACAGGTTATGATTAGGTGGCCTCAGGTGCGAGTGGGTTGATCAGACATTATAGTCCAGTTGAGGAATAAGGAAAAAGCAATTTGGAACTCGGGGGTCAAAAAATTAAATAGGCAAATGGGGAAGTAGATGGGATGGGAAGGGGGATTTTGGGTAAGACACTCTTGGTCTTGGGAGGTAGAAGCAGGATTGTTTTGTGGTGACAGGGTCCATCTCTTGGAAGTAGGGATAGACCTGTTTAACAATGCACTACAAGAGGGTTTGGAGAAAGAGATTAGCAAATGGTAACCAGGCCACAGTGGGGGAACAAGCCAACTAGGTTGGTTTGTTAGTGGCGGTAAACCCGAGCCCATGTTATGTTGGAATGTTGGGGGGGGGGGGGGGGGGCAATTTGGTCGGTGGAGGAGGGAAGTGCCTCGTGTAGTTGGGGGGGCTGCTACACAGGATGACCGGAGAACCGTGGGGCTAAGGTTCATGGTAGAGCTTGCTCTTGCTGGTTCAAGGCGGAGCAGGTGGAAGAGGGGGGGGGGCAGCTCCACCATTGGGAATTAAGGTGGTGGAGGACCAAGGCAACGGGTGGGGGAGGGGGGCATTGGGGGAGGGGTTATGTTATGGTTACATTTCTTGTAAGGGCTCGGGTTAGTTTGTCATTAAACTGCGGCCTATTTTAAAGCCATCAGGTTGTTGCATTTTCATTGGGGGGTTACCCAGGACAGTAATCGAGCGCAATGCCTTTCCTCCCTATGTTATTACTGTTTCAGTTTTGAATAGATTTTAGTCCATTATTATTTGCTGTGCTGAGAAGAAGTAAAATTTCTGGAATAATAATGTTCATTAAGTGGATTATTTGATATTTCTTTACATAAGTTCATAGGCTTTTCTGAAGAGCCAGATTTTAAGTTCTTGTTTGTATTTCTTTTTTTCCGTTAACAGTCTTATTGATTCGGGCAGTTTGTTCCATAGTTTGGGTCCTGCTATTGTGAACATTCGTTCTCTTATTTGGGTTAGATGAGTGTTCAGATTTGAAGGAATTGTAAGAAGATTTTTGTTTTGAGATCTGAGATCTCTTTGCGGGTTGTAGCTTTTTATTGTTATTCCTGGAGGAGGTGAATCATAGTTGTTTATAATATTAAAGATGAGGGATAATACTTTGTAATGGATTCTGAACTTTATTGGAAGCCAGTGAAGGTTGATTAGAGAAGGGATAATTGATCAAATTTTCTAGTTCCTGTAAGGCGTCTTGCTGAAGCATTTTAGAGAAGTTGTAGTGGTTTAATAGTGCTTGCGGTAAGGCCCAACAGAAGTGAGTTGCAATAGTCCAGGTTTGAAAATATCAAAGATTGTAGGACTGTGTGGAAGTCTTGGAAGGTAAGTAATGGCTTTAGATGGTGCAAGATTCTGAGTTTGGAATACCCAGATTTCATTATTTTACTTAAATGTTTTTTCATGTTGATGTTTTTATCTATGTGTATTCCAAGGTCACGGACGTCATCTGAGGGTGCAATACTGGCTATTCCAAGGTTGAGAGTGGGTTGTTTGAGATTTTTGTTGTTTCTTCTTAGCCATATTATTTCAGTTTTATTGGTGTTGTGTAAGTTTTAGAAGAGAAAGTTCTTGTTGGATTGATCTCATGTTTGTTGTTAAGGTTGCTGTAGTTCTTTCAAAGGTTTTATCGAATGGAATGTAAAACTGAATATCATCGGTGTATATGAAAAATTTCATGCTCAGAGTTTCTAAGAGAGTGCATATTGGTATGAGGTAGATGTTGAATAGGGTTATCAAGAGTGCTGAGCTTGTGGAACTCCTGTGTCTATTGTGAATATGTCTGATATTGGTTGTTTAATTTTACTTTAAAAGTTCTATTCTTAAGGAAGGAAGAGAACCATTTGTGAACTTTTCCGTCAATTCCAATTAATTTTAGTTGTTGGCAGAGTAGATGATGGTCCAAAATGTCAAATGCTGCTTTTAAGTCTAGTAGTACCAGTAAATATAATTTATTATGATCAAATCCTTTTAGTATGTTGTTTGTTAGGGATATGAATAGAGTTTCAGTTGAAAGTTTTTTTTTCTAAATCCAAATTGGTTTGGGAATAGAATATTGTTGTCATCCAGGTGATTTTCTAATTGAGATAAAACTGCTTTTTCTAAAGCTTTTGAGATGAAAGGTAAATTTGAGATTGGTCTACGGTTGTCCCAGTCATCTCATTTTCCAGTTTTATTTTTCAAAGTTGGCTTCACAATAGATTGCTTTGCCATCTTGGGGATTATTTGCCATCTTGGGGATTATTCCTTGTGATAGGGAGTGGTTTATTATTGGTGTGATTAGTGGTATGATTACGGTGTTTACTTTTTTAAAGGTATTAGCTGGGATAGGATCTAGTGGGTGGGATGCAGGTTTCATTTTATTGATTATCTCACTTCTAATTTTGATACTGTGTTGAAAGAGGTCCATTCTGGTTTGGTAGATGAGTTTCTGAGTTATCCATCTGATGGTCATTGGAGAATTGTGATCTGAGAGTATTTATTTTATGCAGAAGATAGTTTGCATAATCATTGTATGAGGTTTTTGTGAAGTCATAGTTGTTTGAAGTGGAGGATGTTGGATCTTTGATAAGGTTTCTTACTGTTTCATAAAGAAGTTTAGAGTTGTAGATTAGTCCATGAATATGATTAGCATAGTATTGCTTTTTTGTTTTATTTATTAGTTCTCGGTATTTAGATAGTTGTAATTTGTATTTTGCAAGGTTTTCTGTTGATCGGGTTTTCTCCATTGCTTCTCACATTTTCTTAGGGTTTGTCTGGTGCATTTTAAGTCTTTGTTGTACCATGGTTTCTTTTGTTTTGAATAATTTTCTTTTTTGTAGAAGTTTTTTTCTTGTTCAGGACATAGATCATCGGCTATTTCGTTGATGGTTTTTTGCCAGAGATCAAAAGGTGATGAAATATTGTTTATATTTGAATCCAAAATTTATGTTTGATATGTTCTTCTAGAATTTTGGGTTCTACTGTTTTTCTGTATTTGATAATTGATTATATTTTTGTGAGGTTTTGTTACTTACATGGACCCTTTGGCTGCAAAAAGATGGAACACCCTTCAAAGATAGCTCCGAAGATGCTGCCATCAGTAGATGGAGCATCACACCGGAGAGCAGGGCTCGATCCAAGGGCAGGGCTTGTTGAGGCAGCAGAAGCCAAGTCCGTGAGGCAATCTGGGTTAAGCAGGAAATCCTAGACAGGCAGACAGCGAACAGCAAAATCCAGCAAGTGGCAGGCAAGCAGAATCTCCAAGGAGGTCCGAGTCTGGGCAGGTGGCAGGCAAGCAGAATATCCAAGGCAGTCCGAGCCTAGGCAGGTGGCAGGCAAGCAGAGTATCCAAGGCAGTCCGAGTCTGGGCAGGCGGCAGGCAAGCAGAGTATCCAAGGCAGTCCGAGTCTGGGCAGGTGGCAGGCAAGCAGAATATCCAAGGCAGTCCGGGTCTAGGCAGACAGGCAGGCAAACAGAGGAAATGAATGCATCAGACAGGGAATGGACCTGTAGCTGAGGCAACGGTCCCAGGTTAAGCTGCCCTTTAATAAGGGCAGCTTGATGATGTCTAAGCCATGCACCACTGAGAATTCCTACTGCGGGCCCTTTAACTGGAGCACAGCTGCCCGCGTGCGAGCCTAGAAGGAGCGGGAGAATGCCTTAGGCGCAGCGTAGCAGCATTCGTCAGTTGGGCGTGTCTTCCGGGAACCAGCGAGCCTGTCGGGGGGGCTGGCCCACTACAGAAGGTGAACCATGACAAGTAACAGGTTTGGATTGTAATATTCGCTTTGGGATAGATTGATTTGGCAGTTATTTTGATTAGCAAAAATAAAGTCAAGAATATGGCCTGCTTTGTGTGTTGGTTTAGTTACAAATTGGTTCCATCCCATTGCTTTCATTGTCTAGGAATATTTTACATGAGTTGGAATTAGGTGCGTTATCTATATGTAGGTTGAAGTCTTCTGCAATTATGGTTGTTTCTGGGTTTGGGACCGATTTCAATTAAAGGTGAACAGTCTTTTAGGAGTGTTCATGGTGGGCTGTATATTAGACCAATATTTATTTTTTGTGATTTAAGTATTGCCACTTCATGTGGTGGCTTTATCTCAATTTTGTATGGTTTAAGTTTAAGCTCCTTTTTGCAAATTATTAGGAGGCCTCCTCCTTTTCTTTTAGGGCTGGTAAAATGGAACATTTCCTGGTTCGGACATTCAGTTTGATTTAGAAGAACATTGTCAGAGTCTTTTAGCCATGCTTCAATTATGCAGAATATGGAGGGGTTTAGATCTTCTATTATGTAATTTATGTGGAATTTTATTTTGCTAGGGATTGTACATTTATTAGTAGAAATGTTAGTATAAGGAATAAGAGGTTATCAATTAGACTGTTGTTACACTTTGGATAAATCAGATTAAAGTAATTTCTTCTGATGTGTTTTTGTTTTTTTCAATAGGTATCTGCAATTTCTTTTGTTTTGAATTTTTCAATGGATAAAGATGTCTCCATTTTCAAGGCTTTTTATTTTATTGAGTTTGAAGTTGTATGAAATTTTGTAGATTTTTGAGGATTTGTTTTGGTTTCAGGCTGCACTTCAGGCATGCCCCTTTGTGTGCCCCTCTGTGCACACGCCAAGGGTGCGCCAGCTGGCAGAAGCGCCTCTGTTTAAATTGTTTTTCTGTACTGCTGTTGGGTAGGCTTTGTGAGGTGGGCAGGTCAAGGGAGGAAGGGAAGGATCTTCCCCTTATTGCCAGCCCTCTCGTTCTTCTCCTCCCGGAGGTTTAATGCGAGAGGGGGAGGGGGACGAGTGCTTCCTCATCCCAGACACAGTTCCCTGGTCCGTTGATTGTGGCAGCCGTGCAGGCCTCCCTACCTGCCTCTTCCAGCGCTTTGCCACTGTTTAAATTGTTTTTCTGTGTGGCTGTTGGGTGGGCTTTGGGAGGTGGGCGGGTCGAGGGAGGGAGGGAGGGATAACTCCTTTAAAAATTGACCTGTTAATTTAATGTATTCACCTGTCTCTGTAATCTTCTTTTAACATCTCTTTGACAGCCTCAAAACGGAAGCTGTTGAGGTTCGGGGAAGGTTGGAAACAAAGGGCCTCATTTTCTAAAGTATCGCAGGCCTGAGATACTTTAGAAAATTGCGCTACTCTGGGGCGGGGGGGCGGTCCTGCGCTAGCCGGCAGCGATCGCACCGCCGCGGTGCGATCGCTGCCGGCATCGCGCCCAATAACTACACCATAGAAGGTGTAGTTATTGGGCGCGAAATAGCGAGCGAAAAGGGCCTTACCTTTCCACTCAGCGCCTGTCCTCGCGGAGTCGGCTCTGGTGACGCCCCCGACTCCTCCTCTTCCAGGGCCGACTCCGCCCCGATTTCAGTAGCGCAGGCCTGCGCTACTTTCGCTAGCTATCGCAGGCTTGCGCTAACAGCGCAAGCCTGTGATAGCTTTGGAAAATGAGGCCCAAAGTGAGAGAGAAAATTAGTTTGCTGATTTTCACCACATTTTTCCTTCTGGGTGGATCTGGGCATGATCAACATTCCAGTTTGGTTGCAAATCCCAACTTTTGATCGTGAATCACCAAAGTCGGATTGAAGCATCCCTAATTTTTTTTTCCTACTTTTGTGCCCCTGAACAAAGCTCATCTGCAAAACATCCTTTTTGTCTTGCTGCAGGACATATTACTGTGATCATGTTTTCCTTGCCAGAGAGAGGTCATTATTTGATTAGGTGCTGGTTTATCACTTACTGTATATTGAACAGTCTCAATGAACATGATTACAATGTTGTCGCATCTCAACAATGCAGGTCTTATCAGTGTCTCGTTTCATTTTTTTCTTTGTCAATGTAGCAGATGATTTATTTACAAATAATTTTGCACCACTTTTCCATATTGCTTTCTGTTATCTGCCCAGCAATAATATGAGGTGGGGGATAGGAGGGAAGGAAAGTAAAGAAAAGATAAATACTTCATCATCTTTAATACTTACAGCTGGGAGCTGGAAATGTGCTGTTGATTTGCTCCATGACATCCGTCAAATCTGTGCTGGTGCTATGGGGTGGGACCAACAAGTCATCTAGAGGAAGAACCACCAGATGAGAATCAAGTTTAATAAAAGAAAAACAGATTTCAAACCCAAAGCCTGACAAACAATCTGCTGAAATAATGTTTTACGTTTAAGCTTACAAAGATCACAAAACCGAGTAATTCAACATTTCAGAAGTTAGATGCATCCATAAACAGCTTTGGGTGCTGGGAAAACACTCTCACATTGATAACCATTTTGTCTCTCATCGCAATTAAGAGCTATTAATGCATGCCAAATATATCTAAAGCTCGGCTATGCAAATTCACTAACTGAAGATGGTTGGATGAATTTACTAATTCAAAAAAGAATCCTCTCGGATTGCTAAGTGTGTTCAGCAGCTGTATGCTTTGTATTTTACAGCAAACATTTCTTTTAAAAATGTATTGTAATTTACAAGCAACTAAATAACAGGTATGATACTGCAATGCTTTTTCCCCATAGAATAAAAGTCACTTGCTATTTGCTTTACTTATTTTGAACATTGGCATACTCTGCCAGCTACTAAGAAGCCAGGGATCGGATGCTTCCAAATAGCTACTCATATTTAATAACATATTATTGACAGATTTTGTCTGAAATGTTTATTGGTCTCCTTCCTTGATCTTTTCTATCCTTGCCACTTTAGTTTTCTGACTTCCCTGTCATTGACTAAGAGATTTTTTCAGCACATTTCACTGACCTGTGTGAGGAAACTGTAAGCCAATGTCCTGGTCAAATGAGTAGCTGAGGGCAGAATGCTGGGGTGAAGTACACGAAGAGATTCCATTAACTCTGGTGTCCAATTCAGGCTAGATCAGATTAAAGAGAAAAATAAGAAGAATTTCATAACTAAAATATTGACAGTAGTGCCACTGAACTTAATGAGCACTAAATCATAGTGCTGGCCATTTGTTTATTTACTTATATGCTGCCTATGCTGAAGCCCTAGGCGGCATACAATTGAACATACATAAAATCAATAAAACATTGCGAGGAAATAACGAAGAGATGACAAACAGTTCGAGTCAAATCAAAAGTACAGCTATGCGACCAGTCACTGTGCCCAAAAAAAAGCTTGCCGGAAGAAGAATGTCTTTTCCATGGCCTTAAAGGTTTTGGTTTTATATTTCGCCTTTTATGAAATGAATAAAAAATTCAGCCAAAATAGTATATAATGTATTAGAATAGTAGCATATAGTTTCAGATATAACATATTAAGACAGCAGCATAAAATTAGAGGTCATTGGTAGCTTAATAGTATTAAGGTGCATAATTAGGATGAAACTCTAAATAAAGCTACATAGTGGCTAGGCTATACATTTGCAGTAAATGACACCTAGTTCACAAGGGGTTGTAGCTGCATTTTCAAGGCACTCGGGATGGTACCAGGCATTTTTTTGTAGTAAATTCAACAATTTTCTAGAGTTGGGCAAGTTGTTTATTATTTAGGTTTCTCATTAAAGCCTGAAGGAAGAGCCAGGCTTTTATTTGCTGCAGTCATGTACTGGCAGAGCTCTTCTGATCAGAGGTGGATTGCAGGAAAATATTAGCCCAGGGGAACTTTTCTAAACTGGCTCACTGGGTATCTGACTCACTCATGTGCAGTACACCATGTGCTTCAACAGCTCCAAAAGCACACCAAGCTAATCGTTGAAAGGTATCATCCCATTACTTGGACCCTGGCAGAACTGAGACAAAAAAATCTCCCAACATAAATGTCATGTTTTCCATAAACAATTAAGTAGAGCGCATCCTAGACCCGGGGTGAATAAACTGAGCTGCAGTTCCACTTCTATCCATACAATCAATCAGTCCCTCCTCCCCCACATGTTTGGTTACATCTCATATATCAATATCCTGGATTCCTGGTCTGGTGTTAAGTCTTCTGCCAACCAATCACTTCAAGTAATGAGACAACCATACTGCCAGCAAGTGGCTCAGATGCACACAATTGGACATAGACAAAGACACACACACAGTTGCGCTACTGCTCATGTGCTCATTCAGTGAGTACTCCCTGCCCCAGCACTGCCGCATCATTATGTAAAAGTTGATGCTTGTTGCCAGTCCTTCCTCAGCCTGCAGAAGCCCCCTTCCTTTCCCATTCTCACCTTTCTAGGCACTCTCATATTCCAGGAGATTCACTGGTTCCACAGCCAGCTGCCCATCTCAGAGCTCAGCCAAGCCATCTCAGACAGAAGCCTCACTAACTCCTGCACAAGCATTTCCTTCTGGCTCACCTCCTCTCATTCTATGACAGTAGATTGACTCCACTTCTCAGGACCTCCCCCACTCCAGCACATTGTGTGCTACAAAAAGTCGGCTGCTTTTTTGGTTCCTTAGGCCAGTGTTTCCCAATTTTTTCACACCTAAAGCAAACCTACATTAACAAAAATGTTGTGTGGCACACCAACCTCCAATGACAGTGCAGTCATGGAAAGGAACTTATATGGCCAAAAGGGCTAGGGAAGCACTGAAAAACCACTAGGGATGTGAATCGTGTCCTCGATCGTCTTAACGATCGATTTCGGCTGGGAGGGGGAGGGAATCGTATTGTTGCCGTTTGGGTGGGTAAAATATCGTGAAAAATCGTGAAAAATCGTGAAAAATCTAAAAATCTAAAAATCGCAAAACCGGCACATTAAAACCTCCTAAAACCCACCCCCGACCCTTTAAATTAAATCCCCCACCCTCCCGAACCCCCCCCAAATGACTTAAATAACCTGCGGGTCCAGCGGCGGTCCGGAACGGCAGCGGTCCGGAATGGGCTCCTGCTCCTCAATCTTGTTGTCTTCAGCCGGCGCCATTTTCCAAAATGGCGCCGAAAAATGGCGGCGGCCATAGACGAACACGATTGGACGGCAGGAGGTCCTTCTGGACCCCCGCTGGACTTTTGGCAAGTCTCGTGGGGGTCAGGAGGCCCCCCACAAGCTGGCCAAAAGTTCCTGGAGGTCCAGCGGGGGTCAGGGAGCGATTTCCCGCCGCGAATCGTTTTCGTACGGAAAATGGCGCCGGCAGGAGATCGACTGCAGGAGGTCGTTCAGCGAGGGTTCCGGCGCCTCGCTGAACAACCTCCTGCAGTCGATCTCCTGCCGGCACCATTTTCCGTACGAAAACGATTCGCGGCGGGAAATCGCTCCCTGACCCCCGCTGGACCTCCAGGAACTTTTGGCCAGCTTGTGGGGGGCCTCCTGACCCCCACGAGACTTGCCAAAAGTCCAGCGGGGGTCCGGAAGGACCTCCTGCCGTCCAATCGTGTTCGTCTATGGCCGCCGCCATTTTTCGGCGCCATTTTGGAAAATGGCGCCGGCTGAAGACAACAAGATTGAGGAGCAGGAGCCCGTTCCGGACCGCTGCCGTTCCGGACCGCCGCTGGACCCGCAGGTTAAGTCATTTGGGGGGGGGTTCGGGAGGGTGGGGGATTTAATTTAAAGGGTCGGGGGTGGGTTTTAGGGGGTTTTAGTGTGCCGGCTCACGATTCTAACGATTTATAACGATAAATCGTTAGAATCTCTATTGTATTGTGTTCCATAACGGTTTAAGACGATATTAAAATTATCGGACGATAATTTTAATCGTCCTAAAACGATTCACATCCCTAAAAACCACCAGCCTCTCTTCCAAAACAGAAGAGAGGGGGCAAAGACACATATGAACCTGTCACAATGTATCAGCTCCCAAGGCAGAATGGAGAAATCGATGTGGTGTGAGAACCAGCTCAGTTAGTTACTTTGGCTGCCATATGGCTGACAGAGCTCCTTTGCTGCTGCTCCCAGCACTCAATATAAGTCACATCCAGTGCTCATTGCACACTCTCCCCATCTTACTCAGCCTGAGGACAAGACAGAGGCTTCAAGGACTCACACAAGAAGATGAGGAGGGGCTGTATGCTGCAGAAAGGGGCCACTACCTAATTCCCTTATGGAATAAGGGGATTAGCACCTCCACAATGCGCATCCAACACGTGGCAAAACTAATAGCGCTCATCACGTGCAAATGCATGTTGATGAGGCTATTAGGGAATCACCCGAAATGCAAAAAAAAAAAAAAAAGTGCGTCTAAAAACGCACATTTTTATGCTCAAAAATTAACGCCCTGCCTAGAGCAGCCGTTAATTGCTGAGCACTCCCAAAAGTTGTGATATTAAGTAGGAGGAACAAAATCTTTAAAAAAATGATGGTAGTCAGATTCAGGAAATGGAGCTCAGTTAACAAGCGTCCGTTTTTTGAACCCCTGGCTGTGCGCCGATTAGGAAAACAGACGTTGATCAGTTTAGCGTCTGTTTTCCTAACCAGCAGATGGCTGCTGACAGCTCGCAGGCTCCCGCTGTCAAGAAGGCTCTGGGGCGCGCAAGTGACCCTAACGCCTCCTTCACAACGTGACCCCTAATTTGAATATTGCATGGCGCCCACAGGAGAATACTCAGTGCCCGCTTTCAGCGTCCTTTTTTTGCATCAGCCTCAAAGTGGATGCAAACTACGTCTGCCTGGCATGCTGCCCATTAATTACTACACTCCAGGGCTCATGTTGTAGCTGGAGGAGGCATGCATGATTATATATATCCTCAGAAAGGAGTTCCCATCAGTATAAGAGCTACTGTTGGTGTCTCTTGTTGCTGCAAGGTGCTGAGAGCAGAGCCCAGGTGGTGCCCTGGATCAGAGCATTAGGTACTGGTGACTTTTCCACAGCACACTTGATCAGGCCTGGAGGCACAATATTTGGGAAACACTGCCTTAGGCTCTGCTCTGTCTACCTTACTCCTGGGGAGGAGGGGTACCAGACGTGATCCATACTTCCGGCTTCCTCTAGGGCTTAAGAAAAAGAAAAACTAAGCCCTGGCCAAAATATGTATTATTATTGAGGAGAGTCTGACAGCACAACTCCAAATGGAATTCTGCTTTCTCAAGAAGAGCCAGTGCACCAAATAGCCTAGGAAAACCTTACAGCCTTGCCCGAGCTCTACCTCCATACACCAAATTAAAAATTATGCATTTTTAATAAGGTTTTACATGAAAAAAGTGCATTCATAGTAGTCTTCTGAAGTAAAAATATTACAATCATGTCTACTATATTTACATGCACTACTGTGGTGCCAACCAGAAAATCCTGCAATAAAAGTGAAAAGATGCTTGGATCTCATATGGTATAAGGCCTATTATAACACACATTGAGAGTGGGCTTGGCATTCAGAAAGCCATAAGTAAACTAAATTACTATTACAATATAGTGAATCTCCCACTTAAATATTAACAACCCTACCTATGAAAAGGCAACTCTGCTACTATTACGTTAATATGTTACCTCTCCAGTTCTCCTTCTCTGGCTCACCAATATAGCCTCCTCCAGCTGCAGCACTGTTGTTGTAACATGTTACTTTTTTGTCCCACTCCCCGTTCCCTGTTCATTGTATTTTCCATCTATTGTTTGATGTAAACTGATATGATATACCTACTAATATCGGTATAGAAAAGCTGTTAAATAAATAAATACAATATTACAACAGACCCTAAGACATCAAATCACCTCCTATTAGGAAAAAATAGAACAAGCTATGCTGCTATAGATACCAATACAGAAACCTCATCTCCATCTGACACAGGCAGAACACAGGTAGACCTTCATCAAATACAGAATAAGGAGGCCATAAAATATAAATAGAACTGAAAATCGCAACAAGCCAGACTCTGCAACAATGGATAAACAGAAACATCACTATTCTTCATAAAACATCAAACAATTAAATCAAGAAATATAAATTATAATAGTAAACCCATACTAAAAGAAATGAACAAATATTTCAAGACAGCTGATGAACAGAATATCCAATAAATAAAAACTAATGTTGAGATTACTTACCTGATAATCTCCTTTTCCTTAGTGTATGCAGATGGACTCAAAACAAATGGGTATAGTGTGCTCGTGCTAGCAGTTGGAGATAGATCTGACGTCAGCACGGGTACATATACCCCCACAGGAAGTGTAGCAAATCAGTAATCTTCCTTGCAAAAGCTTGTATGGATATACGTTTGACTGACCGATCGATTAATCAACAGGATTACCCTGACCAATTGATGGAAGCTGGAGACCGCCAGTGTACTCAGCCGGAAGGCGTCGACACCCGGCAGGGTGGATGCCCTATATAAGAAAACATGGCTTACCGTGAGTCGGCGAATCCCCATGTATACCGGCAGCCGGGCGGGATGCTGAGTCCATCTGCATACACTAAGGAAAAGGAGATTATCAGGTAAGTAATCTCAACATTTCCTAGCGTGTAGCAGATGGACTCAAAACAAATGGGATGTACAAAAGCTACTCCCGGACTGGGCGGGAGGCTGCCCGAGGACCGTGTAGGATTGCCCTCGCAAATGTTGTGTCCTCCCTGGCCTGGATGTCCAGACGGTAGAATCTGGAGAAGGTATGGAGGGAGGACCATGTCGCCGCTTTACATATCTCTGCCAGCGACAGCAGTTTAGCTTCTGCCCAAGAGGCCGATTGCGCTCTGGTAGAATGAGCCTTGACCTGTAGAGGCGGTGGTTTTCCCACCTCGATGTAGGCTGCCTTGATAACTTCTTTAATCCAGCGGGCGATGGTTGGCCGTGAAGCCGCTTCCCCTTGCTTCTTCCCGCTGTGCAGGACGAACAGGTGGTCTGTCTTTCGTACTGCTTCTGACATTTCCAGATATCTGGACAGCAGTCTGCTGATGTCAAGATGGCGTAGCATTCGACCTTCTTCTGACTTCTTCAAACCTTCCGTGGTAGGTAAGGATATGGTTTGGTTGAGGTGAAAGTGGGAGACCACTTTGGGTAAAAGGATGGAACTGTGCGAAAATGGATAGCCTCTGGAGAGATTCTGAGAAACAGATCACGGCAGGACAGTGCTTGTAGCTCTGAGATGCGGCGTGCGGAACACACAGCCAGCAAGAACACCATCTTCAGGGTTAACAAACGGAGGGACAGGCCTCGAAGGGGCCTGAAGGCGGATCCTGCTAAAAAATCCAATACTAGGTTGAGGTTCCACAAGGGCACCGGCCACTTCAGTGGCGGGCGAATGTGTTTGACTCCTTTCAGGAAACGTGAAATGTCTGGGTGTTTGGCAATGGTGTTGCCGTCACTCCTGGGACCATAGCAAGACAGCGCTGCTACCCGAACCTTGATGGAGCTGAGGGACAGACCCTTCTGAAGTCCATCTTGTAGGAAGTCCAAAATGATAGGAATCTTAGCGGCATGTGAATTGGTGCCGTGAGAGTCGCACCAGTCTTCAAAGACTCTCCAGATCCTGATATAAAACACCCAAACTTTTTAAAATATTTCCCAAACACCGAATCATCTCCACGGCTCTAGAGATCAAGGAACACCCTCCCCAAGCAACACATGCAACTTCAGTCGCTACCAGAAAACCTTGCACCGGAGAACTCCTCAGCTCTCACTTATCCAAAGAACTAGCTCAACTAAAACTTTCGGACGTCAACACGGCCACTACTTCGTGGATCAACATCACCAACAGGGTGGCTGATCAAGTATGCCCCATGACCACAAAAACTCTCCATCCAGACAAGGACAACAGGAAACCCTGGTTCACACCCGAGTTCAAGGCGCTCAAACAAGATCTCAGATGTAAGGAGCACAGGTGGCGAAAAAACCAGTCCACAACAACCCTCTCTGCTTATAAATCTTGCCTAAACTCTTACAGAAACGTCATCAACAGAACCAGGAAAGAATTCTTCTCCAAAAAGATCCACCACTTTATCTTCGACTCTAGAGCTCTGTTTTCCTATGTGTCAGCCCCCACTAAACCAACTACCCCCCTCATTCCAGACGCACAAGCATCCAACAAAGCCAACGAACTGGCGGTCTACTTTGAGAAGAAAATTGACACCCTCCTTGCACCTCTCAAGGGGCCCTCTCCTCAACCGAACTACTCATCCACCACTGGCCCACAAAGCTCATACCCAACCCACCAGCAACAGAAATCAACCACAGCTTCGCTGGCCTCCCTCGAGCTGACGTCCGCCTTAGAAATTGAAAACATCCTTAAGAAGATGAAGCCCTCGTCCCACCCAATAGACCACATCCCATCCAATCTGCTGTTCTCCATTCCTAACATTATCGCCAAACTGATAGCAGACATTATAAACTGCTCGCTGTTCCAAGGCCAAGTCCGTGACCAACTCAAGCTTGCAATTCTCAAGCCTCTCCTTAAAAAACCTAACCTTCCGCCCACTGACCTAGCTAACTTCAGACCAATTGCCAACCTCCCAATGATTGCTAAAATCATGGAGAAGGTTGTAAACAGACAACTGTCTGAATTCTTAGAAGAAAATGACATACTCACCTCAAACCAATTCGGATTTCGAAAGTCATTGAACACTGAATCTCTACTAGCCTCGCTTTCTGATACCATCCTCATCAATCTGGAAAAAGGTCAACCTTCCCTTCTCGTCCTACTGGACCTCTCCTCAGCGTTCGACACCGTGAACCACTCCTGCCTCCTTCAGCGTCTAGCAGAGATTGGTATAACAGGTTCGGCGCTCAACTGGTTCAAATCTTTCCTTGAAAACAGGCAATACAAGGTTAGGATTAACAACAAAGAGTCTCTACTTATCAGATCAAAGCTGGGGGTACCCCAAGGATCTTCCCTTTCACCTACACTTCAATATTTATCTCCTCCCACTCTGCCATCTACTATCCAACCTCAAGCTAACTCACTTCCTATACGCGGATGATATTCAGATCCTCATCCCGATAGTGGAATCCCTCCACAAAACGTGGTCTTACTGGAACAGCTGCCTTTCAGCAATCAAAAACTTGCTCACCAGCCTCAACCTCGTGCTAAACACTAGCAAAACTGAAATCCTCATAATAGCTCCAGACAACTGCACTCTGCTCAACCCGCCTAGTTCCTCCCAACTCTCCTTCAAATCGATCGACCACACGCCGCATGTAAGAGATCTTGGTGTGCGTCTAGACAACCAACTCAACTTCACCAAGTTCGTAAACAATACTACCAAAGATTGCTTCTTCAAATTGCAAGTTTTAAAAAAATTAAAACCACTTCTACACTTCCGAGACTTCCGCCTGGTACTACAATCCATCATCCTCCCTAAACTGGATTATTGCAATTCACTCCTCCTGGGCCTGCCCGCCAGCACTATCAAACCACTTCAGATGGTCCAGAATGCGACGGCCAGAATCCTCCCTAACACTAAAAAAAGGGATCACATCACCCCTATCTTCCAGAATCTTCACTGGCTGCCGATAAAATTTAGGATACACTTTAAATCCCTTATGATTCACAAGGCTCTTCACAACATCTCCCTCCTCAACCTATCCTTCCAACTTCAGCAGCACTTTTCCAAGAGACCAATCAGAAGTGCATACCAGAACATGCTTCACACCCAGCTGGCGAAAACCTTACTGAGGAAACGAGCTCTGTCCACTGCAGGTCCCCCTCTTTGGAACCTGCTCCCACCGGACCTCCGCCAAGAACCGTGCCTTCTGACATTTAAAAAGAAGCTAAAGACTTGGCTATTCACCCAAGCTTTCCCTGAGAGCTAAAACCTGATGTAGCGATAGATGATATATATACCACTGTACATATGTTTCCTAAGTTGATACCCAGTTACAGTTAATCGAGTTTTTATGAATGTCTCCCTAAAAGTTTTCCTGTCCACATGTTTTAATGTATTCCGCCCCTGAGGCAACTGTTCAGTTCAATGTAAACCGGTGCGATATGTATTGTATACAGGAACATCGGTATATAAAAAATTAAAAATAAATAAATATGTGTCAGTGATGTGGAGAACTTGCGTGCTCAGAGGAGTGTGTCTATTACCGGCTCCGAGTATCCTCTTTTCTTCAATCTAGCCCTTCAAGGAAACACGCTCAGCGAGCGTGAGGTAGCTCCAAACTGCTTTGGAGACGGAAATTACTGATTTGCTACACTTCCTGTGGGGGGTATATGTACCCGTGCTGACGTCAGATCCGTCTCCAACTGCTAGCACGAGCACACTATACCCATTTGTTTTGAGCCCATCTGCTTACACGCTAGGAAATTGGGGACTTTTTAAAATATTTCCCAAACACCAATAACATATTTGAAAACAGAGGACACATCAAAAAGTTAAGGATAAAAATATCCACAGCCTGGGAACTTCTGATTCTAGTCACCATAAAATATAAATATAAATGTGCAGACAAAACTGAATTGGAAACTGCAACAAGCTAGACACTGTGGGGTAGATTTTAAATGGAGCGCGGGCAGCGTACATGTGTGCACGCTACCTGGGGCTGAAGTATGTTGCGCGTGCCGGCTGACTGCCAGCACGCAATCCCTGGCACAGCAGCAAATGGCCGCTGTGCCTGGAGCCTCTGACCCCACCCCCACCCCACCCCTTCCCGCCCCTTTAGTAAAGCCCTGGGACTTACACGCATCCCAGGGCTTTACACGCATCACTGGGCCTTTTGAAAATAGGCCCGGTGCAAGTAACCTTTTGAAAATTTGGCCCTGTATATGTAAAAGAGAAACATTACCATTACTCTCAAAACATCAAATAATAAAACCAAGAAATATAAAACATTATAATAAAACCATATTAAAAAATGAACAAATATTTCAAAACGGACTTAATAGAGTATCCAATTATTAAAAACTCAATTTAAAAAAAAAAATTACTGTTTTGAAATATGTTCTGGATGTTTGGGAGACACATCAAATAATACCTAAGAATTAAAAATAAGGATAAAAAAATCTCACACTTCATACCTGGGAACATTCAAATTCTAGTCATCCCAGCAGTGTTGTGGTTTAGCACAAGAGAGGTAGATGCACAAACTTTCCTCTCCTTCCCTCTCTCATGTGCACACAGACAGAAGCACACTCTCTCTCTCACATGAACACACAGAAGCACGATTCCTCTCTGTCATACACACACAGGCAGCAGCAGAAGCACACTCTCTCTCTCACATACACAAACCACACAGACAGCACCACTCCCTCTCTTTCACACACACAGAACACAGCAGAAGCATGCTCTCTATCTCTCTCTCACATGCACACAAAAGCACCACCATCTTTTTCACACACACACACAGACAGAAGCAGACTCCCTCTCTCTCATACACACACAGAAGCACAATTCTGGGTACCTGGCGAAAGCACACATTTCTCACAAATGGGTGAATCAGTAAGGCCGATACGGTGCGCTCGGAGCTGAGACTAGTAGTAATGCATGAGGAATTTATATTGAGTCTCACACAAGTCTTGGCCACTCATAATTGTAGGTATGCGCTTAAAGCTGAGGGCGTATTGCGATACAGTCATATCTAATGGGAGCTCGTCCTTTTTTTTTTGAAGGAGAAGTCCTTCACGATTTAAGGAAGGCTTCAGTTGCATCAAGAGCTGGTAGTAATAAGAGCTAAGAGTGAGGGGCTGGGTGATCTGTGTCAAGCACATCAGATAGAGTCTATTTATTTTGTTTATTTATTTTATTTATTTATTTAAAAGAATTTATATACCGCAAATTAAACAGGATCTGTCTGGCTAAGTGGTTTACAAGTATATAAACATACATAATAAGAAACCCCAATTAAAACAGTTATAATATTACAAATAAAAACATTACATCTAAAACATTAAACTAATAGACTACATCTAAAAAGACATTATAGTAAGTCAAAGCAGATTAATTAGGGCTCATGACACTGAATTCATGTAACTGTAAAAGTTGTTAAGTAATGTTGTATGCAGCGGCAAAGAGATATTCGTCTAATAGCAAATGTAAAAAGAATTTAATAGCAAATGTAAAGTTCCGTTGAATGCTAGTCCAATCAGGGGTTCGGAGGACTCGGACACAGCTGCAAAGCTGTAAGTAAGCAAAGACTTGTGTAGCAAGAAGACCAAATTCCTCGCATAGTACAGGGAAGGTCTTGACCTCTCCATCATCTGTAAAAAGTTGGCCCACCCATTTAAGCCTACGTGTGGCCCACTGTGAGAAGGGACTCCTTGCGAGCCCAGGCATAAAGGCAGGATTGCCACATATTGGGAGGAATTGGGAGACTGTACAATCGAGGTTGGGACCTTGCACAAATAGTGCCGCACCTGGCAGAGGGGAAGACATAGCAGGCTTCTCTTTAGGACAGCAGGTACCAGCCTCAGGTTAGCATTTAGAAGATAGCGAAGGGTAAAACCCGGTGACAGCAATTGATCGACCCGTGTACGTATGAAAAACTCCATCTCTAACAGCCAGTCCGCAACATGGCACAAGCCACATGTAAAATTCCGCCGGCAACCCATCAGGCCCGGGGGCTTTTAGGAGTTTGGAAGACTTGATTTCGTTCAGAAGTTCTTGGTATTGAATTGGGTGGTTAAGCTGTTGCAGCTGAGTCTCTGACAGACAGGCCGATACAGTAAGGATGTGGTAGAAAGAGTGCGGTAGTGCAAGGCGCACCCTCGTTTGCCGCGCGCACAGTTCGGATCACATACCGCTCGATACAGTATTTAAATGGCATGCAAATGCAAGCCGTGTCCAAAGCGTGTCCATGAAGCGCAATCCATTTTACTGTACAGAGCGCTATACAGGGCCTATACAGTATCCTGGGTGCGCTGGTACCTGTCATTTCAAATGACATTTGAAATGACAGGTACCAGGAAGTGGATGGTTCTCCTACGCTCGGGCATCGGGGATTGCCAGTCCTCTCTCACCCCCCTCCCGAAGCAAGGCGCAGGGCGAAAATCAACTCGACATGTTATTAAGAAAATAGAAATTGTAACTAAAGTAAACTTACTGCATGCTTCCAGCAGCCCCAGTCCTCTCTCCCCTCCTCCCGAGGTGCCCACCGCGGCTCTCCTGCCTCCCAGGGGCAGCCGGCGGCAAAAGCGGCTTCCAGCAGACCCGATGGCGAAGGTGCATGAAGGCACGTCCAATTTGGGTGCTCAAGCAGCGAAGGCGCATGAGCGAACACCGTGACCTCGGAGGTCCATCCGGGCGCTCAGATCACGGTGTGCGCTCATGCGCCTTCGCTGCTTGAGCGCCCAAATTGGATGTGCGTTCATGCACCTTCGCTGGCGTATGGGCGCTCAAGGGTCAGGGGTGACGTCACAAGCTGCAAGATGGCGCTGGGGAGGCAGTGAGCGGCGGAACGGAGGGAGGCAGGCAGGCAGGCGAGCCGGAGCTGCCCCGCATGCAGGAAAGGTAGGGGAGCCGCCATCCCGCTCCCTCCCGCGCACCCCCCCCCCCCCCCCGGCCCTGGCAATCTTTCAGTTGCCTACCGGTGCAATTTTTTTGGCATGATGAGCTCGCACTGCCTGTATGGCCCATTTGAGCGCTCAAGCCAGCGAAGGTGCCTTGAGCGCCCAAATTGGAAGTACAGGCATGCGTTCATGCATCTTTGCCGGCGGGGGCTGCTGGAAGCCGCCTCGCGGAGAGCACCCGATCCGCCCCGGGCTGCTGAAGTGGAAGAAGGAATGCTGAAAGAGAAAATGAAGGGACAACATGAGCCAAAGCGGAAGGAATGCTGGAGGAGAGAGTGAAGGGTTGTGAGCCAAAGCGGGAGAAGGCATGCTGAAAGAGAA
Source organism: Rhinatrema bivittatum (assembly GCF_901001135.1). Classification (NCBI taxonomy): domain Eukaryota; kingdom Metazoa; phylum Chordata; class Amphibia; order Gymnophiona; family Rhinatrematidae; genus Rhinatrema; species Rhinatrema bivittatum. The sequence goes on along the minus strand of NC_042617.1, from coordinate 187,132,756 downwards.
AGTGAAGGGACATTTGTGAGTCAATGTCCCTGTCCCTGTCAGGCGGGCCAGTACGGGAGACCGGCACCCATGGACACGGCCAGGGCAGGTGAGCGGGGGCTGGGGGAAAGTTTGCCCGTGAAACTTCACGGGCAAACTTTACCGCCCACCCTCTAACGCAGGGGTAAGGGTAGGCGGTAATTTAGCAGGTTAAAGACATGGCTAAACTGCAGGTTAAAAAGGCGATAGTCGGGGAGCACGTTACTGTATGGGAGGGAATAGCTAATCGGAGCGTTTACATATCATATACATGCCGCGGGAGGAAAGGGTTACCCGTTGATTTAAAGAAGCGGTAAGGATGGGTTAAAAGGGATAGTGAATCGCGGGTTTGACTTACGCGGCCAAATTGCGGGTACAAAGCGGGTTAGAAACGGGGTAATCGCGGCTGCGCTTTACTGTATCGGCCTGAGAGTGAGGAGACCCACCGTAGCCAAGTAGGATTGTATCTCAGTCTCCGAGCTGGGAGCAGCTGTATATAGCTGCCAGTAAAAATCTCGAAAAATCCGGCAGATGTCTGGACCCGAATTGACCAGTTGCCCCCCGGCCGAGCGCATGGTGGTCAATCGGGAGGTCCCCTTCGCACATCTCATTAGATTGGCCAGCGTCCTGCCCACCTTATTGCCATATAGGAATGAGCGCCCTTTATAATACATGAAGCCTTTCTTCGCCCGCTGGTGTAGCAAGGTATTCAGAGTAGTTTGAATCTCGAAGAAGGCTTTTTGCTTAATAGGCGCGGGGTCTGCATCATACTGCTGCTTGACCGCGTATAGTCGCTTTTCTAGAGTGAGTATTTCTGATATGAATGCTTTGCACCGGTGGGCCACGTACGAAATAATGCCCCCCCTAAGCACAGCTTTTGCGGTTTCCCAAAAGAGGACTGGTGAATCTGCATGTGCCTCATTAAGGAGCTCATAATCCTGCCATTTCTGCTTTAAGTAGGAGCGGAATGCCTGGTCCTTGTATAAATACTTTGGGAAACACCTCATATGCTGGGTGGAGGCCACCTGGAAGCCGTCCAGATCAATCCAGACGAGCGTGGTCGGATATGAGAAGGGGGCCGATCTGGGAATCTCGAACCTTAGCATGTAATCTAAGGCGGGACTGTGATGCATGGGCTCATGACAGATGCGTGTATTCCCTATCCAGGGGGTGGAGAGCCCATCAGCTGTCTATCAAGTCTAAGATGGTGCACACATATGGCACCCCTTTATGGGAGTGCAGGTGGAGGGTCGGTGAAGGTTGTGTTCTATCCAAACCCTCATCTCCAACACAGTTAAAGTCCCCTCCCAGTACTAAAGAAGTTTTATGGTACTGGGCTAAAGGTTTTGTGAGCCAGGCAAAAAACGTATGTGAGTATTGGTTTGGCGCATAGATATTGCAAAGCACCAATGGCCTCCCCCCCAGGGTTCCCTCTACTAGCACATAGCAGTCCTCCGAGTCAGCAATCGTATGTGTCTCCTGAAAGGGTACCGATTTCCCAATTAAAATTTCCACCTCTGCTTTCCCTGATGTGGCATTGGTGGTGAACACCTTACCCACCCATTGACGGCACAGCTTCTGGTGTTCAGCTTGGGACATGTGCATCTCCTGAATCATCGCGATCTGTGCATACCAGCATTGCAAGGCTTGTAATACCTTAAAACGTTTAGTGACACAGCCCAAGCCACAAACATTCCAGGTAACACAGCATGTAGGAGAAGTCATTGGGTCATGACTGGGGGGTGAAAGTGAAGAGAAAGAAAAACATTACCAAGAAGTGTCTGGAACAGGGCCCCCCAGCCTAGACCCCGGTTCCCTCCATACCAAAAAGACTGCGTCCGTTATATCCATCGCCTGAACCCCCGTGGTATAGCTAAGACTCCCAAAGGCCTATGTCTACCCTGCCTCCCCCCACCCCCTCCCCTCCCCTCCCCTTCCTTCCCCCTGACCCCTCATCCCTACTATATTTGCAACCAACTTCGGGGGCACCAGGGTGCCCGGGAGGTCACGATAGAGAGGCATTGGGGCCCCACTCCCCCCATCCCAGTCAGAGCTGGTTAATGGTTCACCCACTCCAGAAACAGTTGCGGCCTAGTTCAGAGCCAAATTCACGGATAGTCCCTGGCTTACTGTCCCAAAGGGTTATAGTCTTTCACGGCACAGAAGAAGTCTGGGTCTCCAGGTCCTAAGGTTTGGGTTGGAAGAAGGCCTGGGCTTCAGCTGGCGATTCAAAAAAATGGGTTTGATTGTCGTAGATCACCTGAAGTCTTGCTGGATATTGCAAGGTGAAGCGTATCTGATGGAGCATTAGGGTGCAGCAAAGTACGCTAAAGGCCCGCCACTTGATGGAGATCGCTAGGGAGTAATCCGGGAAGAACAGAATCCGCCGGCCATCGTAGTCAATGGCGCGCTGCTGTTTGAACAGACGCAGAATTTCTTCCTTGTGGTGAAAGTTTATGATTTTAGCCAGGATGCGGCGTGGGCAGTTAGGATCCATAGGCCGGTTGCCCACCTAGTGTGCCCATTCTACGCATAGGTCCACAAGGGAAGGTGGGCAGTCAAAGGCCTGCGGCAGCCATGCTTCAAAGAAGAAGCACAAGTCCCTTTCTGCGAGCAATTCGGGGAAGCCAATAATACGAAGATTGCTCCGGCGGGAGCAGTTCTCCAGGTCCTCAACCTTATTCTCATGCCTGGCTAAGGCAGCTTGCGCCGCCTGCAGTTCTGACTCCAGGGCCTGTAGGCAGTCCTCCACGGCCCCGACCCTCGTCTCCGCCTCAGTCAGCTGCTGGGTGTGCTCCGAGAGCAAGGTTTATGGATCATCAAATCTTGTGTGTAATTTGCTCAGTTTCTCATCCATCGTGGTTAAAACTGTGGCCACGAAGGAGCCAGGCACCGGAGGGCTCGGTGGGGCCGCCATACTGTATCCCGCGGCTGTCTTTGGCTGTTTAGACGCCATATGACAGGTATTCCAGCGGGCTGCGGGGCTCAACACAGAGAAAAATTGCCAGTGCACAAAGCTGATGAAGTTGATCGTCGTTCGGCGGGTGAGGGAGGACGATGGGCTGCGATGCAGGGAGAGGGCCCCGGAGCAAGGCAGGAAACGTCTGCTTACTTTCACTGCATCAAGTGACCTCCTCCGATTTGTTTTACATGAGCTAATGGCTTATTTCATGGAGTGCCCCCTAGTCCCTGTATTGTCTGAGAGAGTAAAAACCTATTTACATTTACCTGTTCAAGTCCTTTCATGATTCTGTAGACATCTATCACATTCCCCCTCAGCAGTCTCTTCTCCAAATTGAATAGCCCCTAACCTCTTTAGCCTTTCTTCATAGGGGAGCCATTACATGCCTTTTATCGTTTTGGTTGCCCTTCTTTGTAGGGTTGTTTCCGTTTGAGTGCATGCCATAATGCAGGTGTAACTTTGTGTACATTATTGCAGATCCTGGGAGTGTGTTATGTGCCATATTTCTGTATCTACTTCTCCAGTTCTGTACTGCATGCACAGTGGCTTTTTTGGGTTTCCATTCCAGTTTCTGACTCCATATTTATAATTTGTGGTCTTTCTGTATTTGGTGAAGGTCAGATCTGTGTGTGTGATCGAGGTGAGATATTTAACTAGTATGTAAGCTAGTAAAACACCTCACCTTATTTGTTGTGTTTTCTCAATAGGACATGCATTGGTGGTAAACTGCTGTCTTTTTATAAGTAGGGTTATTGGGCCTGGTAGTAGAGGGAGTTTGTGTTGCTGTTATTGTGTTAACACCAGAATATTTTTTTTTGTATGGTGAGTTACATAGGGAATTTCTAGTTCTGTTTTATACACATTGCTGAGGGGCGGAGGCGGAAGGTTCCTGTGGAGGCAAACTGTATATTTATATTTAGCCTCGTGACTGTCATGTGTTCAATGTGTCATGCATGTGAGAACCATCTATCAGGTGTGTCCAGACAGAAAAAAGGCTGAGAACCACTGCTCCAGACCACCAAGATCCTCACTTCAAGAACTCCTCCCATGTTTTCTACGTTAATAATCCTCATCTCCTGGGGCCACAGACTACAACTGCCTCTGCAATACAGAACTTGTGCACCATGTATTTGGCTGGTAGGTGTCACTATTATGCAATGGCCAAGATTCCATTCTTCACAGGGGCAGTGAGTACTGCCTCCATGTTTTAATTTTATATATCTATATATATATATATATATATATATATAGATATATATACACACACACACACACAATCTATATCACTAGGATGCACTGCTGCTTCAAATTATTTGAAAATTAAGGCAATCACCTAGCAAAACTGAGACAAGGCAGCAAATCTGGATAGATCTTTGTAAAAAAAAAAACCAAAACAAAAAACCCCCAAAAATCCTGCTACATTCTCAAACGGGTATTTACACACACATTTTCAAAGCCAGATCTATGCTGTAAAATTTAACCATGGAATCATTTTTATAACATTTTTCTACTTGCATTAAAAAAAATGTCATGTTTTAAATAAAACTGCACAGCTTTTGCATACAGTAAAAACTTTACGCTTGTATTTAAAATGATTTATACATTGATTCTTCTACCTAGATGAAACTAGTTTGTGTGACAAAATACAATCAAAACAATATAGAAAAAATGACAGAAACATCTCCCAAATAGCCAAATTAAATTTTTTAGCTTAAACAGTTTAAAATGCAATATTCAATTTCTTTTACAATTTCAAGATTAAAGAAAAAAGCAAATTGAAAACCATTCAACTATGAACGAATCTAAGTATACAGAAGGAAAGAAATCACAGCAAGTTCTCCCACAGGCATCTCAAAAAGGCTTCTCTGATTCCATCCTTTACCTGCTATCTTGGAATAGCAGCTGCAACCTTGACAGAGAAGGATAAACCAAGAAACACTCAGAAGGCAAAACTGACTGAATGACAAATGGAGGCATGCTAGTGTTTTCGATTAGTTTTATTGGGAAGACACTCATTTATTTATGCCACTTAAGTAGCTATATGCATTTTCTAAAAAGTATGTTTTATTTTCATCTAATTGACTTCCTTTGCCATTATTGTGTACTTCTATAAGCTGTTAGTCCACCTTAACACTTACGGGTACATTTTAAAAGGCCCGCGCGTGTAAATCCCGGGGTTTACGTGTATGGCCGCGCCTTGCGCGTGCCGGGCAAATTTTCAAAGGGGCCTGGCCACACCTGTATATTCCAGTACGCACATATGTGCTGGATCTCTTCGAAGGGGCGGGCCGGGGAGCGTGTTCTGGGGAGGGCGAGAAGACTCATACGCTGGTAGCTGGCCAGCACGCGCAACTTATTTCAGCTCCCGAGCTGCCAAAAATGTTCCTGTAAAGCAAAGAGAAAAACCCAAAAAGGTAGGGTTTAGGGGTGGCGAGGAGAGGGGAAGAGGGAGGGAATTTAGGTAGGGGGATAGGGAAGTTCCCTCCCAGTCTGGCGCGTGCATGTTATAAAATCGACGCGTCCATGTACCCCTTAATTCCTCTGGGAGGCAAACTGCATTTCCTTAGATGATTTCCAGGTTAAACAAAAGGCAGAAAATATCACTCAAAATTGGATAGAAAAGAAAAATGTCTTTTTTCATTATTTTTTTCCCATTGGTGTTTCCAGTCCTTCCCTACATATCACTTTGTCTCATCTGAATGGCCAACCCACACAAGGGAAGTCATTGGTGTGCAGCTCAATATCTTACCACCTAAGTGAAACAATCCAAAGTGATTTTACTAATGAAACCTATTTAGGGCTAGTATTTTACTAGCTGATTTCACACATCTCTTAGCTCACAGTTGTTTTAATTCCAGCTTTTCAAGTGTCTTCATTTCTTCTTTTTTTTTTTTGCATTTTATTATTATTATTATTATTATTATTATCCCAGAGCTTATTTCAAGTATGGAGGAAGCTTTGTTTCTCTAGAATACTTTTCCTGCATATTTCAACAATGTATACAGCTTTTCATACTCTCAATACTGCAAGCTGTTCACTTTTTTTTTTCATTATGTGGATTTTCTCTGAGGAGGTGAGGAGGGTTTCTTCCACTGGGCTTTTGAGTTCAGCTTCTTCACTGCTCACACATCACATCGCCCCGTGTTATTTGTGATAGTGCCTTGTTCCTGCCCCCAAAGAGGGAAAAGAAAAAGAAGCCATATCTCTATTCTCCATGATCATTGTGTATCTGTCAAAGCTGCCATGCCGGCTCCGTTTCGCCACCAGTGTATTTGGCAGCGCCATCAATCAGGCTGCCAAAAATGACAATGTTGTGTGTCAATGGCACGTCTGCTGGCTTCCAATTTGCAAAACAATGATAACATTAAAATAAACAAATCCGAACAAAAGGGCAAAGCCAATGCTTGTCTCCTATGAGTATGCTAAATTCTTTCCCTGAAGAAAGCACTTGAATGGACATATCTAAGCAAAGCACATGGTCTCTCCAAGGATCTCTGACTTGAAATGGAAGATTTTTCCTGAATTCTCTCATTTGGTTCTTCCTATGGTTAAAGATAATAGCTCTTTTTATTTACTGAAAAAGAAAAACAACCCACCTGTGTTGCTTGACTATTAAAATTATTTTTTTCTAGCTGTTAAAAGCTTATGAAACCTTTTGCTAGTCTTTTCTATTAATTTTGCCAAAATACTGCTTGACTGTTAGAGTCTCTGTATTGCGTGGCTATTGAAATTCTTCATTTTTTCTACCTGTTAAAAGCTTAAGAATTGTGTTAGTATTTATTTTAAATTACCTGTGTTTTAAATGGAGGAATAAAGGGGCTTTTAATTACAAAGTTATTTATTCCCACCCACCCTCTCCCTCCCATCCACCCATAGTGTGTTTCTTCTTAAATAATTCTTTTAAGGGCTTAGGTTAAATTATTATTATTAAACCTAAGTAACAATCCAACAACTTGTAAGTTAGTCAAGATAAAACTATACAAGTCTCCTCACTGACACTTATTATCAGAATGTCTTTTATTCAGTGTAACGGTTGTGATGCTTATGTCCCAAGGCATATCATTTGGAAACGTAAGAGTTGTCCAATTTGCCTCTAGCTATCAGCAATACAAAAGAACTGACTCATCTGAAAGAGGAATTGTCTAGGCTTCAAAAAATCTCCCCTATCTCACAGCATCCAGAATGTCACCTCCAACTTCAACAGAAGATTCAGAAACCCAGGAAAAAGGGGATTAACCCATTATGTCCCAAATTATTTTAAGAAGCTAGCCTCTAAATAGGACACTGGGACAGAATGGGTTAAGGTGGGTTCTGGGGGAATAAGACTTGTTACTCAGAGACACTCAGTCTCCTTAAGTGAACATCATTCAAGATATCCGCCCCCACTCCCACAGAGGAGTCAAAAATCCAGGAATAAGTGGATGACGGTGGGTTCTGGTAGAATAAGGTCTGCAATGAAGAAACATGCATTCTTCCAAATGATACCCTTACATAATGCCTTTTCTATATAAGAAAAAGGAAGTGATAATGCCCCTGTATAGGTCCTTGATGAGGCCTCACCTGGAGTACTGTGTTCAGTTCTGGAGCCCATATCTCAAAAAAGATAGAGAAAGAATTGAGGTAGTCCAGAGAAGGGAAACCAAAATGGTATGGGGAAGACTTGTGAGGAGAGACTGAATGACTTAAATATGTACACCCTAGAAGAGAGGAGGTACAAGGGAGATATGATACAGACCTTCAGATACCTGGAAGGTTTTAATGATGCATGAACTTCAAACCTTTTTCAGTAGAAAGAAATCAGTAGAACTAGGGGCCCTGAAATGAAACTTCAGGGAAGATGACGCAGAACCAACACCAGAAAATATTTCTTCATGGAGAGGGTGGTGGATGCCTAGAATGCCCTTCTGGAGAAGGTGGTGAAGATGAAAACAGTCAAAGAATTAAAATGGCATAATATAAACACTGTGGATACCTTGAAGGCTAGAAGATGGAAATGAAAAATGAAGGTATGGGGATAGCTTGCTGGTACGGTGGTTACTATCCTTAACCAATAAGCCTTGACACTTTTGTTCTCTGCTTCATTGGCGGGGGAAAGGGGAGTTAGATTTAGACAACAACCAATGAGGGCCTCGACTTTTACAGTTAAGCATGGGGGTTAACCTGCCCGGAGCAGTAATTACTACCCTTAACAGAAGGGAAGGGATTACTACCCTTAACCAAAAAGCCTTAACGCTTTTAAAGCAAATACAACATCCCTCTCCGTTTTGACGGTGGAAGAAGAACTGGATTCAGATGACCACCAAAATGGGCCCTGACTTTTATGGTCTGGGGTACTGATATGTAGACATAAGTGAAAAAGTGCAGGGCTGCTTCTAAGGCCAACTGCATAAGCAAAACACATCAGCACTGTCTGGATTTTCAAGAAGGCTCATCGAATAACGGCACAGTGCATTAGTTGCTACCCTTAAGAGAAACATGGGCTTACCTGCACGGCATTGCAGATACTACTATAAAAGGCTTGCTGGGCAGACTGGATAGACCACTTGGTCCTTTTCTGTCATCATTACTATGGTACTATGTGTGACTGGACCCTCCAGCCTTCACTATATGCCTTAGGTCCATTTCCCTTTTTCTAAGCAGCTTGAGCTATCCATCCCCTCTTGCCCTCCTCCCACTTAGGAAAGCCAGGCTTGGTTGCTTGTGCCCTAAATAACCAGCCATTTTGTAGTAAGAGGTGTGGCTAGAATCAGTGCAGAGCAGACACTAGAGAAACAAGATGTAGTTTTTACCTCCCTGGTGAGGTCTCCCTGCCTCACCAGTTTTCCCCTTTTAGGAGGGGGATTCACTGTGCAGAACCTGCCAGTGGATTCTAGGTATTCAGTTGAAGTAATGATATCTTTTTGGCCTGAATGCTTTTGGAACTTACACTCCCTGACTGAAGACCAGTGAGTCCATTCAACTCCCTGAATGAGGCAAGTACCTGTGACAGCAGAAGTCCAGTCTAGAAAGGTTTTGTAGAAAAAAGTATTTCTCTTTTGTTGTAAGGAGGCTTTTGGCCACCCCTCCTCACTGGGAGCTTGGTTGGGTCAGCAGGTTTCCACGCTCAGACTTTTCAATCTGAAGAGTTACCTTTCCAAAGATCTAAAGGAATCAAGTGAGATCAAGGAGGCCCTATTCCGGATCTCCAACAACACGGTAACAGGATACAGGGCTGGGTGTTCGGGAAGACGCTAAACTATAAGATAGGATTTTTACTATATTAGAAGGAGACTCCTGACCTAGGAATTCCGGTTAAGTTGGGAGAGCTTCGCGTGCACAATTTATACCACCATGAGAAGCTTGACCAGTTTGCTGAAATAAAAGGATACCTACCCACAGTGAAACACTCTAACTGTACAAGAATCAACTTTAACTGTACAAGTATTTAAGGATGGACTTTATTTTGCCTTAAATGAATCAGTAAATTATTATTTAACACCCAGTTCCTGATCCTGCCTGTTCTTTCACAGCATCTCCCTCCCGGGGATGCCACAACTAGCAACGTGCACACAGGCTCACACATCTCTGGGCCAAGGACGAGAGTCTCCCCCCCCCATAGAAAGAATCTCTCCCCCCCCCCCCCAGGGATCAAGAGTCATGTTTGGGAAGAAGTTAGCTAGCCAGAGCAGCCCTGGAGGTTATAAATAAGATTGTGTGCCTTGGGATTAACATGCTCAGCTAAGGGTTACATATGTTACTATGTATGAAGCCAGATTTTAACTTTCCAACTAAACCCCAACAAACTAGCTTCTTGTCTAATATTCTTAGGCAGCCCATTCCAAAGCATGGGTGCTGCATGTTACACTGGAAGGACAGAGAGTCCTTGAGCGGCTGTTACATTTTTGCTGTCTATCTTGTGCGAGCACAAGAGAGGCCTTAACAGGCAGCAGTGAGTAGGTCTGCCTAACCAACCACCTTCCTCTCGGGTTGAGCCTTCAGGTTCTGGCAGCTGGCAGAACTTTCCTTTCATGATCCAGCAGTGGTGATAAGAGGCTAGACAGCTGGCCGAGCTGAGGGAGAATGGAATCTGGTCTGAGGGCAACTCGAAAATCGCAGGAACAAGCACCAGAGCAGACAAGAACAACGGAGAGTGGAACAGGGCTCACAAGGATGACACCAGAGGCAAGGCAGGAAGCAGGAACAGCAGCAGAAACATCGGGAACACACAAGAACATGCTGGGCAACTGGCACTGCAAAAGAAAGCAGGGTCCTGTTGCAAAGGCACTGGGTAGTAGTTCAGAGCCTCCCTTTATACAAGTTAGGATGTGATCTCATCTGAGCATGTCACATGAAGTCCTGCCAGCAGGACCTGTAAATAGGCTCAAAAGCTGCAGGACGTTCAGCCATTTTCCTTGGATGCAGCATGATTTATGTATTTATTTAAAACCTTTTTTATACTGGTGTTAATGTGTACATCACATCGGTTTACATCATAACAAAATGCATAGAAAATACAATTAACAGGGTCTAATAAGGTAAGGGCAGGGTGCATATAGAGAAAGCATAGAAATAAAGCGCAACTGGCGAGAGGTTCTTAATATATAAGTAACTATTGGTATATATCATGCTAGAGATATTATGCTTGCATGTTATTATATACATTATATACAAAAGTGCAAATAATCACAGTAAACAATGGTGGCGGGATACAGATTAGGGAGGCAGGTTGCAGCAGAATGCAGCAGGGAGAAATGTTTAATGCTGGAGCCTATACCAGAGGCACTTCAGACTTAGAAGTGAGGGACGTTACACTGCAGAAATGAAAGTATGCTTTTTCATTGCGACAGACTTAACCAAGTGTAAAGTTTCTCATGCTGACCTCAGAAATCTTGAAGGGAGATACCATCTTACCAAACTGGATAAACAACTGAGGCCCAGACCATACAGTGCTTTAAAGATTATACAAAATGCCTTAAACTATATTCTATTTGCCATTGGGAGCTAATGAAGGTTGAAAAGAAGGGAATTTGCTCTTTTCCTATAACTGACACCAATGACCAACTGGGCTGCATTGTTTTGCATTACTTGCAGTTTCTGCAAATTCTTAATTGGTAGCCCCAAGTATTAAAAATTGCTACAATCAAGGCAAGAGATCACCAAATCATGAGTGATAGATTTTAAGTCAGAGGTGGATATGTATTGGTACAACTGGTACACCATCTGAAGTTTAAAATATGCACCACTAACAGTAGTGTCAACTTGTGCTACCATGCTTAATTTGGAGTTTAACCACACCCCCAAACTCAAACTGACTCTTCAGGGACAGAATTACTCCATCGAGGACCACCTGCATTGCGGATGACTCCACAGGGGATCTATTGTTCCACAGAACTTCCACCTTAAACAGGTTCAGGCACAATTTTTTATGCTTCATCCACTCCGAAATGAATTGAAGACACTGGTTTAAGATGCTGATTGAAGCTTTATGGCCAATGCCTAACTGACAATGTTGCTGGATATCATTAGCATAGAAATGGAAAGAAAGTCCATAATATCTAAGGATGTCAAATGATAAAAGTTAAAAAGCATAAGAAAGAGACAATAAAAGATCCCTCTCGGACATGACACCCCACTGGTCTGGGCTAGAGCAAGAGTCATCCCAGGTAACCATCTGTGTCCAGTGAGTTACTGTTCTTGCGATATCAATCTCAGCCAGCCTATGCAGCAAGATCTCAAAGTCAACAGTATCAAAGGTTGCCGAGAGATCAAGCACAGCTGAGATCCCTTTAAGTTCATCCTTAGGTCATTTACTACTGAGATCAGCACTGTGTCTGTGCAACATTCAGCCCTAAATCTTTACTGAAGAGGATCTAATACTGGAGACCAGCCAGGAAACTTAAATGCTGAGAATGCACTAACCTTTCTAATTCTTACTCAGAAAAAATAAGTTAGACAGCAGCTGGCAATAGTCAAAGGTATTAATGTCTAAAGATGGTTTATTAAGCAACGGACATACCCCCACCCCCCTTCAGTGCTATAAAGACAGATCTGATTAATTTCAGCACCTTATCTCATTTTTCCTTTAAAAGCTTAGAAGGAGACAGGTCAAGAATACACAAACCCAGTTGGATATTCCCCAGAACAACCCAACATCCTCAGAATCCACTCTTGAAAATTCAATCCAATTAGGGGTCGAATAATTCTGCACTAATGTAGGACTATTAGGATCCTCATCCTCAGCTGGGAACCCCACTCTTAGCTTTGTAATTTGCTCCACAAAAATACAAAAAAAACCAAAACCCAGAGAGCTTATGACAATTCAAGAAGGAAGTACCTGGCAGAGTCTCTAATCAATCTGCAAGGGTTTGTTTTTGTTTTGTTTGAAACTATATGGAAGAGTTTTCTCAACCGATTCTCTGCTGACAAAATTTGTTTAGAAAAGAACACATTTTTGCTTCACCTAAGCCAGATTCCAACCTCTGCCAGCACAACACATACCTGCTCAAGCAGTTGTCGCAATCGTTGAAGCTGTGACTCCAGCTGTTTATTGTGATCTTCCAAAATCTGCATTCTGGCTTCAAGACGACCTTTGTGCTGCCGGAGAAGTTTGGCCTCAGCTATGAGCTCAGAGTCCTCAGCTGAGTGCTGTGCTGATACCACGGATTCAGGGGGTGAGGTTGGAGGTGTCATTCCCCTCCTCAGATGCTGTTCCTTTAACTGCTCATATTCCACTTGCAGGCCCCTAGCACAAATGTAAGGTCAGATGAGTTGTGCAAGTAAAACAGTTTATACAGATGAATACCGCTTAGTAAAATAAAACAGCACAAATAATGCAGAGCCATGGATAACATACATCCAGGTATACACAGGTTATAAGGAGCCTTCAAATCAAATGACACAAATTTGACAAATTCATTCCACATAATTTTGTAGAGATTGTGCTAGTTAATTTCATAATGGTCATGAAGTTGCAATCCAAATAGTCCCACACTGTCTTCTTTTTGGTCATCCCATTTTGTTTTAATCTTCCCCTAACAAATCTAACAGATTGATTTGAACATTGGTAAACTGCATGTCTATAAGGTATTTCCACAAATTTCAGAAGTTTCTTCCTAGGGACGGTTCCAAAAATCAGCTGGAGATTTGCCTTCTGGTTTGCAAAATTATTTTTTTTTTCCCCAGAAACAAATTGGTGAGGTTTGAAGGATATATCTTCAAACCCCCTCCCAAACTTCAACTTTTGTCAGATTGTTGAAAATTGGCTAAAGCCCTGCATACAGTGAAAGTCCACATTTTTCCCACATTTGTTTCTATTTCAAGGCAGCTCAGATCTAAAACTTTAAGGGGTAGATTTTATAATGTGCACGCGCTTCCTGAGCTGAAGTAAGTTGTGCGTGCTGGCCGGCTGCCTCTCAGTAAAATATATTTTCTTACATTTTTTACGAGACTATCTTTGTTTTACATGACCATCCCTTGTACTCATGGAAAATAGTACAAACCACATCAAAACTGAGGTGGTTGCAGTTTCAATAATCCCAATTGCAATGACAACCCAGAATAATATGAGGTTCTAACTTGCTCGCTCACCCTAATTAGTTGCATGAATTTTTTTTTTTAAGAATCTTAATATAAATGCTAATAGAGTCCCTCAACTCTTTGGCATCCCTGACAATCATCTGTCTCCTCTGTTCCTTGCAATATTTGCCTCTGTGCCTCTCTCTCTCTCCTTCCTCCTTATTTCTACACTTTAATGTGCCACTTTGTTTCACTGCTTTATTTCCTACAACACAGATATCTCAATTTCTGCTACTATGTCTGTGCTGCTTCTCCCAATTGTCCAGTTTAGCTGATATTACAATTAAATGTTCTAGGATTGTAACACAGGCAGAACATCCAGAGCAGAGAGCAGCTCATTAACAATGAATGTGCACTATCAGAGAAGGAAATATGCAAACAAAAAAACCTGAAGGTATATTAAAGAAAGGGAAAAGATGGAGCTTATTAAAGAGGAAAAGATGGAGGGCTTGATAATGCTGTGGGAGCTTGCAAGACGAGTGAAAAGATGACACGAGAAGATGTGGGACCAGACATAGTGAAGACAGTGTGAATTACTTTTAAAAAGGTCTAGCAAATGTTCAAAGATGCAATCTCCGAGACTGCGAAGGCCCCCCCCCCCCCACAATAGTTGCAAAAGCTTGCATTCGACTTACAGATGTGGAGATTTACTATACTGTTATAATTTGAAGTGGGAGGGGCGAAATATCACAGAGGGGAGGTATTCCCTATCACAGCTGTTTCCCCACAATATTGTTTATTGTGGAAAAAAACCTGTGATAAAAAATATTGAGGGAAATGAAGAAAAACATGCAATGGCCCACTTCACTTGGGGCTACCTTTATGTTAAAGGGCCATGCAGCTCAAAATAAGCCACCCCCCCCCCCTCCCCGTGGGTCTGGTGAGATCCCTATTCACACGCTCCTAGCACAGCCTTATCAAGGTGGTTTTGCATTTAAACACAATAAAAAATTAAAACTTTTAATGTCGTGTGGCAACACCTCACCCATTTCTTAAATCCCTCCCCTTTAAATATTCCCCTTGGGTTCCAGACCCCCAGGCATCCTGGCCCTCACTCCCCCAACATTAGAAATAGGCTTTGGTGTCTAGTGGCTCCCCACTTCCTGACCCCTCTCCCTTCCTTGAAATAAGACCTTCGTGTCTAGTGCACCCCTACCCTAGCCCCACCCCAGAGCCCCCATAACTTGAGAAGACATCCCTGGTGTGTAGTGGGGCCCAAAGTGCCCCCTAAGCTCTGGGCAGGTCGATTCCATTTTTCAAAATGGCACTGACTGGGCTTTGCCCCATCACGTGATGAGGCAAAGCCTGGTTGACGCCATTTTGGAAAATGATGTTGACTGGCCTGGAGCCTAGGGGACACTCCAGGCCAGGGGATACTCCACACCCCCCATATCTTGAGGATGTCTTCTCAAGCAATGGGGGGGGGGGGTTTGTAGGGGGGGGGCACTGGAATCCAGGGGCCTATTTCAAGGAAAGGGTGGTGGGGGCAAGGGGCCACTAGACACCAGGGATTACTTCTAATGCTGGAGGGAGGCTGGGTCAGGATACCTTGGGATAGAAGGTTTGGAACCCAGGAGGGGAATATTTATTTAAGGTGGAGGGGTTTGGGTAGGAGTGGAGTGTTGCTGCACAATTATTATTATTTTTTTACAATTTTTCAACTTTGTGTCCTGCTGAGCCACCCCGACAGGTGGCGGGGGTGGGGAGTCTACAAAGAACCCCTGGAGATATTTTTACACTTTAGGAATGGCTTTTTTGGGTGCATGGCCATTTAAATATCAGTGTGGAATGATTAGGGTGTGCATTAATGTCCCGATGCTCCCTCAGGAAAATATCTACAACTCCTGAGTTGTGGATAAAATAACATGGTTTGCAGATTTTTGGAAAGCCTTATTTTATTAGCATTAGGGTTTACTATGCAATAGCTACATTGAATGAATTTGCAAAATGTATGGTTGCAAATGACAATCTATTATGTTTTGTGCAATGGATTTTCAGTTTCTAGCAAGATCTTGTGATCTGATGCTTATGTTTTGTGTTTTACATATACAATTGCATTTTTATGTTTTTAGCGTGTTACCGGCTAGGAGCAAAGGGAGGCAAAAAAGACTGCTATGGCTATCAGAACAAACAGACTTTTATGGTTTATTATAAATGTAATAAGCTAAAGCATAATATAAAGCAATTACATTATTGTTTCATCTGCTGGGGCTGGCACACAGACAATCCCAGTGTTTTTTTTATATTGTCTGTACTGATGATAGTAAATATCACCTATATTCTTTAGCTATGATCTTATATTGCTAAATTCAGAGGTGTGCAAAAAATATGCACACAGTAACCCTATGCAGTGCAGTGTGTAGCCAATATTCCCCAAACTAGGCCAAATATATATTATGCATAGTTTTTAATATATCAGCTTGATGAAAACTGAAACTAATACTCCACTTTTCATTAATTTTGTACTGTGGATTATTTTGTCAAAAGTGAGACACAAGGGTGAAAAAGTACATAAAATGGCATGAATGACACACAAATATTGGAACTGCAGCATAAAATCCAACCTTTGTTCTTCTTCCAAGTCAGCAATGATGCGCTCCAGCTCCCCTCGCTCTTCCCTTTCCACTGTTTTCAAGATCTGTGCCGGACTCTGGGGCTGGCTCATAGGTGAATCTCCTCCAAGAGTTTGACAGTACTGTTGGATAAGAGCATGCTCATCCTCCCTAAGGACACAAAATAAGCAAAGATGGTAACAGTGTATAAATATACTTTGTTCATTTTACCTACAACAGTGTATTCAGAAATTAACCAGTAACTTGCATTGATCGGGGTTACTGAGCCAGTTTGAAGGGGGCAAATGTTCAAAAATGGCACTGAGCAGCCAAAACATCTGATTATGTTTAGCTGACTATCTTTAGGTTAATTTTCCAGCTGCAGCCTAATCAGCTAGGCTGTGGCTGAAAATGGGTGTAAACATAACCAGTTATAATATAGCCAACTAATAGTTAAGCTCTGCAGAGAATATAAATGTCTAATTCTTTAAATTAGAGGGCAGATTCTTTGCACTTCACTTTGCGCAGTTTCCTGGTAATAAGGCAAGTAATAAAAGCTTATTTTAAAATAGTCGTGTGGAAGGACAAAGGTGAAAATTTTACTCTGTGCATCCAAGTGTTTGGAATTTTCACAGTTGGAAGTTGGCAACCCTAGCAAGTACCCAAACATTAAATAGATCAACATTCTTTTCTTTGTGAAAGACACAGTTTGGCTTCCTGATCTGCATAAATCAGAGTGTGCAAGAACCAAGAGGAGCTTTTGGCCAAAACCACGAGAGGAAACTTGCCATAGGATGGTAATTCTTAATCTGGTTGATCAGAGTGCAAAAACAAAAAGAAGCTGTTTTATGAACAGCAAACTCGTTTAGCTAGGAGACTAAATGAAGTGAAAAGCATTTCTTCTATGCCAAAAATTTGCTGTTATGCTTGTTATGTATTTGCCAGCCTTAAAAAGACAAGCTAAGAAACTCTTAAAAAAAAAATAATTCCTAAAATGTATTAAAAAATTACAGTCAATTTTGGTTGTGTGCACATGGTCAAGTACTGCAGTTTATGTATTCCCCAAATTTAGAAAGCCGGCTTTCCTTTCCTGCAGGGCTTCTCACGGGTAAAAATTGATACCGGTGCTTAATACTTTATTCTCTGAAGGCATATTACAGCTCTCATTTCTGCTGAGTTCTGAGCAGAAATCCTTCAAAATCTAGGGTTGTTTGCTTTGCAAATTCAATCTTTCTCTGAGTTGATAAGCTGTTTTTGTTCTAGCACTGCAGAGGGCCTTCAGCTAAAGATTTGTAAGTATACAGTTCTTCCTTCCCACATGAACTGCCTTGCTTCCTTTTCTTATATAGAGACCGATTCCTGACTGCTCTTTTAAGCAAAATACTCCCTGGTGCATTTTTCCTTGTTCTATAATTGGAGCAGACTGGGAGGGAACTGGGAACCTGCTGATTGTGTCGCCGCACATATTTTTTAAAAATTCCCTCCCCATTGCATGTGGGACAGGCCACTCTCGCCTGCACTTGCACACATGGACATTAAAATCCAGTGCGCAGGAATCGTATTTTATAACATGTGTGTGTGGTGACACGCGCATGTTATAAAATCGGCGCATCCATGTGCATGCGCGTTTCCGAAAATCGACCCCACAGATTCTTGGTGTAATGGAAACCAGGACTGGGATGTGATCGTTTTAGACTAGAATCTCTTCAGAAAAAAAAAAAAACAGAGTACAGAAAAGGGATGGGGAAGTATCAGTAATCTCTTCAGAAAAAAAAAAAAACAGAGTACAGAAAAGGGATGGGGAAGTATCAGGCACCCAATAGCAGCCACTGAAATAAAAGGAAAGCAAGGGGAAGTGTAATTACTGTGGGTCGCCCTGAAAAAATCTTTACAAAGATTCTATGTACATGGGAGTATTACACAGACCTCCAGCAGATGGG
The DNA here is from genome assembly GCF_901001135.1 of Rhinatrema bivittatum. Classification (NCBI taxonomy): domain Eukaryota; kingdom Metazoa; phylum Chordata; class Amphibia; order Gymnophiona; family Rhinatrematidae; genus Rhinatrema; species Rhinatrema bivittatum. Next base: position 187,114,730 of record NC_042617.1, on the reverse strand, counting down.
AAGAAGGAAAATTCAGACATGGTGAGAGGCATCACCAGGATGGCATGCAAATGGGAGGTCCTCTTTGTATGTGACTTCAATCTACCAGGTGCGGACTGCAGCCCTAGCTGCTGCAACATCAGCTAAGAGTGAAGAAGCCCTGGATACCTTATGATGGGTGTTTTTCAGACATCCAGTGGAAGAGGCCATTTGAAAGAAGTACCCTTATGGTACAGAAAATTTTAGAGTCTAGGGAGGGGCAAAAGGCTATATAATGTCAGCAGGCATCATTTTGAATTTTGGCAGTGCTGGGTAAGAGAAAGGACAAATCCCTCCTGCCTCAATTGATTGTCGGAAATCTTTGGATGGGTAAGCCAGAAACAAGGGTGTGTGTGTGTGTGTGTGTGTGTGTGTATAGGGACATTCTGGCCTACAGTAGACTGTGTTTTACCATTGGTAGTAACTCGTTGTTTACCTCCTGCAAAATCCTGACTTACGTAAATGAGTACATTGGGTATTTTAATATGAAGTTTTGCAAGCAAGAACACACAAAATTGGCTAATAATGCGCATTATTGGATGATTTTAATGGAAATTAACACATTGGCCTCATAATAATTATGCTAAGCTAGGCATACAGGTAGAAAATCATATGCATGCAACCAAATCAATTAACATTGAACAAAAGCAAATTGGTACCTGATTAATATGTGCTCATAAAAGAAATAAGCAAACATCTAAAAGGCATCACAGTGCAATGCTCTCTTTTTCCATTTAGAGATATGAAAAAGTATAATGGTAAAGCAGAGTTGCTTACCTCTAACAGGTGTTCTCCTAGGACAGCAGGATGTTAGCCCTCACACATGGGTGACATCATCAGATGGAGCCCGGTACGGAAAACATCTGTCAAGGTTTCTAGAATTTTGACTGCCACAAGAAACATGCCCAGCATGCCACTATCTATGCGGGATCCCCCTTCAGTCTCGTTACAGAGAATTACAAAAATAAAATAAACTTAAAACGAAACCCAACACCACAGGGTGGCAGGCGGGTTTCATGAGGACTAACATCTTGCTGTCCTAGGAGAACACCTGTTACAGGTAAGCAACTCTGTTTTCTCCTAGGACAAGCAGGATGGTAGTCCTCACACAGCTACAGGCTGTTTCTGAATGGAGCGGACCAACAGACACCAAACGGGTGCCAATGGGCACAACAACCTAGGTGCTGTTTTAACGGAGGAAGACAGCCTGAATCCGAAAAACAGGGCCCTAGGCGGAAGAGTTGGGTTTAGACCTGAAAAAGGTTATGGAGGACAGATTGGCTGAAGCTACTATCCTGGCAGCCATCTCTGTCCAGGCAATAGTGAGTGGCAAACATGTGGAGAGAACTCCTTGTCGCAGCTCTGCAGGTCTCCATCATGGGGACCACTCTCAAGTGGGCCACTGAAGTAGCCATGGCTCTGACGGAGTGAGCCTTAACATGGCCCCCAAGCTGCAGTCCTTCTTTTGAGTAGCAGAAAGAGATGCAGTCTGCCAGCCAGGTAGACAGGGTGTGCTTGGCCACAGGAAATCCCATTTAGTTCTTATCAAACGAAATGAAGAGTTGTGTGGACTGTCTATGGTCTGCCATCTTCTCAAGGTAGAATACTAAGGCCTTCTTACAATCCAAAGTATGCATGGTCCATACACCTGCGTGCGAATGAGGTCTGGGAAAAAAGTTGGGTAGGATGATAGACTGATTCAGTTGGAAGTCCGACACCACCTTAGGCAAGAACTGAGGCCAAGTATGGAAAACCACCCTATCGTGGAAGAACTTCATGCAAGGTGGGTATGTCACCAATGCTTGAAGTTTGCTGACCCAATGGGCTGAGGTGACCGCAACAAAGAATATGACCTTCCAGGTCAGATATTTCAGGTAGCACATGCACATAGGCTCAAAGGGCTCCTTCATGAGGCAAGCTAAGACCTCATTAAGGTCTAAAGACACAGGCAGTAGATGCAGAGGGGGCTTCAACTGAAGCAGACTATGCATGAAATGTCTAACCAAGGGTTGTTCTCAGACAGGCATACCATTCACCTCATGATGATAAGCCCCGATGGCGCTGAGATGCACTCTGACTGAGTTGGTTTTTAAACCAGCTTCCGACAGGTGCAACAGGTAGTCTAAGAGCTTTGGGGTGGAGCAGGTAAATGGGTCCAACCCATGCTGCTCATACCAGACAGCAAACCTCTTCCATTTCAGGCTATACGACTTTCTTGTTGAAGGCTTCCTGGAGGCAACCAGAATTTGAGATCCATCGTCAAACAATGCCAGGGGCTGCAATACTAGCCTTTCAACATCCAGGCCATTAGAGACAATGCCCTGAGGTTGGGATGGTGCAGCCTGCTCTGATCCTGTGTGATCTGGCACGGAGTTTCCTGAACCAATCACAAGCCCTGGGTACAGAGCCACTCCACATGGGCACGCCACCCCAGTGTGGATGCATTCGTGGTGAGAACAACATGGAAAGCGAGGGATTGGAACAGTCCCTTTGCACCAAATTGGCCAGGTTCTCCCACCAGGAAAAGGAGGTTGGCAGTGTGACACATAAATGTAAACTGAGGTTCTGGGAGGCTTGCCGCCACTGGGACCACAGGGTACACTGCGCCCTGCGCATGTCAAGGTGGGCAAATGGTGTGACATGGATGCAGATCTGCACCTAGACCCTGTACTCAAACCTTTAAAAAAAAAACTAAAAACCTGGCTGTTTAAACAAGCCTTTTCTCAGCCACAGCCCTTAGGAGGAAGCATATTCCTCCTCTCCCCCCCCCAGTATTTTCCCTCCTGCCCCCCTTCCTCACACCCCCTTTTTTTCCTCCTCCCCTCCGAATTGTAGATGACGCTGTTTAGCACCCTCTGCCACATAACCACTATATATATATATATTTATTTATTTATATATATTTCTTGTATATAATCCTCTGCATTTTTAACCTGGTGTATCAACCTTGTATATAACCCTTTTTTATTTTACAATCACTGTATAAATTCCTCTGTATAATGAAACCATCATACCCTTTCACCCTCTAGCCCTCTCTGGTACCCCTCTTATCTCTACCTATCTCTGTCTCCTTCCACCTCTTAGTTTAATTGCAACTTTGCTTTCTGCTTCTGTGTTAAGTAACCCGAGTTCTATGTAAACCGATGTGATATATTTTATGAACGTCGGTATAAAAAAATTTCAAATAAATAAATGGTCTGTGGCAGTCATATGACCCAGCACCCTGTATTGAAAATGTCTAGTGCCTACCAGGAAGTGGAGATATCTCTGGTGACAGCAGGAGATCTTGATGTATGTGAACGTGTCTTTGAGATTGAGGGAGCAAAGCCAGTTCCCCCTCTGCAAGAGAGGGATCAGAGTGATGAGGGAGACCATCTTGAACTTCTCTCATTTGAGAAAATGATTCAAAGCTAGAATGGGATGGAGGCCCCTGGACCTCTTGGGGATCAGGAAATATCAGGAGCAAAATCCCATTCCCTGCTGCCACAGAGAAACTGACTCGCCCGCCCTGGCCTATGTGAGGGCATAGAGCTCAGACAACAGTATTTCCTGATGGGAAGACTGACCCCAAGAGGGGCACAGAGGAGCATCCCCAGGCATACTCAGGAAATTTAAATGATACTCCCGATGAATGATGGCGAGGACCCACTGGTCCAAGGTAATCGCTAGCCAGTGATCCAGAAAGAACCACAGATGGCCACCATGCCCTCAGCACCGGAGGGTCTGGTGCTGAAGGCATGGTGATTGGACTTGCATTCCCTCGTTCCCAGTCAAAACCCCATAGCAGTGCTCAGTTGAGGTGCTGGCTGAGGTCTAGTGGCCTGCGGCTGCTTGAAGCAGCCTCTAGAGGACATGCTGAGAATGACCGAGGGAACCCGGAGGGTAATATTTCCTCTGGCGGTGAAAGGACCTACAAAAGCCACTTGCCTTGCCGACCTTCTGGCAGAGGAAGGGGGTCCGAGGTACTAGCTGAAAGATGCTGGAGGGTCTCATGATGATCCTTTAGCTGAGCCACAGTATCCCGGACTTTATCCCCAAAATGTTTATCCCCTGTACAGGGGAGGTCCTCCAGCTTCTCCTGGAACTCCAGCCGGAGATCTAAAGCTCAGAGTCAGGCCATCCTGCGGACTCCAATGCCCGCTGCAGCCATGTGAGCTGACGTCTTGAAAATGTCGTACATTGAACATACCTCGTGCTTACCACACTTGAAGCCTTGCTGGACCAGCACCAGGAATGCATCCTGCTGCTGTTGAGGGAGACATTCCACCAACTCCTGAACCTGCTTCCAGAGGTTCTGAGAATGTTGGGTCATATACAACTGGTAGGAGGCGATATGGGCTATTAACATTCCTCCCTGGAACACCTTCCTACCTAGTGTGTCCCATTCCCTAAGTTCCCTACCCAGAGATGCGGAAGCATGGGTCTGGGACTGTCTGGCTTTTTTGAGTGTGGACTCCACTATCACTGACTGGTGGGGGAGGTGACACCGCTCAAAACTCACAGACTTCTGTATAAGGTAGACAGCATCAACCTTCCTGTTTACCAGAGACACAGACACAGGATGTTCCTAGATGCACAGAAGCAGCTCCTTGAAGATCTTGTGCATGGGAACAGCTACCACCTCTTCCGGCGCATCAACCAACTGGATCACCTCCAGCATGTGGTGTCTGGCAAACTCTTCCATCAGGAGCTGGAAGGAAATAAACTCCGCCATAGTGCGGACAACACCGGCAAAGGTTAAGTCCTCTGGTGGAGACTGGTGCCACTCCTCTGGGAGGGATGGTTCCGAGAGGGCATCGGAGGAGACATCGGAGGAGGATTCAGAGGTATCATCCCTCCATGGGTCGTATGGAACCTCCTCCTCACTGAAATCCCTAGGCGAGGTCAGTGGGGTACCTGTGCTCACTACCCTTGGCCTGTGTCCCAGAGGCACCGAGGGCATCAACGTACCAACAGCATCGACGGTATCGAGGCTCCTGAATTACCTGGAACTGGAGCCAGGAGTGGCAGCTGAGGTGCCAGAGGCCCTGATGGTCCTGGAAGCGCTGAGCCTTCCTCCTTGGAGGAAGCGGTGGTGGGTATTGTCCCAGGAGGAGGCGGCAACGATGGCCGCTGAGGAACCAAAGAAACTCCGGGCACTGGTTGTGTAGGGAAGTTGCCCAACAAGACATCGAGGCGCTCCAGCAGCGGTGCTAGGATTGAGGGAGTAGGCTCTGTCATCGGCAGTGGCACCAATGGGGCTGCAGCTCGATAGCCCTGATGGCATGGCACACCGCCAACTAAGCCCTGTGATCCAGCTCCTCCTCAAAGGTTGCCATTGGTAAAGAAGGTGGAGGAGGAGCAGGCTCCACCAAATCACCCTTGAAATGAGGGGCATCAGTGCCCGGCAACAACATGGGCATCGGTGGGGAGTGCCTCGGACTCACAGGCTCAATCGAGAGCGAAGCCTTGTCTCCTCGGGGCCACTTTGGGGCAACACATCCGATGCTGGTGCCTTCGCGGAGCTGGTGCTATGCGCCGATGGCACTGGTGATGGTGTTTTCTCAATCTCCCATGGTGCTTGGCCCGGTCTTTCCCCAGTACTGAGGAGGGCGATGAATCTGATGTCCTGGAACATGATGACACCAACAGCGGTTGATCTCCAGCTCCCCTCTCCGGAGGAGGACCCGGAGTGGGGGTGAACACCGATGGCTCGATGTCCATGGGCTTCCCCCAACCCCGTGGCGTTGATCCGCCGGACTCGGCGTGAATGGCCCCGATTTTCTGGAGCCAAAACGTTTTTCCATTTTATCCAAACGTACCTGATGATCTTTGGGTTCATCTGGTTGCAGAACCATCAACCCCAGACATCATGCGATGCCCCTAGGCAAAGAATACAAACTGTGCGGATCAGTCGAAGACATGGTCCACGGGCACTAGAGGCATCGATGAAAACCGGTGGAAGCCATGCTTCGGGCCGGCAAGCAGTTGGTGCAGGGCGGACACAGACTCCAAAAAACTCTCGGAACTGACTTACTGTGTTGCCCTACTGACTAGAGGGACTGGAGAAGAGGGACCCCAGTGGGGAAATGAGGTGAAAAAACTGCAAAATCTAGGAGAAACTTTGAAAAAACAGAGCAGAGCTCCACAACCATGAGGCTACAGCACCACAGAAAGAAAGAGACTGAAGGGGGACCCCGCGTGGCTGCGCGGATAGTGGCATGCTTGGCATGCTCAGTGTGCCAGTCAGAGTTCTAGAAACTTTGACAGAATTTTTCCATGCCAGGCTCCATCTGATGATCTCACCCATGTGTATATTACACGCGTAACCCTTTTAAACCCGTCCTGCGCGCGCCGAGCCTATTTTGCATAGGCCCGGTGACGTGCGCAAGCCCCGGGACGTGCATATGTCCCAGGGCTTGATAAAAGGGGTGGGGGCAGGGGCTGGGCAGGGGCGTGACCAGAGGCCTCTGCTAGGCTGCTGAGCTGGGGTATCGCGCGCTGGCACGCGTAACTTCTGCAACAAAGGTAAGGGTTTTATTTATTTTCGGGCTGGGGGATGATTAGGTAGGGGAAGGTGGGGGGCTGAAGGAAAGTTCTCTCCGAGGCCGCTCCGATTTTGGACCGGCCTCGGAGGGAATGGAGAAAGCCATTGGGGCTCCCCTAGGGCTCAGCGTGTGCAAGGTACACTAGTGTGCACCCCTTCGCGCGCCGTCCCCAGATTTTATAACATGCGCGTGTAGATTTAAAAATCCGGCCCTAAGAGTTTCTACTTCTGCAAAAAAAAAAAAAAAAGTGCAGATTTTAATGTTTGCTGATTTTATTCACCATAGAATTTAATAGAATTTTTAAAAATAAAATCCTGAAACATGGGCAATGACCACTTTTGGAGCCGCTTCCCTTTAAATTTCTTTTAATAGCAAAAGGTGTTCCAAAGCTTGAATTTTGCCAGTTTTCATATTATTGTACTAAAAAGCTCTAGTGAATATTCTTATTAATATGTAAAATTTAACAACCATCCCACATCCTCTTAGGCCCTAGAGGAGGGCAGAGTAAGTCATATAATCTTCCCACACAGCACAAGAGAAGGAAATTCAGAGTCTTAAGTCTGATCCATGGAAGTTTAAATTCAACCATTTATTTGTGTTATGTTTACATTTTTCTTCCATTTTGTCCCATCAGAGTCCTGTAATTGCACAGTTTACAAGACTGATACGCCACAAAATTTATTAATGTGGGCAAAAATGAAGTGTAACTAGTTATTCACTTTAATATTTTTTTAAAACTATTTCTCCAAGACTATCTCCAGATATCCATTTGAATAATCCTTACTTTCTTACAGGCACTCATTGGGGCAATTTTCAAACCCTTGCAGGCAGGTTGAAAGGCTGTGGGTATTTTTCCCACTGGGTTTTGCACCAGTCCTCAAAGGGAAAGCAGAAATGTAATCTTCATTTGAAAATTGCCCAAAGAAAAAGTACCTGCAGAGATTTTTACCTGCTTTTTCAGCAAAAAAAATGCCATGCATACTTTGGAAAATGCATAACTACATGTGTTGTTGCCACCCCTGGCCAAACCCCACCCTAGAAATGCCTTTACAATAATACAGATATGCCAGCTTTGGAATGTGTGCACGTTTACTAGTGTACAGGGAGGGCAATTAAAAAAAACAAAACCCTTTTACCAGGTAAATAGCTATTTACATGAATAAATGGTTTTTTAAATTTGTCTTCCCTATATGCAATAAACATGATCATAAGGCCTATTACAGCGTTCAAAGACATTGCTAGACCTATTCCGTTGTCAACAGTGGGACACCAGCAGACTATTAAAAGGCCCAAACTCCAATAACTGCCAGCACAGTGTGCTTTATGTGCCAGAAATGTACAAGTTAGGCTGTTTGGACTGTTCTGACATGAAAAGCAGCCTAGAAGCCTGACACACTGCCAAGTATTAGCGTCTAACTCAGGCACTAAATGCTCATCAAATAACCCATGGGTCATGTTAAATGTATTGCAGGGACATTTCTCCCCACAATGCTATTAATTTATTTTAATAGCGTCCAGGTGCTGGAACAGCACATCCATTATTCACATATTTAAATCCCAACTAACCACTTACGGTTTGATGAAATTAATGGGTATTGCGAAGCCCTTTTCAATCACACCCAAAATGTATATACCTTGAACTTACACAATTTCCTTACCAGTTGAGAACAAACATGCATGTCAAGTCACAATTAGTCCTATGAAATGAATTTATTATTTTTGTGCACTGATTTAATACTTGAGATGACAAGCACAGCTTTTGCAGCACGCCCATGATGCATCCTTCAAATCCTGAGATTTCTCTTGACCAGGATGCGGCATGCAGAACAAAAGTCCTAGACCAAAGTCATGGGGGGAGTCAGAGGCCTTGCAGTACTGCAAGCATTATCATGGTCCATGGTGGATGGTGTAAAATAAGACAACTGCGCCTTATGGATAGCATTGTGCTTTATTTACTGTACAGAAAACTCCAAGGTCACCTTCTGTCCTCTAACGGAATAAGAACAGCAAAGTGAAACAGAATGGCATTATAAAGCCACTCATGAATGGTCAAAGGACATGAGTGCATACAACCACATATTACACCAGTTTCTTCTTCTACATATGTCTGTAAAATTTTGAAATGATTATAATCTATGCACAAGAGGCATTCCAAAAAGAGAATGTCTCTAACACAGATAAAGTATATCTTGACACAATGAAGGATAGTATTTATAGATGACATACAGTGAAACAGACCCTCAGCTGTTAAATGCAGAGATGGGAAAACATCCCTGCTTGGGAAGTGAATAAAGTTAACTTGCATTCTTGTAACAGGTATTCTCTGAAGCCAGTGAATCATCAGTCGCACATGTGGGTGATCTGTTGGCCACTTAGCACAGATGTTTTGTAGTATTTTTCAGGAATATCTTAAAAACACATCTCTAAGCAAGCACAGTAGTTCCTGCAAGCTCAGTGTTTCTCAGTTCCATAATTAAGATAATAAACCCAACTCCATAGGGGAAGAAAGGAAGGTATGTGTGACTGGTGATTCACTGACCAGAAAATACCTGCTACAGATACTTTCTCTTAAATCAAGTGATTCAACCATTGCCTACCGTGGGACTCTCTAGGTAAGGGTTGTCTTCCAATAAAATGTGTGTGGGGGGGGGGGGGGGAAGTGGGGGCAATTTGTTAAAACAAAAATCAATTCCACCAACATTCCATTGTTCTCATTTTTAAGGACTATAACCTTAAATCATTATAATGGACCCTAGGGGGCAGGAGTTGGGTTCTAACCCTTTTAAAAAGAATTTGAATAGTTAATTGTCCAAACTGCTGTCACACCAGAAGTTAGTATGCAGGCAGTAATGGGGCATGAGTGGGTGGCCTGACATCCATATCACAGCCCTGTAAAAGATTTTAAAGAGGTGCCATATATAACCCACTGTAGTATCCTAAGAATTCCAAGTTCTGCACTTATCTTGTCATGGTAATCTGAAGTTTTCCAAAGATATCTTACTAAGATTTTTCTCTTCTCCTAGTTTGTCAATATTAAGTGTTTCTTTTAGCCCAAAATACTTCAAACAAAATGAAGTTAGTTGACACTTGCTGATCTATACTTGTCACCTATGGAGTCACTGCCTCTGCTATGCTCCTCGTAATTCCTTCTTGAAGACTGCAAAGTCAAATAGGCAATGAGACACAGCAGGTTTACTGACTTTCTTCGAGGTCCTTAGGGAGCTGCTGCAAGCATGAAACTGTGCCTCCAGAAATTGGCAAGCACTCTAGTTTGGAGACAGAAATATCCTCTAAGCACTACACAGCTATTAGAGTCATGGACCCTTGTGTTGAAGCAAGGTTGATGCCACCTACTGGGAAGGCCCAGTAGGTCCTCACTGCCAACTGGCGGAAGATGATGCAGAGACTTAGCTGAAGCTTTTCCCCTTTTCCTGCAGATTGAGCCTTTGAGTTCCGTGGGCCGGCAGGTCTTAGGTGAGTCGAGGTTCCACAGTCAGGCTGTGGTTGAGGCAGGCTGCAGGCAAGGAGAGTCAGGTCACAGGCTATGGTTAAGGCAGGCAACAGACAAGGAGAGTTGGGAAACAGGCTATGGTCAATTCCGGAGGACAGTCCAAGGTGGCAAGGCGAGGTTGTACAGGGCTGAAGATGAAGAGGCAAGGCAAAGCTGGACAAGGCTGAAGACAAAGAGGCAAGGCAAGGCAGGACAAAAAGATCTGAAGCAGCAACACATGCAACCTGGAGGTAGTTGATCCATGGCTGAGTACCAGAGAGAATGTCGGGGAAGCCCTTTTATAAAGCGAAGAATTGCGACATCATCCAAGGGTACTGTGGGCCCTTTATGAGAGCTGACTTTGGGTATGCATGCGCTTAGGACGAGGTCTGGAGGTGGCGGTCCTGATGGCATCCTGTCGTTCCGCAGCATCCCACTCAGTGAGGCCTGCTGATATTGGGATGAGTGAGCTGGCTGGCGAGAGCAGCCTGTGAGCCGGCAAACATAATAGCTATGTTAGGGGTCAGAAGGCAGCTTTCAGAATGCTCTCAAAAGGTATACATTAGGGATGTGTGCAATAAAGATTTCAGTTTGGTTTATTTGTTTTATATTTGGGATGTTATTTTCCTGATTTTTTTTTTCAGAGGATTTTTTTTTTTCATTTTAATTCATTTCATGCAGTATTTGCAAATAGTGGGGAAGATTTTAAAACCTGCGCACGGGTGCAGATTTGTTCACGCAACCTGGCGTGAACAAATCTACACCCGATTTTATAACACGTGCACGCTGCTGCGCACATGTTATAAAATCCAGGGTCAGCGCGCGCAAGGGGGTGCACAGTTGTGCAACTTGTGCACGCCGAGCTGCGCAGACTGCCTCCGTTCCCTCTGAGGCCACTCCGAAATCTAAGAAATCGAAGCGGCCTCGGAGGGAACTTTTCAACTGCTCCCCCCCACCTTCCCCTCCCTCCCCCTATCTAACCCACCCCCCCAACCCTAACTAAATCCCCCTGCCTACCTTTGTTTCAAAAGTTACGCCTGCCCAAGGCAGGAGTAACTTGCGCGCGCTGGCGGGAACTTTTCAACTGCTCCCCCCCACCTTCCCCTCCCTCCCCCTATCTAACCCACCCCCCCAACCCTAACTAAATCCCCCTGCCTACCTTTGTTTCAAAAGTTACGCCTGCCCAAGGCAGGAGTAACTTGCGCGCGCTGGCGGGCTGCCGGCGCGCGAACCTCCGGCACGACTGTAGTGTAGGATGACTCGGGAACGCCCCCGAACCACCACAGCCCTGGCCCCGGCCTGCCCATTTCTGAAAGCCCTGGGACATACGTGCATCCCGGGCTTGCGTGCGCCACCGAGCCTATGCAAGATAGGCTCGGCGCGCGCAGGGGCAGCTTTTCGGGGGTTACGCGTGTATTTTATGGGCGTAACCCTTTGAAAATCTACCCATATCAATTCATTTCTACCCTGAAATGAATTGATATGAACATTTTTAGTAAATTTAGTGAAACTGACCATTCAGTTCGTTTGATTCAGAAAAAAACCAAAATGGCCTTTTTTGGTTTGGATATGCTATTAATTTTAAATGAATGTAAATCCGTAGTGTACAATGAAAGGGATTGGCATGAATGATGATTCTTCTTCAGCCTTCAGCACTATTTCTTATTTATTTCATGCCTAAGTGCTCAAAATCTTAAGTTCAATGTAAGATGGGAGATTGAGATCTGTTGACCTTTTGGCTTATTCTTAGGCTTCCACATCTCATCTCCAGCAGGCAGGGTGGTACCATGGTTATCCTGTTTCAGTTTTACCTTTAGCATTCAGTAGACATGGACTTCTTATGGTTCTAGTGGTTCTTGACAGTCATTGGTAATATCCTTAAGCAGATGCTATTTTTTTTTTTTTTAATATTTATAACCACATCATCACCATTTCTGGGTGGGTAACAAAAGCACATACACATTAAAAAGCGACATATAGACAAGCTCAACAGACAAAATAAAACACACAACTCTGCCCTACTCAACAACAATATGTGGCAAAACAGAATCATAATAAGTCCTCAGATACCTTTTTCTAAAAATCAAATTATATCCTCAAAGATCTGTTAAAAAAAGGTTTTTAACAATTCACAGAACTGAGTAATACAGGCCTTGACCCGTAATTCAACTGGCAATTTATTCCATATATCAGGGTCAGCTATACAAAACAGTCTCTATCTGGATTCAACTAAATGACCTTGTCGCACAGAGGGAACAATCAAAAGATTTTGAGAAGATCATCTCAACAATCAGACTGTTCGTAAAGCTTCAATAAAGAATTTAAACAGTATTGTGCAAGGCCATGGATGGTCTTATAGATAAGCAAAACTATCTTAAATTTAATTTGCCAAGTGAATGGAAGCCAATGCAGCTTGAACAACACTAGAGTAATATGGTTGAAATTCCGACTACCAGAGACAATTTAGGTTGCTACATTCTAGATTACCTGCAGGACCTTTAAGGTTACATGGGGAAGACCAATAAGTAAGGCTGTCATGGATGTGAATCCTTTGGCTATAGCATGGTTGATGCAGCCTAGCAGGTGGACTCACTAGACCCACGCTGACAGCAGGGTGGACATGCTGTCACAAGGACTAGGTTAGGGTTTCACCTATACCAGCCCTTTGGCTTCCAGGGGCCAGCAGGGATTAGGCGAGGGTCCTTAAAGAGCAGTCAGGCGAAGCTGAGTAGCAAGCCAAGGTCAGGGCAGGCAGCAACCAAGTGGTATCGAGGTTCAGGCAGAGATCAGGCAGCTTTGAGGTCTAGGCAGAGACTGGAACAAATGGAGAACAGGCGGAGGTCAGGGAAGGTGACAATCTAGAAACATTGTCAGAGTCCAAGGCCAGGGTCAGAACCAAAAGACAGGCAGAGACAGATGGGCAAGACAAAGATGGAGTACTGGGGACCAAGATACGGCTTGATCAAAAAAGGGCATGGCAGGGCAAGTCATGAAGAAGCAAGGCAAGGTGGGGAAACAACAGGAAAGGCAAGCACAGAGGCAGCAATTAACAACATGCACTGCAAGAGCAGGACCACCTGTTGCTGAAGCATCTGCTATAGGGCGACTTAAATACCTAGCCACGTGATTTCATCACTAGGTGCTGGCAGTGGAGGTTCTTGCCGCAGGGCTTTTAAGAGGTGGCATGCCTAGGGAGACCCAGGGAGGAGCGGCATGGCGGCGACCTGGGATGTGGGAAGTGCAGCCGGTTGCAGGGCCAACCTGCGACCAGCCAAAATGTCAGAAAAGCATTACAATAATCAAGTGTTGATATCATTTAAGAGATTTTGTCCAACTTTGATTTAAGACTACAAGAGACTACAAGAGAAAAGGCTTCAGCTGCCGCAACATCCACAGCTGATAGAAAGCAGAACTACATTCCTGAGTTAAGGATGCAGAGAAAGTCATGTATCCACCACAAAAACTAGATTACAAATTTGCTTTGAAATAGGAATCTCAGTGCCTTCAAAGCCAAATATTGCAGTGTTATCTGCTTATGGAAATCTCTATAAGAAAACCAGGTTGGGGTTTTTTTTTATTACCGGTATTTAGCATCAGCCTATTCTCCAATAGCCAGCTTCTGACAGCTTTAAGACATTTGGATATCCTTGCAATAGCATCCACAAAAGAGGACAGAGTTGAAAATTAAAACTAGATATCTTTAGCAAATATCTGGTAACCAACATCTAAATCTGAGAACAACTGACAAAGGGAAAGATATAAATGTTAAAAAGTAATGCAGATAATGCTAACCCTGTGGCGCCCCAATTTCCAGTTTAAAAAGAGATGACCAAGACCCTCCAAACAATACACTTTGAAACCTATTAAACAAGAAGGACTTGAACTAACTCAAGACTTTAGAGGATAGTCTCACTCCTTCTAATTTGTTCAGTAAAATGGAACAATCCACCATATTGAACGTGGCAGAAATTTTAAGTAAAATTTTAAAAAAAAATTGTTCCATTATCAACACTGCACAATAGATGTCAAAGTTAGACAGCAATGATGTTTCAGTACTACTCTAACACCAGACTGAAAATTACCTAGAAAATTCTGATCTTTAATATAAGTATTGAGTTGTTTCAACACTGCCTTTTCAAACACTTTAGCTAAGAAAGTCAGTGAAGAAATAGGTTGATAATTGGCAAGCTCCACAAGATCCAGATTATTTTTCTGCAATATTGGCTGCACAGAGGCTATTTTTAATAAATAAGGTACATGACCTTCAAATCATTGATGCATTTACAAAACCTGCTAAAAAGGCACCCAGATCATCCTTCAAAACTTTTATCAGCTCATTAGAGCACTAATTCAATGGGCAAAAAGAATTATATAAGTTACCCACAATCTTCACCACCTCATACACTGACACTTCAAAATGTTCCCAATTACACTCCTTAGACAAACAACAATCTGTAAAACACACTGGACAATCCTTAAAACTCTTCACCAGTAAGCGCATTTTTTCATCAAAAAATTCAGCGAAGGCTAATAATACTATGTGCTATGCACCCTTCGCTTGACAGGAGCTACTACATAAAATCGATCCCAAGAGTGTTTGGTAGCAGCTTGAATAGGCTTTTTCTTTTATCAGCCATATCCCTATATTCAGTAACCAAATTCTGCTACAGCTCCAAGTTTAAAGGAGTCTTACCCCTGTGCCATTTACATCCACTATGATGCAAAAGTGTACCAAGGAACATATTTTCTAAAGACAGCTTATTTCTTAAGAGAGGCTATATCATCCAACACAATCTGCAGTAATTCAGTCCATTTGTTGACTGTTCAAGATTTTCAATGTTAGCAAGTCTAAGTAATTAAGAAGCCCAAAGTCCTCAGGGTCTATTCGGCCATGTTTAAACTACATTATTCCAGAGACAGTAGAGTTACAAAACGTATCACTAACCTGGACATTAAACTGAATACTTCAGTACAGGAATAATCAACATACTGCTAATCAAGCCAATATTTCCTCAAAAACACTAAATCAAAGGTTTGTCCAAGCTTACGGGTGAGCTGGTGGATTAATTGAATCTAACCCAAGGCTAACATAATATTTAAACCAAGTCACAGTAGGTAAGAAATCAGCATGTAAATTACAATGGGATGTATTAGGATTCTCTATCCCAGATAATTACAGTGGTTCTTATGATGATCTCTTCTGCCTACATTCCAAGCAAAATTTGAAACTGTTGGCATTCTTTCCAGACATTGTATAAAAAATTGATGAACCAAATCAAAGCAAGTCATTTTGACAGAGAAGATGATGACCTGAGTAAAACAAAAAACACAACCGGAAGGGCCTGGCAGGAGCTGTGGCCCGAAGCAGATTCACAGACTGTCAAAAAAAAGACACAAAACGTGAAGAAACCTAACAAGATGGGCTAAGGGGCAAATAAACACTGAGGCACACTGATTCTGAAGGAAACTACTAAAAAAGCAAATTACTCCTTCAAGACAGTTGACGTAGAGAACCAATGATACTGAAAATGTATCTGTTTACCTTGCAAAAAAAAAACCCCCAAAACCCAAACTGAGGCACACCGAATGATGTGATACGCAGGAATTGCTGCTTATGCCCAAAGGTGTCTTTTCAATAAATTCTTGGAAAATTCTGGAATATATTCAGTATGGAATGGTGGCAATATTCACCCAGGTGTGTGATGGTTTAGCCACTTAACTTCAATGAAGATTCCAGTCCTAGATAGTAGTAGTGTGATTGTATCAGGCTTTCAACAAGGTTGGGGAAAACATTGACTATGGCTAAAACACAATCATCAAAGAGCAAGGGGAAACTAGATGTTTTAGACAACAATCTAATTTTGGTGCCCATGTGGATAATTCAAAACTTGGTAGTAAAGCATGGAAGAGATTTGGGCATTGGATTAACTACTGGGCTTGTGAAAATCACAGAGTAAGGCATCAAGAAGTGAAATGGCCTCTCAGTGGAATTGGTAGAGGCCAGTACAGTAGCAAAATGTGTACATACTTGAAACAGATACGGAAGGCAGTAGTAGAAAAAGGAATAAGAAGTTGCATAAAAGACATGGTAAGGGGGGTTGGGGGTTGTAGGGGGTGGGGTGAATATAGGAACGCATATGCTCATAAGGATGTGCATTCATTGCTCCATTCTGCCACCATTTACTAGGTTACTAGTTTGCTCATGTTCATCATTTTGTTGAGGGTTGTATATTAGTTCACTGACTTATTAATCTACTGTAAATGCTTCAATAACAGTAATAAAAAAGATTTTTCCATCATATATGGGGAACACATTTTTCAAAGCAATCTGTGTAAAAACAAATTAACACAAGCATTGCTTATGCAAAACGGCCCCATACATGCATATGTGGACTGCGCGTGAGCAATGCAATTTTTAAGAAGCCAGAAAGTTGAGTAAGAGAGAGAGACACACACACACACACACAATATGACACTCTATATATCTCCCACTGTAAGAGGGGCACTTTCAACTCAAGGAAGGTTTAGGGGAGAGCGGTATTACATTGGTCTGCTTAGGGTGCAAGGATCTGTAGCCCCTTGTTACTCTGCATCCCCTCCCCAAACCCACCCTGAGTTGAAAGTGCCCCTCTGGTCACTTTTGTGAGCACGTTATTAAAATGTGCACGTAAAATGCCCCTTTCTCTGGTCACTTGTATGACTATCTCTCTCTCTCTGGTCACTTGTGTGAGAATGTTATTAAAATATGCACGTAAAGGCTGCACACATGTGGGAGGGATATTTTAAATGATAAGCCGATTTGGGCGCACGTGTGCTCCTTTTAAAATTTACCTGTTAGACTTTCCTATCTGACAATTGTCCTCCTCTAGAAAGCTAGAAGTATGTTCAGGTTTCCATAGCACATGCACTTTTGGCCAGATTGTGAGGAGGCATTCCTGGTAAGAAAATAGTGCATATTCATGACATTTTCAATAAAGCGCACACTATTTTACTCCTTTCTGTCAACTGCAGAAAACAGCAGGTGCAAAGTACACTGTTGGTTTTAGTGTGCATGCTCTATGCTTTTTTTTCAAGTTGATTGCAAGGTGCATATGCTAAAAATTCACACATCATTGACAAGATGGCACTATTACATGATTTAATGGTGGGAATCAGTTACTCCGTTTTGTACTGTCAGGAGAGTGACAGGCTCCCAGGTCCTTTTATTCTTGGTGCAGCACTCACATCCCAGATAAGCTGTTTTTTTTTCCCTTCAAATATTGCTATGGCTAAAAATTTGGAGCTTGTTTCTTTAAATAATTCTTTCAAAAGAAAGACATTTTTTCTTTATCTCAGATGTTTACAGTCTGATTATTTTTCTCCAAGAAACTCATTTGGACTATAAAGAGACATTCAAACTTCTATTATGGGGTTTTAGATCATCGCATTTTCCCCTGCAATTGGGAAGAAAAATGGAGTTGTGATACTTTCTGAGAAATCCCTGGGTGATTAAAATACTTTCATAAGAATCAGACAATGCCTAGAGATGGGTTAAAGTTTTAACAGAGCTGGATGGGTTCAAACTGATGTTGAATTTACATGCATCTACTGCAGATGGCCTTGAATTTTTTTTAAATTTGGTTTCAGCTCTTGTTGAACAAGGGGGAATCTAAAATCTGGATAAAGAAAACTAAATCATGGACAGTTTTATATTCTATGATTGATGAACTTGGCTTGGCGGACCCCTGGTGTTTATAAAACCCTTCAGACTGTGAATTTACTTTCTCTCTCCCCCTCATCATTCATATTCTAGAACAGATTGTTTTCTTTTCTTTCTTATTACCTCAAATACTTGCCATTAATATAGAGAACATTCTGATTATTGCTCTGGGAATAAACATAACAATATTGTGGGTGTATAGCTTCTCCATGTTGAAGAGAATACTTGATAAGTTTCTCTTTTATAAAAAATCAGATCATCTTAGGCTGTGGCTCTGTTTCCCTTCTCAGGGGCAGCATATCATCATGGCTGTCCCCTGAGTTTTCTGTTTAAGCCTTATGCTCTCCATGGAGTTTCTTTTCACTCTCCCTGTCCCTTTTGTAATGTTTATGCCGCTTTATTTAAGTTTCTGAGTGCCCAATAACTAGGGATTCAGGTATTTCTGTTTTCTGTCTAACATCAATGGGAGAGGTTATTTTCACTGAGAAGGAACCTGTAGACCATCAGTCTCCAGAGAAGGGATGACTTTCAGCCATCCAGAAATGAAGAAGGAAAGAGGGGAGAGAAAGGAGTTGGGATGGACTCTTAAAGGGGCCTAAGAACATCTACTGGAAATTGGGAGGAGAATAATTGATGCCATTCAGCTACTGTGAAGTCAACTAAGGAGTTCAAAGGAGAACATTGCATGGAGAAGTAGGAAATAAATGACTAACTTGAAGAACATCTTTAATATTTCACCTACACTGGAAGGGAAGTATAAAGCTTACCTTAAACTAGAGACTGAATCAATTAGCTTTACCGTCTGAACCTTAAACAAGACTTTCTGAAGTCACAAATTTATTAAAGACCTTAAATGTACATCTTGACATCAAAGTACTGCTATAAAGATCATGTCATCATCTGTTTTATTTACCAGTAAAATTAATATAGGAAAACAAAGCCACCTTTCACTGTGCTTTTCATTGCAAAGTGACTTTAGCACTTATCAGTGCAGTGTACATGAACTGAGAATTAAGAGCCTTGAAAGTTACCTTCCCCCTGCTCATGAACTCCAGAAGCTTAAGACACGTTAACATTATGAAACGTTTACTATCTGAAACTGTGATTTGAGATATGTCCGCTGGTATCATTATCCAGGTACAACCAGCCCAGGGGGTTATATATTTTTCTTGGGAGGATTCCCAAAATTGCAACCGCCCTGGAGATTTAACTCTGGGTTTCTGGTTAATGAAGATTTCTTACAACTTATCAAAGATTCATGTGAGGATTATTTTACCTGCAATGCAGCCGATGTTTCTCCTACTGTATGCTGGTGAGATGCTTTTAAAGCTATAATTAGAGGCATTCAGGGCGATACAGTAAAAGGCGTTGAACTGAGCGCACTGATTTACCTGTGGGTGGACGCGTGTTTTTGACGCACGTCCACTACCCGTTATAAAGCGGTTTAGTGCACTGAAAATGCGCATCCAAACCCCCCCACCCCTCCCGAAACTAATAGCGTTCATCACATGCAAATGCATGTTGATGAGGCTATTAGTTAGGCACCCTGGATACTGAAAAAAAAAATGTGCAGCCAAGCTCAGAAATAAATGCCTGCCCAGCCCAAAAAAGTGTACAGAAAAGCAGAAAATACTGCTTTTCTGTACACCCTCTGACTTAGTATCCTAGCGATATTAAGTCAGAGGAACCAAAAATATATAAAAATTAAATAAATAAAGTTAAAAAAAAAATGTGCCAGCAGGTCAGGTTAGGAAAACGGAAGCTCAATTATACCGGCGTCCATTTTACTAACCCATGGCTGTCAGCGGGTTCAGAAAACCGACGCTCGTAAAATTGAGCATCGGTTTCTTGAACCTGCTGACAGCCACCTCTCCTGGGTTTCTGCTGCAAGGAGGTGCTAGGGATGCACTAATGTCCCTAGCACCTCCTTTTTAGTGCGAGCCCACATTTAAATACAGAATCGCGTGCCCAGAAGAGGTGGCTGGGTGTGCGTTGGGAGAGCGGGCGCTCAACACTTGAGCACCCATTTTCCTGCAAACCTTACTGAATTAAGTCAAAGAAAGGAACAGAAAATTAGAATCTCTGTAAAATGATATTAAGGTTTTAGAGACAATATCGAGTCAATTTTCAAAGAGTTTAGGATCCTACATCGGCCCTATTGAACATTTACTAGGACTGAGTGCTTACATTTAGGGTCCTAGCTTCATTAGGCTCCTAAATTTAGGATCCTATAAAGTGGGTGTCTACAAGGGTGGAGTTAGGGCATGGAAAAGTTAGGAGCTTAGCACTGATTTTCAGAACTAGGCACCTAATTTAGGGTCCAAATTGAGGCAAATAAATAGCAGGTCTAACTTTAGAGGTCTAACTTTTAAGCTCCTAAATTTATGTGAATTTCAACCATCTAATCATACCGACTTTCAACTGAACTCCCAATTGCTTACCCCATAATCCACCCTTTCCCCCCATTCCTTCTTCCCCTCCCCCTCTTTCCTCATATCATCTCATTCTGGACTCGATATCCATTTCGCTAATACTGTTTAATGATTCAAATGTTTCCATACTACTATACCCATTTGTTAAGAATCTGTTTACCGTTCTTACTAATGTTCAGTTACAAGATATTGTATACCTTTGAAAACCGTTATGATGGCTCAACCGAATAACGGTATATAAAACTCATCAAATAAAATAAAAACTTAAAGGTGAATTTTAAAAGGCCGACACGTTTCAAAACTGGGAGAATTGTGAATATGTCAGGTCGGCATGCGCTGAGCGGATTTTAAAAGGCGTCCGCATACATGTGCATCTCCTGCGGTGCGCAAAACTAACAATTTCCCCAAAAAGGGTGGGGCATGGGCGTTCCTGGATATCACTTTCAAATTGTTGCGTAACTACTTACTTGCACAAATGCAAGCCGGAGTCCCCTGCCATGTAACTTTACTTTTGCTATGGATGGCGTGTAAGTCATAACATTAAAAAATCTAGGCATGTCAGCAGGGTTTTAAGGGTCAGGGTTACCAGGGGAAAAGGGAGGCTATTAAACTAGGAGGGTTTGGAAGTCCTATCCCTTGCCTGGGCGAACTGGGAACTGGTAATGACATCAGTGCCCAGGTCTATTAAAATTCCCCCACTTGCGTGATAGAAGTGGCATTTGTGCGTGCCCGCTTAAAACTGGGCGCACATGTGCGCACAGCAGTGGCTATTTTATAATACGCGCACATATACGCGAAAATGTTATAGAATAGCTGCAACCATGGGCGCGAGCTGGCAAATGTGTGCTCGTGCGCCTGTTGAAAAGTTACTGTCTCTGAAACTTAAGTTCGGCTAAAAATAGGTGGCTAACTCAGGGACATAATTTGGAGTCCTAAGTATTGGAGCTCAGCTTTCTTTTTTTTTTAATATATGCCCCTATATTTATATTCTATACATTCACAGACAGCAAGTAGGTGCTTGCTTTTTAGTCGACAATCACGACTTTATGCTGAAAACAATAAATCTGGCATACTTTTAGCTCAATATGTAAAAGGTATGAAACATAGACTGAGGGTTGGTGCTATTATGTCTTCAGATGGCCACTATTTGTCTAAGGACCAAGATATCTTACATCAATTTAAGAATTATTATTACCAGTTATATTCATCTGAGACTTCTCTATCCCATGATCAGTTTGGACAGTTTTTGGATCGATTAGAACACCCTTGCCTTTCTGAGGTACAGTGTGACCTTTTGGAATAGATATTATAGGAAAAATAACTAAGGCTATCACATCTCTTTCACCTAATAAATCCCCAAGTCAAGATGGATTCTCAATGGCATTCTATTTGGCCTTTTAAAGAACTAGCTCCTAAATTGTAAGGCTTACATAATGGATTTCTGCAAGCTGGTCTTGCAAAAGTCTCCTTCAGTGAGGCTAGAGTTCTTGTGACCTTGAGCAAAACCACATATATGCAAAATTATCACCCTTCCTTTCTTATTAATGTGGTTTATAAAATATTTGTTTAGATTCCAACATGGAGACTAGCAAGACTAATGGATTGTGTGGTACACAAGGATCAAACTGGATTCATGTCTGGGAGAGTGACCTCTGATATTGCCAGATTGTTTTGCAATATCCTCTCTTTTAACAAAAAGACATGAAGATCCTTTGTTGGCCCTATTTATTATTTTCTTTAAAATAATTTATAGCCTCCAAATTTATAGCCTCCAAAATTCGGGGCAGGGTACAAAGTTATATACATAATCTTTGGATGCAGAAAAGGCTTTCAATGGGATAGATTGGAAGTATCTTTTTTTTGTTTAGATTTGGCCCTAAATTTATTAGTATGGTCAAATTGCTATATTCTTACAGCTAGGTTGTTTATTAATGGGTTTGTTCAGTTATGTTTCAGCTGCAAAGAGTAACGAGACAAAGTTGTCCTCTTTCTCTGTCATTATTTAATTTGGCTTTAGAATCCCTGGTAATTGCTATTCGACATGCACAAGAAATTAAGGGGGTCATTTTCTATTGCTCATCGCGTGCGATAAGCGGCTATCGCACACGAAAAGTCCCTTTTCGTGTGCGATAGCTTGCGGGGGCGGAGTCGGAGTGGAGTTGGTTAGAATGGTGAATCCAGGAGTGGAGTGCGTTAGAATGGTGAATCCAGGCCTAAAAGTGTTAAATATAGAAATCTGGAAAATAAATTGTGCTAGCTATATTTCTGTAGATTTAATATTGCCCCTTCTAGAGATTATTGAATGATTTTCTTTTATCTCTGGATATAAGGGAACTGGGCAAAATCCACTGTTATGCCTCTTAATAAATATGTAATTAGAAATGATTTAACAGATTATCTTTTCTATTGGGCTGCTCCCACTATTTCCTGCCTTAGGGTTTGGTTTGGGGCCTCCTTGGAAGAGACAGTGTTTAAGGACACTGAAACGTTGACAGATATTGTTAATGACATGCTTACCTGTTATACTTATCATGGTGGGGAAGATTAGAGAAATTGCAAGAGAGACCTCTTACATACATTACCAACACTAATACTGAAATGTGTATAAAACACCAGTAAAAATATATGAGAGAGGTACAAAAATACAATATAAGTTTTTTTTTATTAGTGTTGTTACATACTGTTTTAACAAGATATAATAAATGTATAGAGAAAAATATACTTGGAAAAATAATCAACAATATCTCTTTTTAACAATGAAACACTAGTACCATCATCACCATGGGCTCATACTGGTTGATTTTAAAAGCCCTACGCGCGCCAAAGCCAGGAGACACGCACATGGCTCAGGCTGGTGAAAGCCGCGTGGATTTGAAAACCAGTGCGGGTACGCGAGTATCTCCCGGTACGTGCATAAAACGTTTTCTCACCAATAGGGGAGGGCCGTGGGCATGGTCTGGATGGAGCATAGACAGGACATGGGCGGGCCGGGTCCGTAGTATAAATCCAGTGCATAAATATTTGCGCGCACAAGCGCTCACCGGGGTCCCCTACCACGTGACTTTACTTCTGTTTCGGGCGGCTTGTAAGTCGTGTAACAAAAAAAATGTGCTGGTCAGAGGGGTTTCAAGGGTCGGGGGTGAAAGGTGAGGCAAGTTAGCTAGGGGGTTTAGGAAATCCTCTCCTTTACTAGGATGAATTGGGGGTGAACTGGGAAAACGGACCTACTGCATCACCACGGGTCCCTATTCCCCCACTTACATACTTGAGACGGCATTTGCGCGCATATGTGTATCTTATAAAATTGGCGCATCCATGTGTGTGCATGCGCGTGGGCCTTAAATTTTACTTAAGCAAAATTACTAAATTTTGCTTAAGCAAAACTACTTTGTAACAAGTAGTTACAAAGCCCTACTTTTAATCATTAGTCCCAGCTTATGATATACTTTTTTAATTGTTTGCAAATAAAATAAGCAAATGTTAAATGCTGGATATGGTTTATCTCTTTTTAAATTTGAACATGAATGCTGAATCTCTGGACACAACCAAAGGCTGTTGCAGCAATTGCTGCCGTTCCAACAATCACCAAAGCAAAACACTTATCTGTGGCAAAATGCAAGCCCCCAAGAAGAAGTCCCAACATGAGCCATGTCTCGGAAAGGTCTTCTCTCTTCCTGCTTCAGGGGAAACTTTGAAAGTGCTACCAAGCCAGTGTGCAGTAACTGATGACAGCATTTATCCTGCGTGTGCCATGTTGTTTGCAACACTGCAAGTGCAAACACCATGGCACATGCTGGATAAACAATGTCTGGATAAACCCTCTGCTTCACCTAAAATGTGCGTGAATAAACAAGCCCCTGAGTATCTCTCTCAACATCTTTTCTCTACACTCCCACTAGAGAACTCTGATCCTCTCAAATGGCTCTTCTCGCCTCCCTGTCTCTAGCTTCAGCTAGACCATACTGTACTAGATTTTGTACCTTCAGTTGTTATGCTCCAATAATTTGTAACAAGGTACTGCTACCCCTATGCCTCAAGCCGTACTTACCTCATTTTTAGGAAAAAAGCTAAGGCATAGCTCTTTGGCCACATATTCCCTTAGAACATTATGGCAGAGGCACTCATTCTTTCTAACCTGTCTGCCTAAACCATCAAGAAAGGACTATAAGTTATACAGCCTGAGCTCTCAATGCGACCCACTCTAAATTTGATTCAACTGTGATTTCAAATGACTTTCGACCAATGTACTATAACTGCTGAGTAAAAAATGGTTTTGTAATCTGCCTTGAGGCCACTAGTGGAAAAGGTAGAATATCAAATGTCTATAAATAAATAAGCGCTGGAGGGTCTAGATGAAATGTTGGAGGTATTGGCAAACTGTGATTCCAAGTTTGTGCAGAAGCATTTTCAGAAGTGGGGTATACTCATGCTTTATAAAATACCTGCCTGCGCATAAAGGGGTAGATTTTCTAAAGCTGCACGCAGGCACGCGTGCATGTTATAAAATTGGGGGCCGGCGCGCGCAAAGGGGTACACAATTGTGCACCCTGCATGCACCGACGCCCATGGCCTTCCCCAGTTCCCTCCCAAGACGCTCCAATATCGGAGAGTCCTGGGAGGGAACTTCCCAATCCCATACCCTAACCTCCCTTCCCCTAACCAACCCGCCCCCTATCCCTGTCCTAATCCCCCCCCCAAAAAATTATTTTACCTGCTGCGCCAGTCATGCATGTATCTCCCAGATGTGACGCATGTAGGACTTTTAAAATTTGCCCTATTGTATTTCAATGTGTGCATTTTCAAAGGTGTTTCATGCGTAAAAATAGCATAAACACACAAGTACCATGCATGCCATTATATGCTATTTTATAAACATCAAGAGTATGTACATATTTTCAGTTTCGCGCATACATTTTACCATGGAAAAAACGGGTGTTTTAGGGCAAAGAAAGCGTGGTAATTGCTATTTTATAAGAAAGATACACATATACATTACAGAATGTATTCATACATTTTTACACCTGCTAATAAATTTGTGGAAGTGAAACTGGATTTTTTTGTCTGCAATTTTTAGATGGGAGGTTTAGGTGAACTGGTCTGGGATCAGGATGAAATGCTAGAGGGTGTAAGTGAACTAGTAAACTGGTGTAGCTATTGGCAAACTGGTGATTCCAAGTATGAGTGCAAGTATTTTCAAATGGTATACATGCATACTTTATAAAATACATGCCTCCCCATTTAATTCTGGGTGTTCATTTGAACAGAGTCACAATTATTTTGCTTGTTTATAAAATGAGTAGAGAAAGTGTGCATTTTTTTTGCACTAGAAATATGTGTGTGTACTAAAACATGTGCATGTATTTTCAGAGCAGAAGTAACCGGTATTAAATAAACTGTTCAGCTTATACCGCACAGTTTATAAAATACTTGAATTAATCTTTGCAAGTCCATTTACACATGCAAATGCTGTACCATGAATAGGTTTGAAAGTCAAGCTCATTGTTATAATAATCAGGGCTGAATTAAGGGGCGGCCAAAAGGGCACAGAAACCTATCCAGTGACTGAAGATTCGAGGAGTCTGTGGGGCCGCCCCAATCCGCTGATGGACAAAGATCGAAGGAGGCCGGCAAGGCAGACAAAAACCTGCTGGCAATCGAAGATTGAAGCAGGCCATGCGGCTACCCAGCGGACCCCAACCTGCCGGAGGCCAAGAGCCGCCTGGTGGATCCCAAGCTGCCGGTGGTCAAAGATCAAAGAAAGATGCAGGGGCCACCTGGCGGAACCCACCCCGCCAGCAGCCGAAGATCAAGGGAGGTCTGGGGGGGGGGGGCGGGGGCCACCTGGCAGACCCCAACTTGCCAATGACCAAAGATCAAGGAAAGCCGCAGAGCTGCACGTTGCACCCTAACTCGCTGGCAGCCAGGATGAGGATGAGGCTCTGGGCTGCGCGGCTGAAATGGAAGGCCCAGGGCTGCTGGCGGATCCCAACCAAAGAAGAGTTGGAGATGCAGGGATGTTTGAGTATTTATATGAGAGAGAGAGCATGTATGTGTTTGAGCATGTGTGAGAGAGAAAGTGTGTGTGTGTGTATGTATCTCTGTCTGACAGAGAGTGACTGTGTGTGTGTGTGTCTGAGACAGAGTGACTGTTATGTATCTGAGAGTCTGAGAGAAAGTGAGTGTAATTTTCTCTGTCTGAGAAACCATGTGTGTGTGTGAGTCTGTCTCTGTGTCTGAGAAAGAGTGTGTGTGTCTCTGCCACTGAGAAAAAGTGATTGTCTGACTGTGTGTGACTGTGTCTAATGGAGAGTGACTGTATATATGTGTGTCTGTTTTTGTGTGTGTGAGAGTAAGTCCTTCTGTGTCTGAGAAAGAGTGGCTGTATGTGTATCTGTGCCTCTGAGACAGTGACTGTGTTTGTGTGTCTCTGAGAGAGAGTGACTATGTGTGTGTGTGTGTCTGAGACAGAGTGACTGTTATGTATCTGATAGTCTGAGAGAAAGTGAGTGTGATTTTCTCTGTCTGAGAGACCATGTGTGTGTGTGAGTCTGTCTCTGTGTCTGAGAAAGAGTATGTGTGTCTCTGCCACTGAGAAAAAGTGATTGATTGTCTGTGTGTGACTGTGTCTAATGGAGAGTGACTGTATATATGTGTGTCTGTTTTTGTGTGTGTGAGAGTAAGTCCTTCTGTGTCTGAGAAAGAGTGGCTGTATGTGTATCTGTGCCTTTGAGACAGTGACTGTGTTTGTGTGTCTCTGAGAGAGAGAGTGACTATGTGTGTGTGTCTGTGGAAAATGTAATGTAATGCTCAGTGCATATAATAAATCCCTTATTTTGAATTTAAAGAAAGAAGCAACATTTTCCTGTTTGGAGTGGGAATTTTGTGGGGAGAGGAGTTGTTGCTCCAAATTATTAGCCTGCTCTAGCCACCAGCATGTCCGTCTGGCCCTAATTATTATCTGAGTAAAATATGTGTGTGTAATATTATTTATTTATTTAGCATTTTTATATACTGAAGTTCATGTAACAGGTTACAAATCACCTCGGTTTACATTATAACAATATGATAAAATGAGTAGAGAAAGTATGTGTGTTCCTGCATTACAAATACACGCATGTACTGAAACATACGCACATACTTTTAGGGAAGAAATACATGGTATTTTATGTGTGCAGCTCCCACCACACAGTTTATAAAACACTAGCATAAATCTAAATGGGAGCACGGGCCCACTTTTGCACACAAATGGTGTTCTGTGCTACAGGTTTGAAAGTTGGGCTCTAAAAAGACCAAAAATTAAAAAATAATGTTGCAGCTTTTGAGACCTCATAGGCCTGTTATTCACATGTCATCTACTTATTTTAAAAATCCAAATAAAACAAATCAACATTACTACAAAATGAAATACGGATGTAGAAGGACTTATTTAAATCATTTCAAACTAAAGCCTTGGGATTATTCATTGTGTTACCTAGCAGGACAGGAGACAAAGTTTCTGGATCAGACTAATACTCACAAAGCACTGGTTGAAACGTCCTCCCCTTTGTTTGGCAGTGCTCTTTGATGAAGAGAGATTTTGGAGAAAACCAGTACATACTGGAAGTGACTTATGACAGCAACCATCTGAGGGTTAGCTAGGACATATCCAGGGAGAAGGACCCTTAATGGGAAGGAGGTTTAAAGAAAAAGCAAATGTTGCTTACCTGTAACAGGTGTTCTCACAGGACAGCAAGATGTTAGTCCTCACATATGGGTGACATCATAGGATGGAGCCCAATCACGGAATGCTTTTGCCAAAGTTTCTAGAACTTTGACTGGCACCTACTGGGCATGCCCAGCATGGCACTAAACCTGCAGCCAGCAGGGGTCCCTCTTCAGTCTTGTTTAAAGCTACAGGAAGTGCCAAAAAATAAAATAAGAAAACAAACCCAGCACCGTGGGGTGGTGGGCGTGTTTCATGAGGACTAACATCCTGCTGTCCTGTGAGAACACCTGTTACAGGTAAACAACATTTGCTTTCTCACAGGACAAGCAGGATGGTAGTCCTCACATATGGGTGAGTACCGAGCTGAGGATGTCCGAGAAATGCACCAAATGTACCCAAGATGTGCAATAGGCACAAGTATTGGGGAGGAATTTGGTAGCGGGCATCCTGAACCCTAACAGGCAGGCGGAAGGGTGCGGGTACGTCACGTTGTAAAAAGGTTGTGCAAGACAGATTGGACGAAGATGGAATCTTGTCTTCCGGCCTTGTCTAAGCAATAATGGGCTATAAAGGTATGGAGCGAACTCCAGGTAGCAGCCCTGCAAATGTCACGAAGCGGCACCGAGCGTAGGTGTGCTACTGAAGTCGCCTTGGCCCTCACAGTGTGGCTTAACATGGTCTTGAAGTGGAATGCCTGCTTGCTGATAGCAAAAGGATATGCAGTCTGCTAACCAGGAGGAGAGAGTCTGCTTACCCACAGGCTGCCCCAATTTGGTGGAATGGAAAGAGACAAACAATTGAGTGCTTTTCCTGTGGGCAGCTGTACAGTCTAGATAGAATGCTAGAGCGCATTTACAATCAAGGGTATGCAGAGCCTGTTCTCCTGGATTGGAGTGAGGCCTAGGAAAGAAGGTAGGTAGTATAATGGATTGATTAATGTGAAACTCCGATACTACCTTAGGTAAGAACTTAGGGTGAGTGCGGAGTACTGCCGGGTCCTGCAGAAGTTTAGTGTAAGGCAGATAGGTAACTAGGGCCTGTAACTCATTAACTCTGCGAGCAGATGTTATTGCCAAAAGAAAAATCACTTTCCATGTGAGATAGCGAAGATCACAGGCTTGGAGAGGCTCGAATGGTGGTTTCATGAGCCTTCCTAAAACCAGATTGAGGTCCCAAGAAGGGGTCGGAGGGTGCAGTGGAGGCTTGAAGTGAAGCAAGCCCTTCAGAAAATGTGTTACGAAGGGTTATACTGAAATAGGAATGTCCCCGACACCTTTATGGAAGGCGGCTACTGCACTGACATGCATTCTGATGGAGGTTTTTAGATCTGATTCTGACAAGTGCCAGAGATAGTCTAGAAACTTTGTGGTGGAACAGATAAAGGGATCAAGGGATTGAGAAGAACACCATGATGTAAAACCTGTTTCATTTGTAAATATAAGATTTTCTTGTGGAAGGCATCCGTGAAGCAATCAGGACATGGGAAACTGTCTCCGAAAGGTTAAGTGGCTGAAGAATTGACCTTTCAACATCCAGGCCGTCAGAGACAAGGCCTGAAGATTGGGTGGCGTAGGCACCCATTGTTCTGAGTGATCAGAAGCAGGTCCTTTCCCAAGAGAATGTGGCTGCGAATGGAGAGGTCCTGAAGAATTGGAAACCACACCTGGCGAGGCCAGTGAGGTGCTATCAGGATCATGCATTCCTTGTCCTGACGTAACTTCACGAGAGTCTTCGAGAGAAGTGGAAGTTGAGGGAATGCATATAGGATACCGGTTGCCCATGAGAGGGAGAACGCATCTCTTGGCTGAGAGTGTTGGCTGCGAGTGAGAGAGCAAAAGTTCTCTACTTTGCAGCTCTGAGGTGACGCAAAGAGGTCTATGTGGGGGTAACCCCAACGTTGGAATACTGAGTCCGCTACAGTGGGGTCGAGGGACCACTCGTGTGGTTGAAAGGCGCGACTCAGCTTGTCTGCCAACACATTGTCCACGCCCGGTAAGTAGGTGGCCCTGAGGTACATCGAATGGGAGAGGGCCTCCGCCCATATCTGCGTAGCCTCCTGACACAGTAGGTAAGAGCCCGTTCCTCCCTGTTTGTTGATGTACCACATGGCCACCTGGTTGTCCATCTGAATGAGGATGACCGGTTGGAAAGGTGATCCTGAAATACCCTGAGAGCATATCTGATTGCTCGAAGCTCCAGAAAATTGATTTGGTGTTTGGCTTCCTCTGGAAACCAAGTCCCTTGTGTCTGCAAATCGGCGACATGGGCTCCCCAGCCAAGGTTGGAAGCATCGGTAGTGAGAATTATTTGAGGGTCTGGAGCCTGGAAGGGCAGGCCTCGAAGGAGATTGATCTGATTTTGCCACCAGGCTAGAGACTTACGAAGTGAGTCGGTGATGTGGACAGTGGTCGATAGAGGTTGGATGGACTGAGTCCATTGTGATCTTAGAGTCCACTGTATGACTCTCATGGCCAAGTGGGCCATTGGGGTACCCTGTACTGAGGACGCTATGTGACCTAGCAGGATGAGGAAGTGGCGTGCAGTTGTGCGTTGCTGAGACTGTAGCTGGTGTGCGAGAGAGATGAGAGTGAGAGCTCAATATCGAGGCAGAAATGCCTTTGCCTGCAAGGTGTCCAAGTCTGCCCCAATGAATGATAAAGTTTGAGATGGGACTAAGCAGGATTTTGCATAGTTGACGAGAAATCCTAGCGAAGTCAGAGTGTGTAAAGTAAGACATAGGGACGACACAGCAGCCTGCTGAGTGGGAGCCCTGATCAACCAATCGTCTAGTAGACGTGAACACTTTGAGTCCTGGGGAAGGCTGCTACTATTACGAGGCACTTGGTGAAGACTCATGGTGCAGATGCCAGGCGAATGGTAGCACGCGGTACTGGGGCCTACCAGAAATCTCAGGAACCTGCGATGAGATGGAGTTATCGCAATGTGTGTATACGTGTCTTGGAGACTGAGAGAGCAGAGCCAGTCTCCTTTTTGCAGAAGAGTAATGAGGGAACCCAATGTTACCATCTTGAACTTTTCTCGGTGGAGGTACTTGTTGAGAGCACGTAGGTCCAAAATTGGATGAACGCTGCCTGATTTTTTGGGGATTAGAAAGTACCGGAAATAGAATCCTAGGCCTTATTGGGAGTAGGGCAATGGTTCTATTGCTCTGGACTGGAGGAGGATGGAGACCTCCTGCTCCAGGAGAAGTGAGTGGTCGGATGTTCGCCACGTCCGTAGAGGTGGGGAGTCCAATGGGATGGAGAGAAAGTTCAGGTGATAATCTTGAGAGATTATGGCAAGGACCCACTGGTCTGAGGTGATTGTGTGCCACCTGTTGTTGAAATGGCACAATTGACCTCCCACTCATATCTGAGGCGGTGAAAACTGGCTGCTTCTCTCTATGCAAGAGTCAAAAGCCGGAAGCAGGGCCCGGCTGAGGAGCTACCTGCAGCTTTTATTTCCGCGGTTGACGAGACTGGGCCTTTTGGAAAGGTCTCGTGGAACGAGTCCTAGACTGTGGAGGTTAGGACTTCTTTGGACGGAAGAATGACTTTTTAGTATCCTTCCTGAAAGGCTGTTTGGAGGAATACTCAGAGGGCATCAGAGAGAGCTGGCGAAGGGTCTCATGATGGTCCTTGAGTTCCGCCACCGTCCGCTGAATCTGTTCGCCAAACAGATTGTCGCCTATGCAGGGCAGATCAGATAATCTGTCTTGTACTTCAGGACACAAGTCCGATGACTTAAGCCAGGCCTATCTTCTTGTCGAAATAACAGTTTCAGATACCCTGGAAGCAGTGTCGAAGATATAAGAGGATCTAATTTCATGCTTCCCTGCTCGAAGCCCTTGTGTACCAGGGCTTGAAGCTGAACCTGGAATTGCTGAGGTAGGGAGTCTGCAAAGTCCTGTATCTGCTTGAATAAGACCCTGTTGTACTGGATCATATACAGCTGGTAAGAGGCAATCTGGGAGATAAGCATTGATCCTTGAAAGACACGCCAGCCAATGGCATCCAGGAATTTCTTCTCCTTACCTGGGGGAAAGGAAGAGTGGGATTCTGATCTTTTTGCCCTCTTTTGGGCCGATTCTACAACCACAAATTGGTGATGCAGCTGAGGTTTCTGGAATCCTGGGGCTGACTGGACCAATTAAGTGGTATCAGCTTTCCTGTTGACTGGAGCAACAGAACTAGGGTGTTCCCAGTTCTTTTTGAGGAGATCCAAAAGAACCTGGTGAATAGGGATGGAGGTTATTTCCTTGGGAGCATCCAGGAATTGTAACAGCTCCATCATTTGATGCCTATCATCTTGCTCAGTCTGTAATTGGAAGGGAATCAATTCAGAAATTTCCTTCACAAAATTTATGAAGGACAAGTCCTCTGGAGGAGAACGCTTCCTACTTTCAGTAGGAGAAGGTGGCGATGGTAAATCATCGGTGTCTTGAGATGAATCGTCAGTCCATGTGTCATAGGGATTGGCACCTGTCCCTGTAGGAACCTGAGAAGGACGGGACGATGGTATTCCTGAAGGTCCTGGTCTAGGATCTGAAGGCATCGAGATAAGTACTGGAGGCACTGATGAAGGCATGGAGATCACCGGTGCAGGCATCGAGGGCATCGACGGATGGATCGGTGGCGCCGATGGGCACATCGGCATCGGCAGGACTCCCGATGGAGGAATGCGGAACGGTGTTTCCCCTCCCAATGATAGGGTAAGCAGGGAAGGCACCGGAGCCATCGGTGACCCAGGATCCATCGGTGGAAAAGAAGCTATAAGCGCTTCCATCTTTGAGAGCAGCAGTGCCAATGCTGCCAGAATGGGATCGATGGTCGGTTTTGCGACCGGCGCCGATTTCAGTGCTGGGGGACCTTGGAGTCTGTGCATTGCCTTATCGATGGCCTCCTGAACCATCCGGTCCAGTTCTTCATGGAGACCTGGAGCAAGCAGCCCCAGCTCTGGAAGGGAAGAAGGAGGCAGAGGCATAGCCGGAGGGACCACCGTAAAAGGCGGAGTCGCGGCTCCCGATATCCGTCCGAGTGAGGGTTGCCTCGGTGACCCGGTCGCAGAAAGGGTCGATGCCTTTTCTGGATGGGGTTTCTTCGATGGCGACTTGGACGATGGTGAGGTCGATGCTTTTCCTTCATTGATGGTTCGAGACTTCCGGTGTCAATGCCAATGTTTCTCTCTACGATCCCCTCGGTCCTGAGGGGGCGTAGAGGTCGTCAAAGGCAGAGAAGTCGTTGACGCCGGACGGTCACCGGCCGGTGGCCGATACTGGCGTGTGGCCGATACTGGCACGAAGTGGACGGTGCCGGTTCAGACGACGTCAATACAATAGACAGAGGTGGAGTTTGAGAATGGAAGAGAAGTTCCATTTTCTCCATTCTGGCCTTGCGACCTTTTGGTGTCATTAAGGCACATTTGGTGCAAGTCAGGACATCATGCTCACACTGGAGACACATTACACAGACTTTTTGCGGGTCTGTGTAATGTGTCTGGTGCGAGTACAATCCGGGCACCGACGGAACCCCGATGCCATGGCCTTTGAAAAAATGTAGCCGCGGTATGGTCAACGGCCAATAGGCCACGAGGGCCAAACTCGATGGGAATCGACTGAAAACGGGTAAAAACTTACCGGAGTACCGCGGAGTCAAAAAATTCAAAGGAGGGACCCCTGTGGGGTATGAAAATTTTTAGTAATTCTGTGAGGAAAATTCCTGTCAGGAATCTCTGTGGATCTCCTTAACCTGCATGGCTACTGCTGCGCGGAAAAAAGAAGACTGAAGAGGGACCCCTGCTGGCTGCAGGTTTAGTGCCATGCTGAGCGTGCCCAGTAGGTGCCAGTCAAAGTTCTAGAAACTTTGACAAAAGTGTTCCGTGATTGGGCTCCATCCTATGATGTCACCCATATGTGAGGACTACCATCCTGCTTGTCCTGTGAGAAATAAGGTAATTCTAGTACAAGTCCCCTGGAGACAAAGTCAAGTGAAAGAAGGGACTGGTCAACCAGTTTGAATTGAGTGTGGAGCAGAAGTAAATGCAGTCTTCTCACAGAGCCATATAAATTCACACAAATATGATATCAACCACATTCATTTAAACACATATGAGAATTTCTCCCATATCCTAATTATAATTTGATCGGTGAGCAATTATTTAATCTTTTTCAATTGTTACATTATAACCTTAATTCAGCTAATTGTAAGAACCTAGAGAGTCTGTTAACGAACATGTGTACAGGCTGGAACTAGGTGAAGACAAAGCAGAGAACACATTTGTTCCATATAAATAACACAACTCTTTTAGCAGCAAAGCATATTCTCCATTGAATAGCTTATTTTATCTGAATTAATGGGTCAAGCCAGGGACAGGAGACAACTGGAATGAACAATTTATAATAAGTGCCTCTTCTTTTTTTTTTTTCCAGTTGAAGTGCTCTGATTTTGTGAGGCAGAATCCTTGACAAACGGAGGGCTTGCTATTTTCTTTGCCAAATGACACACTTCCAAGTTGCAGAAATCCTGCCAAATCATGCCATTAGTGCTCAGTAGCAGACAATTTATGCAGGCATTCTGGGGCCTCACTTACCAGTTTCTTTGACTGGCACAAAAATTCAGAGTTGAAATGAATGGAAATTATAGCCGTTCACCATAATCAACCAGTAACCCTTAACGGTGATTTACTTACACACTTCCTGTGGTGGAACTGCTGTCTGTGAGCAAGGAACCATTGGTCCTTTCCATGTGGGCTAGCCTAGAGGAAAGGAGACAAAGCATCGATTTGCAATGTGATATTTGTTGAACGTACACTGTCAGAAAGGTGCAATTCCTTACAACACTGTAATATGTGAACTTACTTTGTGTCAAACTACACAGCCAGCTTCCTAAAAACCTCTTAAACAACAGTGAACAGGATAACTTCGCAATTCACAGGTCTGATGCCATTTTTCTCTGCTCCCTGACAGCAATGCCCATAGAGGGAGGCATTATGAAATAGCCGAGTAGCTGCAAAGTACACGGGTATTTTTACTGCCATGCATACTCATTAGCTAATTCCCACAGAGAAACTGCCCGGCTAGTTTTCCTTCAAAAATTAGCTAGTGTAGAGTAGGTGTGCTAAAATTGGTTGCGTACTTTAGACCTATTTGTGCAGGGGGCTAAGAATAGTGCACACGCTTTTGAACATGTCAAATGCATGTGCTGCTTTTCCTCCTCTCCCCTCAACCCAAAACATGCCCTTAGGAAATGCCTATGTGCATACTTTGAACTGAACAAAAGAGGACCGTTTTCAGACAAACTAATTCATGCGGGTAAATGGCTTTGAAATAGCCCTCTTAAATCTCACTTTCTTCAATTAGACTCCAAAACTGACAATTTTTATTACAGCAAAAGTTCCCTTGTTGGGACTCCTACTGGAAAAGGAGGAGTCTGGACTTGTCCCATTATAACTGGAAAAATGATAAAGAAACAAGAAAATAACAGACAGAATTTGTGTTTGTTCCATCTCAAGCCTTCTGCACAAATAAACTAATGAATGAAATCACAGAGAGGGTCACATTTTATTTATTTAGATTTTTATATTCCGCTTTTCAGCGCTTCAAAGCGGATTACATTCAGGCACTGTAGGTATTTCCCTATCCCCAGAGGGCTTACAATCTAATTTCACCCAACCGTAATTTGAGCCTCCGCTTGGTGAATAGCAGCAGATATTCAAGGTTTGCCAAATATCAGTTGTCATAAATGGGCTTAGTGGAGGAATATTTGGGGTAGTTGAGAACATCTGTTTGGCAATGTTTGGAGAAAGCAATCTGGGATATACAGGAAGAGGAGCCACCACCTACCCTCCAATTAGCTGGCCCATGTGGTTATTCACCAAATGCTCACTCGGCTTTTATTTGTCTATTGAAGCCCCTCTATCTCAAAATATATTTACTCCAGCTTGGCAGAAGTAGCTTTCTGGGTCTCAGTTTTTGCTGTACAGTTCCCATTATCTTCTACAAGAGGAAAATTGTACAGTTCTTTTCATCCCATGGAAAACTGTGGGAGCCTAGCTGTATCACCTCTTTTCCTTTTTAACATTCTATTCACTTGGATGTTAGACAAGAGACTGTCAAAGCTCTATTTATAGGAACCTTTCTTGCTGCTTATAAACAGACAATGCTGCTTTCTCTGCAGTATGTGTCTCAGTACTGGACTGAGAGAATCAGCTGGATGAGACGGGTGTAATGCAGCAGTAGCAGTGTTGCTCCTGTTCCGGTTTCGTCGGGTCGCCATGGCAGTTTCTCGGTTAATCAATGAGCAGCAGCTGCCGCTAATACCAGCTGTTTTACAGTGGTGCAGTTGCCTCTGAGAAACAGCCGAACCATGACCACTGCTCCACCAGAGCCATTCTGTGTGCACCTTTGGGCCGCTTGTGTCATTAGGTTAACTAGCCATCTTACCGGGGCTCTCCAGGCAGCATTGTCTGCTTTGGAACTATAGGTGCTTGGGGACAGTTTGTCATCACTAGTTCATGTCTAGTTTAAGCTTATTTCTGGATTCAGTGAC
The DNA here is from genome assembly GCF_901001135.1 of Rhinatrema bivittatum. Taxonomy (NCBI): domain Eukaryota; kingdom Metazoa; phylum Chordata; class Amphibia; order Gymnophiona; family Rhinatrematidae; genus Rhinatrema; species Rhinatrema bivittatum. Next base: position 187,078,313 of record NC_042617.1, on the reverse strand, counting down.
CAGCCACTACTAAAAACATAGCCACAGGATCGAGAGTTCAGTTCAGTTCTCTTCAAGGTCTAGCAGGGTCGTCCTGTGTGGTTGTCAGCCGCCAAGGTTCTAGATCAGGGCTGGCCAACTCCAGTCCTTCAGAGCCACAAACAGGCCAGGTTTACAGGATATCCACAATGAATATGCATGAGATAGATATATATGCACTGCCTCCATTGTATGCAAACCTATTTCATTGTGGATAACCTGAAAATCTGGCCTGTGTGTGGCTCTTGAGGACTGGAGTTGGCCACCCCTGTTCTAAACTATAGTAAAATAGCAGACTCATCTCTCCAAGAGGTGCTTTTCTAACAATTAAAGGTTTAAAAAAGCTTTACTGTTGGTCCCTGGCTGTTTTAGACCTTAGGTCTCAATTTGTTTGTGCTAACGTCAGTCACTCAGGTTTCCCCACTTAGGACGTTTCTAGAGATAGGATGAGTCCTCTATAGTGTCCTCAGTCTGGATGGTCCACCTGGTAGGATGTTTTGGTCCCTAGTGATCCTGATATTCTTCCTCCCTCTATGTGCCTTCCCTAGGATTCTTCCTGCTACCTGCTCAAGCCTTGATTTTTAAGCCTTGATTTTCAAGCCTTGATTTTCAAGCCTTGATTTTTAAGCCTTGATTTTCAAGCACAGAGGGAGAACTGTTCTCCCTCTGTGCTTGAAGGGCATGGTGCTTCAACCCTCCCACACCTTGGATCTCTGATCCCAGGGACTCTTTTGGCTTATTCCAGAAGTTATTTGTATACATGTATTATTTGTCTCACTTTTTCCTGGTGCTTCACAGACTTTACATGGTCAGTTAGTCTGGTTTTCCCAATCTTTCTTCCTTGTGATTCCTCAATGAGGGAGGTACACTCCATCACAGTTTAGTTACTGGATTTTTCTTCATTATATTTTATTCTGCTTGGCCAAATAAGTGTGCCGGATAGTATAAAAATGAGGCCATGTGCTGACAGAAGTGTGGGAAAGAGTTTTGGCTTCTTGCTCTTAGTTTGTGCTGATATCATTTGTCACACATGTTCACTGTGTTTACTCCAACTCCTTTCCTATAGGGGTTTGACAACAGAGAAGTAACTTTACATATTTAATAAAGTATATTTTAGGGCATGATTTTCATAAGGTTCTACATGCATAAATGGTCTTCTGGCAAATTACCCCAGGGGTTGCATGCATAAAAGTACATGTGGAAGTGACTCCACAAATACTTTTATACATATTTGAAAGAAGCATTCTCAGGGGCAGAGTTAGGACATAAAATTCATTTACACACATCCTTTTGATTTTCCAAAATATGCACATAAATCTATGCATACACATTTACACCTGCTCTCGAGCAGGTGTAAATGTGTGTGTGCATGTCGTGCAGGATTCCACATAAACCTGATAATCTTTAAAGTGGATTTAAGAACATTTTGAAACTTAAGGCTCGTTTGTGGGCTGTTATAAAATTATCCTCCCTATGGGACTGAACATGATATCACAGCACAGAACCAGGTCCTCAAATTTCTAATTATACTGTTTGGGTTCCCAAAGATTAATTCTTTTATAAACACAGGGCAACATTTAAAATATTTTCCCCACCCTCTTGATCCAAAAAGACAATGATGTTCAGAAACACATCAATTTTTTTTTTTAAATGGCAAACACCAAGTGACAGGATCCACAGAGACTGGTTTCTATTCTTCTAAAGAGAGGAAAAGTAACACAGCCATTCAAAATGCTGAAAGAACATTCTGTGCATGAGATAAGAACAGGCACTCTGCAGATGTAGGGGTAGATTTTAAAAACATACGCACATGCGCGCTACCCGGTGCGCACACATGGACGTGCAATTTTATAACATGTGCGTGCCGACGCATGCATGTTATAAAAATCCGGGGTAGTGCACACAAGGGGAGGTGGACTAGTGAAATATTCGTGCATCGATGCATCGCGGCCTTCCCCAGTTCAATCCAGGTCAGCTCCAAAGGAGCAGTAGCAAGTTGGTGCGCGATCCCCTAGCACAACAGCAAATGGCCGCTGTACCGGCCACCTCCAGCCCCACCCCGCTCCCCAGACCACCCCTTTGACGAGGCCCAGCTCTTGTGCGTGTAACAGGGGTTACGTGTGCAAGGCCTGGCCGCAGGCGTAACCCCCAGATTTTATGTGCAGGTTTTTTTTTTTTTAATTTGTCCGATAGTATTTAAATTGAAAGCATAAAATATGACACATTAGGTAAAAGTGGTATCTTCAAATCTGACCTAGCAGTCTATGATCAGTAGGAAAACACTTTTATCACGCATCAAATGGGAAATGGGCCCAAACATTTCTAGCTCAAAAATATTAAGCTGCAAACAGTGATGCCAGTTGGTAAATTATAAGTAAAATATGATTATAGTATATTTGACAAACTAGAAAACATCAAGATACAATCCATGCCGATGAACATATTTTGGCATTAAACAATGTTAATCGGGGATGCTCTGCAATACAAGAGATAGCATTTGATTTAGAAACAAACCACAAAGCTTTCATTGCATGCTGCACTGTCTCTTATTTCAGAGAGGAACACTTTCATTTCACTGGCTCACTCTGCAGTTGCCGATTCAAACAGTTCCATGCACTTTTGTTATATTTTGTATAAAAGGCAGGCTCCAATTTTTAGGGGCTTTTGGGTATGGACACACAGTATACAATCTCCACATGAATAACGTCTTCTAGTGAAAACACTTTGCAAAATATATTGACCTGTTAAAAGTTGAAGTAGATTTAGAAGTAATCTATAAGTAAAGTGTTGGCTGCCTCCATTCTCATCTGAGCATTGTCTATTTTTTTCTGGTTCTATGTCACATGGGGGAACGGCAAAGCAAAACTTACCTAAACTGCACAAGAAATGATAATGCTATCACAACTTATAAGGCATAACAATATAACAGTATATACTATATGGGGTAGATTTTAAAAGGTTGTGCACGGGTGTACATGTGCGCGTGCTACCTGGCGCGCGCATATGTACACCCAATTTTATAAATTGTGCGCGCAGGCACACGCAAGTTATAAAATCCAGGGTCGGCGTGCACAAGCGCACGTCAAGCCGCGCAGCCTTCCCCCATTCCCAACCCCCCACTCCACCTTCCCTTCCCCTCCCCTACCTCCCCTGCCCCTTTTCCCCCTACCTTTGATGACTTTTTTTTATTTCAAAACTTACTTCAGCCTTGGGGCTGAAGTAAGTTACGCAGGCCGACAGTTGGCCAGCGTGCGATCCCAAGCACAACAGCCAATATGGCTGCTGTGCCGGGAGCCTGACCTTGCCCACGTCCTGCCCCCGGACTGCCCATGCCCTGCCCTTTTTTGCAAGCCCCAGGACTTACACATGTCCCGGGGCTTTTTAAAAATAGGCCCAGTGAGCGACAAGGCTCAGAACATCATATAATGTGAAAAATGCAGAATATCAGTAGGTTTGTAGAATATGCCTGTATACTATCCTAACTCTATTATAACCTGTCAATGGTAAAAAACACTTTAGATGGAGAAGGCAGAATGATTAATACTGAGTTTAGATTTTAACAGTGAAATTTTTCTTCTTCTTTCACAATCTTTCGCAACATGGGGACTCACTGTACCTGCAGGAAAGCAACCTAACCAAAGGACCCAAAGAGAGCAAAACGTGATCCACAAGCATCTAATAATTTATTACTAATAGGAGGTGCATATTCATATGATTTGCCAGCTAAGTTTAGAGGTTAGCTGGATAAACAGCTGGATTAAAATATCCCAATGCTCCATCTGCCTCAGATCTCTCTGGGTAAGTTTTTAGCTGGATAAAACTTACCCACCTAAATCAGAGGAGATTTTGGAGGGTCAAACTTACCCAGATAATGCTGATAATTGGTGTTATCCAGGTAAGTTATCCAGGGAAGTCTGATTGTCCTAAAATGCAATCCTAAAGTTATCCAGAAAACTTGGACATGATCCAGCAATATTCAATAGAAGGTATAATCAGCTTCATTCCACTAAATATGCAAATAAACTTATCCAAGTAACTTTCCTGCTCACCAGCTCTCAGAAGAAGAACCTCCAAGTTACTACACAGTATATAAAATTTTACTGTATTGAAGACCAAATTGTTTTATCCCAAGACTATTAGCCTCAATTGTAACATACAGGGAGATGAAGTGGTCTAGTTATTGAACCCAAGTAGGATAAACCCTGCAATGTGAGTTTGAGTCTCCCCATTGTCGTTAACTCTCTGTGTGACCTTGAGAAAGCCAACTTATCTCCCCATACCTCAACGAATCCAAGTGTAGTTAGATTATGATAGGAACAGCATTTATTTCTGTTTGTCCCTTAAGAAATATTCATGCAGTCAGCATCCCAAAACTAGGTGGTTAGACCATCTATCCCAGATGAAACTGAACCTATTTTACTGAAATATTAAACAGCAACAAAAAAGGTGGCAATATGAAATTTACATAGCTTCAATAAAGAGGAAGGTTTAGCAACTTGTTTTGCTGGAGGGTTTGACCTTCTTACATGATTTCCCCTATTTAGATATATAGGAATTGTAGCATTTTTAAAATCATATGTTTTCCCATTATCTCCTTTTTTGTTGACATTTTTTATTTTGGATAGCCTCTTTGCTATCATTTGCATGATAACAAATGGCAAAGTACTCTGGAACGGTGTTTAGATGGAAGGAATTCTACAGATTCAAAATTAATTTCACTCCTTGTTCTTTTAGGGATTCAAAAACAAAATTTACTTGACCCCCAATAATAAAAGGATTCTCTTTCTTACCTATTGGCATATTGCTCTATTCTGGAGTGTGTGTCATCGTCAAATAATTGTGGTGAGTGAGAAGGACTAGAAGCAAACATTCATTATTAGTATATATTATGATAAACAACCATATTAGCAAAATACAGATTTCTTAAAATGAATTCAAACAAATGACATGCAAATAGGAGGCTATCTGAGATGCATAGCAGGTACTGTACATTTTGAACAATATATATTAGGAATTGTTAGTTGAGCTTTGCAGACACAAGAATTATGCAAAAATGACACGAGGTGGGGAACACCTCATAGACTATCCAATTTATTGAGGCATGAGCTTTCGAGGACAGAGTCTACTTCATCAGAATTGTGCAGCTACTCACCCATATTGGTCTGGCCACATGCTGATGAGTGTGATAGGACTGCAAGAGAAAGAAAAAGGACACCATGAAACAAAAACATTCATGCAATAAAAGCACAAGAAGAAAAAAGGAACAAGGACTTGTTCTTCCAACAACTACTGACACTCAGAAAACTTAAACCCTTACTATCCCTGCAAAACTTTTGCACTGTCCTTCAATCCCTGATATTTGCCAGCACAGACTACTGCAATGCACTGCTACTAGGACTTCCCAACACTACACTAAGACCACTTCAGATTCTACAGATTGCTGCAGCCAGAGTTCTCTCTGGAAAAGGCAAAAGAGATCACATATCCGATACACTTGCCACCCTACATTGGCTACCCATAGAACAAAGAATTCAATTCAAAGCACTATGCCTATTACACAAACTCATCCACGATGAAAAAGCAGAGTGGCTTAACACCGCACTTAAAGTACACGTCCCACACAGAAATTTAAGGTCAGCAAACAGAGCACTCCTACCTATTCCATCTGTAAAAACAGCAAGACTTACCCAGGTGAGGGGACGTGCTTTATCTCTAGCCGGTCCCACATTATGGAACTCCATGCCCCTTGACCTCAGACTTCAGAGCAATCATAAATTTTTCAAAACACAACTCAAAACCTGGCTCTTCAAAAAAGCCTTCAAAAAGGAGAACGACACAGGCAACTAAAGAGAACAATTTAAGGTTAAGTGGCTCAAAGCACCCAGCGCCTTAATTCCAGCGCTCAATGGAATTAGTTTCAACTTATTTTAACTGTAGACAACCAGTAAGATGAATCTCTATAAAACACCCAACCACAATCAATGTCGCTTGATATAAACTCTTATATGTTAACGATTTCTAACGGCACCACCCATGTTATTTATGAACTATATTTACTTTGTTATAGGTGCCCATCTGTAAACCGTTATGATGGTGTATTACTTAATGACGGTATATAAAAACTCTTAAATAAATAAAATAAATACTTGGGTATCAGCAAAGACCAAGAGAAAAAAAAAAAGAAACAGCAGCAGCCCAAGCTGCAATGCTGAGCAGCAGTTTCTAAGGCATTAACAAGACCTTACCAGCTCATGATTCCACTCATGATAATAGCTCTTTCTACAATGGCAACAATAACACAAGTTAGATTTGTGCCATGGCAGTTCCTTGCCACAATCTCTTCATATAGCCATGGATCATCATAACAAATCCAGGGCAACATTACGGTTAAGAAATAGCAATCATCATTGCTGTAAGCAGGAAATTCTACTCATCTCATTACAACATTTTCTTAGAGGCTCAAACTTGTTCAGAGATCAGGCTGGATCTTGGAAAAAGGATTATATGTACTGAAAATATTCAACCAGACATCCTGAAGGTTTGAAATGGCCATTTTCTGTCATGCAAGACTCCAGTATGTGGGTTCTCTATAATAAATGAGGTCTGAATCAGCCTCCAGTGTATTTTTATCTATATATAATCCATATGTAAGACTATGGGGTTGATTTAAAGCTGTATGTGCCCATCCATGTGTGCGCAGTGTCTGGTGCGTGCACATGGACGTGCCAATTTTATAACAAGCACGCCGGCGCGCGCATATTATAAAATCTGATGGCCACGTGTGCATCTGCGGTGGCGTGTGTGGCAGGGGGGGGGGTGAATTTTCGCTAAATATGCATGGCAACGCAATGGGGCCTCCCCCAGTTCCCTCCCAGTCCACTCCAATTAAGGAGCAGACTGGGAGGGAATTTCCCTACCTCCCTATCTAAACTTCCTCCCTCTTCCCCTCTCCTCCACGTCTCCTAATCTAACTTTACTTTCCCAAAATTGTTTATTTTATTACTTACTGCTCTTCTGGAGCAGCAGTAATCAGCCTCCTGGGACAGAGTCAAATGGTGCTGTCTCGGCTCACCCCTTTGGAGAGGCCCGGCACTTGTGCGTGTACAGGGGTTTAACGTCCGTGGCTGGGCCCATTATAAAATGTGCGCAAACCCTGGTATTTGCGCATGCGGGCCTTTGAAAATGTACTTGTAAATATCCAGTGGAAAAACACTGCAGTTTAAAATAAACAACATTTTACTAGGTTGCAAAATCCCAAAATAATACATGCATACTCTTCTAAGAGTAGCACAACTGGTTAAAGAGTCTTCAGAATGTCAGCTTGCCTTCATCATGGCTCTGTTGCTTCCATTCAGGTTTTGTTCCTTTCTTTCTTATCTTAATTATGTTTTTTTTTTATTTTTATGCTTTTTAAATTTTGAATAAATGGTGTCCCATTTTATTATGATCATACTTCTTGTTTTGGAAGTTGTCTTCTCTGGGACCAACATTCAGTGTGTTCATGCTACATGAGTACCTTACATACAACACAGACACCTGCATGAAGTCTTCCTGAAGAGGAACAGAACTGCAGTCCCTAATTCACTGAGACATCTTATCAGTGAGATTGCTAAATTAGGTATTTTCAATAACTACAAAACATGAGGAAGTTTATATTCAGACACAGTTCAGATAGCAAAGTTAGCCGGATAAATTTATCCGGCTAACTTTCGAGGCATTTTCAACAGTGCAGCAACACTATTGAATAAACCAGCTAACTTTAGGACAGCTCTTTGACTTGACAAGTCTTAGCTGGCTAACTCAACTCCTCCCAGTTATGACCCTGGACTGCCTCTATCTTATCTGGCTAAATTCTAGCCACCTAACTTATTAGACAGCTAGAATTTAGCTGGATAAAGGCTTAATATAGCTGGGTAAGCAATTTAGATGGATAACTATTACATCATATGTCTAAATGGTTTTTGAATTACATAGATATACACATGTATTGATTACGTCCGATTATATAATGTATCAAGAATAGGGAAGACTAGTGAATAGTCAGACAATTGTGCTATTGGGTTAAATTATTCATAGAGTTGTAAGTGGTGTTGTGTAACCACAGGATGTAAAAATACATGTGTTTGTATTTTGAAACAATTTGCATTTTGAACAAGTTGTATTGTTGTAATATCTGGTTGGTAACTTTAGGTTGCTCTAATTGTGATTTTAATTGAGTGAATATGTTTATTTATTTATTTATTTATTTATTGTTTTTGTTATACCGAGTTTCATGATAGGCATCACATCAACCCGGTTTACAAATAACAAGGAGTGTAAAGCATAACATAACGTAAAAAACAATATTTTCAATATGTGAATGAGTGAATATGTGAATATGTGAATGAGTGAGTGAGTTTTATGACACACTTTCTATGTGATTTGGTAAATAAGTTTTGATAATAAAGATTTGTTCTTGCTTATGATTCTGTATAGTTTAAAGTATTTCTACATTTTCTATTTCTCCAGTTTAAAACAAAAAAATGCAAAAGTTAATACTTATGTTTTTAACGCCTTTCAGCAAAAGTACTTATATAAATGACTAAAGAATAAAAAAAGGATAAACATAAATGAAATACTAGAAATGATAAACTAAATTTAGCAGTGAATGGTAAAAGAAAGACAAAGAGAATTGAACATATAAAGCACGCTTGAATATTTATTTGATGTAGTCATAAGGTGGGAAGTATTCTTGCAAACCAATCTGAAGTACAGAACTGTGCACCACTGTGAGGATGGTCTCTCTCTCATCCAGGCTAAAACCAGCAATTCTGTAGAATATAAGGCTACTAATCTCTCAAATAGGGAGTCTTTCTAGTGCAGGGATTCCCAAACCTGTCCTGTTGATCCCTCATTGTATCAGATTTCTGGATATCCACAAGGAATATGTAGGACATTAATTTGCATGTTTGAGACCCAGTACATGCAACTTTATTCCATGCATATTCCTTTGGGATATCTCCTGAAAACTTGAATAGCTATGGGGTCACCAGGACAGGCTTAGAAAACCCTGTGCTGGTGGCCAAGTAGCAGCAACTCAATTATACCTCAGCTGAGCATTCTTACTCACTTCAAGAAGAAGCTCACTGTAGATCTGATCTAGCAGGTGAAACAGTAATGCTAGTATTCTAGTCTCAAGTTTAGAAAGCCTTTTGTTGGAAATAAATTTGAGAAGAGAAGTGTCTAGTGGTTTGACCAGGATTTCCGACCTTGGACAAAATTGCAACCTCCATGTATCTTTGTTTATTCACCTGTAATTGGGAAAAATCATTTTAAAGAAAAATGCAAGGCTCGCTCTCTCCTTTGAAAGTCGCTGTGCAAGTCAGTCTGCATGACTAATCACCTCCTCCTCCTTCTCCCAAGTTAATGTGCAAGAGCTTGTTATATATTATTGACAGTAAAGTGCATTGAAACCTATTTAGAAGAGAAGCAACATATAAAATATTCAGTAGAAAAATATCCCTATAATTAGTCAGCTCGTCATACTGCATAATTGGCAGCAACATCAAGAAACATTCTTGTAACAAATTCCAATATACTTTAGGTTCAGAAAACAAAACTCACATTTTTCTGTTTGATCTATATTTGTATTGAAGAACAAAGCCGAGCCCTCCTTTGCAAAAAAGCTGCATATAGTTTTAGAGACCAGTGCCCTTCATGGTTTAATATAATGAATGTAAGACAGTGCATAAATTTAGACAGCATCTGCCCTCCTCTGCACTAACCATCTTTCACTGAAGCACCAGTGGCAACTTTAATAACGATATATTAGCATTAGACTTTTGCATGCTGGGAAAGCCTAATGAATCATTTTATGTGAAACTTTTTAGTTTAGAAGGAGCATGAAGGATTCCTGTGAAATACCACCGCATCTGTTATCAACAGCAACAACATCTAACATCTGCCAAGGCCAGGTCAAAAAGTCACCAGAACAGCAATATGCAGTTCATGGTCTAGTAACAGACATTCCACTATAGCTCTCTAGATTCTAAGACCTTGTTTAGGTCTTAATGTAATATTTAATGGACTACAATTATCCTGTATTGCTTTCTGGTTATTTAATTGTTAATATTACATTATTTTCTTGTTCAAGTATATGCTTGATTTCATGTGAAAATGCACAAAGTAAATACAAATAATAGAAAGTTTAATTGACACTGGAGAATGCCCACAAGTCCCCTATTCGGCATTGCTTACACAACAATGATCTGCCTGGGAGAGTTGTCAGAAGGAAACCTTTGCTATGACCCCCATCACAACAATCATCGTCTAAACCATGCAAAACAAAACCTTGATAAGCCTGAAATTTTATGGAACAAAGTGCTTTTGTCTGATGAAACAAAAATTGAACTTTTCGGCCACAACCATACATAATACACTGGCAGGGAAAAGGCTGAAGCATTTGAAGAAAAGAACACCTTGCCAATTGTTAAGCATGAGGCTGGATCTATTATGCTTTGGGGTTGTGTGGTAGCTGGTGGCACAGGAAATATTGTGCGGGAAGAAGGAAGAATGGATTCAACTAAATATCAACATATCCTAGAAAGTAACATCCCACAGAAACTGAAGCTGGTAAGAGATGGATATTTCAGCAAGAAGATAATGATCCGGAAACATACACCAATATCAACCATGAAGAACTTACAGGAAAGAAAGATGAAGGTAACAGAATGGCCTTCATAGCCCCAGTCCTGATTATTGAAAATCTGTGGGGAGATCTCAAACATGTAGTGCATGAAAGGAAACTAGGATTATTTCTAAGCAAGGAAGAGTGTGAAAAAATTTCAAAAGCAAGAATAGAAAGACTCATAGACCTAGATTCATCAAAAAGCTATAAATATGGTGAAAATAGCACCCGCGATAAAAAAAAAAGGGCATGGTTAGTATAATTTGCAGGCTCTTGCACTGCATAAGTAAATAATGTATGGTGTGTTGCATCAGCGCATGGCGCATTGCATCAGAAAGTTGTGCATTGCGTCACCGCATGCAGCGTCATTTTACACGGCTAGCATAGATTAGTGCGTGGTGCATTATTTTTTCAGTTTATATATCCCAACTTCCTGCAGATGCCTCTTTGAAGGTGTGTTAGGCATGGGAGAGAGAGGAGAGTTGGTGAGTGGTTTAGTAGGAGAAAGAGCATTTTCTGATTCGATTACCTGAGTGTGTTGTCTGGATTTCTGTTGCCATCTATTTTCCTGTTACTGCTCGACGGTCCTCGGCACTGATGGCTCCCCTCGATGCCGCAGCTCGGTGGCATTTTCCGGCTTTAGTGCAGCCCGGTGCAAGCCACGTCATGACTCCTCCCACCATGGTGCGTCATCACCCCTCCCGGAAGTCCCCGCATTTACGCGGGAAATCCTGATATTTAAAGTGCCATTTCCAGCACGGCACTGCCTTGGCTACAGGCTTACTTGTGCTGGTGCTCTCGTTTACCTGACTCTGGACTGTGCTTGGATCTTGTCTACTTGCTGCCTGCCTCTGGATTTGGATTGTATTTGCACCTTCTCTTGCCTGCCCTGAACCTGGACTGTGTTTTGGACTCTGTTGCTACCTGCCCTTGGACCCAGACTGTTCTTGGTTCCTGGCTTGCCCTGGTCTGGCCTAAGTTAAGACTGTTATTCTACCCTGGGATCCACTATCAGGTCCGTAACATTCCTTTTACCTTGGTCTTTTGCTTTCTTTGTTGGAGTGAAAGTTTTGGCTTGTTTGTCCAGTTTGTCTGTCTTTTGGTATGGAGGATTGGTGGTGAAGGAGTGGCAGAGTGAGGAGGAGTGGTGTGAGTGGAGAAGTGAGGAGTGCTTTGGTAGAGGAGTGAAGAGGAGTAGTGTGAGTGGAGGAGTTGTGGTGGTGGAGGAGTAAGGAATGGTGTTGGTGATGAGGAGGATGGAGCGTGAGAGGCATGGGAGAGAGGAGAGGAGGGAGGATGAGAGCAGGAGTGCTAGGAGTAGGAGTAGGGACAGGAGAGATAGGCAGGAGGGAAGGGATAGGAGGAGGCGGGAAGAGGTCAGGCAGGCGAGGACGGAAGCACTAGGTCTCCCTTCATCCTCCACTAAACTGCTTCAGATGATCCAAAACGCAGCAGCCAGAATTCTGACAAACACGGAGAAGAGACCACATCACTCCCATTCTCAAAAATTTACACTGGCTGCCAATACCCTTCTGAATCATTCATAAGTCCATCACCATTATCTATAAAGCCATCCATCACCAGGCTCCTCTTAACCTACTTATCCCGCTTAGATGACATTCCTCTTCCAGACCCATTAGAGAAGCAAACAGAGGATCATTACATGTTCCCCATACCAAAACTACACAGCACGTAACGTTTAGAGACCAGGCCTTCTCTACAGCAGGACCTTCGATTGGGAATTCCATTCCACCAGATCTCCGACAGGAGCCCTGCCTTCCAACATTCAGAAAAAGACTTAAGACTTGGTTGTTCAAACAAGCCTATCCAGACCCTAACAATCTTAATGCAACATTAACTTTAGTCAGACACTTCAGAATATTGTACATAATTTCTCTTTGTTCTGTTAAATTTCTCTAGCTTCTTCTTCTTCCCCAGTTTGAATAGCCCTTTTTTATTGTAACTTCATGATTTCTATTCACCTGTTCCAGGTTTCAAGTTCTTTTACACCCCTTGTTAATTGTAAACCAGCATGATGTGATACTTTATCATGAATGCCGGTATAGAAAAACACTAAATAATAAATAAATAAATAAGTAGGAGGATGGCAGGCTAAGGATAGAGGGGGAAGGGAGTTGGCAGGGCAGGAGGGAGGAGAAAGGGGGAGAGTGGGAAGGAAAGTGAATAAAGTGAGGACACCACTTTGGAAGTGGAAGTGGCACCCCGTTCTGGCAGGCAGGCAGCATGTAGCCCTCACCTCAGGGCTATCAAGTTCAGTGAGCAGTATAATGTGATGTTCATTGCAGGGGTCCTGGAGTATTATGCCATGCTGTTTGGCAACTGGAAGGCCAAAGACCTCAAAGGCATCCAAGGCCAGATCTGGGGCAACATAGTCTAGGGCATCTCCAGGCACAGAGGAATCTAATGAAGCGGGGAGCAGGTGGCCCACAGGCACTGGGAAATAAAGGCGCAGTTGAAAGCCACGGTAGCAGCCAGAAATAAATATATACGGTGGACTGGAGGAGGAGCTCCTTGTCCCATCACCCTCACCCCATTGAAAGAGCACCTCGTGCAAAGGTTGGGAACGTATGTCTTCGAAATCATGGTTGAGTGGCTGGACACAACGAGAGCTGCAGCCGGTAAATTCATCTCACCTGAATATGGGTAGGCAACAACGGGTGGACACATCATTTGGCATAAGATGCTCACAATGCTAAGAAGCAAAGTGCACCTCTGATGCCCAATAAAAAAAGGATACTTACTGCCATAGATACTTATGTCTTATGTTTTGTTTCCACAGCTATCACCCATGAGGCTGCTGGTCCCAGCAGGGAAGCCCCAGGGACTAGCCAGAAAGTCCCAGTGACCAGCCAGCAAAGCCACAGGGACCAGCAGCGCAGCAGCCCTTTTGTACAGGGCCTTCCTGATAGATAACCAGACCCAGGTGAGCGAGGAGGAGAAGGAGCAGGAGCAGCAGCAGCCACAAGCTCAGGAGGCACTTCAGATGCTACAACGCCTGGGTTCACCCAGCTCACTCACTGTGTCCCTCAATTTCTTTGGCTTTATGAAGGAACCTAGCTTTTAATAGGAGCAAAGATTCATCACAACCTCAAGCCAGCACACCACAACATCAGCCTGAAGCACCACGCCCTCAGCAGCAGCAACCCAGAAGCCCTGTCATGCCACATTTGGAGGCCCAAATTTATGAACTCCACACCACCAAAACAGCACCACCACCAGGCCTGGCACCAGCACAAACAACATCCCCACCACCAACAGAGGAGTCCATGCATGAGCAGCTGGACCAGCTGGAAAGGAGGCATGGGGTACACCTCAGACACATACAGGCAGAGCTAGTGCACCTCAGGAGGGCTGTCAACAGGCAGAATCAGATCCTGCGAGATCAGACTGCTGCAAACACGCAGAATGTTATGACTCTGGCAGCAGTCAATAGTATGATGAACATGCTAATGTAGATCCTGCAAAGGATGCCTGAGCAGCCATCTGAGTCTTCCCCAGCATCACTGGAGTCCACACCCCACAGCAGACCCCAGGCTGACATATGCCCGAGGGATAAGCCCCCAAAAGACATGCCCCCCCCCCCCCCAAGTGGCAAGCCACGATGTGGCAAGGGGCCATAAAAGATCAAAGATGTTGGCATTGAACACCAAATAAGAAAAGTTGTACCAACAATCCTGGGTGGGCCCCACTACAGAGTTCCCGTGCCGGCTAGATGGAAGAAACCTGCTGTGCCCATCCTCACTACAGAGGTCCTGTGCCAGCATGCAGAAGGGATGTCTACTGTCAGCCACTGTGTCCAGCAGCCTAACTCTAAAGACCTCCTCGATGCTCTGCCCATATTCCATCCTCCTTGATGCAGCCTTCAGACACGGTCCAGCTGCTGCCTCTTCTCATGTCTCATCTCCTGCTCTGGATGCTGGTGTCTCATCTCATCTTAGCTCATGCTGCTGCTGCCTCCATGCTGCACTCTTTGGTCCTGGTCCTGCTGCCTCCATGCTGCTATGTCTTGTCCTGGGCCTTCTGCCTCCATGCTGTGCTCTTTCATCCTGGTCCTGATACCTTCTTGTTGAACTCTGCTGCCTTAGCCCTTAGGCTGTCCCCCTTAAGTGCACTCTTTCAACATGGACTGTGTGAGGCCTTTTGCTAGCCATGACATAGCACGGCTGCTATCAGCTTCAACACAGATCCATACTGTAGCTATTGGGGGTGCCACTTCTGCTTTCTCTGTTCTTTATTGTAATCATGATTTTTCCAAAAGGATAAGATGCTAAGCCTCTATATGTAATGATGCCATTTCAAACAATGTTAATACAGGTCTACACAGAATGTGCTGTTCATGTAATTTACAATGTTTTGTGCTATTTGCTTTCTTATCCTTGCAGCATGTGATTACCTAAGACTTTGACTTTAATTCAACCAGTGGACTACATGTCTTGCTAATCAATTGGTCACTGGTTTGAAAAGTACACTTCCTGGTTGGCTCCTTTCATTGTGTGGTTTTTGTGTTAACGGTTCACGAGGTACAAGGTTTGCTCGCCACATGACCTTGCATGCTAGAATGCTCTTGCACATTCCAACTATCCACTTATGTATCAGGCAAGACAATATGGGCTAGGCCATACAACTGAATGCTCAGATTATGCTCCTAAGGAACACAGAAAGAGCTAAAGAAGAAGTTTATTACTGGGGACCTTCAGTATTGCTTCTTCACACTTCATACTCTTAGCTAACTCCTGTTTACATGGGCCTGTATGTGAGATGGACAGGAGATAGCTGCCCAACACAGTATATTGTGTACATGTAGAGTTTGTGTGGTGTTAAGAGGAAACTAGAGTCATCATCACACAAGACTTGATCTTTGGCCCCCTCACTTGTGTCATGACTCAAAGCCTATCTGTACCCAATCATTTGTACCTTTCACACTAAACCAAATATGACTTCTGCTTGCTGATAGAATTGAGTGTCAGCTGCTGTGTGACAACTAGGGAGGAGGAGGAGTGAGGGAGTACTGTCATGTCAAGAATGTTCACAGGCCAACAGCAGAGGCCTAGAGGGCTACTGTTGCTGCTTGGAACTAGGCAGACTCCCACAGACTAGTAAACACCTCTGTACTGGCATGACATGGGGGATCTGTACCTTATAGTTAGCATCCAGATCCCGAAGGCAGCCCACTACAGGGATGGCAGTCAGTCTGTGGAAGTCTGCCTGGTCCCAAACAGCAGCAGCAGCCCTCTAGGCCCTCTTCTCTTTGCCTGTGGACATTCTCGACAGGACAATACTCCCTCACTCCTCCTCCCTAGTTGTCACACAGCAGCTGACATTCATTTCCAACAGCCACCAAGTTCACAGTGGTGTCGAAGGGAAAGGTTGGTTAGTGTACAAGTGAAGCACTGAAAGTATTAAGTAAACCACTAGATTCTACAGCCGATATGGCCTCACCACCTCTATGTATGCACAGGAAAGCTATTGACCTACATATGGCAGAAAGAAGTAGCCCTACCCTGCCACTGTATTCAGAGGATAGAGTGAGTGTCAAATGATGTGGCCTAGGGTGGCAGCCTCCATGGCTACTGTGCATGATATGAGTATCAGAGTGGAGGCTAAGGAGACCAGTGACTGGAAAAAGAGACTCTCAAATAGGACTGCCGCCAGGCCTCTGGCACCTGCCAAGCAAACCAACGCCCCACACAAGCCCCTGCACTGGGTTTCTCACTACATGCTGGCACTAAACTCTCATTCAAACCATTAATCTGAATCAGGCCAACATCGGTGCCATTAGGTGGTCCTTGACACTACACGTTCCTGCCATCCTAGCATACCCACATTCAGTGGGCAGCTTCTTAACACCCATTACCTCCCTCCTTAAAGTGGCAAGCCTCAGTGACAGCTTAAGCTCTGGGTAGCCTGCACACCCCCAAATAATTGGAATATTAGGCCTTCCCCAAGTACTAGGTGGAAAGCCTCTGTGGTGGGGGCTGCACGGTGTGCATTACAGGCAAATGTCAACTAATGCGCACACTTGTAAGACTGCATATTTGATGTGTGATGCTGTCAAGTTTCACACCTCCACCCTCTCTCAATGCTAGGTATAAACAGTTAGGAGACTAGGGAATATTTTAGAGTACATGGCTTGAGGCCATGCATACTGCAGCCCATATGGTCAACTCTCAAAGGTACCCTTTCTCAAGAGTAGAAGCACTCGATCACTGCTGTCCAAAAGCAGTGTGTGCAAAATGAATGCACACACACTGCCTACTCTGGGGTATGGTTTGCTGTGGTAAGGAAGGGATCTCTGCATGCAACAGCATCCCTAGAGATAGAGATTGACAGAGGGTAACACAGCACACTGACACACGTATCTTTTGAGCACAGACTACCTGCAGTACTTTGTGCACCTACACATGGGCAATGCATATGTACCTGGAAGGTTTGTCATCAAACAACATTGATGTCTGTGGCTGCTTGTCCATAACTGCTAATGAGGTAGTCTGAGTCCTTCCTCAGCACTGATTATCTATACCTGGCCACATAAAACACATCTGTCAGACGCATATATGACACCTACTTTGTCTGAGGTACTGACATGGGACTCTCAAGATCTTAGGTGGCACTAAATGCGTATTTAGCAAGAGACCAACACAGAAAGGCCATCAGCCATCACACCAACCACATGAGAACTCTGGGAGCAGTAGGCCTATACATTCAGCACTGTGTTCCGCAAACTATGGAGGTAGCTTGTAGGCTCATGAATTCATCAGCTGATAACAGTTTCTCTAGCCTTAATGCTATTCACAGAGCAGATCAATGAGAGTATAGGAGCACACCTGCTCCGCTCACCACAAACTGTAAAAGTGACTTACACCACATGAGGCACAGCATAGAGGACAGCAGCTCTTCCAGATTCCCCACTATTTGTGACAGGTATGTGGATCAGCAAGGGCCTGCAAGCATTAAACCACGGAAATGTGTGGAGTGACCTAAGAACATGCCATACTGGGTCAGACCAAGGGTCCATCAAGCCCAGCATCCTGTTTCCAACAGTGGCCAATCCAGGCCATAAGAACCTGGCAAGTACCCAAAAGCTAAGTCTGTTCCATGTTACTGTTGCTAGTAATAGCAGTGGCTATTTTCTAAGTCAACTTAATTATTAGCAAGTAATGGACTTCTCCTCCAAGAACTTATCCAATCCTTTTTTAAACATAGCTACACTAACTGTACTAACTACATCCTCTGGCAACAAATTCCAGAGTTTAATTGTGCGTTGAGTGAAAAAGAACTTTCTCCGATTAGATTTAACTGTTCCACATGCTAACTACATGGAGTGCCCCCTAGTCTTTCTATTATCCGAAAGAGTAAATAACCGATTCACATTTACCCATTCTAGACCTCTCATGAACACGCAGCACCCGCTTTCACCGCATTTTTTTTGCATCAGCCCCTTAGAATCATTAGAAACTATACGGTGATGGAGACGTCTCCAAACTCATAGAAAATACACACACATCTCTCCTGAGTGCAGGACACCAACTGATTCCCAATCCTGCCTTCACAGAGCCGTACATGCATCTTGGTGGAGGCTCTCCGAGAGGCTAACCAAACCTATATAACATCAGAACGGTCAAGGCCCTCACCTTCTGCATATTATCAGTTACAAACTGCAAACGTAGGTGTAGTATGGTGCATGTGTGTCAGGGTGCATACAACCACCAAGAGGTATGCTACCTTGGAAAAACCTGTGTGCATTGTGGGAATGGCACCAGGTAGCACAGGCGCTTTACCCAAGGCTGTAAGGGAAGGAGTGCTACTAGAGCACTCTGATGTCAGCAATAGGGTTGCCAACTGCCTCCAATTTTCTAGACAGGTAAATCCTGTACTGGTTTGGGCCACATTTCATCAGATTTCACTATAGATTTTCCCAGCAAAACCAAGATTATCAATACCTGCATGCATGGGAGTAAGACCAGGACTGGATCAACATATCCTAGAAATCTGGATCCAGTTGGAAAACCTAGTCAGCAGTGGCTCTGAAACTGGTGTCGCAGTGGTGTCAGCTGTGTCCTGCCATGCCCATATGACAGTAAGCCGACCCAGTACAAGGTTATAACTTCACATGCACATGTTTCTCTGCTACGGAATGAGGCAGTAAAATGGGAACTCTGTCACTGAAACCTTTAACTGTCTACCTGTACTTTTAGGCAGAGCTATTTGATTTTTACAGCATTTCTAGAGCTGTAGCTCTCCATGCTTGAGGACAGACTGGGGTTACATCACACTTATATCACTATCTCATCCACATGTGTGTGCTAGGATGGGGTCCGCTGGGGAGGGCCGGCAAGCCACACGACGCTAGTTAGGCCAAACCTTGAACTCTGTATTGGTAGTCATTTACAAACTCATGTGCCACACATGCCTCGTTTAGTGTCACTATGAGGCAGAACACATTATGGCAGCCACATGTATTTTATGTCATCTTTACTTTCAGAATTTTTTCCAGTACACCATACTACTTCATTGTGAAGCTGAATCCTGAGAAGGCATACGTGTTTCCTGTTACATAGTGACCCAGACAGAGAAGCAGTGAGAGAAAGAAAGATAATAGCGAGGAGAGCAACAGCTAACAGTCTACTGGCCTATCTTCCCTGGAAGGGATGTCATAGGTGAGGCTTATCAGGCAAAGTAGCATTGTATAAGGTTTTGGCAAAGCTGGCTGTCACTCAATAAGGTGTCCTCAGCTCCTGTAGGGACACATGGGGGATGTGGGGGGAGATCCGGAAATATATCCATTCATAATTTATGGCATAGAGCAAGATTATGGAAGACAGCAGAGCAGCACTATATCTCCAGCTTTGGGTAGGGTATACATTAAAGCTCTACCCGTCTTGTCCAAACAGTTAAATCGACTTTTGAGAACTCTGAAGGTGCATTTGATGACACAGCGGGTAGCACATAAGGCCTCATTGTACCTCGTCTCTACAAGCGTGTAGGGAATGGCAACAGGGGTGAGAAGCCAGGTCCTGCAACCGTACCCAGAATCTCCTGCAGCAAAGACAGATTTAAGCCATCAGTCATAGCACTGTAATTTAAAGAGCTGGCTTGCAAACCACAGCATCCTATAAGACTGTTTAAGGTAGCCTGCACCTTTCCCTGATCCTTAAAGGCCGATTTGCCTAGCCTAAGTGCAAGTCACATTGTTCTGGGCCAGTATACGTGCAGGACAGCAGTAGCCATAAATAGCACAGCTCTTCTGGACTACTAAATCGCATCTGGGTATTCCAACAATTGCGTGCCAGGCCCTTGCAACCGAGCTAAGGCTACTGGTATGTAGCAGTCCAACCCTGAAGCAATACCTAAGAGCTGCCACACCTGTGTTAGCTGAAAAAACGGTACCTCATGGTGTGATTGCGAATGTCCCTACCTGCTCTGCAGAATGTCCTCCATAGAAACCAATTTGTGAGCCCCAACACAGGGAATATGCAAGGCCACCAACATGCACAGGACACTGTTTCAAGTTCAGCTGTGTGAGGGTCAGGACCAACTGTGACCGACAATCTGGATAACACATCACTAACCAGCCACACATGAGCCTGCAGTACCAGCAGTGTGGACACTTCAAGCTTGTGATTAATCAATGAGATTTAAATAGCTCCAAATGGGACAACAGGAACAGGGCCATTTTGAAAATGAAACACATTGAAAGTGTATAATGCCTGCTCACACACCAAGCTTTAGGGTAGGTGCATTGTTTGCCCTTACAAGATTCGCAGATGTAACTGCAGAAGCCACATGTCATGGCAGCGATGCTGTTACCTCCCCCCCCAGCCACCCCCCATGTCCATGCTGTTTCCCACAAACACATATCCGGAGATGGAATATAGAAAGAAGCATCTCTCTTACCCACGAGCCAACTGTTACTGTACAGGCCGTCCTCAAAATTTTCAAAGAGGACCAATTGGCTAAGTTTAAAGGAATTGTGCACTGCTCCCGGGTACTGGCCACCATGTGGAGGATGCACATTCGAACATCACAGACCACTTGCACGTTGATGGAGTGGAAGAGCTTTCTATTGTGGTACATTTCCTCCCTTTCACGGGGTGGAATGATGGCCACATGAGTGCAGTCAATAGCTCCCAGAACATAGGGAAAGTTTGCAAAGGCATAAAAGCCTTGCTTTAAGTCCATCAAGCCTTGCCTGTCCCAAGGAAATTCTCTGTAGTGATTAATGAAGTCAGAGACAGCTGTTATGACCTGATTCAAACGTGGGAAAAAGTGTTTTGGGACATTCCCCCCAGGACCCCTACTGTCGCTTGGAAGAAGACGGTTGCCATGAAATGCAGGGTGGCCAACAGTTTGGTGAGGCCAGGCATAGTGTAGGACCTTTCTGTGACCGGATCCGGATCCCCTCAGATTTCTTCATATAATTCCAGGATAGCCCGAGAGCTGAGGCAATACCTACAAACCACATAGTCTTCTGGCATGCCCAGAAAGGATGTTCATGGAGGAAAGATGTGCTTCCTGTATCAGGAGTGCTTGGAACTGCTCTTGCCTGTTCTTGAGGTTGTTGTTGTTCCGCTTGTTGTTGTCTGTGGCAAGCCTCCCAAAGCATCCAGTATCTCCAACAATTGAACTTACCACAAACATTATGGCTTCAGGAACCTAGACCAGGTAAGAACAGGTGTTTTTATTGGGGCAGGAAGGCCTGGTAGGTGTGTCTATTATAATTCTTCTTTTTATTGCCCATGATAATCGCCGAGATAATACCCATGATCCATGATATCGGCCACTGGAGCACGTTAAATAGATTTTTCACCATACCGCAAAGAAAAAAGGTGGTAATTTCCAGTGTTAAATCCCGCGATAGGGTGTGTTAATCCCATGCTAGCAGACCCTCATTTCCATTTACTCTGCCCAAGCTCTTACCACTCAAATACTCAATTTTTAATTCACTGTTTTCCTCTTGTGAATCCACAAAAAACTGCAAATACATAGTAGTTATGCATTAAAAATTGCAGAAAGATAGCATGCTTAACTTTGAGCCATCTCAAGGTCGCCTCCACTTCTGTTCATTTACAGATTCATTGAACCATACAATTCGATCGGGGTGCCTAAACTTTTGCACATAACTGAATCTATGACAGTGAAAGCCAGGCTGTCACCTCCTTGATTCCATGACACCAAAGAATGTACACTATCACTAAAAATATTTTTTTCCTATATCTTTTATATTATTGGAGAAAAATGGTGTGATGGTACAAGGCGACCAGTGGAAGGGCAGGAGTCTGGGAAAATCTCCAGAGACAAATTTAACAAAAGAAACTATATGTTCTGGCATCTCAGAGGTCAGTCAGAAGAGGGCTCTGGGGGTATTGTTTGTGAAGAGTTAGGCGGGTGGGAATTCTGACCACACCTGAACAGGGAGAATGTAAAGGCATTGCCTTTCTCAGAGGGGAGATAGATGTTGAGAGAAAAATGCTGACAGAGAATGCAAAAAACATTGGACTTGTACTTTAAGGACTGCTGTTTTTCATTAAAGATTCTTGTTTTCCTGTGTAAACAGAAAATACAAGCTGACAGCTGACAGCTTAACTGCAGTCAAGAGTATATATATATATAAACTCCCTGAATTAGGGTTATTTTCTTGATTTAGTGAGTAAAAGCAAAAAGGAACTGACCCACTATACTGCCCCTAAGGAAGCTGCTGGAGTGACGCAAGTATAGCTACTGACTGATGGACGGACCCCTGAGGGGATTTAAAGAGAGTAGCTAGCGAGAGGCAAAGACAACTCGTCCTTCAAAAAGAGACACATCCTTACGCTTCTTAACTGATGTTTATTGTTGAGGACAGACCTTTGTATGTTTTCATTTTTGTCTATATTATTTATACAGGTTCCCCTCTCCTCCTCCATCCCAAATAGCTCATGACTCTGATTTTTCATTAATCCGTCTGCTTGCCTGTCAGTCTTCTTTGTGTGTCCATTTTGGGTCTACAGTTCCCTCCCTTGCAATATAAATGAGAGCATTCACAGCCTGCAGGGTGGGAGGGAGTCATGGTCATTGCGCAAGGGTGATACCTGGTGATCGGATTCAGGGCCCAGGATTACAGGGTTCCAGAAGGCACCCTGCTATATGGGCCCCTGTTCGAGGGCTGTCGCTGCAATGACCAGACTAGGTACAGCAAAGGGGGGGGGGGGGGGGGGGGGGTATAAAAAAGGGGAAAAATGTCTGGGTTGCTGTGAGTGAAAGCTCACGGCGCCACATCCCTGCCTGACCTCCTAGTGAGCTTGAAGCCCAAAGAAGCAGGAGGAAAGGGCTGGGCCCAAGCAAATGAAAAACAAAACAATTGGAGCTGTATGAGTTTACTGTTTGAAAGGGCGAGCTCCACCATAATTACCAGAATTTTATGTTCTTTACTTCTTCAATACAGAAAAGCAGGTTACAATAAAGACGAAAAGAAACCTATCAAAAACTGAGCCAACCCATGTAAATTTCATTCCTAATCTGAGTTTGGGTAGCAGCGTTTGCAATCATTCAGTGTTCAAACTCACGTCTCCATGTTGTCGCCTTCAAGCACGGTCTGCACTGGCAGGTATCCAAGTCGTGGGTGTTTGGCAAAATACTTTTTTGACCGGAACTTATTCTTTAGGACTTTGGTGAAGTCTCGTACATCTTCTCCTGATGTGGTCTAAAAAAAAACAACAAAAAACCCCATAGCACAAATTAAATGCAACATTTCTAAATATTTTGGTGCAATACCACATATTCAATGAGTTCAGAAAGTTGGCCTTTATCAAAGGTCTAAAACAATGTGCTACAAAAGCATGCAACTATGAGATCTTTTGTCATGGTATAGTGCTTATTTTCCTATTAACTAGGGAATTTTAACATGTGCACAAAATGGTGGATGACAAAAACTAAAATTTGCACCTCCTTACAGTCACCAACCAACTTAATGCCAAATATTGACTTAAAGGTTAAATTTGTGACACTTTTGGTCATTGATACTATTCTTTGAAGTACAGTCCCATGAAAAGCAGGGGCAAGGCGGAGACAACACACTCTGGGGTCCAGTGATATATTATCAGTTTCTTAAGAGGTCCGCTTTGATATCAGTTTCTTATTAAGGGACTCCTGCTAGATCTGTTTTCAGAAAATAATTTAACAAGGTGCTTCCAAGTACTCTTCCAGCACATCACTGTTCTGGCCTAGTTCCCCAGCCTGCTGTTAAGTTAAAGATAGAACCTACCAAATCATTTTCCCCCCTCTCTCAAGCAGATCTACTCGTTTTGAGGGGGTGGGGACATCTTGCTACCTACTGGCATCTTTGAGCTGATCCAAGTGAATCATGGAGTTCATGGTTGTTGTTCTGTTGCTAGGAGGAATCAGGATGGCAAAGGTGTAAATGGAAGAAAATATAGCTAAAGACGGAAAATGAGGAGACACATTTTTCAGGTACATCGGTGCAAGGTAGGAATGGCAGAGGTGGGACTGCAAGATTGTGGAATGTATGGAGGGGACAAGGAAAAATTAGAAATGCTAAATAAATGCTTCGGTTAGGCAAACACTGGGAGAGGGAATGGAGAAAGACTGCACAATGTTGGAAAAAAAGTACATATGGAATTAAAGGCCATGAAATGTATGGAAAATGGTTAGCCCTGTGGGAATTCTGCATTACTGTGGAGCACAGAATTCCAGCAGAATTCCCCTCCTGTGCAGAATTTGGCAGGCCTCAGCATGCCGCAAGAGGGATGGCCTCTGCCCATGGCACACCTGGGCCTGCTTCATTTTTGCTGCGAGTAGGATGGCTTCCGCTCATGGCAAAGATGGAACAGGCCCCGGCATGCTGTGAGCAGATGAAGAAGGAGCAGGCCCCAGCATGCTGCGAGTGGAGGCCGTCCTGCTCGCAGCGAAGATGGAACAGACCCCAGTGAGAGTGAGTCTGTGTGTGAGCGCGCATGTGTGTGTAAGACTGCGAGCCTGGAGGGTGAGAGAAAGCATGTGTGAGGGTGTGTGGTTGTGGGTGCCTGAGAAGGGAAGCTTATGTGAGGAGATTGTGAAGCAGTGTGTATATGTGTGAGATTGGGAGCTAATGTGTGTGAAAAAGTGATTGTGTTTGTGAGGGTGCTAGTTTGTGAGAGAGGGAGCCTGTGTGAGGGAGCTTGTTTGTTTGTGAGAGAGGGAGCCTGTGTGAGGGTGTATGTATGTATGTGTATGAAAGAGAACCTGTGTGAAGGGATGTGTGTGTGTGTGTGAGAGATAGAAAGGGAGCCTATATAGGGGGTGGGGTTTGAGCGAGAGAGGGAGACAGTGTGCAGGGGGTGTGTGAGAGAGAGCCATAGGTAGCCTGTGTGAGGGTGTTTGCAAGAGAGAGAGGGAGCCTGTATGTGGGGGTATATGTGTGTGCGAGAGAGAGAGCCTATATGAGGGTATGTGTGTATGCGAGAGAGGGAGAGTCTGTATGAGGGTGTGTGTGTGCATGCTAAGCAAGAGAGAGGGAGCCTCTATGTGGGGAGGTGTGTGAGTGTGTGTGAGAGAGAGGGGGGGCCTATATGAGGGGGTGCGTATGTGCACTAGAGAGAAGGAACCTGTGTGTGTGAGACAGAGAGAGGGACATAGGGAGGCCTGTGTGAGGGGCAGTACTGAGAGAGGGGTCAAACTCAGAGTGGAGATAGAGTGGAAGGAATTGAGGCTAGAGGGGGAGGGGAGAGATGGTGGCAGGTGGAGGTCTGAGAGGAGTTGGCGCCTAAGAGAGCAAAGAGAAAGGAGACTGGCCAGGGGAGTAGGGAGAGAGGGTGGAAGAGACACTTACAGTGAACTTCTAGGGAAATTCTGCTCAAGATATTTAAAACTCTGCATTTTTAAGTAATAACTTTTTTCTGTATTACATTTTAAATTAATTACTTAAAGACTGTCATGTATAGTGCGTTATTTTGACCAATATAAAGTTTGCAGAATTTTACATTTTTTTTGAGTAGAATTCCCTCAGGAGTAAATTGTGCATGGAGCTAGAAAAAGTAAACGTGGGCAATGCCTTGAGGCTGGATGGGATACATCCTATGATATAAATTGAGCTCAGAGCACCATTGAAAGACCAGTTCAATAAATCTCTGGAGAAGAGTGGATATTGTTCTTTATAAAGGTAGTAACAGACCAGAGACTGGAAATTACAGGCTGGTTAGTCTGACTCTGAAGGTAGAAAATTAACAGAGACTCTGAGAGAAAGGATAGCAAAGTACCTTGAATTCTATGGGTTGTGGGATCCAAATCAGCAATGGTTTTTACAAACCGGAGATTATGTCAGATGAATATGATCAATATCTTTATTTGGTTGACCAAAGAATGGATTGGGGAAGGCACAGGATGTAGTGTCTTTGAATTTTAGCAATACTTTTCATACTGTCTGTTGCAGAGGTGGACCGTTGGCCCAAGGTGACGTTGGCGCCATCTGTGGGGGAAACACCCACAGGTCCCCACTGTAGAGAGGCGAGGCCGGACAGGAAGCCGAGGCCAGCTGGAGCTTTGCCAATACCAGCCCTCGTTCCACACGTGTTGAGCACTTGGGTGCCAGGGCCGGCTACGCTTAGGTGGGCCTCCGCGTGGTTGATCCTATAAGGTTGGCCAAAGGGTGACACAACAGAGGACAGCAGTTATCAAAGAGGTCCAGCTGCAGGTCAGCAGCTGGCGAGACTGAGAGGCTGAACCAGGAGACTGATGAGAGGCTGGCAACTTGACACTGAGAGGAGTCCAGACGAGAAGTCGGGGTAAGCGGCAAGGCACAAGATCGAGTCCAGGCAAAGGGTCAGAGGCAGGCAGCAAAGCACGAGGTTGAGTCCAGGCAAAGGGTCAGAACCAAAGGAATCTGTCCGAAGGGAAGTAGGAGGCAGGAATGGGTATTGAAGCAGGATCAGGAACAGGTACTGGAATGCAGGCAACGCAGAACACAGCTGAACAGCGTGGAGAGCTGTTGCCAAGGCAAGCTCTGACTGCCAGAGCCTGCCTTATATTGGGAGTTTTGCAGACATCACGATTTGAAACTCCAGGGAGGAAGACTTAGAACCAATGTCAGGAAATATTTATTCACTGAGAGGGAGGTGGATGCCTGGAATGCCCTTCCGGAGGAAGTGGTGAAGATTAAAAATGTGAAGGATTTCAAAGGGGCAAGGAATAAACACTGTGGATCCCTAAAGGCTAGAGGATGGGAATAAATAAAAAGCTTGGGGGTAACCTGCACAGAGCGGCAGTTACTACCTTGGGAAGCTTGCTCGGCAGACTAGATGGACCATTTTGGTCTTTTTCTGCCGTCATCACTATATTACTGTGTTACTATGTCATCAGGAGGGGCCGTGGGTGCTTTCCCACCGCGGTCCCTTTAAATACAGAAGAGGTGTGCACGTACACCTAAGGCTGTTGGGCCGGAGAGGAGGCAGCAGCAGCGTCTAAACACGTTTCGAAGGAGAGGCCTAGCTGGGCCCGGAGGAACTCCCCACCATACGGGGCGGCCCGGGAGGCGAGAGAGCAGAACAGGCTCGGGAACTACTGCAGCCACCCCTGGAAAGGATGGGCCCAGACCGGAGAGCTGGCTCGGGGGTGAGTGAATGGAGTGCGGCAGCAGGGGAGCGCAACTCTGTCCTGAATAAGTGGTTCATAAATAAACTTAACAATCCAGGGGTGGGACCTAAGATGGTGGAAAAGATTGGAAACTGCTTGAGGGATAGGTGGCAGAGCATAGTGGCAAATTAAATTCATTCTGAAGAAAGGTGATGAGCAGAGAGCCTCAGAAATCAATCCTGGAGTCCCTTCTGTTCAATATTTTGTGAGTGATATTGTAGAGAAGTTAGGAGGAAAAATGTGTCTGTTTGTGAATGATGCTAAGATCTGCCACATAGTGGGCACATCTGAGGGAACAGATAAAATGAAAACGAATCTAAGAAAGCTCAAGTAGTGTTTGACTACTTGACAGCTTAGTTTCAATGCCAAAAACTGCAGCGTGGTGAGTTTTGGGTGCAGAAATGTGAGCGAGCAGGTAGGACACTGATGCCTGCAAAGCAGGAAAGAGACCTCAGAGTAATTACAACTGATGAGTGATATGGCAGTGGCCTGGGCTGGAGGGATGCTAGGGTGCATTGGGGGAAAGTATAACTAGTAGAAAAAATAAGGCATTGGCAACACCTTACGAGGAGTACTGGGATTAGTTCCAGAAGACGCTACCTGCAGAAGGATAAATACGGAGTGGAGGCAGTCCAGAGAAGGGCTACCTAAATGGTGCAGAGTCTGCATCAGAACCCTATAAGATAAAACTTAAGGACCTAACTAAGTATTTACCCTATAAACAGAGTCAGGTTTACCTCTTAACTACATTTAGGCAGAGGAGGCGTGGCATAGCCTTCCAAGAATGCAGGTGCAGTGGAGCGGGGAGAGACCTTCCTCTTAACGTGCACCAGGCTGAAAGCAGCATTTTCTCATAAGCACTGCTCAAGCTGAGCGGCAGTGTCCGGTCCAACTTGCAACCTTAAAGGCACAGGGGCAGGCTAGCCGTGCTTGTATTTTACAGTGCTCTGAATGCTGCCAGTTTGTGAGTCCCTGAGTTTTAAGGAGGCAGGTCCAAAGGAGACGTTGATGCTCAGTTTGCACAGTGTTTGTAAGAAAGTGCTGCTGGGTCATAGGAGTTGGCTCCCCTTTCACCATGCCTAGTGGGAAATCTTAGTTTTAGAGAGAAGAAGAAAGACAGCAGCAATATGAGAGAGACATTCAAATGCTTGAAAGGTATTAATAATGCACAAGAAACATTACCCGTGGACTTTCACCAATTCAAGAAATATTAAAACTACCCCCATAATCCTGCATGACTGTAAGGAAGAATTCTCAGGTTCTTTTGCATTTCTTCAGAAACTTTCTACTATAGTCAAATGTAAGGAACCCCTGGTTTCCTTACCAGAAGAAATGTACTAACTGTGCTGGGGAGGTTCAGAGAGATTTACTAAATAGTGTTTTGGATTTTGCTCCCCCATGTAGGAGTCTGAGATGGTATAGTCT
The DNA here is from genome assembly GCF_901001135.1 of Rhinatrema bivittatum. NCBI lineage: Eukaryota > Metazoa > Chordata > Amphibia > Gymnophiona > Rhinatrematidae > Rhinatrema > Rhinatrema bivittatum. Next base: position 187,049,581 of record NC_042617.1, on the reverse strand, counting down.
TAAGCCTTTTTCAGCACTAGGCACCATTTTAGGTTGTGGTATTTTTGGTTAGATTTCCTGGAGACAGAAGCGCTCTACTTTCTGTCTATTAATTTTTATAACTAAATGAAGAGAGAAGCTAGTGGGTTTTCCCTTAAAGCCAGCCAGCCCGACTGACTTATTAGATTTTATGTTTACTCTTTTTAATCCATTTTATGCTTTTAAATCCATTTCCATTGTGAGACCTTTGTGTGAACTTCACACAGAGAACTTAGGTGCCCTATGCAGAGTTAAATCAAGGGTAGGGTGCTATTACTCACTCCTCCAGGGTATAGACCTGTCAGTGACCTGATGCAGAGGAATTTCAACGTCGAAATAGTTTTGAGAAAAGGAAGTTTTCTCCACTTTTCATGTCTCTTGTTTCTTTTCCCCCTTTTGGTAAAAGACGATTTTGTTCACTTGGAACAGAGTGCCCTTGGTACCATGGACTTAAGTTTCCAAACTATTGGGAAGAGGCATCTTTCACCTAGGAAGCGCCCGAGATTGGATCAGAGGAGAAATGGAAGCCTATCCATTGCCAGAGAGGAGGAGGAGCTTTACGAACTGTGTTTGCTGCTGGCTCAAGTGTGCTGCACTTGAGAGGAGAAAGCCAACCAGTACTGTCATAAGGAGATCTAAAATATTTAAGACTTCAGGAAAGGTATGAGAATTGGGACTTCCATTCTGCTAAATTAATGTTCAGATTACTTACCTGGTAATCTTGTTTTCCTTAGTGTAGACAGATGGACTCAGGACAAATGGGATAGTATCCGCGTGCTAGCAGTTGGAGACGGATCTGACGTCAGCACAGGGGCGTGTATATATCCCCACAGGAAGCGCAGCTGTTCAGTAATCTTCCTTGCAAAAGCTGTTATGGATGTGTGTACTGACGCTCAATGAAAAGTAAAGAAAAAAGTGAAAACAGGCCTCCCCCGACCGATTGACAGTGGCCGGAGACCGCCAGCCTTCCCAACCGGAAGGCGTGGATATAGGCAGAGTGTACGCTCTTAGGAACACAAAAGTCAAAGGCGTACCCGGAATCAGTGAAACCCCTGGACACAGGCAGCTGGGCGGGATGCTGAGTCCATCTGTCTACACTAAGGAAAACAAGATTACCAGGTAAGTAATCTGAACATTTCCTGGCGTGTAGCCAGATGGACTCAGGACAAATGGGATGTACCAAAGCTTTACACCCCGCCTGGGCGGGAGGCTGCCTGAGGACCATGCAGTACCGCCCTCGCAAAGGCCGAGTCCTCCCTGGCCTGGACATCCAGACGGTAGAACCGAGAAAAGGTATGGAGGGAGGACCATGTCGCCGCTTTACAGATGTCCGCCGGTGACAGCATCCGGGATTCAGCCCAAGACGCCGCTTGGGCTCTGGTAGAATGAGCCTTAACCTGTAGAGGCGGAGCCTTCCCAGCCGCCATGTAGGCGGCTCTGACCACGTCTTTAATCCAGCGGGCAATGGTGGGCCGAGAGGCCGCTTCACCTTGCTTCTTCCCGCTGTGTAGGACGAACAGATGGTCTGTCTTCCGCAGGTCTTGAGTCATTGTCAGATACCTGGGCAGCAATCTGCCGAGGTCGAGATGGCGTAATAAACGGCCTTCTTCAGATTTCTTCAAACCTACCGTGGTAGGCAAGGATATGGTTTGGTTAAGATGAAACTGTGAAACCACTTTAGGGAGAAAGGAGGGAACCGTCCGAAGATGGATAGACTCCGAAGTGATACGTAGAAAGGGGTCACGGCAGGACAGCGCCTGTAGTTCAGAGACGCGGCGTGCGGAGCATACGGCCAGCAGGAATACCAACTTCAGGGTTAGAGACCGTAGAGACAAGCCCCGAAGGGGTCGGAAGGTGGATCCCGCAAGGAAATCCAGAACCAGATTAAGGTTCCAGAAGGGTATAGGCCACTTTAGTGGCGGACGAATATGCTTGACGCCTTGCAGGAAACGAGAAACATCAGGGTGCTTGGCGATAGTCTTGCCACCTCTCCTGGGTCCATAGCACGATAGTGCCGCTACCTGAACCTTGATGGAGCTGAGGGAGAGACCCTTCTGAAGCCCATCCTGCAAGAAATCCAACACAATAGGAATAGTGGCGGCATGTGGACTGGTGCCATGAGAGTCGCACCATGCTTCAAAGATTCTCCAGATCCGTACGTAGGTGAGGGAAGTGGAAAACTTGCGAGCCCGGAGGAGTGTAGTAATCACAGGCCCCGAGTAACCCTTTTTCTTCAGTCGAGCCCTCTCAATGGCCAGACCGTAAGAGAGAACTGAGCCGGATCCTCGTGCAGAATGGGACCTTGACGTAGAAGGTCCCGGAGAGGAGGCAGGGGGAGAGGCTCCCCAGCCAGCAGGCGTCTGAGGTCCGCGTACCAGGGTCTTCTCGGCCAGTCCGGGGCCACCAGAAGAACTAGGCCCTGGTGTGACCGAATCCTGTGGATGAGGGCACCCAGTAGAGGCCACGGGGGAAAGGCATATAGAAGAGTCCCCGGAGGCCACGGCTGGACCAGAGCATCGATGCCGTGCGAGCACGGGTCGCGCCTGCGGCTGAAGTATCTGGGTACCTGAGCATTGGACTTGTCTGCCAGTAAATCCATGGCCGGGATCCCCCAGTGATCGACAATCATCTGGAAAGCTGTGGGGGACAGCTGCCACTCGCCTGGATTCAGGCGTCCCCTGCTGAGGAAGTCTGCTGTGGTATTGTCCTTCCCGGCAATGTGGACGGCGGAGATGTCCCGCAGATTCGCCTCTGCCCAAACCATGAGTGGGGCGATTTCCAGAGATACCTGTCGGCTTCTGGTTCCGCCCTGACGGTTGATGTAGGCCACCGTGGTGGCGTTGTCGGACATCACCCTGACAGCTCTGTACCGCAGCCGCGGAGCGAAACGAAGGCAGGCCAGTCTGACTGCCCGGGCTTCCAGGCGATTGATGTTCCATGTGGACTCCTCCCTGTTCCAACGCCCTTGCGCAGTGAGTTCTTCGCAATGTGCTCCCCAGCCGCTGAGGCTGGCATCCGTGGTGAGCAAGATCCACGTGGGCGAGGACATCCGCGACCCCCTGCTCAGGTGGTCGGACCGCAACCACCACCGCAGCTGGGTCCGAACATGGACCGGCAGAGGGAGGCGCGTGGAATAGGCTCGGTGATGGGGGCTCCAGCGAGAGAGCAGGGAATGCTGTAGTGGTCTCATATGGGCTCGTGCCCAAGGCACCACGTCCAGAGTGGAGGCCATGAGACCCAGAACTTGCAGATAATCCCAAGCTAACGGCCGACTGGTTCCCAACAGATACTGGATACGCTGCCGAAGTTTCAACTGTCTCTTGGACGTAAGACTGACCGTGTCCGCCCGAGTGTCGAACCTTACCCCCAGATATTCTATGGACTGGGAAGGCTGTAGGCAGCTCTTGCTGAGGTTGATGACCCAGCCCAAGCTTTCCAGAAGGGCGATCACCCTGTCGGTTGTCCGCAGGCTCTCCGCTCGGGACTTCGCCCTGATCAACCAGTCGTCTAGGTAGGGATGGACCAAGATCCCGTCCCGCCTGAGTGCCGCCGCCACAACCACGATCACCTTGGTGAATGTCCTCGGGGAGGTGGCCAACCCGAAGGGGAGAGCTCGAAACTGGAAGTGGCGGTCCAGAACCTTGAAGCGGAGGAAGCGCTGATGATCCGGATGTATCGGAATATGAAGATAGGCTTCGGACAGGTCTAATGCCGTGAGGAACTCTCCGGGCTGGACTGCGGCTTTGACGGAGCGCAGAGTTTCCATGCGAAACCTCGGCACCCGTAAGTACTGATTGAGGGATTTGAGGTCCAGCACAGGCCGAAAAGTGCCCCCTTTCTTGGGTACTATGAAATAAATGGAATAGTGTCCAGAATTCACTTCCCAGGCAGGCACTGGGAGGATGGCGTTCAAGGTCAGGAGCCTCGTCAGGGTGGCCGCCAATGCTGCCTTCTTGAGCGGGGAACATGAAGACTCCACAAACTTGTCCGGAGGAAGATGATGAAAGTCCAGATAATACCCCTCTCGGATAACTGCGAGGACCCACTGGTCCGACGTGATCTCGACCCATCTGGGGTAGAAGAGGGTCAACCTGCCCCCTATGGCTTCGTCCCCCAGATGAATCGGCAAATTCTCATTGTGGGATGCGACCGGGACCCCCGCCCGGCCCGTTCCCCCGGCTGCGCAGCCTGGACCGAAAGGACTGATTCCTGGCCGGAGGACGCGGCGTCTGGTAGCGCCCTCTATATGGAACAAATCGCTGTGAACCCCTGCCCCTGGAGGGCCGGGGACCGGAGCGCTGTCCCCTCCTGGACCGGTCTTCTGGTAGGCGAGGCACAGGAGAGGCACCCCAGGAAGCGACAAGCTTATCAAGGTCACTGCCAAACAGAAACGAGCCCTGAAAAGGCAATTTGGTGAGGCGAGACTTGGAAGGGGCATCAGCGGACCATGGCTGGATCCATAGGTGTCTCCTGGCGGCCACGGAAGACGAGATCCCCTTAGCCGTGGTTCGAACCAAATCCGATGCGGCATCGGTGAGGAAGGAAAGAGCGGGCTCCATGTCAGCCGCCGGAGCGTTGTTCCGGACCTGAGACAAGCAGGCACGAGTGACCACCGTGCAACAGGCTGCAATCCTCAAAGAAAGAGCTGCCACCTCAAAATTTTGCTTCAGAATGGCGTCCATCCGCCTGTCCTGGGGCTCCCTGAGGGCCAAACCCCCTTCCACAGGAATGGTAGTGCGCTTGACCACAGCGCTAATTAAGGCGTCCACCTGAGGGCATGCCAGGAGGTCCTGGAGAGCCGGTGCCAATGGGTACATGCCTTTCAGGGCCCGGCCCCCTTGAAAGGAGGCCGCCGGTGCTGCCCATTCCAAATCAATGAGTTGCTGAGCTGCCTGCAAGAAAGGAAAATGGCGGGCTGTAGGACGAAGACCTTCCAGCAGGGGGTTCTGCGCAGAAGGAATCGAAGCACTGGGTCCAGTGATCTCCAACTCCGCCAGACACTGAGACACGAGGTCCGAGAGGTCCTCCTTAGGGAAAAAGCGCCGCATAGTCCGGTATGGCGCAATCCCCGGGGGGAGGTCCCCTTCGTCCGGGAGTTCGGACTCGTCCGGTGAAACCTCCAGGTCCGAGTGATCGGGACTGTCCAATAGCGGGAGGTCCCGCTCCTGAGAAGGCTGCGAGGGTCCCGGAACCGGATCCCTAGAGGCTGCCATCATGGCGGCAGCCGCAGTATGCGCCGGAGACGCCGCCCCCGCAGGAACCGCAGCAACCGCCGGAAGAACAGGCGCAGCAAGGACCGCAGGGGCAGGACGCGAAGCCGTCTGCATCTGGACAAAGGCATGAATTCCCTGAAAAAGATCCACCCAGGAAATGGAAGCCGCCTCAAAACGCCGGGGTACCAGATCCCCCGGGATTCCCGAGCGGTCGAGACCGCCTCCCAAATCCGGGGTAGCCGCAGGTGAACTATCAGAAAACTGCGGCTGAGATTGGTCCTGGCCGGAGGGTCCCCCGGCCGCCGCACATTGGGTACACAGGGAGTCGGGGTCAGTACCGCGCGTGGCACGAAGGTGGCACGCGGAGCAGAGGCCCAGAGCTGAAACGTCTAGGGCAAGTGGCGGCGCAGCTGCGGCTGCGGCTGCGAGCTGATCCATGAGCAGAATATAGCAAGCGTGCGCTTCCTATGCGGCAGCAATAGGCGCAGGCTAGAACAGGCGCACAATAGCAATAGGATGCGGCAGCAATAGGCGCTGAATAGAGCAAGCGCACAATAGCAAAGGCAAGCGGCAGCAATAGGCGCTGAACAAAACAAGCGCACAATAGCAATAGGAAGCGGCAGCAATAGGCGCTGAGCAAAACAAGCGCACAATAGCAATAGGAAGCGGCAGCAATAGGCGCTGAGCAAAACAAGCGCACAATAGCAATAGGAAGCGGCAGCAATAGGCGCTGAGCAAAACAAGCGCACAATAGCAATAGGAAGCGGCAGCAATAGGCGCTGAGTAGGAACAGGCGCCCAATAGCAAGAGTATGCGACAGCAATAGGCGCTGAAAAAAAAAGCCGCACAATACGAAGCAGGTAGCAATATACACCTAAGGGCAGTCAATAGGCATACAGCAGCAATATGCGGCACATACTCACAGTGGTAGCCAAGAAGCAAGAACAAGGAGGAGAGGAGAAAAAAAAAATAAATAAATAAATAAAAGCCGCGCCCATTACAGGCGCGGAATACCTGAGTAAGGCCACAAATGGCGTCCTCCACAGCTTGCCACGCCGCCGGTCCTCTAGATAGCAGAGACCTGGGTGAAGAGACGTACGCCGTACCAAATCTGCAGCGCTGCCGGGCAGGATCACAGGCGGTCTCCGGCTGCGAGGGGAAAGGGCCGATACCTTTCACCGCCGCGGTTGAGGCACTGCACCCGCTACCTCGTCCACGCCGGGAGCGAGGGCCTCGGCTGAACCGAGGACTTACACCTCCGGGGGACCACGGGAGTCACCCCGGGAAGCTCAACTGGGGGGCACGGCCAGAACGGCCCCTGAGGAGCGCGGGGCTCAAAAAGGTGGTGAAGAAAGGTAAAGTAGAATCTAGAAGAGAAGAAAACAAAAATGAAAGTAGTCTTGGAAAGCACGCTGAACCAGCGTGCAGGCACTCCAAACTGCTTTGGAGACGGAAATTACTGAACAGCTGCGCTTCCTGTGGGGATATATACACGCCCCTGTGCTGACGTCAGATCCGTCTCCAACTGCTAGCACGCGGATACTATCCCATTTGTCCTGAGTCCATCTGGCTACACGCCAGGAAATAGAACTTTATTCTAACCTTTCTTACAGTGGTGATTCATGATAAATCTGGGAACAGAGAGAGGATTGAATTATCTTCAGTCTGAGTAACCAGAAAGAGAAGGAGAATAAGTGCTAAGGAATTGGCTTCCAGGGAGAATCAGAGACTTTACTAGAAGAGCGAGGTCACATTATTTATTAATTTTTCTTCTATCTAATTATTCTTTGATTTTATTTGAAATCTGATCTGTGTTGTAAATATTCTTCAGTTCTCTAATCAACTACCAGTAAAGAAGTTGAAACTACATTGCTTCTCAGTGTGATTTTTGAATGCAAAACACTGTGACTATTATCAGTTCTGTTTTCAGAGCAGAAAAAGGGGCTTGTACTGGGTTTAATGCAAAAGAGCCATGAAGCTATGCTTCCTCCCACAGGGAGCCCTGGAATTAAGAAGTGTAATCCTATCTGTGGAGAAAATGAGAGCAGAAAGAGTCCACCTTTCTTTCTATATGCCCCTGGATGCAGTCTGAGGGATCTGTCCCATCCAGGGATTACACAAAGGTTGTAAGTATTTTTTCATTTATTTCCATCGGTGATTTAGCAACATTTTTATCATAGGAAGAAAGTGATAGATGCGCTTGAAGGTTTTTTTGGTTTTTTTTTTAAGTGTAGCCCTGGTCCAAAATTGGGAACTTGATGATTTATTTATTTATTTATTTAACAGATTTTCTATACCGACATTAAAATACACATCATGTCGGTTTACATTGTAACAGCAGGTAGAAAATACATAGAACGGAGAAGTGGGGGTGGATAAACCAGCAAAAACAAGAGTAGAGAGGGCTCTAACAGGGAGCCCGAGGCAATAGTTAAAAATAGTTAACAAAAAGGGGCGGGGTAAGAGGAGTTAATTACAAAGGGCTAGGGTGCGGGGAGGTATAAAATGGGTGACTATTTACAGGGGGGGAAGGAAGGGGGCAACTGTTTACGAGGGGGGCAAGGAGAGGAAAGGTTGCTATTCCGGGAAAGACTGGGTGAAAATCAGGGGAATTGCATTTTACATGATCTACCTAAAGTATAGTTACCCTCTATCATTTCATCTCCACCATTATTATTGGTGGATGTTTCCACGGTACAGGATAACATTTACAGTATTTCTTTGTGTACAGGAAGGGAGAAGGAAGTGTATGCATATCCATGGCCTATAATACGTCAGAACTTCATCTACAGGTCACTGGTTTCTCACTTCTCCAATATTATTATACATGAATTCACACTGACAGACTGAAAATCAATATGCTGAGATACAAACAATTCCAAATGAAATATTGTATATTATAAATCAGTGAAAGCTGCCAGATTAAGACCCAGGGCTAGAAGAGTCTGAAAAACAAAAGTAATAAGCCATGAATTTTTCTGTTTGTCATTTAGAAAATAAACACGGAAACAGGAAGCAAGACATTGATGGCTTAGGGATAGCAATAAAAATTCAATCCCACAGCTAATTCTGTCAGAAGAGAAAGGCTTATCTAATGTTCTGGTGGATTTTTAAGAGAAGATTTGCCAACTTCAAGTAAAACTCAGGCTTTTCCCTTTTAGAACCCTGGCTGCATAGTTAGTAGTTACAAAGATGGGCTTGCTGGTAGGAGAAGGTTATGTTGGAGAGAGTAATGGACAGGTACTCTATTACAAGTATTACAGAATATTTTTGTGTTTGAACAAGTTAGCATTGGATAAGATTACCCAGTAAAGCTGGTCACATATTAACTCTATGACACAAAAGGCTTTAGCCAATAAATATTTTTTTTTCCATAGGTAGAAAATTGGAAAAGGCCATGTTTGAATAAGGCCCAATGTTACCTAAAGGGTATTTACCTTTTTCTGCCTGTGGAAAAAATGCCTAGCACATCCAGGCCCAAAGTGAGCACAACCAAAAACATGATCTTCCTAATGAAATGTGTAGAGGAACCTCTGTAAACATCATATAAATAGTGAATGGCAGGATAAGACAGATATTGAAAGGTTTTAAACAATAAATAGGGAGAAGGAACTGGCAGACCTCTAACTGAAATTTTAAAGCAGAAGCAAGTGGTGCACGTGTTTTAGATATCTCAGCTGCTTCTTAAAATAAGTCATGAAGATGCTATTTTAAATATTTGAAAGATTCTCTGGCTCAGTCATTCCCGACACTGTAAACCTAAGCAAATCAAGGCCCTGCTGAGCTGATCCTACAACTGCTATTGCTTATTTCTATAACATTACCATACATACAGTATACAGCACTGTACCGATACACATGAGAGTGAGTCCCTGCTCCACGGAGCTTACAGTCTAGTGAAGACACTGAGAAGACAAATGCATGGCGGCAGGAAATTTACAAAGCATGGTTAGAATCAGCAAGCTATGATTAGGAAGAGCCATGGTTCAAGATTTAAAAGCTTTCTCAGATAAGGTGGCTTTTATGGTGGAATCTGAATATGGCCAGAGAAGGAGCATGATGCGCCAGTTCAGGAAGGTCAACAGAGCCTTATTTAAAGCACACATAGACCATAAACTGAAGAGCACACTTCAAGAAGGAACTATTTAGAAATAGGCATGTGGCTATAATAAAAGAATACGCTTAAGAAAATATAAAAATAAAAGAAATACATTTATTAGGATATCTATAAGAGAGGTAAGCAAACTTTTTGAGCTGAGGCCCTACTTCCATGTATGCACTTGGTTGGGATTCCCCCAAGATGAGTGTGTACATATACATGCAAATCCCCCGCTTTGTTTCTCTTTAAGTTGCCGAAAGGAGTAAGCTCACGTATATGCATGTGGGTAGACGTTCCGCACCCAGACAGAAAAAGAAACCGATAACCTCATACCCAGACAGACACAGACACCCTATATCTAGACTGACAGAGACAGAGGGAAACAGACATCCAAACACACGGGTTGATACAGTATTACCCCTTACTGTATTACAGTAGGGGCGTGGCCGATGCCACTGAGGACCTCCGAGCTCCGGCTTGAGGCCTGGTGCATAGTGGAAGGCCCGGTGAACGCCACCGCGGGACGCTGAAGCTTGGAGGAGCTTGCAACTACCGCTAGGGAGGCCGACCCGGGACCTGCTGTGGAACCAGAGAGGTGAGCAGGCCTGTGCGCGGGCCGGGCATGGACGGGGTGCGTAACACTAAAGTCCATTTACTCAAGAAGGGAGAAGTAAGCAGACCTGTAATAACCGCCATAATAGTAACATACATATACCAGTGGTGCTTAAACCGGTCCCCTTCCCAACCAAGTTGGGTTTTCGGGATGCGAACATGCATGAAATATATTTGCATGCATGACCTCTAATTTATGCAAATATATCCTAAGAATGCTCATGAGGTGTACACTGAATATCAAACTGGAAAGAAGGCCTGAGGACCAGCTGAGTACCAATGTACTATACAATATTCAACATTTCTTTATATCAAAAAATGAAGATAAAAATATTGATTACCACCAGAAGCAATCTATAACATTAATCAGATAATGCATGAGAAGAATGCTAGGGCTAGCAGCTTGGAACTGCTGATGTCATGACCATTTTAGTTTTTTCCCAGTCTCCTTTTTTATTTAAAGAATAATTTGGCCTGTTCTGCTGGCTTTAAGCCACCTTGTAAATTAGATATTATACCGACTCAGGCCGTGATTTGTCAGCAGCAACACAGACCCTGGCTGTCTATATGGGTCAGAAGCTGTCTTTACCAATCTAAGAAATCACTGAGTTGCTCAAATGACATCTGCCTTGATAAGGCAAGGAAATTAACAAAATCTTCAATTAAAGGAAGTGAGAAAATCATGGAGGGGGTAAAAAAAAAGAATGCAGCCTGATGCTTTTGGGGTGGATGACACCACAGACTGGGCGAGTGGACTGCACTGTTGATGTGACAGAAAGGAACTACATTGCATGGGCTGCGGTAAACATCGGTACCTTGAAATTAAAAAGCATCCCAGAACTGAATTTTACAAAGCCTTTCCCGCTTTCCGCAACAAATTCAAAAGTATGCATCCAAGCAATACGCTAAGACGATAACTTTTAAACAGAAACTGTGGGTACTTCCCTCTCCACAGACAGCTCACAATCTAAGTTTTCTTGCAATTTTTGGAAAAGAATTATGTCCACAGAAAAATAAATTGTGAAAGCAAATTTATTTGCAAAATAAAGTAGTAAAGTCAAGAAATCAAGATAACACAAATTAAACCTCACTATTTCAAACAGTCTTCTGTATTTTAAAAATGAAAACCATGCTGTCATGTAAATTTCCAATGTATTTATTTATTTGTTTGTTTCTTTATTATTTATTTATTTACAGCCCGCACCCTCCAAAGGTTGGGGTGGGGTACAAAGTTACATACATAAATCAAAATGCAACATAGAAAAATAACAAGACAATGATAAAAACAAAACAAAACAAACTGCAGATGCTATCTATAGTTGGAGCTAAAGCTTAAAGGTCACGAGTTATTTGCAGTGTAAGCGAATGCATGGTGAAATAGGTATGTTTTTAGGAATTTCTCAAATTCTGTTTGGTTGCTAATGTTGCATATGGGCAGTGGAACTGAATTCCAAAGGGTAAGTCCCACAGTGGAGAATGCTCGCTCTCGGGTAACAAGTCAAGGGGATCTATGAGAGGGTATGTCCAGGAAGGATTTTGAGGATGACCGGAGTGCTTTAGTTAGGGTATAGATATGCAAATTAAAGCTGAAAGTGTATAACTTGCTCACATGAAGACATGATGAAAACATCCAATTAAGGACTGAAACCACCTTTTTTTTTTTATATGCACCACTTATTTTTTAACAATACAAGTTGAAGCAAAAACAATCTCTAGGAAATTTAACACTGAATTAGGGCAAGTTATTTTGGAAAAAGCATGTCAGCATATCTAATAAAAGAGCAGGAAATCCGGCATGAAAGTACAGCTGCTACTAATTTTCACACTTTCAAACTTTAAGTAAGCACTACATTCAATTCCAAAGAGTATTTTGCATTATAAGAAAAACCTCTAATCATCAAGTCTTCCGAATGCCTATTTTAAGTTTCTCCCCAGCTATAGGATTTAAAGAATTTTTGTTAAAGTGAAATCATGCTTTTATAATTTTATACAGATAAGTCTCTCAACAAATCATGATCTACTTGACTGTACACATGTGAAAACTTTTTCCAGCTCTGCCAGGGAGGCCTCTCAACTTTAGGTGGCAGGTTCAACAGAGAAACTTGTAAGGTGATAGCCCAGTTGTTCAATTGCACTACGCTTCCAGCAAGAAAGATGTTTAAATTTTCTGGAGTCCATATTCAGCTGCCGAGCAACTAGATAAGTTATCATGATAAACTTATCTAACTAACTTAACCGGGATATTCAGCAGTGCGGATATACTGTTGCCTGCAGTGTTACCAGAGTTATCCTGCTAGATTAACCAGCTAACTACGAATGTCAGAATTAGTTGGTTAACCTAACCGGCTAGCACTGTTCCTCCCTGGAATGCCTACTGTCCCCCCGCCCCAGGAACGCCACCAACATATCCAGCTAAATTCCAGCTGGATAAGTCGCCAGTTATCACAGCTAAGCCATTTAGACGGATATCTTTTCAGGGACTGGGAGAGAGAGGTGAAGGGGTTCAAAGGGATTCAAGGCCAAAATGATAAGACAAATGATGAAATGCTAAGGGAAATTAGGAAGCTTACCAATTTGACAGTGCAGTAATAATGGGAGATTTCAATTACCCAATAAGGAAAGAACACACACTTGCTAGAAACAAAATTTGCTTCCCCAAACAATGAATCAGCAAGCTTATAATCAATTTTAAATGATCCTTAAAACATGATTTTAAAATTGCTGCGCGCGCATGTTATAAAATCGGGCGTATGTGTGTGTGTTGCAGGTAGCGCGCATACATTTGAAAATCTACCCCTAAGAGAATTCTGTGGTGCTGCAGTTTAAGTTATTGTGCCATTTATCATTGGTGTTTGAACAGTAAAGACTTTAATTTTGGACTCAAAGTCAATGATTCCAGAGTATTTCTTTTGCACCCACCATGAGGACATCCCCTTTCCCAAAGGAATACAAAGGAAAAGTAAATGTGTATAAAAGGACACCCCTGTCACATCGGGCCCTGAAAGCAAATTTTCCTTTCCACTTATAAAGGATCCAGCTCTGGAAGTGAGAAACATTGTGAGAGAGCTAACCGGTGAGTGGTTCCAGCCCCGAAGAGAAACAAATTCTTTTATGGCCCCACTTATGCATGACAGGCACACCAGGGAAAGGTTACATTCATAATAAAAACTTTTAAAAATATATTCGAAGCAGGAAGCCTGTGAGGGAGTTGGTTGGACTATTAGATGATCGAGGAGTAAAAGGGGCACTTAGGGAAGAAAGCCATCGTGGAAGATATTTGCTTCGATGGGTTTACTAATGAGATGGGGTTGTGGAGAGAAAAGGGAAGACAGGGTGTGCCAGAATATGTCAGTTTTGGGAATGTGCAGCTCTTCTATCTTTGTACTTTGCTTAATATAGGAAAAACATGTATTTCTGTTTCTAGTTCTTCACTTTTGCAATGCATACAGAGTAGGGCTGTTTAGCCCTAAAAATGTTGATTCTTTTTTTTGTTTGTTTTTTGGGGGAGCTTTCCATGTTTCAGTTTGTTTAATATTTATTTAATATTTATATTGATTTGGTTCAATTGATGAACTGAAATAAAAATTGTCCCCTCCCAAGGGGTTACTGCCATTTCCTTTTTCATTTCAAATGGATGCATATCCTTAATACAGAGTGGTTTTTTGGGTTTCCATTTCAATTTTTGTCTCCACATTTGGTGAAGATCTGTATGTGTTCTGCGTGTGTGACTGAGGTAAGGAATTCTACTAGTATGTAGGGATCTGTATCAGTCTTAATTGTTGTATTTTAGGACCCATTGCAGTATTTGCAGGGCTGCCTTTTCATAGGTAGGTTGATGCTGTTTGAGTCTTGAGAGTTAATGCGGCTATGTTATGGCAGATTTGCTACACATGTGCTGAGGGGTTGTTTTTGGGGTTTTTTTTTTGCAGATTTTGTATATTTCAGAATGTTCCTGATAGTGTGTATTTTTTTTTTTTTTGTATGGTGCTATACACCCATTGTTGAGAGGAGGGGGTGGTTCCGTGGATGCAGAGTATATATTTACAGAACTGGAGGTGCAGGGTTTATAATGGATTTGTCTTGCACATAACAAACTTCACTCTTAAACAGGGCGCTCTAGATATTATCTTAATTTCTCTAATTTACTGCTTGTGCTCTTAATATTTGCATTGTGCCAAAGAACTTTCTTGCAGAGCTTATACAGTGAAATACATACAGGTAACATACTGAGGTGCGCTTGGAAGTTCTTTTTAATCAGGCTAGAGGTGCGCAAAACTATTAGGATTACTTCTGTATCTTTATAATATATTATACTGGTCTCTGTATTCCTTTGTATTTGATCTTGAGTCTTCAAAATAGTACAAAATAATTGCTTGGTACTAAGACTTGAATTAGCAATGCTGTTCAGGGTTTTCTAGCATCAAGCTTATTTTTTTTTTTTTTTTTATCGGTTGGTCTGGGAATAGTCCCATAATCACAACTTCTTAATTTTCTTCAATTCTATCACGGTCATGATCCAAGAGTTTTTTTCCCCGATCATAGCAATGTTTACATAGTTTTTAGTGAGTGAGCTGTGCCACCTTATTACTGTTATTAGTTATACTTTATTACATTTCCATTTTCATTTCAGATGGCCATGGGGGGACTTCAGACATGGGAACAGAAATTGGTTGGATTGTTTGCCCCTTCCCACCTAAAAAGGCATTCCAGAGCCCGAGGTATACAGAGAAAGTAGCACACCAAAGCAGACTTGTGCTAACTCAGAGCATCTCAAGAACCAATATGGTAATCTTAGGAACACAAGTTAATCTGTAAAGGACAAACAAAATGATTTTTGCCTGAAACTAATGGAATGTTTCTAGTCTGAAAGCCAAAGAAAACATGAATAATTGCCTCCAAGCCAGCAGTCATCAAATGCTGCATTTCCATAGTAGTCAAGAAGAACACAAGTATCCGGTAGGTGCCCTTAGGAACATTCTTTGTAATAAATTAATCGTTCTGTTTTCCTGGATTCATCTACCACACAATTTTAGGATACCACAAAAAAAAACAAAAACTGCAGGACAATTTTCAAAAGCATCTCCTTGAGTAAAATGGCCTGACTGAAGATTGCCCTCCTCAAATATGGCTAAAAACTGAGGCAGGTGACACAGGGCATCGCCCTTCCTCTGGCAGCACAAACAGCAGGTGCAAAGTAGGTGGAGGCTTTTAACATGTGTGCTCAACACATGAAAATTTTCAGAGAAACAATGCATGTTACAATTGCTTGCATACAGACTTTTTGAAAATTGATCCCATAGAGATATCTTGGCAGGAAAACAGTGGGATTCTGGCTTTGTCTAATTGAAAATGCAGCTGGTGGAAATTTTTGGATTCTGTCCTGACTTACTGGATCCAGTGGAGACGAAACTGTTATAAAGCTTGGTCTCTAATCTCAATGGCTCAATTACTCCACTTTTACAACACTTACATTTTTCCTTCTAGAGCGCTTTCCCAGTTAGTAGTAGACATGCTAAAAAAAAACAAAAAACTCTGCCATACAGTCTCCTGAAGTGAGAGGTATGTGAGGTAAAATGCTTAATGTAACGCTTGCTGGATGAGTGGATCCTTAGTGCCGAGATGTGGTTGCGCTGCCTAGTGAACAAGCCCACTAGGCCCACACCGACATTTGGTGGAGATGCCCTATGGTAGAACTGGCTGGAGCTTCACCTATACCAGCCACTTCTCCTGCAGGTTGAGCCCTTGGTTTCTGGCGGCTGGAAGGTCTTAGGTGGGTGCCTAGGGCAGTCCAGAGGCGTAGGTTGAGTTACCATGCAGACAATGGAGATGGCACACAGGCCAAGGATCGAGGCAGGCGACAGACAGCAGGATTGAAGAGCAGTTTAGAGGTCGGGGCAGGCAGCAGACATAGTGAGGTCGGGTCAAAAGCAAGGGGTCAGGTCTGGCCAGCAGTTAAGGGAATTCCAAATCCAAGCCAAGGTCAATAACAGGAAGACAAGTCTAGGGAACAAGCAACAAGGAATAAGAGAGACCAGACAGACAAGACCAGGTAATAGGGCACAGAAGACAAAGGCAGGGCATCAACGAAGCAAGGGCAAGGTACAGAAAAGAAGAGGAAAAGGCAGGGCCAGGCAGGAACAAGGCAAGGTACAAGACAAGGCAACAACAAGAAACACACAAGGAAACAACATGTACTGGAAACAAGCATTAGGGGACCTGTTGCTGAGGCAAGGAGGAAGTGTCCTAGGAGTCCTATATATATAGGACGAAGGCCACTGAGGTCATCAGGGGCCACTGTGAGCATTTTCTGCCACAGGTACTTTAAATCATCTGGTGTTGGGCATATGCTGTAGTCCTGCAAGCAACACTGATATACAATAACTTCTCTTTACAGAATATAATGGAAGTGCTGGAAAAGTTTGCCGGGAGGTATAAATTGCAGTTTGTTCATTTTCCTTGATCATGGTTTTCCTCTTTCCAAGACATTTTTAAAAAGTGTGCTATAGAAATCCACAAATTTCCTCCTGAATTGTTGCTACCTAGTATGAGAGTATATTATTTGCCCTCTTTTAGGAGAGGAGTTAATACAGGTGGGGCAAACCAGGAGAGCCTCATCTCTGGATGAATTAAACCTTATAGCTGCTTTGAAGCATACACAAGAGGGGAGAAATTCAAGAGCCACTTTACTAGTAACTTTTGTCTTATAGCTGGACAAATACTAGACATTACGAGGTCAATATTCAAAGGCATTTAGCCGGATAACTCACAAATTATCCAGCTAAATAGCAATTTTTTGAATATTGAGTAATTTATTCAGCTAAATTTTAGCAGGCAAAAGAGGGTAAGAGGGCCTGGCCGCAGGCCTGCTGCGGCCGGCACACACAACAGTACCCCCCTCCCTTACGTCCCCCTCTTGGAGGTCTGGGTTTGCCCGGATGGGCACGATGATACTGCAGGAGGAGGCTTTATTCAAGATGTTACGTGCTGGCTCCCAATCATTTTCTTCTGGGCCGTAACCCTCCCAGGCAAGGAGGTATTCCCACCGACGGCCTCTATGGCGGACATCCAAGACTTTGCGGATCTTGTAAGTAGTATCAGACTCAGCAACCAGGTGAGATGGTTCTGATACTTTATGAGACAGCCAAGAAAGAATCACTGGCTTCAATAGTGATACATGGAATATGTTATGGATACCCAAAGTTGGTGGTAACCGGAGCTGGTATGTGGGAGGTCCAATACATCGGGTGACTGCAAAAGGTCCAGTATACCTAGGTGCAAATCTTTGAGATGGTATCTTGAGGTGGATGTATCGTGTACTTAACCAGACCTTTTGACTAGAAAGGAATTCAGGAGTGGAGCGTTGACGGGTATCTGTGGATTTCTTAGCCCGAGTTGCTGCTTGACGCAACCGAAGATTGGTCTGATTCCACAAGGTCTTAAGGGTGTCAGCAGTGGTTTGCGTGGCTGGCGAGGGCACTGCCAGCGGGATAGGTAGTGGAGGCCTTGGCTGCCTACCATAGACGATGGTGAACAGCGATACTCCTGTACAGCGGCAATATGGGAGTTATGGGAAAATTCCGCCCAAGGAGAAGCTCTGCCCAGTTGTCCTGCCGATCATTTATATAGGCGCATAGAAAGGTTTTCAGGGAACAGCTCATACGTTCTGCTTACCACAGCTTATCATACGTTCTGCTTACCACAGCTTATCATCCTGTGGATGATAAGCTGTGGTAAGGCTGATGTTGATGCTGAACTTGCAGCATAGAGCATGCCAGTAGTGGGCTACAAACTGGGGTCCTCTATCCAAGAACATGTCCTTGGGTAAGCTGTGCAAGTGGAATACATGGAGAAAGTAAAGGTGCACCAATTCTGGAGCAGAAGGTAGGCCAGGCAATGGAACAAATGGGCCATTTTAGAAAATCTGTCGATGATGACCCATATAACAGTGTTTCCTTTAGATGGCGGGAGATCCACAATAAAATCCATGGAAAGGTGTATCCATGGCTCCTCCGGAGCAGGAAGTGGCTGGAGGAGGCCCAAGGGCCATCAGACTGGGGCTTTTTCCTGGGCACAGTTATTGCAGGAATCAACATACGCCCTGGCATCCATGGCAGGCCACCAGAAGAATCGCTGGAGGAGTGAAAGTGTTTGCACCCATCCTGGATGACCAGCAAATTTAGAATCATGTGCCCATCGGAGGACTCTCTCACGAAGGTGACTAGGCACAACCGTTTTCCCTGCAGGGACTGGGAAAGTAGCGGATAAGCAGATACATGCGGGATCGATGATGTGACTAGGCTCTTCGGGAACATCTTCAGGTTCAAAGGAACGAGACAGGGCATCAGCCCAGAGGTTCTTCTCTGCTCGCCGATACCTGAGTTCAAAATTAAACCTAGAGAAGAACAAGGCCCAAAGGGCCTGGCGAACATTGAGACGCTGGACATGACTCAGGTGTTCCAGGTTTTTGTGATCCGTGAAAATAGTAAATTTATCCTGAGCACCATCTAACCAGGGACGCCATTCCTCTAATGCAAGCTTAATTGTAAGCAGATCCCAATCCCCAATACTGTAATTCTGTTCTGCAGGGGAGAACTTGCGGGAGAAAAAGGAACATGGAGTCAGGGTCCCAGATGTCGAATGCTGGCTCAAGACTACCCCAGCCCCAATAGCAGAGGCGTCCACCTCGACCAGAAACGGGCGGTTTGGGTCCGGGTGGCATAGACAGGGTCCAGCAAGAAAAGCCTTTTTAAGGCATTGAAAAGCTGCAAGGGCCTCAGGAAACCAGTTCCGAGTGTCACGGCCCTTACGGGTCATGGCTGTGAGGGGAGCCGCTAGAGTAGAGTAGTTGGTGATGAAGGGGCAGTAGTAATTAGTGAACCTTAGGAATCGTTGTAGGGCTCGGAGACCCACTGGTTGGGGCCAATCCTGGATTCCTCTAAGTTTCTCTGGGTGCATGGAAAACCCTCGTTGAGAAATGATATACCCTAAGAAGGGCAGACTTGATTGCTCAAAAGGCACTTGTCCAACTTGGCAAAGAGATGGTTCTCATGTAGACATTGGAGGACCGTATGAACATCTGCACGGTGAGTAGCCAGGTCCTTAGAAAAGACGAGAATATCAACTAGGTATGCCACCACTTTAATATACAGGAGGTCTCTGAAAATCTCGTTAATCATTCGCTGGAACACAGCAGGGGCATTACAAAGACCGAAAGGTATTACCAGATATTCGTAATGCCTGTCCCTGGTATTAAAGGCCGTTTTCCAGATGTCTTCGGGGCGTATACTCACCAGGTTATAAGCTCCACGTAAGTCCAATTTAGTAAAGATGGAAGCCCCTTGGAGGCGATCGAACAATTCGGAGATCAGAGGCAGAGGATACTTGTCTTTATAAGTTATGGCATTTAAGCTGTGATAGTCAATACATGGCCTTAAGGATCCATCCTTCGTGGCGAAGAAAAATCCCGCTCCGGCAGGAGAAACTGAAGGTCAAATGAACCCTATAGCCAGGTTCTCTCGGATATACTCTGTCATGGCACGGGTCTCGGGCTGCGACAGAGGGTGAGTCTGGCCTCGAGGAGGCGTTGTACCAGGTAGTTCAATTGGACAATCGAACCTACGGAGAGGCGGAAGGATATCAGCCTTCTGTTTTGAAAAAACATCCTCAAAGTCCGCATATGGAGCTGGAATGCTGGAGGACGTAGTTGCTAGAGAAACTGTAGGAGGTGGTACCATCTTTTTCAAGCAGGTCTGATGACAGGCTGGGCTCTATTCGATGAGCTGGAGAGATCCCCAATCAAACTGGGGGGAGTGATGCTGGAGCCAGGGTAAGGCCAAGAGCACGTGGTGAACTGACTTTTCTAAGACGAGGAATTCCACCTCTTCAACATGGAGAGCGCCAGTGAGAAGGCGAACTTGCGTGGTTATCAAGGAAATCCAGCTGGGTAAAGGCTTGCCGTAAATAGATGCAATACACAGAGAGGTCTCTAAGGAGCGGGTAGCAATACCCAGGAGCTGAACTAGATCCTTGAGAATAAAATTCCCCCCCTGCTCCAGAATCAATCAGAGCAAGGACTGGGAAGGACTGGGAGTCCCAGGATAGCATTACTGGGAGAGACAACTGAGGGGCCGGAGAAGTAGTGCCCAAGTTCAGGACCCCCACTGAACATAGGCCTGGTAGTTTCCCGGAAGGACTGGACAGGTCTGGAGATGATGGCCTGAAGCTCCACAATATAGACATAGGCCAGACTGCCTCCGCTGGAGGTGCTCTTCCGGGGACAAATGCCCACAGGCCAACTGCATGGGCTCTTCCGCCTTCGCTAGCGAGGAAGTCCTGCTAGAGGTGGGACTTGTGGTAGGTGGTGAGTGAGAGCACTCCAAGGTAGACCTCCGGAGCGGTTCGAGCCTCCCGATGGTGCTTTTGGAGGTGATGGGCCTGTCAGGTCGATGAGGTCTTCAAGGGAAGATGGGAGCTCATGAGCTGACAGTTCATCCTTGAGCTGAGGAGATAGTCCGTCCAGGTAAATGGCTCGAAGGCTATCTTCTTGCCAGGAAAGCTCTGTAGCCAAAGTCCAAAATTCTATGGTATAGTCAAACAGAGTCTTTTGACTTTGCTGCAAATGAAGCAGATTGGTGCTTGCCACAGCCTGTCATCCAGGGTCATCAATGGTCCGAAGGATAACGGACACAAAGTGAGAAGGTTCTTGTAGGAGTGAGTCCGACCACTCCCATATGGGCAAAGCCCATGCCAACGCCTTACCCTCCAGTCGAGACAAAATGAAGGTAACCTTCGTGAATTCGTCCTGGAAGATGGATGACTGCAGAACAAATTGCATGTAGCATTGATTAATAAATCCTCTGCAGAGCTTGGCATCACTGTTGAAATGAGGCGGAGCTGGTAGGGTCAACAAAGCCCTGGAAGAGGAGACAGCTGTTGGTTGGCTGAAGCTGGTACTGGAACTGAATGACCAGGCTGGCATCAAGCCGGGCATGAAGACGCTCGATGTAGGAGGCCAATATCTCAAGGAACTGCTGCTGCTGTTCTTGCACTTTAGAGGCCAAGCCAGGGAAGGCCTGAAGGGCACAAGGCTCCGCTGAGTCCATGGCCTTTGCAACCTGTTGCGCAGGAGGTGAACCCTTGAGCCAAGGTGGGGTTGACACTACCCACAGGGCAAGCCCTACAGGTCCCCACCATTGGTAGGCAGAGCTGGCTGACTGACGGAGGCCAGCTGGAGCTTCGTCAATACCAGCCCTCGTTCCCCACAGGTTGAGCCCTTGGGTATTGGGGCCGGCTGGAATTATGTTGGCCTCCATCCGAGGTCTTCTGATGGACGAGGAGGAGGTCAGCCAGGGGCCAGCAGTGGTGAGAGTAGCGAGTCTGATCTAGACTAGGCGGAGTCCCAAAGGCCTGGATGCTAATTGGAATGAGAGGCAGACAGGGGGTGCCAGAGTAAGAACAGGCCGAAGCCTGAAAAGCCAAGTCCAGTAAGAGTACAGTAGAGGCGTCGCTGAACAAGCTGAAGTCAGGGCGTGGTCAGGCAAAGCAGAGGTCGGGTCCAGGAGATGATCAGTAGCATGGTCAGGCAAAGCAGAGGTCGGGTCCAGGAGAAGATCAGTAGCGAGGTCAAGCAAAGCAGAGTTCGAGTCCAGGAGATGGTCAGTGGCATGGTCAGACAAAGCAGAGGTTGGGTCCAAGAGAAGATCATTAGCGTGTCAGGCAAAGCAGAGTTCGGCTCCAGGAGTCAGTCCGTAGAACAAAAAGACAGGAAACAGAGAGTAGGACTAAATGGTCAATTTTCTCAGTGGAAAAGGGTAAACAGTGGAGTGCCTCAGGGATCTGTACTTGGACCGGTGCTTTTCAATATATATATCAATGATCTGGAAAGGAATACGATGAGTGACGTTATCAAATTTGCGGATGATACAAAATTATTCAGAGTAGTTAAATCACAAGCAGACTGTGATACATTACAGGAGGACCTTGCAAGACTGGAAGATTGGGCATCCAAATGGCAGATGAAATTTAATGTGGACAAGTGCAAGGTGTTGCATATAGGGAAAAATAACCCTTGCTGTAGTTACACGATGTTAGGTTCCATATTAGGAGCTACCACCCAAGAAAGAGATCTAGGCGTCATAGTAGATAATACATTGAAATCGTCGGCTCAGTGTGCTGCAGCAGTCAAAAAAGCAAATAAAATGTTAGGAATTATTAGGAAGGGAATGGTTAATAAAACGGAAAATGTCATAATGCCTCTATATCGCTCCATGGTGAGACCACACCTTGAATACTGTGTACAATTCTGGTCGCCATATCTCAAAAAAGATATAGTTGCAATGGAGAAGGTACAGAGAAGGGTAACCAAAATGATAAAGAGGATGGAACAGCTCCCCTATGAGGAAAGGCTGAAGAGGTTAGGGCTTTTCAGCTTGGAGAAGAGACGGCTGAGGGGGGATATCATAGAGGTTTTTAAGATCATGAGAGGTCTTGAACGAGTAGATGTGACTCGGTTATTTACACTTTCGAATAATAGAAGGACTAGGGGGCATTCCATGAAGTTAGCAAGTAGCACATTTAAGACTAATCGGAGAAAATTCTTTTTCACTCAACGCACAATAAATCTCTGGAATTTGTTGCCAGAGGATGTGGTTAGTGCAGTTAGTGTAGCTGGGTTCAAAAAAGGTTTGGATAAGTTCTTGGAAGAGAAGTCCATTAACTGCTATTAATCAAGTTTACTTAGGGAATAGCCACTGCTATGAATTGCATCAGTAGCATGGGATCTTCTAGGTGTTTGGGTAATTGCCAGGTTCTTGTGTCCTGGTTTGGCCTCTGTTGGAAACAGGATGCTGGGCTTGATGGACCCTTGGTCTGACCCAGCATGGCAATTTCTTATGTTCTTAAGTAGAGTAACACAGGAACACACACACAGGAACAAGGGAGAATACCGAAACTAGGATGAGGAACACAAACTAGACAGGAACCAGAAATACGAAGGAATCACCAGTGGAAGCAACAAAGTACACGCCCAAAGGCAACTAACTGTGGCTGGGTCCGGCCTTATATACCGGGACCCAGTGATGTCATCATTCGGGGCCGCAGGTTAGATTCCCACAGTGGCCCATTTAAAGGAAGAGAAGATGCGCGCGCGTGTGCCTAGGGAGGGGCACGGTACAGGATGGTGGCATCTCCCCACGGACCGTGCGGGGAGACCTGCCGCGGAGCACGGATGACCGTTGTGGAGACAGGAGCACCGGGGGTGGCCTGAGGTCATAGGCGGCGGTCCCTGGCCGCGAGAGAAGTGGAGCCAGACAGTGGAGCAGGCAAAAAGAGGGTAAGAGGGCCTATCACAGGCCTCCCACGGCCGGCACACGCAACACCCAGTAAATAGAATTAAAAATATGGCTTTCACCCCTATACCCTCCTCCATTCTCAGAATGTCGGGATGCTTTGAAAAAGTTTTCCTATGAAACTATCGATAGCACAGGGCTTGCTTGACTAGGCTTTACAGTGTCCAGTTACCCATTGTAACCAGCACTGTACAGCAAGCTTTAAAACCGGGTTGTCCAGT
Organism: Rhinatrema bivittatum; assembly: GCF_901001135.1. NCBI lineage: Eukaryota > Metazoa > Chordata > Amphibia > Gymnophiona > Rhinatrematidae > Rhinatrema > Rhinatrema bivittatum. Next base: position 187,026,072 of record NC_042617.1, on the reverse strand, counting down.
TCAAAACCGGTCAGTTGGCCACTCTACTGCAATTATAAAATGAACATGAAAAATGTCCAAAAATATCACTTGTTTTATATTCAAGCTAATATGGTAATAGGCTCTGTTGACCATCTTTGTTTAAAACAGAAGGTAAGGACAGAATTCATCCTATGGCATTACCAGGAGCATCCTAAATTTTCTTTTCCTTTCTCTAACAAAATTAATTTCTGATTTGTATTCTGCCTTTTTTTTTTTTTTTACTGGTCAACCGCTTTAAAGCAAATGATATTTGTGTACTATAGGTATTTCCCTGTTCCCGGAGGGCTTACAATCTAACAGGCTGATGCAGAAAGAAAGGCGGGAGAGTGGTCACTCCGTGTTGAGTGCCCACTCTCCAGAAACGTGCCACTAGGGACAATAGCACATCCCTAGCACCTCCTTATTAGCGGTAGAGGTGGCTGTCAGCGGGTCCGGACAACGGACACTCAATTTTACCGGTGTCGGTTTCCGAACCCACTGACAGCAACGGGTTAGGAAAACGGACGATGGTAAAATCAAGCATCCATGTTGCTAACCGCTGACCGGCGGGCAGATTTTTTTTTTAACTTTTTATTTTTTATTATTATTATTTTTTTTATAATTTTTGGTTCCTCCGACTTAATGTCGCTAGGATATTAAGTCGCAGGGTATATACTGCTTTCTGTACAGTTTTCTGAGTGTAAAATGTGCAGCTTGGCCGCACATTTTACTTTCAGTATCCCGGGCACTAACTAATAGCCTCATCAACATGCATTTGCAAGTGATGAGCGCTATTAGTTTTCGGGGGAGTTGGCTGCGCGTTTTCGATGTGCTAAACCCCTTACTGTATAAGGGGTAATAGACGCGCGTCGAAAATGCGTGGCCAATCGCATGCTAAATGGTGCGCTCGGCCGAGCACACTGTACTGTATCGGCCTGTAAGTTTGTACCCGAAGTAGTGGAGATTGAAGTGACTTGCCCAAGGTCACAAGGAGTATCAGCAAGATTTGAACTGTGGTTCAAAGCTTACTGCTCTAACCAGAAGGCTAACTCCTCCAAACTATTTATTTATTTATTTATTTATTTATTTATAGATTTTTCTATACCGGGGTACGTAAATAACATCACCTCGGTTTACATTCAAACAGTAATTCAGCATTGCACTTTACAATATAACATGGTAACTATTGTTTGAAACTATTATGCAATGCAACTGACAAAAGAACTACTGCAGGACTGATATATACAGTATTTGGATAAATGAGTATACATCATAAATAGCATGCTATGCACTAAATATTCTTGGTTTGCAAGTTTTAAGTGGATCATAACATGTCAATTTCAGATTAATGAATGTGATATTTGATTTGTATACTGAAACCTGTTTTATTGCGAAACTAAAACCCTCTACACTCTAAAATAAAATTGGATGAAAACCAGACTCAAATGCATTGTAAGAAAATTAAGAGAAGACCGGGGTGTAGTCATTTTTCTTTTAACTGAATAAAGTCATTTTATAATGACAAGAATGTACTTTATGCCTCATTGCATGTCCCCTGATAGGGATTCTCAAAATAGATTACATTATTAACCTCTGTATGGGTCTACCCTACGCACTTTTATCAATTAGAAACCTGAGGAAGGGAGAGGGACTTTAGGACTTTTACAAAGTGGTAACCAAAGGGAGCCTATGCTTTCATGCCTACCCCACTATATTATGCAGCTATGATGTCTCCTTCTTCCCCACTACATTTTATTACTTACCAAATAAATACTAAGAACATGCTAATAAAAGTGTTAAGAAAAAGCAAAGGGCCTGATTTTCAAAAGCATTTACATACTTAAAACTGCATAAGTGGGCTTTTGAAAATTTCTACAGTATATGAAATTGAATTCTCCATAGGTTTTACTCACATAAAGTGCACTTACGCAGGTAAATAGCTTTTGAAAATTGGTACGATAGTATGTTACATTCACATGCGTAACTCCTTTGGAAATTCACCTGAAAGTTTCCACTAAACGCCAGTAACTATTAAGATTGCTTTTTTTTTACCCTTGAGAAGTCTTAAAATGCAGACTTACAAATAAGCTTCATCATGTCTGAAAAATATACTTCCCTTTTAGGGATTTACACTGCCATTTGCGCTAATAATTTCTGACATCTATCACATTCAGGCCAATGTAATATCGGACACTCAGGTCAGCACGCCGCTCACTGTGTGGTTGGACACATATTTTAGACGCGCTAGACTTACGCCCGATGCAATACTGCGATCAGCGTGTCCAAAATACATGGCCAAACCAGTACAGTTATATAGCTCTCATCACATATAAATCCCAATTAAATGATGTCAAAAATTGCTGCACAGCCAAGGTGCCCATTTTAACGCTGCAAATTTAATGCCTGCCTGAGAGCTGGCGTTAAAGCATGTCGTGCTCAAGGGCTCACCGAAAAAAACAAAAATACTGCTTTCTATGATTCCTTCTATTAGTATTGTTGTGGTACTAAGTACGAGGAGCCACAGAAAGCAGAATCATGTCGCACTCAATGTCTGGTCCAATTGGAATCCCTGCCAGCAGTAAGTGAAGGAGTGAATAAATTAAGCATTGGGCACTTAATTTATTCACTCTACTTACTACCAATTGGTTCGTTCAATGTCACATGTCAGTGAAAGGACCAATCTCCTTTCAGAAGGCTGTCAGTGATAAGTACCAATTGGGAACAGCCCTGCTGGGGGTGGAGAGGGAGCTCTGGCCAAGCTGCTGGGTGCACAGCCATGTCTCCTAGGTGCCCGATGCAGAGCACTAGGGAGACACAAATTACCCTTTGCGTTTCTCTGTTGCGTACATATCTGCATTCAATGGAGTGAATTTTCAAAGGAGTTATGTACGTAAAAGTAGCATATATTGTAGCAATTTTCAAAAGCCCATTTACATGTTTAAAGTCCATTTATGCATGTAAACCTTTTGAAAATTAAGAACATAAGAACATGCCATACTGGGTCAGACCAAGGGTCCATCAAGCCCAGTATCCTGTTTCCAACAGTGGCCAATCCAGGCCATAAGAACCTGGCAAGTACCCAAAACCTAAGTCTATCCCATGTTACCGTTGCCAATAATAGCAGTGGCTATTTTCTAAGTCAACTTAATTAATAGCAGGTAATGGACTTCTCCTCCAAGAGCTTATACAGTCCTTTTTTGAACACAGCTATACGGCGAACACGGAGGCAAGATGGCGGCATAGCATGTGGCAGGGAATGCTCGAGCTGAAACTTTTGTAACTATTACCTGAAAATACGGCGATATGCCTGCTAAGAGAAAAGGTAAAGTAAGGATTTACCCCTCCGAGTCCTTACCACCATTGACTCAGCTCGACATTGAACGTTTTCTGTCCACTCCAGAAGTCCGGGGAACTGATGAGCCCGGTGGGAATCCCTGTGAGAGAGAGTGGGGAGCTCCATTGGAGGAAGCTTCCCTGAGCCCTGACCAGCGCCAACCCCCAGCTCAGCGTGACCCCGGAGGCGAACCTACTCAGACGCTCTCCGATGACGCGGCAGAGCCGATAGAGCAGGAGGGGGGAGTCGCCTCGGAGGAGTTGAACGCGGAGAACTCTCTGAACGCCATGGAAGGAGCTGGTCCCGGTGATAGAGGAGAGGAGACTGGCTGCCGCAGAGCACCGGAGGAATTGTGAGAGAGGGGGTGCCTGCAGATGGAAATCGTACCCAGAGGACATCAAATGCTGGGGGTGAGTCAACGGTCATTCCACCTAGACCGGAGACTATAACTTTGGAGACTATATGGGAGGTAATGGTGGGACTTGGGGCTTCTTTGAACAGATTAGAAAGGAAAATGGACTCAGTTGCCCACAATTCTCAACAGAGAACAGATGAAATCCAGGAACAACTAACACAAATCTCGAATAAGATTGGCGTGGCAGAAAATAAGATTAAAGCAATACAGGACTTAAATGGGACAATTCTCAGAGATCAAATATCCTGTTCAAGACATTTGGAAGCTATTGAAAATAGCTCAAAATATCTTAATATAAGGATTTTAAATTTCCCTAAAATAGCGGGAGAAATCCCCTTTACTACATTAAAAAGATTTCTCACCGAAGCTCTCTTTTTTGCCTGAGAATATGCCATCTATTAATAGTTGTTACTTTGTGAATAAGAGAGCTCCGATAAGAGGAACAAATCAAGTAAATGTTCCAGTTAACTTGACAAGTTTCTTGGAAAACTCTAACATGGATGTTATAGAGAGGGGTACTCTTGGCATCATTTATCTATAAACAGGATGTGAATTCCATTCTGAAATCCTATTTTAGGAAGTTCCCTTTCTAATAATTCCCAACATTCTGTTTGCTTTTTTAACTGCTTTTTTGACTGAACCGACGATTGCAATGTGTTATCCACTATGACACCTAGATCTCTTTCTTGGGTGGTAGCACCGAATTTGGAACCTAACATTGTGTAACTATAGCCCTAGGGAGTGCATTTTCTAAGGCATTACATACTTAAAATACATGCTCTAACTTTATTTTATGACCCACTAGCAAAAAAAATCCCTGTGATATATATAATACACACTTAAATGATTTTTGTAGAAATTGGCAGGCAACCTGATGCCATCTAATGACCTGGAGTTATCCACAGGGCTTTTCCCATGCACTGTACTATATAAAAAAAAAAAAAAAAAAAAAGACATAGTGAAGGTCCTGAAGAAACACATGTAATTTTTGGGGGCCAAAATTGAGTAAAACTGTCTTAGAGATATCTGGAAGATATAAACCTAGTAGCTACTGGTAGTTATGATTTTACTACTTAGTTCTATAGTAATATCAGATGTTATACAGCTCTGTATATATTAAGTCACTAAACATGCAACCCTAGTTACTTTTAGTTTGTTAACTAAGGGGATGGTCTAGTAAAGGGTTTTTTTTTTTCCATTTTCTGTCTATAGGAAAAATACCTAGAACATATGGACCTAATGTCCAATTAATCTCTTTCAAAAAAGCAGAACCTTTTTCTATTAATATTTAACATGCAAAGCAAAAGAGGCAATGCCAGGCTAAAAGGTTGTGAGATATGAAGGACCTCTGAGGCAGGGGAAGGTGGTCGCCAAAACACCAGCCTGTGTCAGGTTGGAATAAGGGTTTGCAATACAGAAAAAGAAACCAAAAAAGGTACACAGTTTCAGCAACGGTGGTACAGCTTGGTGCACTGGATTAATGCTGTTGATCTGCCTTACAGAAACTGAGACAAATTCATAAAGCTAAGAATTTTGTTTTTCAGTGTTTGAAGGTGAGTTAAGGGTATAGTAGACCAGCAGATGATTGACTTTAGTAGTGCTGTTTCTGACACTGTCTGCAGCCCATTGCGTAGCAAGAGACAGGTTATTGAACCTCTGGCACTGATTGTCTTAATATCTTACATGTGAAGTTTTTTTTAATCATTTTTTCAGAACTGAGGATTATTGATTGTAAGACATATGTCATTCTTTTGTGCCAATTAGTCTCTTTGCCATTCAAAATTTCATTGACCTACAAACTTTCTGGAATAGAAATGAATGAAAGTGTCTCTCTCCTTCATAAAGTCTTCTTTTTACCTTTAGTAGAAAAAGCAGAGAGGAGCTGAGGATGTGAGTAAAAAGGACATTTTAAAAGTTTTGTTTTATAGGCCCAATCCAATGGGTTGTTTATAAGCCATCAGAAGTTGTGATGCATGGAACATTCCATCCAGGCTTCTACAGAAATGTAGTGGTTCCCGTGTTTCGGTGCTTTATCCAAGACTAGGGTTGCTATGGGTCCGGGCTCAGGGCCGGACGGAGAGGGAAAATTTTCTTCCGTGGCCCCTGGCATTGTCTATCACCACCCTTGTGATTATTTCAAAATTAAACTCAACTCTCCAGGAGATGCCAAATAGTGAAGAACAATAGCAGGGAAGCTAGAATCAATGATGATCCAGGCCACAATACCAAAAATCAAAAACAGCATCAGAAATATGATGGTAATGAATAGTATTGTCAATTTCTCCATCTTAGTTATCAGTTGTCTTCTTACTTCTCTTGCATCATTATCTATGGATAAAAAGTTCTCACTCTGTAATGTTGGATAATGGAATAGGGTTCCAGCATTAAATCAACCAAAAGGTCGAATAATATTCCCAGATACATAAATGGCAGGGTAAAACTTCTTTTTCAAATTGGAAAATTCTCAATAGAGTTTAGACTCTTGAGTCCTTATCTCAAAATATCTCAATTTCCTTTTTACCCTTCCTTCTTCAGATTGGTCAGACAACAAGATCCTTGCCCCAATCCTTTGGATACCGTAGATCCGCCCTTCCCTTCAGACTGGAGGAGTTCACAGTTCAAAAATCTTATTCAGAGGTCCATTAATGTCCAAATATGAAAAGTGATGAACTGAGGCCCACACAAAAAATATCAGTCAATTTTCTCTTGAGACTATATGAAGAATCTAAAACTCTACTTTTCTTCCTCAAACTCCTGGGGGATCCAAATTTCTCAACAGTGACTGAAATATTGACAGCATTTCTTCCTCCTAAGCTGAAACCCTGCGGAGATCTCCTACTTCTCCAACACCTTTCTTGAGATCCTTGGGAATCTCCAGCTGCTCTCCTCACCAACTCTTCAGCTTCTCCTTTCCACTTGCTTTGAGATTCTGGACGATTCTCTAACAGTGACTCCTATATCTTCCTCTACTGCCTTCCATTAAAGCACCTAGCATGCTCCAGGGGAATATATACCTTAGATGCCATACTCCTAAAAAGGTGGGGTTACAGCAATGGGAGAAATTCTAAAATACAAAACCCTTCCTATTATGCCTAGTTAGAAAATCCCTGGGAAATATTAGTGACTGGCAAAGCCTGGTCACAGAAAGTTCTATCCAGCAATCTATGGGGCCTACTTTACCTCACATCAATATCCTATTAGCAACTTGAAAAGAAACCACTGAAGGAAATGAAATATGATTTCACAATCTCAAAGAAGCATTTCTCCTTGGCCATTGATCTGCCTTCTCTCTTTAAAGCAGAGTTCGTGATCCCCTGAATAATGAGGAGTTTGGAACAGGTTTAGAAAGCCTTTCACCTCTAGGATACTGGTTAAAACCCAACAAAGGTTAGTAGTTAGCAAAGGTTTATAAACTAGCCCTAAACAAGACAAACTGATGTATAGTACAGCAAGCCTGCTTTTATATTTCTCACCAGTTATTTTCTACATGCATAGTACCCAGGTTTGTTTTCATTTGCATATGTGTTCAAAGCATACTGAGATGATACAGCTACTTTTTTTTTTTTTAGTATGTATAAAATAACTAAAAATATGACTGCATCCTTTCAACTTTGCTGCTTTAGTAGCTAGATTTATAAGAAGTTAATGTTTTGTGCTAGGAATTATGTACAACATAGCAGCCATGAGTTCCCATGACAACCATGATTACCTACAACCTTTTAAGTTTTTTTTTTTGTTTTTTTTTTGTTTTTTTTTAACAATGATGAGAAGCTTTCCTTTCCAAAGGTGCCCAACAAGTGCTGAAGAGCACAGCACGGACGATCAAAACTATTTGCAAATATCTACCACTACAATATAACAATGCATATGACTTTAACCAGAACCTTTCCTGCTAAAGTTAAGTCCATTTTGGTTGTTATCTGTGCTTAGAAGTAGGGCATTATATCTGCCAAAACTTGTGCACTGTCTTTTAAAAAAAAAAAAAAAAAGCACAACTGAAATAGATATTTGGGAGGGCTGTTAGTCTGCTTTACCTGTTTCAGCCATTAGTTCAAAAGCAGCCCCTTCCTCTTCAGCCTGGGTTTGTAAGGCGGGGCAGTAACTGGATTAAGTTGCCAGAGCCTCACGTGCATTGGGAACTAAATTCACTTTGGAGCTGGGATCTCAAACGAACCAGAACCTTTCCTGCTAAAGTTAAGTCCATTTTGGTTGTTATCTGTGCTTAGAAGTAGGGCATTATATCTGCCAAAACTTGTGCACTGTCTTTTAAAAAAAAAAAAAAAAGCACAACTGAAATAGATATTTGGGAGGGCTGTTAGTCTGCTTTACCTGTTTCAGCCATTAGTTCAAAAGCAGCCCCTTCCTCTTCAGCCTGGGTTTGTAAGGCGGGGCAGTAACTGGATTAAGTTGCCAGAGCCTCACGTGCATTGGGAACTAAATTCACTTTGGAGCTGGGATCTCAAACGAACCAGAACCTTTCCTGCTAAAGTTAAGTCCATTTTGGTTGTTATCTGTGCTTAGAAGTAGGGCATTATATCTGCCAAAACTTGTGCACTGTCTTTTAAAAAAAAAAAAAAAAGCACAACTGAAATAGATATTTGGGAGGGCTGTTAGTCTGCTTTACCTGTTTCAGCCATTAGTTCAAAAGCAGCCCCTTCCTCTTCAGCCTGGGTTTGTAAGGCGGGGCAGTAACTGGATTAAGTTGCCAGAGCCTCACGTGCATTGGGAACTAAATTCACTTTGGAGCTGGGATCTCAAACGAACCAGAACCTTTCCTGCTAAAGTTAAGTCCATTTTGGTTGTTATCTGTGCTTAGAAGTAGGGCATTATATCTGCCAAAACTTGTGCACTGTCTTTTAAAAAAAAAAAAAAAAGCACAACTGAAATAGATATTTGGGAGGGCTGTTAGTCTGCTTTACCTGTTTCAGCCATTAGTTCAAAAGCAGCCCCTTCCTCTTCAGCCTGGGTTTGTAAGGCGGGGCAGTAACTGGATTAAGTTGCCAGAGCCTCACGTGCATTGGGAACTAAATTCACTTTGGAGCTGGGATCTCAACGAACCAGAACCTTTCCTGCTAAAGTTAAGTCCATTTTGGTTGTTATCTGTGCTTAGAAGTAGGGCATTATATCTGCCAAAACTTGTGCACTGTCTTTTAAAAAAAAAAAAAAAAAAGCACAACTGAAATAGATATTTGGGAGGGCTGTTAGTCTGCTTTACCTGTTTCAGCCATTAGTTCAAAAGCAGCCCCTTCCTCTTCAGCCTGGGTTTGTAAGGCGGGGCAGTAACTGGATTAAGTTGCCAGAGCCTCACGTGCATTGGGAACTAAATTCACTTTGGAGCTGGGATCTCAAACGAACCAGAACCTTTCCTGCTAAAGTTAAGTCCATTTTGGTTGTTATCTGTGCTTAGAAGTAGGGCATTATATCTGCCAAAACTTGTGCACTGTCTTTTAAAAAAAAAAAAAAAAACACAACTGAAATAGATATTTGGGAGGGCTGTTAGTCTGCTTTACCTGTTTCAGCCATTAGTTCAAAAGCAGCCCCTTCCTCTTCAGCCTGGGTTTGTAAGGCGGGGCAGTAACTGGATTAAGTTGCCAGAGCCTCACGTGCATTGGGAACTAAATTCACTTTGGAGCTGGGATCTCAAACGAACCAGAACCTTTCCTGCTAAAGTTAAGTCCATTTTGGTTGTTATCTGTGCTTAGAAGTAGGGCATTATATCTGCCAAAACTTGTGCACTGTCTTTAAAAAAAAAAAAAAAAAAAGCACAACTGAAATAGATATTTGGGAGGGCTGTTAGTCTGCTTTACCTGTTTCAGCCATTAGTTCAAAAGCAGCCCCTTCCTCTTCAGCCTGGGTTTGTAAGGCGGGGCAGTAACTGGATTAAGTTGCCAGAGCCTCACGTGCATTGGGAACTAAATTCACTTTGGAGCTGGGATCTCAAACGAACCAGAACCTTTCCTGCTAAAGTTAAGTCCATTTTGGTTGTTATCTGTGCTTAGAAGTAGGGCATTATATCTGCCAAAACTTGTGCACTGTCTTTTAAAAAAAAAAAAAAAAAGCACAACTGAAATAGATATTTGGGAGGGCTGTTAGTCTGCTTTACCTGTTTCAGCCATTAGTTCAAAAGCAGCCCCTTCCTCTTCAGCCTGGGTTTGTAAGGCGGGGCAGTAACTGGATTAAGTTGCCAGAGCCTCACGTGCATTGGGAACTAAATTCACTTTGGAGCTGGGATCTCAAACGAACCAGAACCTTTCCTGCTAAAGTTAAGTCCATTTTGGTTGTTATCTGTGCTTAGAAGTAGGGCATTATATCTGCCAAAACTTGTGCACTGTTTTTAAAAAAAAAAAAAAAAGCACAACTGAAATAGATATTTGGGAGGGCTGTTAGTCTGCTTTACCTGTTTCAGCCATTAGTTCAAAAGCAGCCCCTTCCTCTTCAGCCTGGGTTTGTAAGGCGGGGCAGTAACTGGATTAAGTTGCCAGAGCCTCACGTGCATTGGGAACTAAATTCACTTTGGAGCTGGGATCTCAAACGAACCAGAACCTTTCCTGCTAAAGTTAAGTCCATTTTGGTTGTTATCTGTGCTTAGAAGTAGGGCATTATATCTGCCAAAACTTGTGCACTGTCTTTTAAAAAAAAAAAAAAAAAGCACAACTGAAATAGATATTTGGGAGGGCTGTTAGTCTGCTTTACCTGTTTCAGCCATTAGTTCAAAAGCAGCCCCTTCCTCTTCAGCCTGGGTTTGTAAGGCGGGGCAGTAACTGGATTAAGTTGCCAGAGCCTCACGTGCATTGGGAACTAAATTCACTTTGGAGCTGGGATCTCAAACGAACCAGAACCTTTCCTGCTAAAGTTAAGTCCATTTTGGTTGTTATCTGTGCTTAGAAGTAGGGCATTATATCTGCCAAAACTTGTGCACTGTCTTTTAAAAAAAAAAAAAAAAAGCACAACTGAAATAGATATTTGGGAGGGCTGTTAGTCTGCTTTACCTGTTTCAGCCATTAGTTCAAAAGCAGCCCCTTCCTCTTCAGCCTGGGTTTGTAAGGCGGGGCAGTAACTGGATTAAGTTGCCAGAGCCTCACGTGCATTGGGAACTAAATTCACTTTGGAGCTGGGATCTCAAACGAACCAGAACCTTTCCTGCTAAAGTTAAGTCCATTTTGGTTGTTATCTGTGCTTAGAAGTAGGGCATTATATCTGCCAAAACTTGTGCACTGTCTTTTAAAAAAAAAAAAAAAAAGCACAACTGAAATAGATATTTGGGAGGGCTGTTAGTCTGCTTTACCTGTTTCAGCCATTAGTTCAAAAGCAGCCCCTTCCTCTTCAGCCTGGGTTTGTAAGGCGGGGCAGTAACTGGATTAAGTTGCCAGAGCCTCACGTGCATTGGGAACTAAATTCACTTTGGAGCTGGGATCTCAAACGAACCAGAACCTTTCCTGCTAAAGTTAAGTCCATTTTGGTTGTTATCTGTGCTTAGAAGTAGGGCATTATATCTGCCAAAACTTGTGCACTGTCTTTTAAAAAAAAAAAAAAAAAGCACAACTGAAATAGATATTTGGGAGGGCTGTTAGTCTGCTTTACCTGTTTCAGCCATTAGTTCAAAAGCAGCCCCTTCCTCTTCAGCCTGGGTTTGTAAGGCGGGGCAGTAACTGGATTAAGTTGCCAGAGCCTCACGTGCATTGGGAACTAAATTCACTTTGGAGCTGGGATCTCAAACGAACCAGAACCTTTCCTGCTAAAGTTAAGTCCATTTTGGTTGTTATCTGTGCTTAGAAGTAGGGCATTATATCTGCCAAAACTTGTGCACTGTCTTTTAAAAAAAAAAAAAAAAAAAGCACAACTGAAATAGATATTTGGGAGGGCTGTTAGTCTGCTTTACCTGTTTCAGCCATTAGTTCAAAAGCAGCCCCTTCCTCTTCAGCCTGGGTTTGTAAGGCGGGGCAGTAACTGGATTAAGTTGCCAGAGCCTCACGTGCATTGGGAACTAAATTCACTTTGGAGCTGGGATCTCAAACGAACCAGAACCTTTCCTGCTAAAGTTAAGTCCATTTTGGTGTTATCTGTGCTTAGAAGTAGGGCATTATATCTGCCAAAACTTGTGCACTGTCTTTTAAAAAAAGCACAACTGAAATAGATATTTGGGAGGGCTGTTAGTCTGCTTTACCTGTTTCAGCCATTAGTTCAAAAGCAGCCCCTTCCTCTTCAGCCTGGGTTTGTAAGGCGGGGCAGTAACTGGATTAAGTTGCCAGAGCCTCACGTTGCATTGGGAACTAAATTCACTTTGGAGCTGGGATCTCAAACGAACCAGAACCTTTCCTGCTAAAGTTAAGTCCATTTTGGTTGTTATCTGTGCTTAGAAGTAGGGCATTATATCTGCCAAAACTTGTGCACTGTCTTTTAAAAAAAAAAAAAAAAAAGCACAACTGAAATAGATATTTGGGAGGGCTGTTAGTCGCTTTACCTGTTTCAGCCATTAGTTCAAAAGCAGCCCCTTCCTCTTCAGCCTGGGTTTGTAAGGCGGGGCAGTAACTGGATTAAGTTGCCAGAGCCTCACGTGCATTGGGAACTAAATTCACTTTGGAGCTGGGATCTCAAACGAACCAGAACCTTTCCTGCTAAAGTTAAGTCCATTTTGGTTGTTATCTGTGCTTAGAAGTAGGGCATTATATCTGCCAAAACTTGTGCACTGTCTTTTAAAAAAAAAAAAAAAAAAGCACAACTGAAATAGATATTTGGGAGGGCTGTTAGTCTGCTTTACCTGTTTCAGCCATTAGTTCAAAAGCAGCCCCTTCCTCTTCAGCCTGGGTTTGTAAGGCGGGGCAGTAACTGGATTAAGTTGCCAGAGCCTCACGTGCATTGGGAACTAAATTCACTTTGGAGCTGGGATCTCAAACGAACCAGAACCTTTCCTGCTAAAGTTAAGTCCATTTTGGTTGTTATCTGTGCTTAGAAGTAGGGCATTATATCTGCCAAAACTTGTGCACTGTCTTTTAAAAAAAAAAAAAAAAGCACAACTGAAATAGATATTTGGGAGGGCTGTTAGTCTGCTTTACCTGTTTCAGCCATTAGTTCAAAAGCAGCCCCTTCCTCTTCAGCCTGGGTTTGTAAGGCGGGGCAGTAACTGGATTAAGTTGCCAGAGCCTCACGTGCATTGGGAACTAAATTCACTTTGGAGCTGGGATCTCAAACGAACCAGAACCTTTCCTGCTAAAGTTAAGTCCATTTTGGTTGTTATCTGTGCTTAGAAGTAGGGCATTATATCTGCCAAAACTTGTGCACTGTCTTTTAAAAAAAAAAAAAAAGCACAACTGAAATAGATATTTGGGAGGGCTGTTAGTCTGCTTTACCTGTTTCAGCCATTAGTTCAAAAGCAGCCCCTTCCTCTTCAGCCTGGGTTTGTAAGGCGGGGCAGTAACTGGATTAAGTTGCCAGAGCCTCACGTGCATTGGGAACTAAATTCACTTTGGAGCTGGGATCTCAAACGAACCAGAACCTTTCCTGCTAAAGTTAAGTCCATTTTGGTTGTTATCTGTGCTTAGAAGTAGGGCATTATATCTGCCAAACTTGTGCACTGTCTTTTAAAAAAAAAAAAAAAAAGCACAACTGAAATAGATATTTGGGAGGGCTGTTAGTCTGCTTTACCTGTTTCAGCCATTAGTTCAAAAGCAGCCCCTTCCTCTTCAGCCTGGGTTTGTAAGGCGGGGCAGTAACTGGATTAAGTTGCCAGAGCCTCACGTGCATTGGGAACTAAATTCACTTTGGAGCTGGGATCTCAAACGAACCAGAACCTTTCCTGCTAAAGTTAAGTCCATTTGGTTGTTATCTGTGCTTAGAAGTAGGGCATTATATCTGCCAAAACTTGTGCACTGTCTTTTAAAAAAAAAAAAAAAAAGCACAACTGAAATAGATATTTGGGAGGGCTGTTAGTCTGCTTTACCTGTTTCAGCCATTAGTTCAAAAGCAGCCCCTTCCTCTTCAGCCTGGGTTTGTAAGGCGGGGCAGTAACTGGATTAAGTTGCCAGAGCCTCACGTGCATTGGGAACTAAATTCACTTTGGAGCTGGGATCTCAAACGAACCAGAACCTTTCCTGCTAAAGTTAAGTCCATTTTGGTTGTTATCTGTGCTTAGAAGTAGGGCATTATATCTGCCAAAACTTGTGCACTGTCTTTTAAAAAAAAAAAAAAAAGCACAACTGAAATAGATATTTGGGAGGGCTGTTAGTCTGCTTTACCTGTTTCAGCCATTAGTTCAAAAGCAGCCCCTTCCTCTTCAGCCTGGGTTTGTAAGGCGGGGCAGTAACTGGATTAAGTTGCCAGAGCCTCACGTGCATTGGGAACTAAATTCACTTTGGAGCTGGGATCTCAAACGAACCAGAACCTTTCCTGCTAAAGTTAAGTCCATTTTGGTTGTTATCTGTGCTTAGAAGTAGGGCATTATATCTGCCAAAACTTGTGCACTGTCTTTTAAAAAAAAAAAAAAAAAGCACAACTGAAATAGATATTTGGGAGGGCTGTTAGTCTGCTTTACCTGTTTCAGCCATTAGTTCAAAAGCAGCCCCTCCTCTTCAGCCTGGGTTTGTAAGGCGGGGCAGTAACTGGATTAAGTTGCCAGAGCCTCACGTGCATTGGGAACTAAATTCACTTTGGAGCTGGGATCTCAAACGAACCAGAACCTTTCCTGCTAAAGTTAAGTCCATTTTGGTTGTTATCTGTGCTTAGAAGTAGGGCATTATATCTGCCAAAACTTGTGCACTGTCTTTTAAAAAAAAAAAAAAAAAGCACAACTGAAATAGATATTTGGGAGGGCTGTTAGTCTGCTTTACCTGTTTAACACCCTCCCACCCTACCCCTCTACCCACCCACCCCTAGGTTTGTGTTTCTTATATAACCTGCCTAGATTGATAAATGGCAACAAGGTAAATTAGTATTTCCATAATTGCTATTCATCAAATGTCAAAACTTACCAAAATGAGGATTATCCAATGTAACTGCTGTGGAGCCTTTATTCTGAGGGAAAGCATCTGGAAACTTAGAGCTTGCCCAATTTGTGCACAACTATCTTCCTTGAAAAAGGAGCTGAATGAGGTTAAAGCTCAATTAGCTTCAATTACAAGAATTACACCCACATTGCATTACTCAGAAAATAATTCCCCAACATCACAGAGAAACCAGAAGTCAAGAAAGAGAGATTCATTAGGCTCAGGTAGGACCCACAGTCACCCATTCTTGACAGATGGACAGCCAACAGGTACACCCTCCCACTCAAACAGGTCATTAAGAAATTATTTAAAATCCAGGAATACAGTGGGCTCTGGTAGAATTAGACCTGTGATGAGGAGACACACAATGTACCAAATGCAAAAAGAACAAATAGCCTTCTCTATATTAGAAACTGAAGAAGTTCTTGAGAAAAACATTGAAGTGTTACCAGAAAAGAGAAAACAAACACAATGCATGCAGAATTTCAAGATCCATAACCAAAAGAAAAATCTAATTGAGATGGATAACTCTGTCAACAGTGGCACAACTGCAAAAGGAAAGAGTGATGTGAATAACAAATCTCAAATAAAATCTCATAAGGAGTCCAGGAAAAGCAATAACCTTAAAGAGAGTACCTGGAAGGCTATGACCACAAATGCTCATAGTTTGGGAAATAAAATCCCAGATCTGCAGGCCCTAATGGCTGAGGCAGAATTGGACATTGTTGCTATCACAGAGACATGGTTCACAGAATCTCATGATTGGGATACAACAATGCCAGGCTATAACTTGTTAAGGAAGGACAGAGAGGATAGAAAAGGGGGAGGTGTGGCTCTTTATATCAGAAACAACATCCAAGCATCTGAGCTGCAAGGAAGTTGGGGCAAGGAAGAAGCAATATGGGTCGACCTAAAAAAAGATGACGGAGCATCCATTTATATTGGAGTGGTTTACAGGCCTCCAAACCAAAAGGAAGAGCTGGACAGAGATCTGGTTGAAGACATCCATAAGATAGGTAAGAAGGGAGAAGTGGTGATCGTGGGTGACTTTAATATGCCAGATGTAGACTGGAAAATCCCATCTGCAGAAACTAAAAATAGTAGAGCAATAGTGGATGCCATGCAAGTATCTTTGTTCAAACAAATGGTGTTGGAACCCACGAGAGAAGGAACTATACTCGACTTAGTGCTCACTAATGGAGATAATGTCTCCGATGTCCAGGTGGGCACCCACCCTCAGCACCAGTGATCATCAAACGGTATGGTTTAATATCACTAAAAGAATAGGGAAAAGAACCACAAAGACCCGAGTTTTACAGTTCAAAAACACGGACTTTGAGGAAATGGGTAAGTACCTGGAGGAAGAACTAAAAGGATGGGAGAACGAGAGAGATGTGGAGCAGCAGTGGACCAATCTAAAACGAGCAATCACCAAGGCAACTACTCTATATGTTAGAAATGTAAAGAAAAGCAAAAGAAAATTGAAACCTATCTGGTTCTCAAAGGAGGTGGCTGACAAAATTAAAGCTAAAAGAACAGCATTCAAGAAATATAAAAGATCCCAAAGGGAGGAACACAAAGAAGAATATTTGATTCAACTGAGGGAGACAAAGAAATTAATCAAGTTGGCAAAAAGTCAAGCGGAAGAGAGGATTGCCAAGGAGATAAAAAATGGTGACAAAACATTTTTCAGATACATCAGCGAAAAGAGAAAGGTCCAAAGTGGTATAGTGAAATTGAAAGGTGATAATGATCAATGTGTGGGGAGAGAGACGAAGAAATGGCAGAAATATTAAACGAATACTTCAGCTCTGTGTTCACTAAAGAAGACCCTGGAGAAGGACCATCTCTACACAACAAGAAACTGGAAGGAAATGGAATAGATGAAAATCCTTTTACAGTAGAAAATGTGTGGGAAGAGCTAAAGAACCTGAAAGTGGACAAAGCCATGGGGCCTGATGGGATTCATCCAAGGATATTGAGGGAGCTCAGAGATGTTCTGGCGGGTCCGCTGTGTGACCTGTTCAATAGATCCCTTGAAGCGGGAGTGGTGCCGAGTGATTGGAGAAGAGCGGTGGTGGTCCCGCTTCACAAGAGTGGGAACAGGGAGGAGGCTGGCAACTACAGACCGGTTAGCCTCACTTCGGTGGTGGGAAAAGTAATGGAGTCACTGCTGAAAGAGAGAATAGTGAACTATCTACAGTCTGGAGAATTGATGGACCAGAGGCAACATGGATTCACCAGGGGAAGATCCTGTCAAACAAATCTGATTGACTTTTTTGACTGGGAAACCAAGGAATTGGATCAAGGAAGAGCACTCGATATCATATACTTGGATTTCAGCAAAGCTTTTGATACGGTTCCGCACAGGAGACTGGTCAATAAAACGAGAAGCTTGGGAGTGAGTGCCGAGGTGGTGACCTGGATTGCAAATTGGTTGACGGACAGAAGACAATGTGTGATGGTAAATGGAACCTTCTCTGAAGAGAGAGCGGTTTTAAGTGGTTGTACCGCAAGGATCGGTGTTGGGACCGGTCCTGTTCAATATCTTTGTGAGCGGACATTGCGGACGGGATAGAAGGTAAGGTTTGTCTTTTTGCGGATGACACTAAGATCTGCAACAGAGTGGACACGCCGGAAGGAGTGGAGAGAATGAGACGGGATCTAAGGAAACTGGAAGAGTGGTCGAAGATATGGCAGCTGAGATTCAATGCCAAGAAGTGCAAAGCCATGCATATGGGGAGTGGAAATCCGAATGAACTGTATTCGATGGGGGGGGAAAGGCTGATGTGCATGGAGCAGGAGAGGGACCTTGGGGTGATAGTGTCTAATGATATGAAGTCTGCGAAACAATGCGACAAGGCGATAGCAAAAGCCAGAAGAATGCTGGGCTGCATAGAGAGAGGAATATCGAGTAAGAAAAGGGAAGTGATTATTCCCTTGTACAGGTCCTTGGTGAGGCCTCACCTGGAGTACTGTGTTCAGTTCTGGAGACCGTATCTACAAAAAGACAAAGACAAGATGGAAGCGGTACAGAGAAGGGCGACCAGGAAGGTGGAGGATCTTCATCGGATGACGTACGAGGAGAGAATGAAGAATCTAAATATGTACACCCTGGAGGAAAGGAGGAGCAGAGGAGATATGATACAGACTTTCAGATACTTGAAAGGTTTTAATGATCCAAAGGCAACGACAAACCTTTACCATAAGAAAAAAATCAGCAGAACCAGGGGTCACGATTTGAAGCTCCAGGGAGGAAGATTCAGAACCAATGTCAGGAAGTATTTCTTCACGGAGAGGGTGGTGGATGCCTGGAATGCCCTTCCGGAGGAAGTGGTGAAGACCAGAACTGTGAAGGACTTCAAAGGGGCGTGGGATAAACACTGTGGATCCATAAAGTCAAGAGGCCGCCAATGAAGAGTGGGTGACTCGCCAGAATGATGGCTACTGCCTGGACACAATACCCTTATTCAATAAACATACACATGGTTACTGTGACTCCAACATCACTCTAAGCTTCAACAGCAAGAGGAAATGTGGAAAAAAGGATTTGCACTCACAAAGCCGGGAGTAGCTGGCTTGTTACGGCGGTTACTACCCCAAACCAAATGTGCCTGATACTTCACTTTCGATGCACATCCAGCATAGCTCTCTGCTCCAATGGCAGGGGAGAAGAAAAACTGATACTTCACGCATACCCAGCATAGCTTCAACGGCAGGGGAGAAGAAAAAAGGATTCACACTCACAAAGCGGGGAGTAGCTGGCTTGTTACGGCGGTTACTACCCCAAACCAAATGTGCCTGATACTTCAGTTTAGATGCATATCCAGCATAGCTCTCTGCTTCAACGGCAGGGGAGAAGAAAAACAACCAATAAGGGCTGTATAACATTGTCTGGGTTAAAACAAATAAGCATGGGTGTAGCTTGCTTATTGCGGCGGTTACTACCCCTACTACCCCCTAACTAATCAAGCTAGATATTTCACTTGGATGCAGCTCCATCACTGCTCTCTACATTAATGGTGGGGGAGGAAGGGAAATAGAACCAAGAGCTAAAAGAAACAGATAAGTATGAGAGAAAAAATGTGTGAAGCTTGCTGGGCAGACTGGATGGGCCGTTTGGTCTTCTTCTGCCGTCATTTCTATGTTTCTATGTTTCTATGACTGAACACCTTGCTGTTAGGACAGAAGCTTTAAGAAACTTGCATTCACTGCAAAGAAAAATGATGTGTCCATAAAACATGTCTTCCTACAAGGTCAAGCTACTGCTTTCAAAACTGTGTGATATCTATGGTTCTACTTTTTTTTCCATATAGACCACATAAAATTGGAAGTAGGTTCTAATAACTCTTTAAGGAGGTTCCAGAAGTCTAATTTACTTGTAAAGTGTCCCTTGCTAGTAGGCTAAGGATAAACACCATCAGAAATTCCATTATTAAATCAAGCCAATATTCTCAGCTGAGTTGAGCAGAAACACCAATATTTAATCAGTCAGGTTATATAACAGAATGGCCTCAATACAACTGAAAACAAGCATATTTATGCTCCACAGGAATACACCTTAATCATGTTAATGCTGTAAAGTCCATGCTAACTGATGCATTTGGAGCCTTTTGGTACAAAGCAATTACATCAGCCTGCTCAAGACAAAAACATTCTTATTGCTATTTGTCATCAATGTAATCCCCCTAAAACAAAAGATTTTAGTAAAATAAATCATGAGAACAATACAATTTTACAGTAAAATTATTCAGCCTTAAAAGCATGTGTACATCTTTAAAAATGAATGCTTTTTTTTTTATGTCAGATACTGCGAGACTAGACCCTACCATCCTCATATAAAAAGATGCACTATAAGAAATATGATTGGGATCCTTAACTCACTCAGCATGCTCTAGAATCCCAATCTGAAGAGCCCTGTTTGTAGGTTTACCCTACAAAGAATGGGATTTAGGACTGTGCTGTAATTTTTCCATCCCTTTCAGAAATATATGCACATATCCTGCACAGCTCTTCCTATGACCATTAAACAAATTCCTATTTTATTCACTTAAAAATGCTTAAGGGCACATTTAACTTGTTTGTATTCATTAAAAGAACTCCATTTATTAAAAACCACTCTTTATGGGTTGAAGTTTTCGAAGCCATTTCGGCACATAAAACCCAGTTTTGGACATGTAAATGGCTGTTCTACAGATGTCCCAGGCTCCATAGGTGTAAAAGAACACATGTAACCCAGCTATACTCGTATGTTTGAGCAAACTGCTGAGGCATGTTTATTTATTTTGGACATTTCTAACCTGCTGGTTCAAAAATACTTGCTCCTAGTGGCTAACAATGAAAACAAATAAACAATATTACATATAAACAAAGATATCAGATATAAAAACAAAACAGACAAGACAACATAAGCAACATCGATTACAGTTCAAAATATATCAAATAGGTAAATATAAACCAAGGACACCAATAAATTATATTAACATAAACACCTAGTCAGAACATAGAGGAATCTAAAAAAGACAAAAAAGCCCCCCCAAAACCTTGAGCAAACCCAAAGTTTGCTGGAAGAGTGTTACGCGTGCCGGCCGTGGCAGACCCGCGGCTCGGCCCCGTCACCTCTCTCAAGTGAATCCAGTACCTGATCCCTCGTCCCTGGCAGCGGTAGGCCGCCGGCTCCATCCTCGGGCCGCCCCTGGTGCCTCTGGCTCAGCTACAGATCCTTATGCTCCGTGTCATGCCTCTCCGCACGCATCACTGTGTTTTAAGTAGGGCCCGCGGCGGGAACCGAGCCGCAGCCCCGGATGATGACGTCAGCGGAGCTCTGGTACTTAAGCCCGGGCTCCGCTCCCTAGCTTTGCCTTTGATACAGGTGTCCATGCTGGTTGTGTACTCGTTGCCTCCTGGTGATTCTCCTTTGTTCCTGGTTTCTGATCCTCACTAACTCCTGTTCCTGGTTTCCTCGTTCCTGTGTTCCTGATCTTTAACCTATCCTCTGATTTCCTCCTCGGACTTTGACTTCTGCTTTGCCTGACCACGCCCTTGATCTCTCCAAGCCCGGACCTCTGCTTTGCATGACCACACTGTTGACTCTCTCCAAGCCCGGACCTCTTCTTTGCCTGACTACTCCGTTGCCTCTCTCCAGACCCAGACCTCTGCATTGCTTGACTAAGTTCTTGACTCTCTCCTCGTCCAGACCTCAGCCTTGCTTGCCACTGCTTCCAGATTGCTGCCGGCCCTGACTCCAGTTTGCCCTAGGACACCTCTTCAGTCTACGTCCTGGACTTGGCCTATTCAGGCTTCGGCCTGTTGTTGCTCGGGCGCCCCCTGTCTGACTTTGGTTCTATTGGCGCCCGGGTCTCCGGGACTCCACCTCATCCAGAACAAACTTCTTCTCTCCTCTGTTGCTGCCTCTGGGCTGACCTCGATCCTTCCATTGATGACGACATACGGAGGTCCACCTACGTCTAGCTGGCCCCGGCACCCAAAGAGTAGTCAGGCAATGCAGAGGTCTGGGTCTGGAGAGAGGCAACGGAGTAGTCAGGCAAGAGCCAGCCAGCCTCCGTCCTTCAGCCCACTCCGCCTGAGGTCAACCCCACCTCGGCCCAAGGGTCCACCTCCGGCGCAACAAAGAGAAAAGCCTTTATAATGGACAGATAATCTGGATCCTGCTGGAGATTAAAAGGTAGAGCATTCCACAAAATTGGGCCTGCTAGCATAAAAGGGCACAAATTTCCACAAAGTAGGCCTGACTCAAGAAAAAGCACATAGAACTCTGTTTCCTGCTGAATATAAGGTTCAGGGCGGGGCCTAAATACCGAAGAGTCTCCCCTCTAATAATCAGGAGCAGTTCCATGAATAGACCTAAACACCAAAATGACCACATTGGACTTTTTCACTATATAATAGGTAGCTAGTGAAGAGAGAACACCAGAAAGAGATGATCACAGTAACCACACTCCTGTGCCAGTAGTATCCCCCCTGCAGTCCCTGTACCACATGTGGTTCCAGCATTTTATGTCATTCTATCCCTACCAAACTCTATACTTTCACATTTATATGCAGAATTATTTATATCTTTTTAAAGGTCAAATTGTATATACATATCTGTTTCAATTGTTTCCTTCTTGCACCTTTTTTTTTTACAACACCTCCCAACATCTATACTTTAAATAACATTGTTTATGTGAATTAGAATCAATGAGCTCTCCCTGTAAGCAGCTACCTCACCAAGCCACTATATACTTACAGGGTATGATTTTCAAAAACATTTACACACGCAAAACTGGATTTTACGCATGTAAATGCATTTTACCTGTGTATATGGGCTTTTGAAAATTGCTACAATATATATATGTCATTGAATTGTCCATAAGTTATACATCTATAAGTGCACTTTTTTTTATGTGTAAATGGCTTTTGAAAATTGCAACAATAGTAGTTACATTTACACATGTAAATCCTTTTCAAAATTACCCCCATAGATTGTACTGCAACATTAGTCCTTTGTACCTTACTTTGAACTCTCTCTGCTGGAAAAGCGTGCAACAAATAAACAATGATGATGATGATGATACGATCAGCTGAGCCACAGCATGTTGAATCCGATGCAACACATAGGTTAAAGAGGCTGGAAGCCCTAAATAGATTACATTACGGTAATCCAAGCCAGTTAGATCCAGCAACTGGACAATAGTTCTAAAATACTTAACATAAGTTTTCAGGGGAAAAGTTGGAACTTAAGGACATAGGTTTTTATTTTAAAAAGCATGCGCATAAATTAATCTGCATAAGTTATGCCCTCTGGAGAGGAGGTGTAACTTTATGCAAGCTAATCTATGCGGGTACCAGGTCAACCACCTGAACATTTTCAAGTCAATTTAAATGAATAAGTTTGATTTGAAAATGCTGGCAAAAGTCTACATGTACAAGTTATATGCAGACTTTAGACCTACCCGAAGAGTGATAAAATTATCCTATGTTTGTATGTACTATATTATACACCTACCTTGTTTGTAAACAAAGAGAGTAACCCTGCATGTAAAACTCTAAAAACAACACACAAAAAGAGAGACTGCAAATCTGGCGTTTTGTTTCCTCTGGAGGACATACCAGACATCAACAAGAACCGGGAAACACATCTGTGGATAATAAGTCAAAATAATACTTTAAAAGGGGGTCAGTATGGAAATACTCACAGGTATGCAGTACTCCACCATTGGGTGATGCATCTTGTGGCCTTTAGCTGTACGGCCGGAGAAAAAGCAGCTCTGACAGACATCATAGTTGAAATGCTTCAAGCTCCGGTACCTGTCAAATTACAGAGCAAAGAGAGCACTGCAGTCATCAGCTGGGCCGTCTGAGGGCCAGACGTCAAAGTCCTGCAGCACAATGGTTCCCCACTATTGCAGGTGAAAGGGATAATATGCCTTTCCAAGCAGCTTTATTGATAAAACCATTTGGATTCCTGATGATATTTTTAACTGCCAAATGAATACAAATTCTCTATGTTTGGTGACCTAATTTTTATGTTATTCCCTTGATGTTAGCGTTCAAAGATTCTGAAAATATCTCTTAGTTAAGCTCATCATTATAAATTATAGAAGATCAGAGCATGTCTCTGCTGCTCCTGGCTGGTAGTGAATTGTCCACTTATTGTCCACTTACATTTGAAGTATGGAATATAGTGCACACAGCTGAAGAGTGTACCCAAGGAATATTTTTTATTTATTTATTTATTGTTTAAATAAGAGGTATGATCATAATAAAATTTGCATACAGTTTTTATTCCCAGCAGAAGTAAAAAAACCAAAAAAAACCAGAGAAATAAGATAAACTAGAATAAAACAGAGATAAAGGAGCCCAGGCAAAAGAGAGAATGCAGTAGGGTTAAGAAATGGGCATATTCATGTTGAGGAATCTAGATGGTACAGCTGCTTTCAAGTCCTTTTAAACTGTGCTTCACCAGACAGATGAATCAACACCAAGACACCATAAAGTGCTAGGGCTAATGTGGGATGTCTCACTAATTGTGTTCCTGCTGGTGCTTAAAACAGTGCATAATATAATAGAGGAATACATTAACCTGATGGTGAGATGAGATAAGATGTGTATTTTAAGACAAAATAAGAGAGATATTTACAGAATACACCTTGTCAAAATGGGTTGTGCTTGGTCTTTAAAAAAAAAAAAAAGGCAAAAAGGAACCTAAAAAACCCTTGAAAGATCATTTAAAATGATATCATAATTCCCAACCTTCAAATTTAAATGCCCCACAGTGGTGCATGTGTTTAAAGTACACTGGCCAGAAAAAAAGTGATGGAGGACCTTAAATGGCTCTGAACTAGAATGGGGTGACGTTTGACAGGGCTCCAGACAAGATAAAAGAAGGTCTAATCTGAGGCAAGAATTATTTTAAGAACAGAAAGAGAAACCCTTTTAAACTATTTTTTTGTTACTTTTTCTTTGAAGAAAGTTAGTTTCATGTAATTGCTGGTTAAATATATTGCTTGCAACTAGAAAATAAATTCTCATTTGCAAATGTAATGACTTGGCTTATGGTGCATGTATACAGACCTCAAGTTCAGGAATAACTCATAAAACAGTTTAATTATTAATCTGATTGTGTATGATTAATGGCTGCCTGGGCCCTTGGGAGTATTTTATTACCATTAACCAGCCTGTTTAAAATAACATTTTGCAGCTAATTTTAGAGGCATTATTTCTAAAAAGTCAGTTATACTATATTAGCTTTTTAAAGGCTTATTAACTGCTAATTTTATTTTAAGAGACATTACTTCCTGAGGAGCCTGTTTACCCTAACATGGAATTTGCTTTTATTTTTTTAATAATAAATATAAATAATGACTTTACTGATCCCTATATAAAAATCATCTCAAAAATTCAAACTACATTGTAACTAAAATAAAAAAAGAAAATATTTTCAGCAATATCAAATTAATATTGGCCTTCAAATTTTTCTGGTGCTTGAGGACTGAAAACTACAGCCATTTGATTGCCAATTGCAACTACGTCGGCTCAATGTGCTGCGGCAGTCAAAAAAGCAAACAGAATGTTAGGAATTATTAGGAAGGGAATGGTGAATATTTATTTGAGTGTTTTATATTCTGTCATTCCATGTGAGAATCACTAGTTCACTACATCATAATGCCTGTGTATCGCTCCATGGTGAGACCGTACCTTGAGTACTATGTACAATTCCGGTCGCCACATCTCATAAAACATATATAGTTGTACTGGAGAAGATACAAAGAAGGGCGACCAAAATGATAAAGAGGATGGAACAGCTCTCTTATGAGGAAAGGCTAAAGAGGTTAGGGCTGTTCAGCTTGGAGAAGAGGCAGCTGAGGGGGGATATGATAGAGGTCTTTAAAATCATGAGAGATCTGAAACGGGTAAATGTGAATCAGTACTTTCTCTTTCGGATAATCGAAGGACTAGGGGGCACTCCATGAAGTTAGCAAGTAGCACATTTAAAACTAATCGGGGAAAATTCTTTTTCACTCAATGCACAATTAAGCTCTGGAATTTGTTGCCAGAAGATGTACTTAGTGTGGTTACTTAGCTGGGTTTAAAAAAGGTTTGGATAAGTTCTTGGAGAAGTCCATTAACCGCTATTAATTGAGATAACTTAGGGAATAGCTGCTGCTATTACTGGCATCAGTAGCATGGGATTTACTTAATGTTTGGGTACTTGCCAGGTATTTGTAGCCTGGATTGGCCACTGTTGGAAACAGGATGGTGGTTTTTCTGGACCCTTGGTCTTATCCAGTATGGCAAATTCTTACGTTTTTATGATTTGCAGGGCTTGCACCTAATAATTACACATTCATATCCTCTGGAGTCAGCGACAGACCAATAATGTTCTTATGAATGAGCTCTTTATTGCTAGTGTGGCTGTTGTAGTCAGGTTATTCTGAGTAGAGGGACAGATGGCAAGTCTGTGAGAAGCAGACTCCAGGGAGATGGTGGGGGCAGGAAGTCTCCATGCAGAGATCCTTGGAAGAGTTGTCCATGAAGACCACATTCCCAGTACTTGAATCTCAGTCCAACTCCAGCAGAATGGTTTGGGCTCCAGAGAGCACTATGATTTGTGAGTTGCCAGAGCATCAGCTGAGATTCAGAGCTTGATTCTTCATAATTGTCCTTAAGCAGTTTCCCATAGAAACCAGATCCTGTCCACAGCCTGAAGGACTCACCTCTAGCTGATGATTCCCTCCCCCTCCCTTGCTTCTGACCTACTGACTCAGGAGATGAGGTTCTTCTGCTTCAGCTGAACCGATCTGGACCTTGAAGGTGCAGATCATCCTAGATCATCTACCAGGAGGCACTATTTGTTTTCTTCTGGCTTGAACAGAACATAATCTTGAAGGATCTGTCCCAAAGACAGAGGCTCAAAATATGAAGATATAACTTGGGAAGAAAGTAGCATTGCTTTCCAGTAACAGGTGTTCTTGGAGGACAGCAGAATGTTAGACCTCACACATGGATAACATCATCAGATGGAGCCCTGATGTGGAAAACCTATGTCAAAGTTTCTAGAACTTTGCCTAGGCACATTGAGCATGCCCAGCAGGAACTTAGGGTGCGTATGCAAGACCATCCTGTCAAGACAGTATAAGGTGGATAAATCACTAAGGCCTGGAGCTCGCTGACCCTGCATGCTGACGTAACCACCACCAAAAATATGACCTTCCAGGTCAGGAACTTCAGGTCACAGGTGCATAGCAGCTCAAAAGGAGCTTTCATCAGCTGAGCTAACACCATGTTGAGGTCCCAAGGCACAGCAGGAGGCCTTAGGGAAGGTCTCAATTGAAGCAGGCTCCGCATGAAACATACAACTATAGGCAGTACAGCGAAGGGCTGTAAGAGCCAATTGCACTAAGATGAAATCTACGGAGTTGGGTTTTAAGCCAGCTTCTGATAGGTGTAGAATGTAATCAAGCAGTTTTTGTGTGGGGCAGGAGAATGGATCTAGGGCCCTCTGCTCACACCACACAGAAAATCTCCTCCACTTCAGTCCATAGGACTTTTTAGTGGAAGGTTTTCTAGAAGCCACCAGGACTCGAGATATATCTTCCAAAAGATCAAGCAGCTGCAGGATTAACCTCTCAACAACCAGGCTGTGAGCAACAGGGCCTGGAGGCTGGGATGCTGCAGCCTGCCTTGATCTTGCATGATGAGATCTGGGGAAGTCCCCAGACTGATTGATCTTCAGATGGACAACTCCCGAAGGAGTAGAAATCAGACCTGTCTCGGCCAATAAGGAGATATGAGAATCATAGTCCCTTTGTCCTCGCAAAGCTTCAACAGAGTCTTCGCCACTAAGGGAATCAGAGGATATGCATACAGAACACCCTTGCCCCAATGAAGGGCGAGGGCATCTATGGCTGGTTTGCCATCTGTCCTGTGCAGGAAGCAGAATTGAAGCACCTTCCTGTTGCAGGGGGACATGAACAGATCTACATCTGGGCTCCCCCAGAGGTGGAATATCCGATTCTCTATCCCCTGGACCAGGGACCACTTGTGGGGTCTGAAGGCTTGACTCAGCCTGTCTGCTACCATGATCTCCATCCCGGCCTGGAATATGGCCCTGAGCACCATTCCATGGGACAGGGCCCATGACCATATCTGGCCTGTTTCTTAACACAGGAAGTATGATCCTGTGCCAACCTACTTGTTGATGTATCACATAGCAACCTGGTTGTGTTCAGTTCGGAGTTAACAGTCTGCTTGGAGTGAGCAATCTGTTATTGATCTGATGCCTGATGGGAGGAGCAATCCGATAGTTGAGGGTGGATCCTTGGACCAGTGGCAGATGACCACGCCCCCAGGGAATGATCCCGAGAGGGACCACCAGTCAGGCTCAGAGTTAGGAGATAAACACACACTAGTTCTTTATTAGACAGTATACTGAACCACCAGAGATGGCAGAGGTGAGCTGGCAAGCCCAGCTGGGCTGTAGTCTCTCAGATACTAGGACAGCGATCCCTGGAGGCTGAGCTGAAGAGAGACTGAAAAATAGTGAGTAGGCAGGGTATGCAGATGTAACACTCACACAATGTCCCAATGAAGCCCAGGAGCTGAAAGGTATAGGGCCTCGAGGAGCGAGTACCTGGTTCCAGGGAAAGCTCAGAGAGAACGATGGTAACTCACTGATGTAGCTGAGATAGTTGGTAGTGAAGACTTCCAGGCAGAAGAGTATACGAAGTAATTCTGGGATGAGGGCCCTCGAGGAGCGAGTACCGGTTCCAGACTGTCACCTGAAAAAACAAGGAGAGAGCGAGGCCCCCGAGGAGCGAGTACCTCTGGTAAGTCCGAAGAGGCAGAGTAGCTTAGACAGATAAGGCGAGTCCATAGTCAATCCATGTCCATGTCCGAGTCCTTGCTAACTCGATGTGTTAGCAAATTCCAAGACCTTAAATATCTGTCACGGGTGATTTCATCTTCGGGGGATGCCCCCGAAGTTCGCACCAATGCCGGTATTTCAATCGGGGCCACGCCACGCATGCGCCCCTAGGCCTCCAGGAAACATGGCGGTTGCAGCATTGAGCCGGTCCAGGAACGCACGAGGACAAGTGGCAGGAGAACGCCGCGGTAGCCAGTCTTCCCGCGGACGGAGAGGGAGGCGCCAGAGAGGTAAGGAGGGAGGAGAGAGGTAAGGAGGGTGGAGAGAGGGCGTCGGGTACCGACGCACACAACAGGTTGTCAGTCTGGATCAGAACAACTTTGTTGAACAGCCTATCTCTGAAAGCCCATAGCGCATACCTGATCACTTGAAGCTCCAGAAAGTTGATTTGAAAAGAACATACCTGAGTGGACCAAGCCCATCTCCTTGAGCTCTCCAGCCCAGGGTAGATGCATCCATGGTCAGGACAATTTGAGTCAGGAAACTCCGAAATGAGATCCTCTGTTCCAGATTGGAAAGTGCCTACCACCAGGACAATGAGTCCCGGAGAGACGGGGTGACTCGGATGCAATTCTGGAGGCTGAGTGGCCTGCTGCATTTGTAAACTTGCCAAGGGAATAACATGGATGGTTGCGGCCTTATGGTCCAATAGCCTCAAAATGTGCCAGGCTGACACCTACTAGCTATGTTGAATCTCTGCTGCAATGGCCGCCACGGCAACAGCCCTCTGACAAAGCCTGAGCCATGTCTAGCAGGGCTCTTATGAACTGCAATTGAGGTGATGGGCTGAGATGGGACTTTGGGTAGTTGAGAATGAACCCTGGTGACTCCAACATCCGAACGGTCAAGCACATGGACCTGTCAGCTACTGCCTGAGACGTGCTCTTGACCAGCCAACTGTCCAGATACGGGAAGACATGCACTGCCAATCTGCGGAGGTATGCCGCCGCCACCACAGTCAGGCATTTTGTGAAGACCCGTGGGATGGACGCAAGTCAGAATTGTAATACCCGGTACTGGAAGTGCTGACTTCCCACCACAAATCAGAGATACTTCCTGTGACTGGGTAAGATCTCGATATGAGTGTATGCATCCTTTAGCTCAAGGAAGCATTGCTAGCCCTCTTTCTGCAAAAGGGGGATCAAAGTGTCCAGGGAAACCATCTTGAACTTGTGAATTTTTATAAACTTGTTCAAGGCCCTTAGGTCTAGGATGGTAAGGAGTCCTCCTGTTCACTTTGGAATCAGGAAGTACCTGGAGTAGAATCCCTGCACTCTTTGCCCTGGTGGAATGGGCTCAATTGCTCTGGCCATTAAGAGGAGAGCTCCACTTGAGGTACCTACTGATGCACTGCAAAACCCCAATATGGGCACAGGGGGCAATTTGGCGGGACACCCAATAGATGGACAAAACCCACTGGTCCGAGGTTACACTATGCCACAGGTTCACAAAGAACTGAAGCCTGCTCCTGACCGGAGGGGTCCATTGTTCTGGATAAGGACAACTGGCTTATGTTCCCTATAGCCCAGTCAAAACCCTGTTCCTGGAGTTGACTGAGGAGCTGGCTGGGGTTTGGGAGCTTTCTGCTGCCTGGGATGACCACGGAAGACCTGATGGGTGTTGACAGGAGTGAGGAGGAGGAAGATAGTACTTCCTATGGCAAAAGACAGACTTCCTTGGCCCTGGCCTCAATGGCTACCTGGATGAAGGGTCCGGTGAACTGGTGGAGAGTTGTTAGAAGGTCTCATGGTGGTCCCAAAGTTGGACCACAGCATCCCTCACCCTATCTCCGAAGAGATTCTCTCCAATACACGGTACATTGTTCCTGTATCTCTGGTCGGAGATCTGAGGCCCACAGCCATGCCATTCTGCGGGTGTCAATTCCTGCTGCAGAGACTCTCGAAGCCATTTCAAATACATCGTAGGTCACACGGACTTCGTGTTTTCCGTACTCCAGACCCTTGTGCACCAGAGACTTGAGAGTGTCTTGCTGCTGCTGAGGCAGCTGCTCAGCCACCTCCTATACCTGCTTCCAGATGTCCAGTGAGTACTGGCTCAAGTAGAGCTGATAGGCAGCAATGTAGGTAATAAGCATGGTGCCTTGGAACATCTTCCTCCCAAGAGCATCCATTGCTCTGTAGTCCTTCCCCGGGGGCACTGAGGAATGGGTCCGAGAGCACTTGGCCCTCTTGAAGGTGGATTAAACACCACCGACTGGCAAGGCAGCTGACACTCATCGAATCTGGAAGCCTTCTGGATGAGGTAGACCCCGTTTACCTTCTTGTTAACAGGAGGCACTGTGAAGGGGGTTCCCATATCCTCAGCAGCATCTCTTTAATGATTTTGTGTACTGGGACCACCACAATTTCCTTAGGAGGATACACAAACTGGAGGATCTCAAGCTTTTTGTGCCTGGCAACTTCCTCTGTTAAAAGTTGAAATGGGATGGCCTCCACCATCACCCTCACAAACCCTGCAAAGGTTAAATCCTTTGGTGAGGACTTCCTCCACTTATCTGGAGGAGAAGGGTCTGACAGGAGATCATCAGAGCCTTCGGAGGAGGACTCTGTAGGATCGTCCCCCCAGTGGTCATAGGGACCCTCATCCTCACTGTATGCTACAGGGGATAGGACCCTAGATGTTTGGCCTTTGTCCAGAAGGGCAGACAACAGTAGAACTGGATGGGAGACTACAGGCCTCAGCATCTCTGTCAGCCTCGGTGGAGCTTCCTCCTTAGAGGAACTGGCAATGACAAACATATCAGTAAGGGGAGGCCTCTGTGTCCAACTGGGCACCAGTGCTGTCCCAAGAACTGGTGCCAGCTGGGTCGATAATGCACCGATGAGCATGTTGAGCTTCTCCAGTAGCAGTATAATGATGAGCAGCACCGGCTCCGGTGCCACAGCCAATGCCCTGCAATGTCTGATCCACCGCTAGCTGGATTCTATGCTCTAGCTCCTCCTCAAATGTTGCCAATGCCAATACTGACTGGGAGGAAGGAGGGGTGGCCAGATCTTCTTTGGACCCATGAGGTGGATTGGCGACTGGCACTAGGACTGGTGGAGACCGTCGTGATCCCCCAGCATCGATATAGGATGGGCATTCCTCACCACGGGGTCACTTTGGGGGCATTGTGGCAAAAGTTGGTGTATCTGTCCGCCCAGCACAGTGCATCATTCTGAGAATCAGTGCTAATGTTCCTTAAGCTTCCCCCAATGCTCGGCCCAGACTTTCCCCAGTGCAGAGGTCGAAGATGATGAACCCAGCATCCTTGGCCCAGAGGAGATTGACAACAGTCGGTCTCCAGCACCCCTTTCCTTTGATGGCACTGACAGAACTGACAGTCCTGCCAATGTCAATGATGTGCTGTCCATCGGTGTGGCTCCAAGGTCTATTGATGGCAATGCCACCCGATGCCGATGATTTGGACTGCCTCAACCTGAAGAGCTGATCCATTTTGTCAAGTTGAAGGGTACGTCATTTTGGAGTCATTTGGATGCACAAGCGACAACCTCAGACATCATGCAATGCTCCCAGGTAGAGGACACAATGGATCATAATGGACAGAGTCCTGGGCACTGGGGGAGTCGAAAAAAACCGGACGTAGCCATGACAGAATGAAAGAAACAAGGGGGCTGGAGAAACGAAATGAAGGTGGCAGCCATCGATGGCCATCGGGCACCGGGACACCGCTGCCGTGGGGAGAAACAGACTGCAAAATAGAGATGTGCTTCGTTTTTTTCTACCGGGTCGTTTTTTGACTCGGATACTTCGTGGTAAAATTCGGGTTTTCTCGTTTCGTTATTTTGAAAAACGAAACAAGGAAACCCGAAACCGGCCCAAAAAATGAAGCGGGAAACGAAGCTAAAAAAAAACCCACCCCAAGCATTTAAATTCATTTTAATACATTGCATACAACCCCCACCACCATCCCGATCCCTCCCCAAGACTTACTAACATCCCTGGGGGTCCAGCGGGGTCCCGGGTTCCATTTGTCCCCTCCGTGCCCGGTGTGCTACTGCAAGCCGTGCTCCTCAAAATGGTGCCGAATAGCCTCTGAACTACTATGTCACAGGGGCTACTGGCGCCATTGGTCAGCCCCTGTCACATGGCCATCGGCGCCATCTTGTGCTCATACCATGTGACAGGGGCTGACCAATGGCGCTGGTAGCCCCTGTGACATAGTATGGGCAAAGGCTATCGGTGCCATTTTGATTCCTGACATCCGACGGCACGAGTGAAGGATATCGCTCCCGGACCCCCGCTGGACCCCCAGGGATTATTGGCAAGCCTTGGGGGGGGGTCAGGAGGCCCCCCCCAAGCTGGCCAAAAGTCCCTGGGGGTCCAGTGGGGGTCCGGGAGCGATATCCTTCACTCGTGCCGTCGGATGTCAGGAATCAAAATGGCACCGATAGCCTTTGCCCATACTATGTCACAGGGGCTACCAGCGCCATTGGTCAGCCCCTGTCACATGGTATGAGCACAAGATGGCGCCGATGGCCATGTGACAGGGGCTGACCAATGGCGCCAGTAGCCCCTGTGACATAGTAGTTCAGAGGCTATTCGGCACCATTTTGAGGAGCACGGCTTGCAGTAGCACACCGGGCACGGAGGGACAAATGGAATCCGGGACCCCGCTGGACCCCCAGGGATGTTAGTAAGTCTTGGGGAGGGATCGGGATGGGGAGAGGGTGGTTGTATTATACTTAATCTTAATGTTTGCGGTGGTTTTTAATTTTAAAAAAAAAATGTGCCCCTCTCCCGACACAAACCCGAAAAACGAATTTTCCCCGAAGTTTGGGGAAAATCCTTTTTGGGTTTCGGGGCCCCCGGACCACGACGAATTAGGCAATTTCGTTGCAAATGCCTAATTCATGATAAACGATTGCACATCTCTACTGCAAAAGAAAACTTACCAGAAACACCAAAAACCTTGAATAAGATACTACGGGGAGCCAGCAAAAGGGACCTGGCAATGAAACAATTCCGAAAACCGTGAAAAACCATGTTGAAAAATGTTTTCCACTAGGCCAGATACAGCCAAAGTGAGCTCAATCAGACCAAAAGGCTTATAGTTCCATGGAAAAGAAGAGACTGAAGAGGGTCCCCGTGTGAATGCGTGGTATAGAGCATGTTGGGAAGCTCATCTAAAGATGCTTCTACATGCTAATATTTAATCATCGGTTGCTTTAGGATATTTTGTCTCTTATTAAGCTAGACATTTACTTAGCTTAGTTAAGTTTGTTAGATACTTAACTTATATGCATTGACAGAGAAATGTGCTCTGTGTTTAAAACCTATCGAACACATACAGGAATCGGGTGCAGTATGATGGTTGCTGGATTAACACAGTAAACCTGTCTTACAAGTCCATTATACAGTGAGAAATTAGTATATATTTTGTATCACATTATTTTTCTCACAATAAGAGGTTCTTTCTTACATAGAAGAAATGCATATTCTCAAAACTATCTTTGAACTTTGCTTAGTCAGAGGGAAATATATTTGTTTCTAGTTCTCCAGTTCTGCACTGCATGCAGAAGGTCTTGGTGTTTCCATTCCAGTTTTTGTTTCCGCATTTGTGGTATTTTATTCTATATTAGGTGAAGGTAGGTCTGTATGTTTTCTATATGTCTGTGACTGAGATGAGGTAATTTACTAGCATGTAAGGATTTATATCAATCTTAATTGTTGTATTTTCTCAATATGATATTGCACTGGTGGTGAACCACTGCATTTTCCTGGATAAGGCTATTGCTGTTTCATTTCTTGGAGTTACTCCTGCTGAGGTATGCCAGGTTTGATAAACATGTACAGAATGGGGTTTGTGTTTTTTTCCAGTTTTGTATTATTTTACAATGTACCTGGTAGTAGAGGGAGTTTGTGATGCTGTTATTGAGATGACACCAGAATCAGAATATCTATTTTGTATGGTGAGTTGTATAGGGAAATGTCTTAGTTCTGCTCTGCACCCATTGTTAGGAAGTGAGGGATCCCTGTGGATGCAGAGCATATGCTTATATTTAGTCTCATGCTGGTCATGTGTTCAGTGTGTGTCACGCATGTAAGCGTCATCTCTCAGATGTGTCCTGATAGAAAAAAAGGTTGAGAACCACTGTTCTAAGGCATCCGCCAAGCAGAGGTTACAAATAAAAGAAAAAATAAATAAATAAAGCATGCACATTAACTTACAAGTATAAGAAAATGTTACTCTGGCTTAAACATGCTGTAAGTGTTGTAAATACATTTGCACATGTGTGCATGTCTCGGCTTTGCTGCAGGGGCAGCTTTTGTGTTCCCCAAGCCATGCTCTTCCCAGTTGCTCTGAAGCATCATGGACTTTCTTCAGATTGAAAATTGGGTTGTAGGTAACATGATAAAACGACCAGTGCTCGTAGCATACCAGAGGAGAAGACCTGGTGTAAAAGTGTGCTCTTTAGTAAAGCACACTCCATTGATTAAACTCTCACCTGAAGCCAACAATTGGGCATTCCTTGCAGATGTTACACTTGGCTTGATGTTTTGCAGTCTCTGCCGCTGCTACCCGATGCAGCACTGGCAGCCACACCATCGACTGAGGTTCTAAACGCATCCATTCTATGAACTCTTTCACATTGATTTCTGGCTTGTTTTGTGCCTGAAGGTCAAAACAAAATTGCTGGTAAGTAAACATGCAGTTTACACAGTTCCCTGCTTTTCATCCAATGTAATAAATTGCCTTCGAGAGCATTAACCTAAATCCAGATGCTCTGCTGTAGGCAAAAGAAGAGATTTGGGATGCACTATACTACTGACAGTTTTCACTTATGGATATTTACAAAATCTGTGTATATATGCAAGCCTCTCTCCCTGCTTTTTTTTCTCTCTGCCATCTGTGCTTTGTGTTGTATGGGTGAGCAGTTCAGCTGTGTACACAGCTTAAATAACATCAAATGAAAAGATGATTGCACCTGCTCAAATTCTACCGTATGCTACTTCCTATGGATAGTACAAAGATAAATTTCTCTCAGATGAGTCTGAAATGCATTCCCTTTGCGTTCTTAATTCACAGGAATATATTTCAAATTCACTTAAGTTGAATGAAGAGTGTACTGTATAGCACAATAATGATGTGCTTTCATATAGCCAAATGCTCTGTGGTTAGACTTGATGACTATGGATAGCAAACTCATATCCTTGAGTTTAGCAACCAGATGCTGGTTCAGAGACAACAAAAATGTGTGAATTAACTATAAACTGTAGTTGCTTCATGCAAACAGATACCATGAATATTCAGCACAGATAGCTTGAAAACCAGACCTAGCTGTAGCACCTGACAACCTGAGGACACCATGCTTTCCTTAAGAAGAATACACATAAGACCAGTTATGGAAATTGAAGTCCTGGAAACTTACCAGTGTTTTGAGAACGCATGATAGCTTATAATATAGGAAGAGGAACGTTACTGCTTAGTTACAAACAAGGGTAAACTGAGGAACGAGGAAGGTATGAGATACTTATAAGAGAACAGAATATATCTATGCAGAACCATGATTCAAATGTAGGAAATTTCCTATGAGCTACTAGACTGGTGCTCTAACAAAAAGACCACATCTTTTCTGTATATAGAAGCACAAGATATGATGGCCCATAAGCACTGCAGGGGCACATCTGGTCAGTAAACTACTACTTGTTGCAAGCTGAAGACCTCAGTTAATCAAAGACTGATCTTTTCTTATTTGAAGCTAGAGACTATTTATCCCAGCCTTTTTTAAACTATGCTATTATTGTCTCCATCACTTCCTCTGGAAATCTGTTCTTTGCATTCATCTTCTCCATGAAATAATATTGCCTGATGTTCTCCTCTCAGAGCTTCATATCATGACTTCTTATTTTACAACATCCTATCCATTGGAAAAGGTTTACTTCTTGTGCATTCATGCATTTGAGGTATTTGAATGTTTCTATATCTACCCTCTATCTCCTTGTCTCTTGGTTATACATACCTATGCCTTTAATTATCATCTCTTAGGGCTTTTGGAACAGACCTGCAGCTTCTGATAGTCTGTTTCTGGACTGCTTCTATACTATTTATATCCTTTCAAATTACTGGACACAAAACTTAGATAAGATCTCATAAATGACCTCTACACAGGTATTATTACCTCCCTTCTACTGGTCATGCCTCTTCCAATGCTCACTAGTCATCACCTAATCGCACTGTTTTGCTACTTTGAGATAATCAGATAGGAGAGAGACTTTGGGATTGATCCTAACTGATGGATAACACTATCTAAACCTCCATTACATACTGAATATTTTTGCATTGATTCTTAGCTGCCCATCACGACAACTCCTTAAGCTTTCTTAAAGTATACCACTTTTTATCTGCTCCCTCAAGGATCTCAACAGGAAGATATCCAACAGAGTGATCTGCAATAGACAAACCTTTCCTACCAATACTTTGCACTATTGCTCACAAAAATATTTAAGAGAACCAGTCCTTGAGGCATACCAATGATGACCCCCCTCCATCAGAGTGAACTCCATTTACCTCTGAACTCGCCTAAGTGCCTACCCCTAGACTGGTCAGTTTATTTCTGAGCCCTTCTTTATGCAGTACAATGTCTAAAACTTTGCTGAAATCCAAGTAAGTTGCATCCAATGTGTGTCCCTGAGTTAGTCCTTTGGCCATATAGTCAAAGAAATTGATCAGATTTGTTTCACACAACCTCCCTCTGGCAAAACCATGCTACCTGTGATCCTGTTACCTTCTAGATTCAAAATACTGTACAATGCTATCCTTTAGCAGCATCTTCATCCAATTTACTCACCACCAAGGTCAGACTACCCAGCTTATAATATTAACCTCCTCCCTGCTTACCCACTGTTACGAAAAGGAATATATTTGCTCTTTTTCCAGTCCTTTGGAACCACTCCTATCTCCAAAGATTAATTAAACAGAATCGTCAGTGGAGTCATCAGAATCTTTCTGGACTCCTTTAATAACCTAGGATGTATCCCAGCTGGCCCTATTGCCTAATTTTGCCAGTTTTATGATACCACTGACTTCTATAAATGGAATGATATCTCTTCACAACCAATATATATTCCTACTAGCTATCTGTGATCCTTCTACAATCCCTTCCTAAGTGAACACTGAACAAAAGTGTTTGTTCAATTTATCTGCCTTTTCCTTGTCTCGCCATACAATCCCCTTTTCCAGCTTTCAGCCTTGCAATCTCACATCTGTACTTCTTCGTTTCACTAACATACCTCAAAAAGGTTTTGCCATCTTAATATACATCCTTATTTTGTATTCTATTCAAGCCTGACTACCTTCCTCCTTCTGTCAGCTTTCTCAGATATTCCTACCTGTCTTCCTTGCTTTTTGAGATCTCTTGTACCTTTTGAACTAATCTCCTTGCCATTGCCTTTTCAGCCAAAGTTTTTGAAAAACACATTAGTCTCCTTTTCCTCTTACTTTTAATTACTTTCTTAACACAAAGATTTTCTGCCCTTACAACAGCACCTTTTATTTAAGCCCACTATTCTACCTCGCAAGGGTATTCCCACTCTGCCAGTGCCTCCTTGAGATACTCCCCCATCTTAAAAGTTAGTACTTTAGAAATCTAGAAACTTGACATTTGTGTAACCCCTTTCTGCCTTTACTTTTATAGTCAGCACTGCTTATTGTCTGATGTTATCTTGAGCTCAGATGAGAACCTATGCAAATATCAGACACACTAGCTCCATTTGTCTCCCTCCCTCAAGGGGGTCCCATCACCACTTGCCCAAT
This sequence comes from Rhinatrema bivittatum, assembly GCF_901001135.1. Taxonomy (NCBI): domain Eukaryota; kingdom Metazoa; phylum Chordata; class Amphibia; order Gymnophiona; family Rhinatrematidae; genus Rhinatrema; species Rhinatrema bivittatum. The sequence goes on along the minus strand of NC_042617.1, from coordinate 186,988,137 downwards.
GAATACCTCTTGAAAGCCATCTAGGAACTCTATGCTTCTCGCCTACCTTTGGAATACTGCAATGAACATCTGACAGATTGAAATCATCCAACACCCCCACCTATCCCTTCATTGTAATGTTATGTATGCCTCTGATTAAATCTCTGTCCAACTGCCTGTATTAGAGGCCTGTCGATTACTACAAAGTAGATGAAAAACTCAAGATAACCAATAGTTCCTCCTCCTTACCCCTTTGCTTTTCAGTTGCTTTAATATATATATATATTTTTTTACATGAAGTGCTCCTCTTTCCCTTTTTTAACCATACTATCTTCCTAAAGAAATTATAGCCCAGTATGACTGCATCCAGTCATGGGACTCTTAACTATGTCTTTGTGACAGCAGTATCCAATTCTGTCTCTGCCATTAGAGTGTGCAAGTCAGGAATTTTATAATCTAGACTACTAGTACTTAAACTTATTATTCCTTTAATGACCAAAACTGCTCTAAGCAAAGCACAATAAAATAATTTGTGTTCATAGCCTTTCACATAGCATTACTTCTTTTTCTTTTAGCACTGTAATTATTTCCTGTCCCATCTGTTTATTGTTAAGATTGTGAGATACCTGCTTTTATCTCATTTATTTTTTAGGGGTGACAGCTCAGTTCACATAGTTTCTAACCTCTACCCTCTCATTTACTTTTATCTTATGTCAATGTATGTTCCGAACCATACAGAACAAATACATGCTGTGCATAGACACTAGAGATGTGTATTAGTTACATTCATTTCGGCAGGTACCCGCATATATCGCCGACTTTTAGTACATGCGGGAAAATGGAAAGTATGCGTGTATTTTTATTAATGAGATGCACACATTCTCTCCATTTCCCTGCGTGTACTAGATAGTCAGCGAGGTACGTAGGTACCACCGATTCAGAAGAAATTAATGCACACGAATGCACATCCCTAACAGACACACATGTAGAACAACAGGGACATACCATAAACACTAAGATATCCAAGTTCCAACTCGTAGCTCAATAAAATGTATAAATTATTTTGTTCCTACAAATCCTTTGGGATTCCTGAGAGTTAATCACCAGCATAGAAATAAACATTGTAAACTATAAAATGAGTGTTCAACTGAATTGAGCTTTACTTTGAATGTTCATATTTGGATAAACTTTAGTTTTCTGTTTTCCTTTCTTTCTTAAAATACTTACAGGTTAATTTTAAAATGAGTGTGTGGGCACCCATACAGGCACATATGGGTGCGCAAGCAGACATATGTTGGAATTTAAAACATGTGCACGTTTGCGCATATATGGTTTAAAATACACCTACCATGTATAAGTGTATTCCTAATTTTAAGCGATTACTCAAGCAAACACAGATCTTCCTTAGGATTTTGTCAGCTTTAACACGTGTAGGTAAGTGGATTTTAAAACATGCTCATGCGAAGGACATTCCCAGTTTTTCCAACTGTTCCACCAGTTTGCTTGGTCAATCTCAAGGTCATTCAGACCCCTCTGGTTCTTCATCCTGCACGTCCCCCAGTTGACCCGGACCCCTCACCCTATTCGTGTAGACCTAAAACCCAATTTCTGCAGACATACTCCTCATCAGAGCAACAGTAAATATATAAGGCTAAAAAGCTGCTGTGCATTGTGGCTTCTAGTTTTAAAATCTGGATTTAAATGTTAGCTCTGCCCTGGAATGCCCATGCCCCGCCCCTTTTCCAGCTAACAAATGCACACACAAGTGCATAATTAGTAGCCTTAAAAATCTAAGTTGTGGCTCACATACTCTCATATATATAGGCCTTTTAGCTTGTGCAATGCTGTTAAAATTTGGCCCTTATTGCAAAGTAATTGCCTTCAGCACACAGAATGAAGATGGGATATAGACAGGGAGAAGCACCATTCCTAGCATGTCTACAGCTTGAGAACTACAAGCAGATCCATTACTATGCTGTTAAAACTAGCAGAGACTCCTGTCAAAAACATTAACAGTAAAGTATTATGCCAATGCCAGAGAGATAGAATGTTTAGCAGTGAATGATGAGATAGATATAACTGGCATTTCAGAGACCTGGTGGGAGGAGGATAACCAATGGGACAGTGCTATATCAGGGTACAAATCATATCGCAATGATAGGGAGGATCAGCTTGGTGTCTGGGAGGTTATAGAGTCCAACAGGATAAAGATCATGCAAGAGACTAAATGCTCAGTAGAATCTATAAGGGTAGAAATCACATGTGTGTTGGGTAAGAGTATAATGATAGGAGTATACTACCGTCCACCTGGCCAAAATGATCAGACAGATGATGAAATGCTAAGAGAGATCAGGGAAGCTAACCAATTTGGCAGTGCAGTAATAATGGGAGATTTCAATTACCCCAGCATTGACTGGGTAAATGTAACATCAGGACATGCTAGAGACATAAAATTCCTGGATGGAATAAAAACTGCTTCATGGAGCAATTGGTTCAAGAACCAATGAGAGAGGGAGCTATTTTAGATTTAATTCTTAGTGGAACACAGGATTTGGTGAGAGAGGAAGGGGTAGTGGGGGCACTTGGCAATAATAATAATAACATGATCAAATTTGAACAAATGATTTAAAGGGGACAATATAAATCTACAGCTCTAACAGTACATTTTCAAAAGGGAAACTGATAAAACGAGGAAAATAGTTAGAAAAACCTGAAAGGTGCAGCTGCAAAGGTTAAAGGTGTTCAACAAGCGTGGATACTGTTTAAAAATACAATCTTAGAAGTGCAGTCCAGAAGTATTCCATGCATTAAGAAAGGTGGAAGGAAGGTAAAACAATTACCGGCATGGTTAAAAAGTGAGGTGAAAGAGGCCATTTTAGTCAAAATAATCCTTCAAAAATTGGAAGAAGGATCTATCTGAAGAAAATAGGAAAAGGCATAAGCATTGTCAAGTTAAGTGTAAAACATTGATAAGGCAGGCTAAGAGAGAATTTGAAATGAAGTTGGCCATAGCGGCAAAACTCATAATAAAAACTTTTAAAAATATATCCGAAGCAAGAAACCTGTGAGGGAGTTGGTTGGACCGTTAGATGACAGAGGGGTTAAAGGGGCTCTTAGGGAAGATAAGGCCATTGCAGAAAGACTAAACAAATTCTTTTCTTCTGTGTTTACTAATGAGGATGTTGGGGAGATACCAGTTCCAGAGATAGTTTTCAAGGGTGAAGAGTCAGATGAACTGAACCAAATCACTGTGAACCTGGAAGATGATGTAGGCCAGATCGACAAATTAAAGAGTAGCAAATCACCTGGACCAGATGGCATGCACCCCAGGGTTCTGAAGGAAATAAAAAATGAAATTTCATATCTATTAGTTAAAATTTGTAACATATCATTAAAATCATCTATTGTACCTGAAGACTGGAGGGTGGCCAATGTAAGCCCAATATTTAAAAAGGGCTCCAGGGACAATCTAGGAAACTATAGACCAGTGAGCCTGACTTCAATCCCGAGAAAAATAGTGGAAACTACTCTAAAGATCAAAATCACAAAGTCATGGTTTAATGGAACACAGTCAGGATGGATTTACCCAAGGGAAGTCTTGCCTCACAAAAATGTTTCATTTTTTGAAGGGATTAATAAATGTAGATAAATGTGAACCAGTAGATGTAGTGCATTTGGATTTTCAGAAGGCATTTGACAAAGTCCCTTCTGAGAGGCTTCTATGAAAAGCAAAAAGTCATGGGATAGGAGGCAGTGTCCATTCATGAATTACAAACTGGTTAAAAGACAGGAAACAGAGAGTAGGATTAAATGGTCAATTTTCTCAGTGGAAAAGGATAAACAGTGGAGTGCCTCAGGGATCTGTAAGTAAACCAGTGCTTCTCAATATATTTATAAATGATCTGGAAAGGAATACGATGAGTGAGGTAATCAAATTTGCAGATGATACAAAATTATTCAGAGTAGTTAAATCACAAGCAGATTGTGATAAATTGCAGGAGGACATTCGAGCCTGGAAGATTGGGCACCCAAACTGCAGATGAAATTTAATGTGGACAAGTGCAAGGTGATGCATATAGGGAAAAATAAGCCATGCTATAGTTACATGATCTTAGGTTCCATATTAGGATCTACCACCCAGGAAAAAGATCTAGGCATTATAGTGGATAATGCATTGCAATTAGCTCAGTGTGTTGAGTCAGTCAAAAAAGCAAACAGAATGTTAGGAATTGTTAGGAAAGGGATGGTGAATAAAATGGAAAATGTCATAATGCTGCTGTATTGCTCCATGGTGAGACTGCACCTTGAGTACTGTGTACAATTCTGGTCACTGCATCTAAAAAAAGATATAGTTGCAATGGAGAAGGTACAGAGAAGTAAGACAAAAATGATAGGGGATGGAGCAGCTCCGCTATGAGGAAAGGCTAAATAGCTTAGGACAGTTCAGCTTGGAGAAGATTCGGCTGAGGGGGGATATGATAGAGGTCTTTAAAATCATGAGAGGACTAGAACAGGTAAATATGAATCGGTTATTTACTCTTTCGGATAACAGAAGGACTAGGGGGCACTTTATGAAGTTAGCAAGTAGCACATTTAAAACTAATCGGAGAAAATTATTTTTCACTCAATGCACAATTAAGCTCTGGAATTTGTTGCCAGAGGATGTAGTTAGTGCAGTTAATGCAACTGGGTTTAAAAAAGGTTTGGATAAGTTCTTGGAGGAGAAGGCCATTAACTGCTATTAATCAAGCTGACTTAGAGAATAGCTACTGCTATTACTGGCATCAGTAGCGTGGGATCTACTTAGTGTTTGGGTACTTGCCAGGTACTTGTAGCCTGGATTGGCCACTGTTGGAAACTGGTTGTTGGGCTTGATGGACCCTTGGTCTGACCCACTATGGCAATTTCTTATGTTTTTATGCTCTTAAGTTACTTCCTAATGTGCATGCTCAAAAATGATTCCAGCAACACTCCCTCACACTGCTGAGATTCAGACTTTTTGCTCTCAATAGGAACAAGCTGCTCTGTGCCAGCAAGATAACTGCAGGCACTTCACAAAAAAGAAGGACCATAAATATATACAGTATAAAGAAATGTAAAAAAGATTGCAGAGACATACCAAACCGGATCAGGAGAAATGAGCTGATCAGATAGGCAAGTGGAAGAACCATGTGGGAAGCTGAAGATCAATTCTGGGACCTTGCTTCACCAGCTGATAAGGGCAGAGGATGCTCTGGAGACAGTTCTCACAGCCTTAGGAGGGTGCTTTAGCCCTTGCTCAAGAGACTATTGTCTGGCACTAGAGAATGTTTCACAATCCATATCTCTCAGCCAGAGGACTATTGTTATTCTAGTGAGAACATGGATTGTGAATCAGCTAGGAGTCTGAGAGGGGGTTTAATAAAGTTTTTTTTTAATTATTGGCTTGAAATTATGTTTTGTATGATTTATTTTATATTTTTATGAGTTTTATTAATTTGTATATTTGAATTATTTTGATATTGTATTTTTGATATATTTTTATGATGTCTGTTATTTATTACACTATTCTTATGTTTTTTGAACTGCTTTGAGTAGACTATCTCCAGGGAAGGCAGTATATAAACATAACATATACTACAGCAACTATCTAGGAGGAGAGAGAGAGGGACGAGGTTGGGATAAATCCCCAGGTAGTGAATGAACACTCATTGTACCACTGCTCCAACTGGGGCAACTTAGAGGATTAAGCTATGAGTCAAAAGAAAAAGAAAAAGCAGGTGGTTGCACAAGGAGGGCAGCATCATAAATATTTACAGTTGTAATACCTGAAACTTGCATATTATTTAAGCTTAGACAGAAAAAGCATTATTTACATGTTGAAAACAGCTGCGAACACTGGGCTCGATATTACTACCACCAAAAGCTGCCACTTCTCCAAGTTGTCGAGGGACCTGGATAGCATCATGAAGTAAGAGGCCAAGCTGTCTCTGGTCGCATGTGTCTCCGGATCCCGACACTTCCTGAAAAAGATCTACAATGGAGAAAGTGGAGGTAGTTAAAAAGGGAAAGTCATCTAATATTTGGGAAGATTTACAATATTTTTAAATACTCCATTTCAGACAGGGGCCAATAAGCAAAATGATTTTTGGCTAATGCATATCTGATTTATCTAAATATACATGACATATTATGCAAAATATTTGAAAGAGTAACAATTAGTTCCCTTGAAATGTTGTTTCTTTAGTTGAAATGGAGCTCAGCAATAGATTTAGAGAATGTATGACCAGACATCACATGCATTTTTTCAATACTGCTTAAACCAAAATGCTTAATTTACTAATTAGTACAACAATTAGATGTATATCCAACAACAAGAACTCATCAATTTGAGCTCAAAATGAACTGGGAATGCTACACAAATTGCTGCCACTGTTGAAAAATGATAATTAAGCCAGGAATTTAAATCAACTTCTAAAACAGTTAAACAAAAGGAATACAAACCATACCAAGCCATCCTTATAAAGCGAGGGACACTAAAGTTTTTAATCTCTCGTGTGTGGAATTCTGAGTAATGAATGTCAAGGATGACACTATAGCATACTTAGCAGTGCGGGGAGCAGGTCATGTTACCCAAATAACTTTATTCGTATATTCAGTGGAATGCAGCCGGTTATGAATGCCACAGAATATATCCAGGATTAAGGATACATTATCTAGATAACTTTAGGACTGCTTTCCAGCACAACCAGATAATGAGTTATGTTAGATCTGGCCGGATATGTTGGCTCTGCCCTGAAATGCCCCCAAAAATCTGCCTCCTCTAAAAACCTACTGGGGATAAATCAGCAGAGGCCAGCATGTCAAAACATTAAAATCTGTGGTTTGTCTGCCTATGTCTGAACTTACAAGGTATCACAATACAAAGGGATTCAATCAAAGATTTCTCTATCAATCAATAACACACATAGAGAAAATACCACTTTTACACGTTGTATCCCGTGTTCATGGTTTTGCCTTTTTGAAATCTGGGTTCTCGCATAATTTTGTTGCTGCGAGGACGTTGATCTAAAAAAGTGGAATGTTGTCTCAGCTGGGTAGTTTTCGCTACGTCACGAAATATTGCAAGCTGTTGGCCAAAAAACCTTTTGTCTGGGGCATGAAAGAACATTTTCATGGTCCAAATTCTATCAGGTTCCAAGGTAAATACCACCAATAAAGTAGCAAAGCTCTCAATATCAACCTGAGATTCCTGGAGCATGGCTGTTAAATTGTCTAATACATTAGATTATATAGGGGGATTAGTCAAAGGTTCAGCAGATGGTCTAGAGGAGATATTACTTGGTATACAATGTGTACTGTAATAGTATCGAGACTATTGAAAACGCTACTATAGTTTGGCTGATGGTAAATATCCACCTCTGTTTGAATGTACATTACCTTTTGTTGGCGGTTGGGACCACTCTGATTGGCATTAAGAATTATGTTGCTGATTGAAGCTATATTATTTCTGTAGCCGCTCTGATGAAAAAACCCGAGTGTTTAATAATCATATGCCTAAGAGTCTGTTTATGAACTCACATGGAATGAGCACACCAACTATATCTGTCACTTACGTTTTGGGCAACGTTCTGAATGAGGCTTAAAAGATTGTAAAGCACATCCTAAAAGTGATATTTTGCTGTTTTGAGCCCCTGAAGCAGCCCACAATTGGGTGAAACTCAGGCCTAGAGTTGGGCACTTATTGATTGAATAAAAATTTTTTTGAGGACTTTCGGCTAATCTTTGTTTTATTCTAGAGATATAAAAAGCCTTGGTAATAGGTGGGATAGTATCATATGGGACCTTAAGTACCTCTACATAAAATTTCCTAACCATTTCAATAGGTAAAATTCTAGATGATTTAGGAAAATTAAGAATTCTTAAATTTAATCTCCTTGAATTATTTTCTAAAGCTTCTAACCTACGTTAAAATTCTTGCCCTTTAATCAATACTGTATCACTTTTGCCTGATGTTTCACATTGTTTTTCAAAATTGGAAATACGTTTTCAGTTGCTCTTAATAACTGTACCATGTGCCAAAGCATGTGGTTGGATGGACCCAACAACCATAGAAATATTTTCAATTTTAGACCCAAGAGAAATTTCCAGTCCCTTAATAGCAGTCCAATGTGTTTCCATGGTAATCTGCGCAGGTCTCTCAGGACGATTAGAAGGAATACCAGGAACAAGTGTCACCAAGGAATTAGAAACATCCAACATAACCTGAGAGTCCATCAAAACAGGTTCCCTTACCACAGGAGAAGCCTGTAGAGCTCTAGAAGGCTGAGGCAAAATCTCCTGCAAATCTGTTAAAAACACAGAATCCAGTCCAGGTGGTAAGGTGAACTCAGGGCTGAGGGAGGTAGAATTCCCCGAGGAAGAAGAGGCAGGAGCCCCCATGCCAAGCTGAGGCAGCACTGATGGTGTACTGGTACCCAAAGGCTGCAAAAACCCATTGATAGTCGGCTGGGACACAGAAGGGGAAGGAACTGTGGGGTTGGAAGGGAAAACATGGACAGTCCCTTTCCTCTTCTTCCCCATAAGATTCAACAAATTGATGCAAAGCAAGAAATAACGAAGGGAGAGAGAGGGGCTTTTTTGGAGGTGTTTCCAAAGTAGGCAGCAGCGGCAGATAACGAACAGTTGCACAGTTGGAGAAAGCTGCGCACGCGGCTTCGGCAACGCGTCAGCAGCGGCTGTGCACCGCTACAGGGCCAATTAAGAACGCCCCTCTCAAGTCCCAAGATGATGATGTCAGGACGCTCCGGGGGCTGCATACATTTCTTTGAAAAATAGTCATGGAAAGTCAAGCTTTCTGATTTCTTAAATATTGGCTACAGCAAGGGTGGCTGACTCTGGTCTTTAAGAGCACAAAAAAGCCTGCTTTTCAGGATCAAAATGGTGCCATTCACAACAAGGATATGCACAACAAGTGGGTAATTTTAAAAGGTGATATGCGTGTAAATGTAGCAATTTTAAAACGCCATTTACGTGTGTAAAGTGTACTTACAAGTGAAAATCCTATGGACAAGTCAATGGCATATACTGTAGCAATTTTCAAAAGCCCTCTTACACAGGTAAAGTGCATTTCCATGAATAAAATCCAATTTTAAGCATCTAAATGGTTTGTTTTTTTTTAAATCAGGCCCTAAATATGAATTAGATAAATGTACTTAGAGAGGAGGCAGTGCAAGCAAATACATATCATACATATCATGATAAGGTGCCCCCCCTTCTTCTTTTGAATGTGGGGGTGAAGTCTTATGTTAGGGCCGCCAAGCCCCCATCATATGTTTGTGTGTATGCTGGGGAGAAGTCTTATGTTGTGGCTGCTTAGCCTGTCATTGTTGTGGGAGGCAGGTGTTAAGTTGGGGCCCAAAGCATGGAGCTAACAAAGGTAGGGAACATACCATTTTAGTTTTGGAACAGTGATTCAAATATGTCAGCTTTATGAATGTGAAAGTGCAGCATATCTGATATTTTTGTATTTTTCGCGGTACAGGAGGAAAATAATTTCTGTTACTATTTGTCTGATGTTGCACTGCATGTACAACCTGACTTCTTAGGGTTTGCAGCTCAGTTTTAGTCGGCACATTTCTATTCTGTATTTGATGAGGGTCTATCAATGTTCTTTGTATGTATGTAGTTTCTGTGTAGGTATCTAAAGCAGTTTGATGTGTTATGTTATCCCAATAAGAGGTATACTGGTGGTTTAGGGACCAATGTAATATTTGCAATGCTGGCTTTTCATGGCTTTGAGGCCATGAAAAGCCAGCAATGACCAAAATGACCAAAGCACTGCCCCCTGGTTGCAGGGGGCAGTGCTTTGGTCATTTTCCACTGACAAACCCCAAGGATGGCCCTGTATATGAGTACTGGCACTATTTTTCTAGGAACTCCCTTCCCCCTCTCCCTGAGGGTATCTAGCTCAGACATGGACACTCAGCCCAAAACCTATAGGGCCGGATTTTAAAAGGGTTATGCACGTAAATCGGTCTACGCATGCCGGGCCTATTTTAAAAAGGCCCAGCAACGTGCCTAAAACCCCAGGACACGTGTAAGTCCAGGGGCGGGGCAGGGGCAGGGCAGTCCAGGGGCAGGGCAGGGGAGGAACCAGAGGCCTCCGACAGAGCGGCCATTGCGGCTCTGTTGGAGGATCGTGTGCCGGCAGGTGCAAAAGGTAAAATAAATATTTTGGGGGGGGTTAGAATACGGCTAGGGGGAGGATAGGTTAAGGGAAGGGGTGGGAAGGGGTGGGAAGGTCAGTTAGGGGGAGGGAACGGGGGAAGGCAGTGTGGCTCGGCAGTGCACCCCCTTGCGTGTGCCGACCCCTGATTTTATAACTTGTGCATGCAAGTTATACAATCGAGTGTACATGTGTGCGCGCTGGGTAGCGCATGCACACATATGCTGCGCGCGCTCCTTTTAAAATCTACTCCATAGTGTAGAGTCTATGAAGACAGGATATTCAGCATGTGATAAAAAGCAACTAGATATATATGTCGTATTTTTAGAAATCAAATCTTATAGAGAAAAACAGGAGATAGTTTGGAGTAATCAGCACTAGACACCTGTAGAATAAGGATGTCAAGATAAATTCCTCATTTGACAAGCAGCTATGGTTCCTTCCACAAATGTTTTGTCACAGGAATAGTTTGCTGAGCCATTAAATTAAATATCTACCACTGTCAGCTCTGCACCAGCAAGCAGCAACGTAAAGCCTAGTGACACTGATGCAGAGTAATAATAATGAAATATGGCATTAATTTTATGTGTACACACTCAGAAAAATAATCCAATTAACAAAAACTTAATTTTCAGCATCATTTATTCTTATAGGTTCTGTCAGCAAAGCAGGCCACTTTTTTGTTATTAAACTAATCACACAGTTCCAATCGTTTCCATTTCCATCCCCCACTGCTATCTCTATCTGACCTCACATTCAATCCTTAGTGCACCATATGCATTTCCCACTTAGTGGGAAGGCCACTTCAGCCATCCCTACACAAATCACTAACAGACATTAGCATAAGTGGTGAGAGCCAGAAATCACAAAACCTTAGAATAACAGAGCAGAAAGGGACTTCAACTGGCCCTCTAGCAACTAGCAGCCTGCTCTTCAAAAACCCCTCCAATGACTATTATTTTGTTATTGATGTGTATGTTGGATTATGTATGTTTACTGTGAATCGCCTAGCATTGTAGATGGGCGATAAATACATTTATAAATAAAATACATACATACATAAATAAATCCCCTATGATAACTTGATCCAGTGCGTGCCTATAAAAAGAACCTGTGGAAATGGTGACCAATTGGACTGCATTTTTTATTTGATTACTCGCCATTTCAAACGTGGGCTCAAGGCGGGTTCAATTTCAGATACAATAGGCATATCCCTGCCCCAGAGGGCTTATAAAGTATATGACTGAGGCAACATAGGGTGATGTGACTGTCTTCATTATAACAAACCCCTTCCTTTATGTATTTAAAGACTGCAAGCATGTCACTCCTCAGTCTTCTCTTCCCCTCTCCCAACAAAAACAAAAATACCAGAAACGTTTTGGGTCTTTTTGTAAGAGGCCATTTTCGTTTCATTCAATTTGGAATAAACAAAAAAATGGCCTCATTTGTCCTATTTTTCAAATTCGTTTTAAATGAATGCACATCCCCTTAATCTTATATGTAATATCCTTATTAATACATCCAAGCAGATTAATTTTCTTTATAACAGTACTAAGAAACACTCCTGACTCAAGTTCTGCTTCCTCAAAATCTCTATACTGCACAACAGCTTTTAAAATATGTGTTCAAAACCAGTTTTATTAAAGTGCTTCATCGTGGCCACTATTACACACCTTTGCTCTAGTTTATGGGTAAGAACATTTGTGGAGGGAATGATATCACCTCATTTCTGAAATCTTCATTTTGCCAACTTTTAGAAAATATAACATATGCATGGATGTTTTACTGTCAGTTAATAATTTTACAGAGAAGAGAGTGGGGGGGAGGGGGGGGGGGAGAAGATCTCAAACAAATGGCAGTGCTTTCCAGAATGCTTAGAAGCAGTCATAATCACCCCCTCAGTTTCAGCAGGCTCCTCCCCCAGGGTCAATACCCCCTCTTAGTTCCTGTGTGTCTGTGTTTACATCTGTAGTGTGAACCTCCTTTTAACCACTTCAAAACAACAAAACTGGGGCATTCAGCCACTGGCTGGCAGTGTGATTAGTTGCTTAGCAACCAGTTCAAAAAGCTGATTGGTCGGCAAAAGACTTTAGGATGTCCGACTCCGTTTATAGGACAGCGACAGACAGGCAGAGAGACACTGGCTTTTATTATATAGGGTACTCAGCCTTTTGTTCAAACACTAAGTTTACAGAGACAAGAGAAGTCGGTGACGGTGGAGAAGTTGAGCCACGTTTGTCTGATAACCACTACCTGTTTCTGCAATGAAAAATATGCCTGCATAATACAATGCTTGGCAATTGAAGATTTGATACTCACTGATTATGAGTAAAGTGGAGGTATGTCTAAAACTCACAAATAGCAAAAGATCTCTTGTATTGACTTTGCTCTTCCCATCTTGGTACTCCTAGGACTCCCAAGTGGCATCCCTTTTCACTGAGCAATAAGAAGGCATCTCCCATACTAGATAGGGTAAAATAAACACTAAATCTAATATACAACTATTATATATTTTGTTCAAGGTATACATGGAATGGCATTTATTTTAAAATGGCGTGTCTGAACATTTCAGTGTTGATATACAGACAGAAATATATAAATATGGATACTGATATATAGATGCAGATGCACACATACAAATGCCCATATAAACACACTACAGGAAGTGACTTTCACGCACATTTAGCCATTTTGTGAAATGAAAGCCGGACTGCACAAACTTGACCTAAAGCTAAAAAGAGAATTTAAAACATTGCATTCAACAGTACGTTAACATTCCAATCATATAGAAGAACTATTCACACATCTCATTCACTTTAAGGGAGTGAGATTTAGGATTCATCTAAGGCCAATGTACTAAAAAATAGAAAACAATTGCAAAGGACCCTTTGTGTAAAAAAAGACAAGTAGTATGCTTTATTTGGGATAGCATGCACTTTTTTCCCATTTTAGCATGTGAAGAATCATTTGAAAAAGTTGTCTTCGCAAAAAGTAAAACTGTATTCATAGCTTCTTTACATATGCAAAATTGTATTCAAATTCATAGTTAATGAATTGCTGCAATTCAAAATCATGCAAAGCAGTTGATTATTAGCTCATAGTAAAACTACATGTGAAATTTGCTTTGCAGAAGGTTTTACAGGAAAAAAAATATTTTGCACACCAAACGTTTGCACATTATTTTCCTACTAGGCTCTTTCACATGTGTAATGTCCCCCCCCACCCCCCCTCGGGCACATTACCATTAAGCCCTGATAACTCAACTAGTGTTGTGAGACTTGGTGATTAAGGGGAGGCACCATTCAGAAACAGCCTTCCCCTTGAGGGTGCTGGATGGCCAACCCCCTGGGAAAGAATAAAGGCAGCTCTCTTCCGAGAGTTAGGAGGAAGTTGGAGTTTAGTCATTCACTGGAATTTTGAGCCTACCATTGGGCTCGGGTACTTCCTGCCCATAAGTCCTGGGCAAGGCTGGGAAGCTGCTTTGCAGTCCACTCCTTGGCTGTTTTGGTGGGCTTTCGACTTGTTTTCGGGACTTTTGGACATTCTTTTGTTGTAGGAAGCCTATGAGAATCCTGGGTGTTTGCCTGGAGGGAGGTCATGGGGAAACTTTTCCCTGGGGGGCCCAGGACAGGGAAGACCTGCACCTCCACAACTTCCTTCAGGTCAGAGGTATGGTGGTGATCTGCTGTATGGACATTCCGGTATTTTAGAATCAATTTTTGGGCAAAGGACATTTTGGTTAGAAAAACTGCGAAAAAGAGTTTTGGTGCCCCTCATCCTGCCCTACTGGAGGAATATCAAGAGCTGCATTTTCAAAGTGGATCCCTTCCACTGTGGGATTCGAGAAAAGTCAAAAGAGAGAGAGAGAGAGAGACATTGGGTGACTGTGAGTAAGATCAATATCAAGTTACAACTGAGGACCCCCCCACTTGAAGTCTTCATCCCTACAAGAGAGAAATCTGTTTTTGTGCAGAGGTTGTTATTCCATTTTCCAGGAGTTTCGAGCGGTTGACAGTACTGAACCTTGTGGCACTCCTATGGTTATAACATACCATAGCAAAATATGACTCCCTGATTTGAACATGTTGTCTCCTGCCATTCAAAACTGATTGAAACCATTTCAGAATAAAACCAGATATTCCAATCATCCTTAAGTGAAAGACAAGAATGCCGCGACTCGTGTCAAAGGCACAAGAAAAGAAACGTCAAGCTGCACCAAAATACCAGCTGTGCCCCAATCCATATAACAAACAATGTATCAAGTAAATTCTGTAGAAACAGCTCTGTGTTATGACCTCTGCAAAAAACCAAACTCTTTTCATCAAGTATGTCATAATCACTCACATCCAGGTGTAACAGGACACTTTTTTCTATAACCTTTGCTACAGTGAATAAATTCAAAACGGGACGGTAATTGGTGGGATCGCTAATGGGCTTACTGTTATCTTTCTGAATGGGTCTGACCATCGCTTGCTTCAAGAAGCCAGGTCCATGACCCTCAGCCAAAGATTGATTAACAATAGAGCTAATAACTTCATAAAACACCTTCATGCTTCTAATCACTGCAAACGGACATGGATTCAAGCAGGAAACTGCAGTTTCCAAAGTAAAAATAATAGATATAACCTCTTTCAATGTTAAGGGTCTGAATTTGGACCATCTATCAATAGAATCAGTTGAGATTAACTCATCAACCAAGAGGGTCTTCCCTGCTACTTGTGTCTTAATATTTGATACTTTATCGTCAAAATAAATTGCTGCAGTTTTACAATCCAGGAGTTCATAAGCCTTTAATTGACAAATTTTTGACCAATAAAAACTACTCCAAAGATTAATTTAGACCATCAGCTAAAGTGTCAGCGTAGTAATTCCATTTAGTAGCATGACATAGAGCCCTATATACTCCCTTAATAGAGTACTATACATCAGCTTAGACACTGCATCTTTATGCTTTCCTTACCATTTTTCTGCTCAATATAAAATTCTTCTCATGGTACATAGTGAACTAGAGAAACTAGGAGCTGATGTGTTACTTCTCATCCTCTTTCCCTGTAATGGTGCTACTTTATCATATGTGTTTGATAAACTCCCATGCCATATTTGCAGGGCATTTTCAACAGATATGCAAATTACAGTTCTGAACTCTGCTTTCCAATGAGAGAGGAACTCATCCAAGTTCACCTTTGAGCGTTCCTGTTTCCTTATGTGACTATTATGTTTCTTTAGCCTCATCTGACAATTAAGGGTTAGCATTATCAAATAGTGATCCGACTACAATTGTTCACAAGTTGTTAAATCCCTTATCTCTCGGATCTCTTGTCATGGGCACAAAAGGAAGCCCAAAATGTGACTTGCCATATGCATTGCAATATATATTAGCTGTTTGTAATTAATGGTCATCAGGGCTGCTGTCATTGCCCTTGAATGGCTACAATTAAACTACGCTTAAATGGCTATATTTAAACTAGCCTTAACAGAAAGCATGGGGATTACTGTCCTTAACCAATAAGCCTTCATGCTTTTGATGCAACTGTAATATCACTCTCTGCTTCAGCGTGGGTGGGGAAGGAGAATTGAATTCAGATGTCAACCGATGTGGGCCCCGACTTTTACAGTCTGGGGTACAGATACGCAGACATAAGAGGAGAAGCACAGCACTGCTTCTACGGTCAAATTCAAAAAAGCAAAGCACATTAAGCAGCACTGTATGAATTTTCAAGGAGGCTTCTCATCCAGTAAAAATGTTGCGAGCAGTAATGGGTTTGACAGTTGCTTGGTTTTGATTGTAAATATTACTACCCTTATCATAAGGCTTGAGGATGACCTGCATGGAGAGACAGTTACTACCCTTAAGAAACTTGTTGGGCAGACTAGATGGACCTTTTCTATCTTCATTACTGTGTTACTATGTTAAGAGTCATCATCCATGTGGGTGCTAAAATCAGCCCAAATCATATATTTACCATACTTAAAAACCATAAAAACTAATGAGTCTAGTAGGCTTTGAAATTCAAGCATGTGAGGCAAATAAATGTTGCTAATGTAGCAGTCATTGACCTTTACTAATAAGCAGGTCAATCCAGTAACGAGTGGCAGGAAGAGCTGCGTTAGTACCCGGCGCACTCGCGGTTGCCACACGCACAGTCCAGCTCACCTACCGCTCCATCCTGTATGTAAATAGCCTGCAAATGCAAGCTGCATCTAAGACGCGTCCATGAAGTGTTAGGCCCGCGCAACCCATTTTACTGTCTAGAGCGCTATACAGCGCCTATACAGTAACCTGGGCGCGCGGGCCTAACGCTTCACGGACATGCTGGTATCTGTCATTTCAAATGTAATTTCAAATGACATTTGAAATGACAGGTACCAGGAAGTGAACGGTTCTCCGATGCTCGGGCTTGTCAGCCCTCTCTCCCCTCCTCCCGAAGCACGGCGTGAAAAGCAGCCTTGTTCCGGGAGGAGGGGAGAGAGGAATGGCAGTGTAAAGCGACGAAGCGACTTACTTTTTTTGCAGCCCCCCTCCGGAGATGGACATCGGCGAAGACGACCGCGGCTCCCCTGCCTCCAGCTGCCCGTGAAGATGGACGCACGGGCGAAAGCAGCCCCTGTGCGTGCAATTGGGCCGCTCAAGACGTGACGTCACATGCCGTGACGCCAAACGTCGTGACGTCACGCCTTGAGCGGCCCAATTGCACGAACAGGGGCTGCTTTTGCCCATGCAGGTGTCCATCTTCGCGGGCAGCTGGAGGCAGGGGAGCCGCGGTCGTCCTCGCCAATGTCCGTCTCCGGAGGGGGGCTGCAAAAAAAGTAAGTCGCTTCGTCGCTTTACACTTCCAGTCCTCTCTCCCCTCCTCCCGGAGCAAGGCTGCTTTTCACGCCTGCCTCGGGAGGAGGGGGAGAGAGGACTGGCAATCCCGAGCATAGGATTGCCATTCCTCTCTCTCTTGCAACTTTTTTTTTCGCTTTTTTTTTTTCTCTTTTTCGCTTTTTCCATTTTTTTCTCTTTTGTTGCTTCGGGAGGAGGGGAGAGGACTGGGGCTGCCCTGGAGATCAGCACCCATGGACGCGCCCAGGGCAGGGGTAAGGGTAGGCGGTAAGTTAGCAGGTTAAACGCGCGGCAAAACGGCAGGGTAAAAAAGCGATAGTCGGGGCACGCGTTACTGGATGGTAGGGAATAGCTAATTCGATTGTTTACATGTAATATACATGCCGTGTGCAGAAGGGGTTACCCGGGGATTTAAGGACGCGGTAAGAGTAGGTTAAAGGGGATTGTGGATCGCAGGAAGGGCTAACGCGGCCGGAAATTGAGTAGAAAGCGGGATAGGAGCGGGGTAAACGCGGCCGCATTTTACTGGATTGACCTGAAAGTCTCTACAAAGATGGGAAAAGAAAAATCAATTTTCTGTATTCTCAGATTATGCTCATAAATAAATACAACACCACCTCCCTGTTAATGTAACCATGCCTGCCGGACATAAGTGTAGCCATCTGGACAGACTGCATTCTGAAGAACAAAGACATGTTCATAATGCCATGACTCTGTAATGAGTAATATATCAAAATGATTTTGCTCTATAACACACTGAATATAATCCTCCTTTTGCATCACCAATCTCACATTGATATCCTACACAGGTATTTTTTCCCAATCACCCCATTAAGAATCTAATTTTGTATTGGTGGGTAACAAACCTTTTGTCCACCATACTATTTCTGCTTGGAAGGAAGCCCTACATATTGCCCTCTTCCACTCAGTGAAGGGATCATGCTAGACGCAAGAGCTATACACACATGCAAAATTAAAATGCTTGAAAACATTTCTAAAAGTTTGCCAAATGCACTATTACAATTTTTGCAGGTATAACAATATTAAAAACAATGAGGTCCATATTTAAAAGCCATTTAGATCAATAACATAATAGTTATCCTTCTAAATGGCTTACCTGGCTTTATTCAGCCTTTATCTGGCTAACTTTTAGCCGGCTAATAAGTTAGGGGGCTAGAATTTAGCAAAATAAGGCCAGGATTCATCATTCCTCAGCCTGCACTAAAGGGGGCAAAGAAGGAGGCAGGCGGGCGATAGTCCGCAGCCGATCGTACCACGGTGGTGCGATTTCTTAGGTCGCGGTGCGTAATAAGTGGTGCTATTCCCCGTGCTACTGCCGGCGATAACGTTCGAAACATTATCGCCAGCATCGGTGCCGCCGCTAACTCCTCCCTAACTTCGCCCCGACTCCTCCCCTCCCCAATTTTAATGTTACTGCCGCGAAAAAGCCCTTTTCGCATGCGATAAGGGCCTTTTTCGCGTGCGTTAGGCCCTAACACACGCGATAGGCCCTAACACACTCGATAAGTGCTTAGGAAATAACCCCCTAACAGGCTGATTAAAAAAAAACAGCGGCAGAGCTGGTGCTCCAAGGCGAGCTCCCACTCTCCCGATGCGTGCCCAGGCACCTCTCCTGGGCGTGCAATTCAGTATTTAAATTAGTGGCACTAATTTAAATACTGAATTGGAGGCTAATAAGGAGGCTAATAAGGAGGCGCTAGGGACACGAGCACTTCCCTAGAGCCTCCTTATTGGCGGAAGCAGAGACTGACAGCGGGTCCGACAACTGACGCTTAATTTTACTGGCGTCGGTTGTCGAACCTGCTGACAGCCATGTGTTCGGAAAACAGACACTGTCAAAATTGAGCGTCCGTTTTCCAACCCGCGGGCAGATATTTTTTTTTTTTTTTAAAGAAGTTTTTTTATTTTTGGGGCCTCTGACTTAATATCGCTATGATATTAAGTCAGAGGGTGTACAGAAAAGCAGTTTCTTCTGCTTTTCTTTACACTTGCCCGGTGTCGTCTGAAATTAACGCCTGCATTTGCATGTGATGAGCGCTATTAGTTTCGGGGGGGGGGGGGGGTTGGCCGCGCGTTTTCCATGCACTATTACCCCGTACAGTATAAGGGGTAATAATAGCGTGTCAAAAACGCATGGCTAAGCGCACCATTCTGTATCGGCCTGTAAGTTAGGGATGGTTCAGGGACTAACTGGGAGGAGTTGAGTTAGCCGGCTAAGTTAACCAGCTATCTTTGATATTCAGTTAGCTGGATGACATAGTTGGGTAAGTCTGGTTGTCAAAGAGCTGTCCTAGAGTTAGAGAGGAGTTAGGGAGGAGTAGGTGGCGGCACCACTGCCGGCGATAATGTTTCGAACATTATCGCTGGCAACAGCGCGGGGAATAGCACCACCTTTTATGGTGGCACTACGCCCACGATAGCCTGCAGCTGGCCGCACCGTGGCAGGAGAAATTGCACCGCCGTGGTGCGATCGCCCGCCTGCCCCCTCCTTCGCCCCTGCCCCCTTTAGTGCAGGCTTCATCATTCTACACGGAATATATTTAATAGTGCAGCTGAACTACTGAATATGCCTCCAAAGTTAGCCAGATAAGTTTTTATCTGGATAACCTTGCTATCCGGACTGTGTCTGAATATAGACCTCAATATTTATAAGCAATATTTACCAACCCTACACCCGAGGTCCTGGGGTCTGAGGTCACACTAAGGTTTTTCCTATGGTCAGCATCTTCCACGGGGGTTAACATCATTAATTTGGTTCTGCAAAGCCATCTTGGTGGCCTGTTCCATAGGATTCCATTCAAGTGGGCAGTTCTTTTAATTTATTCTTTATTGTGATTTTCAAATGTTCTTACTAAAGGAAACATAGGAATATCCATATTAATACAGAACATTTTATACAAAATATAATAAAGAACACAATCTTGTTATGTTTTCCTCCAAAAAGTAATGTAAAGGAGAAAAAGGGACGAATATTCAGGAGAATTTAGGTAATTCAAACGTTTTCGTATCACACGAAAAAGAAATAGCTTAACGTGGTTGACAACAAATATATTCTTTACATCCCAACTTAGTGCTAACTAGGAGATATTACATAAATCATCCTAGAATTCAAAAACGATTTAAGCTGCTCAGGATAATAAAAAATGAAACATTCATCCTTATATTTCACAATGCATCTGCACGGGTATCTCAAAACAAAAGAATAACCCATAGTTTTAACTTGTGATCTATAAACAAGGAATTCCCTTCTTCTTTGCTGTGTAACACGAGCCAGATTGGGGAAAATTCTCACCAGAGTTCCATAGCATGGAGTTGTCATATTTTTAAAGAAACTTTTCATCATGATACCCAAATCATACTCTGATGTAAAAGTTACCAAGAGAGTAGCTCTTTCACAAAGTTCTACCATGGAATCTTCCAGGTATTGTGTTAAAATTCTCCATAATCTCAACCTGATTTTCAACACGCTGTCTGGCTTTTTGTGAGACTGGTAGGAAAAATTGCTTAACAATACAGGGTAACCTGCTCTAGTCAAGCTTCAAATTTTCAAGAAAAAATGTCTTTACTGTCATATCAATTGTTTGTCCCACCATTTTAGGAAAATTTAAGAATCTAAGGTTGAGGTGTTTGGAGTAATTTTCTAGATTTTCAATTTTGCATGAAGCATTTGTAACATCTTTAATCAGCTTCACATTACAGTCACAATTTGTTTTCAAAGTAGCTTTCACCGCCTCAAGCTTGGGTTCCACTTTTCCCAATTTCTCTTCCAACTTTTCCACTTTTGCATTGAGAACTTCAGCTTTTCCATTGGATTCATACTGAGACTTGCCTAAACCGGCCACTAAGTCCCATAACACATCAAGAGTCACAATGGCTGGCTTAAGTTACTGGTACCTACACTTAAGTTAATGACCCATGTACATATTTCTCATCTGTACATAGTTTTCCCTCTATTCTTATTTAATTTGTTTTTTTTACTTCATCTTCCTTTCTGCCTTGTCCCCTTCTCCTCCTCATCCCCTCATATTGTTAATTGTTATTATTTATTATTATTGTTATTAATATTTTTTATTGTTATACTGTATTTTCCACCTGAGTTCATTGTAAACCGGCATGATGTGCTTCACGAATGTCGGTAAATAAAAGTTAATAAATAAATAAATAAATAAATAAATGAAAGTGGCTTAGCTCATCTACTTTCTCCTCCAGCCCTTCCTTCCACCACCATTATCAGCTGACCACTCCTCTCTCTTTCACCCTGCTCAGGGGGTCGATGTTCGCACTACCTCCTCCTCCACTTCACCCTCTCCTTTTGCAATGGCTCCTTCAGGAGAGATAGGCAAGCTGTGAAAATCTCCTCTGTGTTCCTCTCCTGCCGATATTGCAGCTGAACCTCGGCAACCACAGAGGAGCGGATGGGGAACGTCATCATCGGGCGCCGGGGATCTGGAGGACTGAGAGTCACTTCCCCCAGCGACGCAGAGGCTCCCTCCTCCAACACCGAAGCGGAGGCTTTCTCCTCCATTCTCGTTGCCAATGCCGGTGAGTATGAAGTTATTCAGCGTTGCCCTGTAACCGGGGATGGGTTGGAGGGGTAAATCAGAGTTTTCCACTTTCTTTTAGCGGGCATTTTCAAAATCCTTCAGAAACTCTCCGAGTAGTGTTCTTTCACCGGCTACATGCCGCCGGGCCTCTCTTTCTTTTCCCTCGTGGGAAGTTCTTTAATGTTCCTTTTGTTCTGGAAAACTTGCATTCCTGAAAAAGTACTAATGTGATTTCTGAGAGCTGCTGAAGGCCATTTAGTGTTAAAAAGAAAACCATTCAAACTTGTTAGTCTCATTTTACCAAGATCACCAAATTCTTAGCTCTTGCCCTCTTTTTGTCAAATCCCTCTTGCATTGTTCTCCAGATTTGTAACTGAACGCCAAGATATTCAAAAAGAAAGTTATGCTAAAGAAAGACTAACTCAGAATCCCATATGAAATATTCACAGCATGCCTACAAACTCTTGCAAATTCTCCTTCTTTTTTGTGTTTATCATGTGTCCAATATATGCGCACATTTTTGTGTGTAATTACAGTGAGGTGGATTTTCCATATATACCAATGATATGCTATTTACAGATCCTCTGTGTGGCTGAGATCGTCACTTGGCTGTGAGCGTTGCAGGAATACTTTTAATTAAATCGAACAGTCTAAAAGCCTCAAAAGAATTAAACAAGCTTTAAAATTTGTGTAGTAAGAGGATGGAGATTATGGTAGGATTAATGGCAATGTATGAGTCTCTCTCTATTTTTTTCTGACTTTAGCCTCAATCCCCAGGGCAGCATCTCAGCTACTTTAAAAACAAAACAAATGCTTCTTCTCTTGTTCCCCGCTCCTTAGACAATCACATCCACCTAATAAACCTGTTTAACTAGTAATATTTAAATTTATGAAGGCAACTTCTCAAGAGTTACTTCTTACAAAAAAAAAAATAGTACAGCAATAGTGGATGCCATACAAGTATCTTTGTTCAAACAAATGGTATTGGAACCCACGAGAGAAGGAACTAAACTCGACTTAGTGCTCACTAATGGAGATAATGTCTCTGATGTCAAGGTGGGCGCCCACCTCAGCACCAGTGATCATCAAACGGTATGGTTTAATATCACTAAAAGAATATGGAAAAGAAGCACAAAGACCAGAGTTTTACAGTTCAAAAACACAGACTTTGAGGAAATGGGGAAGTACCTAGAGGAAGAACTAAATGGATGGGAAAATGAGAGAGATGTGGATCAGCAGTGGACCAATCTAAAAGGAGCAATCACCAAGGCAACTGCTCTATATGTTAGAAATGTAAAGAAAAGCAAAAGAAAAATGAAACCTATCTGGTTCTCAAAGGAGGTGGCTGACAAAATTAAAGCTAAAAGAACAGCATTCAAGAAACATAAAAGATCCCAAAGGGAGGAGCACAAAGAAGAATATTTGATTCAACTGAAGGAGATGAAGAAATTAATCAAGTTGGCAAAAAGTCAAGCGGAAGAGAGGATTGCCAAGGAGATAAAAAATGGTGACAAAACATTTTTCAGATACATCAGCGAAAAGAGAAAAGTCCAAAGTGGTATAGTGAAATTGAAAGGTGGAAATGATCAATGTGTGGAGAGAGACGAAGAAATGGCAGAAATATTAAACGAATACTTCAGCTCTGTGTTCACTAAAGAAGACCCTGGAGAAGGACCATCTCTACACAACAAGAAACTGGAGGGAAGTGGAATAGATGAAAATCCTTTTACAGTAGATAATATATGGGAAGAGCTAAAGAATCTGAAAGTGGACAAAGCCATGGGGCCTGATGGGATTCATCCAAGGATACTGAGGGAGCTCAGAGATGTGCTGGCGGGACAGCTGTGCGACCTGTTCAATAGATCCCTAGAAACGGGAGTGGTGCCGAGTGATTGGAGAAGAGCGTTGGTGGTCCCGCTTCACAAGAGTGGGAACAGAGAGGAGGCTTGTAACTACAGACCGGTTAGCCTCACTCCGGTGGTGGGAAAAGTAATGGAGTCACTGTTGAAAGAGAGAATAGTGAACTATCTACAGTCCGGAGAATTGATGGACCAGAGACAGCATGGATTCACCAGAGGAAGATCCTGTCAGACAAATCTGATTGACTTTTTTGACTGGGTAACCAAGGAATTGGATCAAGGAAGAGCGCTCGATGTCATCTACTTGGATTTCAGCAAAGCTTTTGATACAGTTCCGCACAGGAGACTGGTGAATAAAATGAGAAGCTTAGGAGTGAGTGCTGAGGTGGTGACCTGGATTGAAAACTGGTTGACGGACAGAAGACAATGCGTGATGGTAAATGGAACTTTCTCTGAAGAGAGAGCGGTTTTAAGTGGTGTACCGCAAAGATCGGTGTTGGGACCGGTCCTGTTCAATATCTTTGTGAGAGACATTGCGGACGGGATAGAAGGTAAGGTTTGTCTTTTTGCGGATGACACTAAGAACTGCAACAGAGTGGACACGCTGGAAGGAGTGGAGAGAATGAGACGGGATTTAAGGAAACTGGAAGAGTGGTCGAAGATATGGCAGCTGAGATTCAATGCCAAGAAATGCAAAGTCATGCATATGGGGAGTGGAAATCCGAATGAACTGTATTCGATGGGGGGGGGGGGGGGGGGAAGGCTGATGTGCACGGAGCAGGAGAGAGACCTTGGGGTGATAGTGTCTAATGATATGAAGTCTGTGAAACAATGCGACAAGGCGATAGCAAAAGACAGAAAAATGCTGGGATGCATAGAGAGAGGAATATCGAGTAAGAAAAGGGAAGTGATTATCCCCTTGTACAGGTCCTTGGTGAGGCCTCACCTGGAGTACTGTGTTCAGTTCTGGAGACTGTATCTACAAAGAGACAAGGACAAGATGGAAGCAGTACAGAGAAGGGCGACCAGGAAGGTGGAGGGTCTTCATAGGATGACATACTAGGAGAGATTGAAGAATCTAAATATGTACTCCCTGGAGGAAAGGAGGAGCAGGGGTGATATGATTCAGACTTTCAGATACTTGAAAAACTTTAATGATCCAAAGACAACGACAAACCTTTTCCGTCAGAAAAAAATCGGCAGAACCAGAGGTCACGAGCTGAGGCTCCAGGGAGGAAGACTAAGAACCAATGTCAGGAAGTATTTCTTCACGGAAAGGGTGGTGGATGCCTGGAATGCCCTTCCGGAGGAAGTGGTGAAGTCTACAACTGTGAACGACTTCAAAGGGGCGTGGGATAAACACTGTGGATCCATCAAGTCTAGAGGGCGTGAATAAAGTTGAGGCAGCAAAACACTGCACAGAGCGGCAGTAGCCACAGCGGCATTCAAACACTGCACGGAGCAGCAGTAGCCACAGAGGCATTCACGGAGCGGGATGCCAGTGGCCAGTAGTTGGTGTTCCACCTTCACGGAGCGGAAGGATGGAGGGCTGCTATCTCCAAAAAAAATAAATAAATAAACAAACAAACAAAAAAATAAAAACAGGGGTGGGTAAGAGTATGGGGCAAGGGGGTGGCCTGCTTGTTACAGCGGTTGCTACCCCTAATTGAGCTGGATGTCACTTGGATGCAGATACGGAGCTGCTCTCTAAATTGGTGGTAGGGTGGAGGGGAATTAGGGCTGGAGGGTACTGGAAGCCAATAGTAACAGGTGGGAGAGACAAAAAGGGAAAAAAAATGGATGAAGTGCGTAGCTTGCTGGGCAGACTTGATGGGCCGTTTGGTCTTCTTCTGCCGTCATTTCTATGTTTCTATGTTACATAGTAAAATAGTTGATAATGACAAATAAAAAACAAAAAGGTATTTACGGTCTGCCCAGCAACGAGTAGCCTAGTGGTTAGAGCAGTGGGCTATAAACCAGGAGACCAGGGTTCAAGTCCTGTTGTCGCTCCTTGTGACCTTGGGCAAGTCACTTTACCCTCCATTGCCTCAGGTACAAACTTACAGGCCGATACAGTACAGTGCACTCCGAGCGCACTGTTAGCTGGCATTTGGACGCGCTAGCTTTACCCCTTTATTCAGTAAGGGATAACAGCGCGTCCAAAATGCTTCCAACCCCCCCGAACCTAATAGCGCCCGCAACATGCAAATGCATGTTGATGGCCTTATTAGGTATGCCCGCGTGATTCAGAAAGAAAAATGTGCAGCCAAGCCGCACATTTTACTTTCAGAAATTAACGCCTACCCAAAGGTAGGCGCTAATTTCTTCGGGCACCGGGAAAGTGCACAGAAAAGCAGTAAAAACTGCTTTTCTGTGCACCCTCCGACTTAATATCATGGCGATATTAAGTCGAAGGTCCTGAAAGTTTAAAAAAGTAAAAAATTAAATTAAAAAAAATTTTTTAAATGGGCCCGCAGCTGGCGGGTCGAAAACCGGACGCTCAATTTTGCCGGCGTCCGGTTTCCAAACCCGTGGCTGTCAGCGGGCTCAAGAACCGATGCTGGCAAAATTGAGCGTCGGCTGTCAAACCCGCTGACAGCTGTCGCTTCCATCCAAAAAGAGGCGCTAGGGACGCGCTAGTGTCCCTAGCGCCTCTTTTTACCGCCAGGCCTAATTTAAATAAATTAAAATACTGTATCGCGTGCACAGGAGAGTGGCCTGTGCGCGCGCCGAGAGAGTGGGCGCTCTCCTGCGATTTTACTGTATCAGCCCGTTAGATTGTAAGCCCTCTGGGGATAGGGAAATACCTACAGTACCTGAATGCAATCCACTTTGAAGCGCTGAAAAAAACTGTGAAAAGTGGAATATAAATCTAAATTCTTTGCAGTTACTCCCATGCAGGAATAGTAACTTTAGAGGTCATAGAGGTTACCCGATTTTATTTATTCCCATTCTTTAGGCACTAGGGATCCTCTGTGTTCGTCCCAGGCCCTTCTGAATTCCATTACCGTTGTTTTCACTACCTCTCTGGGAGGGCATTCCCTGCATCCACCACACTTTCCCTAAAGGCTGTTCAGCAATTTCAGTTCCAAGCATGAAAGTAAAATGTGAGAGATGCTCTCCCCTTTAGATAGATTTTTTTTAAAGATAATTTGAGTTACAAATGTATGTGGACGATGAGCAAAAGGAAAGTAGCTAGGGTTGAATCTCTGATGACTGGTGCTGCTGCTCCCAAGTTTCAAATTTGTGCTACTCCATCCCTTTTTTGTCTCTGTTACCAATATATGCACACATATTTTGTATTAGCTTATCTCCAGAGAACCTCTTGCATACAACGTGCACAAATACTAAAGGATGGATAGCAAATTGTGATATCTATCTTCTTGCATACTGCCATGTTGTCCCTGACAGAAAATAATGTATGGTCAAAGTGAACAGATGTTTCAGTGGAACACTTTAAAAGAAACAAAATTTTCTTTTCTAATGCCAAATTACAGGAGGAAATAATGAAAGTTGTTTGGTTTTTTTTTTGTTACCCTGAAAGCTGCACATCTACCTGCCTTCTTAGCCCCTCACTGGGCTGCGGGGAAGCTGAAAATGGAGCAACTTCCCACCCTGAAAGGCTCCACAGAATAATGAACAGTACGCTGGGGAAAGAAAGAAATATGTCTGGCAGCATTCAAGCCCTGATTTTAGGAGGAAATTAACTTTTTAATTAAAAAAGTTATTTTCTCCTTCTACAAAGTATGCAGTGCTAAAGTTTAGAAATGCACAGTTGGGGGTAGTATTTTGGTCCAGGGGAATATTTGCCTTGAAGGTTAAAGTGCTCCCTAATGCAAAGGGTCATTAAATCCAGGAACAGAAACAAACAACTTCTGGCATCAGGGAACATTTTTGCTCACTTATTTTTGTACATAAATGTCTTGCTACTCTAAGTGCCAGCAAATCTTGCTTGAACATTTTAAGGAAATATTGTGTGATGTGAAATGCACTAAACACTGCATCCTGCCCTTACTCCAAGTTAGTCTTGGATACTCCTGCTTAGTGAAGGGAACAGTGGATGGAGCTCCACCACAGTAGAGCACAGTTTTAAAATACAAGCAAAGTAATTCAGCTTGACCCAATATTTTATTTGCATATTGGCTGAGTACTATCAACATTTTCTCTAGTTACCAGCACCTATCCTTGGCTGCTCTATGCGTTACAATGCAAATTGCAAGAAATTTTATGGGAAAATCGGAGGGGTGTGAAGGTGCTGTTGCTAGAAGGAGCCCTTAGGATGTACTACTATCAGTTAACACTGATGAAGGACATAATATCTGGCATCTACATTGAAAAAAAAAGACTACTCAGACCTCTTACTCAGAAAGCACTGAAACTCTGGGCAGCTTGACATTTCTATATTATCCACAGAGGAAAACTGAATAAATGCAACTACTTATTTATAATCTCATCAATCCACCTTTATGCTCTAGGTGAGGTGCAACTATACAATAAGAAATATTTAAAATTGATTACAGATAAAATACACATATTATAAAACAATCAAAAAATAACCAATATCATAAAAATGCCACTCCAGCTCACTTTTCCCCACTTTACATGCAAAAGGCAGCAAATGCTTTTCAGAATGTTTGTCACTGCAGATTCAGCTTTCCTAATACAGATTCCTTTCTTGCAGGCATAAACTATGTACATATACCACTGCAATTAAGAAAAAATAATGTCACGTGATTCATTTTATTCTGCCACACACAGGAGTGAATTTTCAAAGGAGTTATGCATATAAAAGTACCAAATATGAATAAAATGTGATATGGCGGAAATCCATTGGCATTCTCACAAAGGGTTTCATGTTTCCCATGGGACAGCCATAGGTTGGACAGCACTTTATAGTAGCATGTGAAGGAGTGGCTTTCCTACTCCTGCTTAACATGTGCGGGACCAGGCTAGATGCCTGTCCACCTTAAGTCCCATAGATGGAAAGAGCTCTGTGGGCAGGAACCTGCAGGGCGGGTTAAGAGTCAGAGCCCAGGAGGCCCCATGTCTCTAGGAGAAGTCAGCTCCTAAATACATTTCTGTCCTACCTGTCAGTGTTGCTGCTGAATTGCTTAATAAAGTGAATGTTGTATGAAGAAAGGGCCTTGGTCATCCCACATAGCGTTTCACAACTGGTGTGCCATGGCTGCAGTGTAGGTGTGCTGTGAAAAAAGCCTGATAGGAAGGAGTTGGGGCACAACTGCAGTCTTCATTTTCTTTCCTCGCTTTCTTTTGCATTTGAAGCTGCAATGGGGCCCCACAGTCTTGTGAGACCTGCTGGACCCCCCTGCAGTTCCAATTGTAGAGGGGAAGCCGGCAGAGGAGGAAGCAGCAACCCCCAGATAAGCGCTGCTCATAGACTGTGCTAAATTCCTGGGCATAGGAGAAAGAAGGCATAACTGAATGTGCCACGAGGTGTGGAATGAGAGGGGAGGGAAGGTGTTGATGGTAGGGGGTGGAGGGAGATGGGAGATGGGAAGGAAAGGGGAGGTGATGATTACAGGGGAGGGGTAGGTGAGAAGGGAGATTATGATGATGCCAGGGAGTGGAGGGAGGGGGGGAGGTGATGAAAATGCCATGGTGTTGAGAGGAGAGGGAAGGGAAGAGAAGATGGTGATGATGATGATGTCAGGGGGGGTAGGAAACAGAAAATGATGATGATGATGATGATGATGCCAGGAGTTGGGGAAGGCAGAGCAATATGATGATGCTGGGGACTGAGGGAGATAATAGGGGAAGATGGAAGGTGGTAATGATGATGCCAGAAAGAAGGGAAGAGGAGGTTATTATTTCAGGGGACCGGAAGTGAAGATGATGTATGGTGGTGGGGGCAGGGCAGAGGGAAGGGAAGATGATGATGTCGGGAGGAGGGGGCAGGGTTGGGGGCAGAGGGAAAGCAAGAGAATAGAGTAGAAAATGATGGTGAAGGTGATGATGCATGCACCATGATCTCTGTGCTGGCTGTGTAACAGCACAAAAAAGGGTCGGGAACCACTGCTTTATAACACTAGAGCGCATTTATTTATTTATTTATTTAAAGAAGTTATATACTGCATATACTGCTCTGATTATCTGGAAAAATATCTATGCCAAGATATGAAAACTCAACATGGCAGCACATTTATGTGTCTGTAGCACAAAATGTCAATAAACCACTTTAATTCATTTAATTGTCTGGCCTGGCAGTATCCTCTTGCTCCTTTGAGCTTGTAGTTCAATCGGAACTAGTGCCAGGGCCATGAGCTTTCATTTGCAACTACCCAGGGATGTTCCCCATATTATTTTTTTTTAAATATTTCCCTCCCAACTGACAGTTCAGTGATTGCAGTGACCGTGACCATCCTTAGCCTGGGGACATGCACCAGGGCTCCCTATGGAACCCTACAATCGTGGGGTCTAAATCTGGCACTGGGCATCATAAATCTGTCCATGGGCATCATCGTTACATGACGATGGGACTCCCTCCCATATCCCCCCCAGGGCTGTGAACACTACCTCCACAGCAGCCCCAGCCGGCACTCAGGACAGAAGATTTGGACCTGGGAATAGAACGTAGATCTTTCACACAGCAGCAGTGCCACTGCCACTGGACCAGTCACTATTAGCTTTTTCTTAATGGAATGGACCAGTATTGGCTTCCAGAAATCCAGTCATAATATTTTCATTCCTATAAAATAGTGGAAGGCCAGTAGGCAGTTACCTTTGTATTTTTCTTCCAGTAGTCCCTTGGATAGAGATATTAATCCTATCTTCATGGACAGCACTCTGATTTTTCCAGTCCGACCACTGAAAATATAAAGAGTCATCGCATTATAGGTTTCTCTATAACAAAGAATCACTGACTAGCCACACTTTCATGAAGGCCTTAAATTAAACAGGATCTCAATGAGCTTTTAGAATCATTGCATGACCAACTTTCCTTTAAAAAGTTCTTTAGCAAAAGTTTTCATCATATGTTTCAGTATTTCCCATTAAGGAGAAGGAGTGGTCTGGTAGTACTGAAATAAAAGGCATGGACTAGTACCAGCAGGAGTGGTCTAACAGTTAAGGACTTTGAACTGTGATTCAGAAGAAATCCTGGGCCATTAGTTCAAGACTTCCCTCTGCCACCATTGCCTCTGTGACCTTTAGTAAGTGACTTTACCTTCCTGCGCCTCTGGATTTACAATTAATGGCTCTGAACTTTTTAAATCCTTCACACTTTAGATCTGCCTTACTGTCTGTAATTATGTTTTGGTTAAACGTGCTACATAAATCTGTAACACAAAAAGTTGAAACTCGGCACTCTAGGAACAAACCAGTCAGACTGCAGAAAGGATACCAAGTATATTACACAGTGTGAGGAAGCAAATTCATGTACTGTACTTTTTTTTTTTCTTTTTGTATTTAGTTGAAAAACAGCTTTTTAAAAATGCACTAGAGCGGAAACTACCAAATGAATATAGTAATTAGAAACACTACAGGCAAAGCAACTTTAGGCCCAGGCAGTTGACATTTTTTAAATCAACATATGTAATTGACCTGTCAGAAAGATGTGACTGAACAACGAAAAAATAAAATACTTAATATGTCCAGTGGTATCAATTGCCATAAAATCAAGAATTAAGGGGGGAACAAAAGGTCAACATCTCAGAGAGCTCTATATTCTTTTACAATAGTTTTAGGCTTGTTAATTTGTTCCCATTTTGAACATAACTCTTCCAAAGCCATATCTCTTGAAATATATGTGGAGAGCAAGAAAGACATCTATGTAAGTATATACATATCTATACACACACACAAACATACAGATTTGGACACTTTACTTCTAAATGAGTATATTAGGTTCTCCAATAATGCACACTTTAACTAGTCCATCAACTTTCAGATACTGAGGTCAGGGGGAGTTTACAGCAATTTCTTCTAGGCCTAAAAGGGCAGTTCAGTTTTATTGTCCAGTCAACCTTCCAACTGTATTTATTTTATTTATTTATTTGCAGGAGTTGCCAATATGCACGGCAATTCTGGTAGTGATAGAAGTGATGTGCATTTCTCTTCACAAGGAACTGAGACCACCAATCCAGGTCAGATAGACTGCTGAACAAAAATTTTGGGTGTTAAAGATTTTTAGTCTATTCCAAACTCAGCCAGATTTCAAATGATAAAGTAGAAGGGAAAATTCTGTATGCTTTATTCAAATTTATTTTTTTTTTTAGCTTTTATAAAGATCAAAATTTACATAGAGGAATTCCTCAGACTTAAGACACAATTTGTTCCTCAAAACCATGTCTTAAGTCCATGCTTCAGGTTCCACAGCCCCAGCTTCCAGAAGCTCTGCACCCCTTGCAGCAGAAGAGGACTGGAAGACTCATCTGCATATCTTATCCAGCAGGAAGCGCGCACTGTTAGGCACGCAAACCTCACAACTCCTTACTGTAAATTTACTACAGGTTTTATTCAGAAGGAATTTAATTCAAAACAAAAGTTAACAAGGTCTTTCACATTTCTTTCAACAGGTACCAGAAGCTACCAGCAACTGGAGTATAGCTGGGAAAGATCGTATTGCCAAACCTGTCACCTCTGTTACCAGTTCTACTGCTGGCCAGACAGATGTCCTGATCTACAGTGAAGAACTTTCTCAAAATGGGGCAGTTCCTCAAGAAGTCATTAGATGGATAGGAAAATCTAGGGGAAGTAGGACAGTGGGCAAAACCAAAAGGAGAATGTAAATAAACTGAAAAGGAAAATGAGACTGTTATGTTTTTCTATAGAAGTAGCTGAAAAGCTAAGGGAGAAAAGGTTAGCATTCATAAACTACAAGAGATTGCAGAAAGAGGAAGAGAGGTGACAATATCTGGAAAAAATAAGAGAAGATGGAAAAGTAATGAGGAATGCAAAAATTAAAAAAAAAAGAAAAAATAGCAAATATAGTAAAACAGGGAGACAAGACTTTTTTTTTTTTTTAGATATGTTAATGACAGAAGGAAGTGCAAAAGTGGTATTATGAGACTCAAAGGTGAAGGGGAGGAATATGAGGAGGTTGATGAGGAAAACCAAAATTGCTTAACAAATATTTCTGTTCGGTGTTCACGGTGGAAGGGCCTGGAGCAGGACCACATAAAGCAAACACATATAAGACTGGAAGTGAGGTAAACCTCAACTGATTTTCAGTATAGTGTGTTCGTGAGGAGCTAACTAAGCTTAAAGTAGATAAGGTGATGGGACTAGATGGGATACATCTGAGGGTACTAAGAGAACTTAGAGATGTCCTGGCAGCTCCTCTAGCTGACCTTTTCAATACTTCTTTAGAGTTTGGAGTAATTTTGGAGGACTGAAAAAGGGTGGATATGGTTCCTATTCATAAAATACAGGCCAATTAGTCTGACCTCTGTGGTGAGCAAACTAATGGAATTGCTGCTAAAACAGAGGACAGTGCAATTTTTAGAATCCAATGGATTGCAAGATGCCAGGCAGTATAGTTTTACCAGAAGTAAATCTTGTCAGACTTGTCAGATCAACTTTTTTGTTTGGGTGAACACAGAATTGGATTAAGGGAGAGAGCTAGATGTAGTGTACTTGGATTTCAGCAAGGCCTTTGATACAGCTCCACACAGAAGACTTATAAATAAATTGTATGCCCTTGGTAAGGATCCTAGAGTGACTGACTGGGTTAGAAACTGGCTGAGTAGGAGGTGACAAACTGTAGTATAAATGGAGTTTCCTCTGAGGAGGGGATTGTTACTAGTGGTGTGCCTCAAGGATCAGTCCTTGGACCAGTTCTTTTCAGCATTTTTGTGAGCAACAAAACAGAAAGTTTTCAGGTAAGTTTTGTCATTCTGCCGATGATACCAAAATCTCTAACAGGGTGGAGAGTCAGGAATGAAAACATGAGGAGGATCTAGTGAAGCTTGAGGAATGGTCTAAAGTCTGGTAGCTAAGACTTAATACTAAAAAATGCATAATAAAACATTTAGAATGCATAAACCCAAAGGAAAGTTACAGTAATGGAGGTAAAATTCTTCTAAGTACAAAGGAAGAGCGGGATCTGGGGGTTATTTATCTGATGATTTTAAGGTGGCCAAACAGGAAGATAAAGTTTTGATAAAAGCCAGAAAGATGCTTGGCTGCAGAGGGAGAGGAATGGTCAGCAGAAAAAGGGAGGTAATATTGCCCCTGTATAGAACTCACATGGAATATTGTAAACATTTTTTAAGATGGCGCCGGCCGTCCATTGCTCCTACCTTGTGACAAGGGCCAGCCAATGGCATCGATAGCTCCTGTCACATGGTAAGGGCAAAGGGCCATCGGCGCCATTTTGTTTACTGGCAGCCGACGGCCTGAGAGTGGGAGATCGCTCCCGGGACCCCCGCTGGACCACCAAGTACTTTAGGAAAGTTTTTTTTGGGGGGGTCAGGACAGCCGGAAAAAAAAACCATCTGGACCGCGGGAAACGAAGATTTCCCGTGGATCCATGATGCCGAAACTGGAACAGATTCTGGAACCGATTCACATCTCTAGATAGAATTATAATGCTAAATTGATTGTATTGATGGACAGACTGGATGAGCAATACTGTATTTTTCTGCCATCATGTTTTTCTGTTTCTAAGTCGAAATGGTGTACATTGAAAAAGATTGTCCAATAACATCAATGCTATAAATGGGAGATTGATTTCAGTATTAGGGCCCAATACCTTACTCGCACAAAAATAAACTGGAATTTAGTATACAGTACTTAAAAAGCACAGATAAATTTTAAAGCAAGTGATTATTAGCCCAATACAGAACAAAAAAAATGAAAGAAAAGGACAATATATCCCAGTCTAGAATAGAAAAAAAGGCAACCTGCATTCTCCAAGGACAAGCGGGATGGTAGTCCTCACACATGGGTGACATCATCAGATGGAGCCCGGCACGGAAAACTTTGACTGACACACTGAGCATGCCCAGCATGCCTCTATCCACATGTCCACTCGGGGTTCCTCTTCAGCTTTTTCCAAGAAGCTGAAGCCTCACGGCTGTGGAGCTTGTGCTTTTTTGCAGGGGAAAACTAACTTCATTTTCTTCTTGAGTCCCGTATCTATCATGGAAGGTCATCTTCTTGGTGGCAGTCACCTCAGCGTGCAGGGTCAGTGAGCTTCAGGCTTTGGTGTCATATCCACCTTATACAAAATATTTTCATGATAAGGTGGTTCTGTGCACAAATCCGAAGTTCCTTCCAAAGGTGGTCACAAAGTTCAAACTCAATCAAACCATTGTCCTGCCCACCTTTTTTCTAAGGCCACACTCTAACCAGGGTTAGCGTGTCCTGCACAATCTGGATTGTAAAAGGACCCTGGCCTTTTAACTGGAATGGATAGATCCTCACCGCCAGTCCACTCAACTTTTTGTCTCCTTTGACAAGAATAGGTTAGGATTCGCAGTGTCCAAACAGACCTTATCCAATTGGTTAGTGGACTGTATTTCTTTCTACTATGCACAACTGGGACTGCAACTTGAGGGCCATGTCAAGGCTCATTTGGCACAAGCCATGTCAGCTTCGGTGGCTCATTTGCATGCGGTACCTGTACACGAGATCTGCAGGACAGTAACCTGGAGCTCCCTCCACACCTTCACCTCTCATTATTGTTGGACAAAGATGGACGACGTGACAGTCATTTTGGTCAGTTGGTCCACCGTAATCTTTTTCAGCCATAAAAACCCAACTCTTCCTGCCTCTGGCCATTTCTTTGGATGTAGGCTTTCTCCCCATGTTCTAGCAGCACTAGTTGTTGTGCACATTTGCACCTGTTAAATCTGCATATGTTGGCGTGTGTATGGCTTTTAAAATCTGGCCCAAAGATTTTATCAATTTTGTAATCGAGTTTTCTTTTTTTGTCTCTAGGGGTAAAAGATTCCATAAAGTTGGGCCCTGCATCATGAAAAGTCGCTCATGAAATTTGTCAATGTGAATTACCCTAAATGAGGGGACTTCTAGAAGTAACAGACTACCTGACCTTAATGATCTTGTGGGTCAATATAATTTTAAGTCTGCCTGAAATACATCAGAAACAAGCCCATTAATCCCTTTAAAAACAAAAAGTTCAATCCAAATTGTAATCCTACTGATTATAGGCAGCCAGTGGAGTCATATTAGAGTAGGAGTGATGTGCCCTCTTAATGGAAGCTCAGCAATAATTCTGGCTGCTGAATTTTGTACATATTGAAGGGCACATAATGTAGATTGTGGTAGACTGAGAAGCAGAGTATTACAATAATCAATGGGCATCATAATTAATGAATGCATTATTGTTTTTAAATCATGCTCATCGAGGTACAGACATATTCTACATATCATTTGAAGCTTATAAAATGAATTGCGAGCCAATTGGCTTACAATGGAGCATAAATACAGGGTAGTATCCATCAATATTCCTAAGTTTCGAACTTGTTTCACAATGGTGATTATATTCCCATTAATTGAAATGTTAGCTGGAACATGTTGGTCTGGAAATCTAGCTAGGTAGAGGATTTCATTTTTTTCATATTTAAAGTTAACCTATTTTTTTTAACCATGCATTTAGGGCCATGATAGTAGATTTTACTTTTTCTAGAACTGTTGAAAAAGAACCTTCAATGGGAATAGAGAATTGGATATCATCCGCAAAAATGTAGTAGTTGACATCTAATGCAGAAAAGATTTTATAAATCAGGGCAATATAAGCATTAAATAACTATGCAGACAATGTCAACTCTTGTGGCACCCCAGTTTTAACTTCAAATAACAAGGACTCATTATTATTGGAGATCACTTTCTGTTGATGACCTTTCAGAAAAGAAGTGAATCAATTATGCACTGAATTAGCTATTTCAATTTCCCTCAACCTAGACAATAAGATACCATGGTCAACAGTATCAAACTCCACGGATAAATCAAAGAGTACCAGGAAAAACTGAGAACCATTGTCAAAATCTCTTCGAAATTTATTAAAGACAGAAAAGTAGTAAGACTTCTGTGTTGTGTTCAGCATGGAAACCATATTGATGCAAATCAATTATAGTATGATCATCTAGAAAGGACTGAAATTGTTTAAGCACTAATTTTTCTAGTATTTTTGATATGAAAGCTAGATTAGACATAGGCCGATAGTTATTCATATCTGCATGGTCGAGGCTAGCTTTTTTTTAAAACTGGTCTAATAGTATGTAGCTTTAAAGATTCTGGAATATATTCTTGACTCAAGGATATTTAAGAGATAATAAGTGTTTCCCCTGAAGAAGCTTTTATAAGTGAAATATTTTGGGAAAATGTATTTATAAATTTGTGACTGAATGAGTGAAGAAAAAAGGATTTGTATAGTATGAATGTGGTGTGATATCTGTAGATGTGATGTATTTTAATATATATTTTCTATATAAAGTTAAGCTTTGATTATTTATATGAAAGGTGGATACATGTATATGTAATAAAGACTTATTAAATTGCATTTAAATATTCTAATATATCATTTGGTTTTTTTGGAATGGATGCATTTGAAGCAGGCCCCGCCACCAGAAGCACTTCCCAGCAGACTCCCTGGCCCTACACAAAAGTAGCAGTGCAATGTTGCAAACACGGGAGCATCTGTAAGCATCATGCCAAAGAAGAGAGAAGAAGCCTGGAGCCACCA
Source organism: Rhinatrema bivittatum (assembly GCF_901001135.1). Taxonomy (NCBI): domain Eukaryota; kingdom Metazoa; phylum Chordata; class Amphibia; order Gymnophiona; family Rhinatrematidae; genus Rhinatrema; species Rhinatrema bivittatum. Next base: position 186,951,035 of record NC_042617.1, on the reverse strand, counting down.
CTAGTTATGATAAATTTTGTTGCAGTATGGGTGGTGAGGGAAGGGGGAGAGAGGGAGATTTTCAGGGAAAGAGGGGGAGAAGGACATGCTAGGTAGTGGATGTGGGTAGAGATGGAAATGCTGCTGAGTGGGTGAATGGGAGAATCTGCTTAATGTTTTATTGTCCTGACTTCTGACTACCAAAATAAACTCCGATATTTACCTATAAAAATGTTTTGGTTTTCTTTTCAAATTATTTTCTCCTGTTTTTTTCGTGACATAATAAACTCTGATAAGTTCCCAGGAAAAACAAAGACCAGTAAAAACCAAAATGAAGGTTCCCTAACTTATATTGCACAAAGTGAAAGAAAGTAGAAAAAGGTATGTTTATGACAACTGCCTCCCCACCAAGTCAGGGGATATATAAAGTTGTCTGCTGCAAATGTAATCTTACAAGAAATTGTAAACCCCTGTAAGGAGCAGAAACTTTGAAACAATCAACAATCTAACAATTCTGCTCCTGTGGCTCGAATGTTATTATCTTATATTATATGAAGGATAAGGATGACCATCATATGTGTCTTATCACTGGCTCTTGAATGAAGCCTGTAGTGACACTAAGACCTGGTATGTGTAGTGCGGCAGGCCATGAATATTCAATAAAGCCTTAAAGCACAATACCCAGTTTAATCATCGGTCATTCCTCACCCCAAAGTGTTTCATGTAGGCTCAAGATCGCTAGGCTGTATAAATTATACGATAGTGCACTAATAAAATTATGAAGTGCACTTATAAGATCAGGCCTCTTTTGCCTCTTCTGAGGCAAGTAATACATTTTATTTACTGGAGAATAAGATTCACTCAGAATTTTTTAGAATGCCTGAAAGATTTTTTTGAAACATATCCCAAGGGGAACTTAAATTGGAAAATTTGATCACCTTAATTTGGATTCAGCATTTATGGATGTGCTTTCTTTGTTTTAGGTTGGGTGAACACATTTTTTTTTTTACTGTACACTAAGGGCTGGATTTTCAAACGCCTATACACGTAAATCCCAGGGATTTACATATGTAGGTGGCCTTACGCACGCCAGGCCTATTTTAAAAAGCCCGGCCACGCGCGTAAAGCCCCGGGCTTCGAGAAAGGGGTGGGGAGGGGGTGAGGCGGGGCTAGAGGCTCCCAGGTCACGGCCATTTGCCGCTGTGCCGGGGGGATCGCGTGCTGGCAGGGTGCCCTGAGGCAGGCGCAACAGGTAAAACAAAAGCTTTGGGGGGGTCTAAGTTATGACTGGGGGGGTAGGTTAGGGGAAGGGAGATTAGTGTAGGGGGTGGGAAGTTCCCTCCCAGTCCACTCCAAAATTGGAGTGGACTGGGAGGAAACTGTGCAAGGCCACGGGCGTTGGCGCATGCAGGATGCACAAGTGTGCACCCCCCCTGCGCGCGCCGACCCCCACTTTTATAACATGTGCACACCTGCGCGCACATGTTATAAAATCGGGCGTCCATGCGTGTGTGCCGGGTAGCACGCGCACGTATCTACCCTTAAATCGAATATGGGCATACTCAATTGAATGTGTACTTTACATGGTTTTTACATGCACTAAAAAAGCAACATAAATCAAAATGACCCCCCCCCCCCTCCCACGCTCCTGAAAGAAGTTTTTCAGCTATACACCCTAATGCTTTCAAGTTTACACTTTATAAGCCCATAATGTATTTAATGGGCAAATGAGGCAAATTCAGCTTGTACAGGTACAATGAATGTATTTTTATCACATTGTACTTGGTTACAAGCAAGTACTTCAAATTAGTATATTAATATCAAAAATAAAATTTAAAAATACTATAGTCTTTACTCCAATGACTAAATAATGCTTAATTTTTCTGCACTGCATAATACAGCTTTACAATAAAGCAGTAATTTTCAGCCATATCCTAGGGACACATCCACTTAATTGGGTTTTCAGGATATCCACAATGGATATGCAAGTAATAAGTTTGCATGCTTTGTCTGCTTTGCATGCATATCTATCTCATACATATTCATTCTGGATATTCAGATAACCAGACTGGCAATAAAGAATAGCAATTGCATGGCACACCCATTAATTTTACTTGGCAACGATGCGTCTATATTAGAAGACAGATGTATGGGATTATTCCAATTTCCCAAGGTTTTCTCTATGAAATGAACCCATAGCACTCCAACAATGTGAGGAAGCATATGGCTGGCTTCACAACAAAAATCAAGACCATTCCTTGACCCAGCACTACTTTCATGAAACAGTTGGCTCATTCAGAGATTAAATAGGTCATCTCTTTGTAGTCTTGACCATTTGATATCCTATGGTAGCACTTGAGAGTGTGTCTGGTTCTGAGTGATTAAAATAGCATAATCCTTATAGTTCTGCTAAATTATTCCATGAAAGTGAATTTGTTCCAGCCATTCTGTGTTTTATCATACTAGCTCCTCTTGATTTGTATATTTTGCTGTTTGGCCATGTTTTGATACATGTGTCAGAGTACTGAATCTTGTCCCTATATTCTATGAATAATTTTCAAAATCAACACTCTGAACAATTTGTTCGAAAGAAGATAGAGGAACTCACTGGCTGGTATGTCACATTCATGGGAATAAACATATACTCTCAAGAAAATCTGGGTAATGTGCCACATTTACCCTAAATCCTAGACTGAACCAGTATACAGATATAAAATTAAGTCATTGGTTTGCATAGTATCAAGTGGGATAAGAGGTATTAGATTTATTACTTGGGAAACTGAAAAAAAAAAAAAAGGAACACACAATTTCCTCAACTATCACCCTAGAAAGGGATGTTGTGGTTTATATAGTTTTAAGACCCATGAGACCCTTACTAAGGAGTATGTCTCAATAAAAGGATCATGACATTTAATGTAAGCCAAAAGAATTTACCATCTGTCTATAGCACCCCTACTGGAGGTTGCTGAAATGGTCCACTCCAGCTTTGATTTCATTGAGTAATCCTTACTGTTTGGTGTGGAGTTTTGAGTTGGAGTACGAGAGAATAGGAGCTTTTTAACTCTTCTTGCTCTGTACATTTTGATTTGCGATCTTAATTTTGATTTTGGATTTTTGGTATTGTTTCAGAAAATAGCTCTATGGAGCTTGGAGAGGAATTAAGCTGAGGTTCAAGATCAAGCAATGGTTTCAGGAATCTTGGCATTTATCCCAGGGGCACCCTAGAGTCACAGTGACCCAAAAGGATCCCAGTTAGAGGACCCCATGTGAGTATTTATCAAATGATATGGATTTCAGTTTTAGAAGTTCAAGTCTATATTATGGATGCTACAAGAAAGAGATGTACATGGTACTAATTTGTTTCTGTTGAAGAAGTGATTCAGTAGTTTTATGATGGAAGCCTATCAAGGAGTCCTGTCTATAAACTGGCACAAAAAAGACAGACATAATCAACGCCTTGGACACTGAAGATAAATCCTTGCCCCCCCCCCCCCCCCCGAGACTCAACACCGGGAACACAGGGAGAGTTGGGAACTCAGTAATAATATTGAGTGTGGAATCCTCATTTAAAGAAAGAGCCTGGGAAGGAGTTATAAAGTGATCCCAGAGGGCCGCTTGCTTAACAGAGGGATTCCAAATCTTGTTACAGACCACATCACCCTCATAAGTATCCAATGCAAGTCGAACAAAAACAATGTTGCTGTCTGCTGTTTCTTGCAACAAAGTAACAAAAAAAATCAAAAGAACAAACATGAAATAATTGTGAATTAGCTCAAACATATCTATAACATATCTATAAATCACTTACGTGCATGTTTTGATCAGACGGGTTAAATATCACATACAGATGATTTAAGTAGGCAGTTAAAGGATGAGGTGAAGCTTATGGCTTTCTCTCAGCAAGAAGTCTCTATATATTGTGCAACCAAATATTAAAAAAAATAAAATAAAATCAAGATGTGATATGAGATATATTTGGTAAAACAGGCAGGCAGTAATGGCAATCTAAGAGATGGTACTGATAAGAGTTCACTGGCAAATTGTCTACTGTAAGGATGTCATGAATATGAATGGATGGAGGGCAAGATTACTAACCATAATGTTGGTTTTCTAGGAGATTTTTTGACCTGCGATGGAGAATGGGATAACATATTGTGTAATGGAACTAGTGTTAAGTACACAATACAGTATTTAATAATCTTGTTAGCTGGTGATCAGTAACAACTATGTAGAACATTTTTAAGTCAATTCATAAGAACATAAGAACATGCATACTGGGTCAGACCAAGAGTCCATCAAGCCCACCATCCTATCTCCAACAGTGGCCAATCCAAGTCATAAGAACATGGCAAGTATCCAAAAACTAAGTCTATCCCATGTTACTGTTGCTAGTAATAGCAGTGGCTATTTTCTAAGTCAACTTAATTAATAGCAGGTAATGAACTTCTCCTCCAAGAACTTATCAAATCCTTTTTTAAACCTAGCTACACTAAGTGCACTAACCACATCCCCTGGCAACAAATTCCAGAGTTTAATTGTGCACTGAGTGAAAAAGAACTTTCTCCGATTAGTTTTAAATGTGCCACATGCTAATTTCATGGAGTGTCATCTTGTCCTTCTATTATCTGAAAGAGTAAATAACCTATTCACATTTACCTGTTCTAGACTCTCATGATTTTAAACACCTCTATCATATCCCCCCTCAACCATCTCTTCTCCAAGCTGAAAAGTCCTAACCTCTTTAGTCTTTCCTCATAGGAGAGTTGTTCCATTCCTTTTATCATTTTAGTCACCCTTTTCTGTACCTTCTCCATTGCAACTATATCTTTTTTGAGATGCGGCGACCAAAATAGTACACATTATTCAAGGTGCGGTCTCACCATGGAGCGATGCAGAGGCATTATAACATTTTCCGTTTTATTCACCATTCCCTTTCTAATAATTCCCAACATTCTGTTTGCTTTTTTGACTGCCGCAGCACACTGAACCGATGATTTCAATTTGTTATCCACTATGATGCATAGATCTCTTTCTTGGGTGGTAGCTCCTAATATGGAACCTAACATTGTGTAATTATAGCATGGGTTATGTTTCCCTATATGCAACACCTTGCACTTATCCACATTAAATTTCATCTGCCATTTGGATGCCCAATTTTCCAGTCTCAGAAGTTCTTCCTGCAATTTATCACAATCTGCTTGTGATTTAACTATTCTGAACAATGTTGTATCATCTGCAAATTTGATTACCTAACTCATCGTATTCCTTTCCAGATTATTTATAAATATATTGAAAAGCATGGGTCCCAGTACAGATCCCTGAGGCACTCCACTGCCCACTCCCCTCCACTGAGAAAATTGTCCATTTAATCCTACTCTCTGTTTCCTGTCTTTTAGCCAGTTTGTAATCCACGAAAGGACATCGCCACCTATCCCATGACTTTTTACTTTTCCTCGAAGCCTCTCATGAGGAGCTTTGTCAAATGCCTTCTGAAAATCCAAATAAATTATTTATTTGTTTTTATTTATTTAAAATCTTTTATATACCGTCGTTAAGTTATTTACCATCACCGGTTCACCTTTATCTACATGATTATTAACCCCTTCAAAAAAGTGAAGCAATTTGTGAGGCAAGACTTGCCTTGGGTAAAGCCATGCTGACTTTGTTCCATTAAACCATGTCTTTCTATATGTTCTGTGATTTTGATATTTAGAACACTTTCCACTATTTTTCCTAGCACTGAAGTCAGGCTTACTGGTCTGTGGTTTCCCGGATCGCCCCTGGAGCCCTTTTTAAATATTGGGGTTACATTACCCACCCTCCAGTCTTCAGGTACAGTGGATGATTTATATGATAGGTTCAATTCATTTCATTTCATAGGGAGGCTCATTTTCAGAGGTATTTCCATAGGTAAAATGGTGCTTTATCTGTAGAAATGATTTGCCATAGAACTGCCCATCTGATATGCAGGTCAGCTTATGCATATATGCCCTGTATGCACATAAATTAACTCAGACTGAGTGGAGGTTTTTCCAGGGAGGGGTTTGTACTTAAGTGCATAGTTTAGCATTTTCAAAGTATGTGTGTGTTTTTTTCCCTTGAAAAAAATCTATGGGGCAGATTTTAAAAGCCCAACGCGCATAAATCCAGCTGGGGTTACGCGCGCCGAGCCTATTTTGCATAGGCCTGGCGACACGCGCAAGCCCCGGGATGCGCGTAGGTCCCGGGGCTTTGTGAAAGGGGCAGGGCGGAGGTGGGGTGGGCCGAATCGGGGACGGGATCGAGGCCTCCGGCACAGTGGCCGAGCTAGGGGATCGCGCAACCTACGCCTGCCCAGAGGCAGGCGCAACTTATGCAATAAAGGTTGGGGGAGTTAGGTAGGGCTGGGGGGGCGGGTTAGGTAGGGGAAGGGCGGGGAAGGCGGGGGGGGGGGGGGCAGAAGGAAAGTTCCCTCGGAGCAGCCTCGGAGGGAACAGGGAAAGCCATCGGGGCTCCCCTAATCGTCGGCGCACGCAAGGTGCACAAGTGTGCACCCCCTTGTACGCACCGACCCTGGATTTTATAAACATGCACGCATGTTATAAAATCGGTCGTACATTTGTGCGCACAAATGTACACCCGCGCATACCTCTTAAAATCTGGCCCTATGTGCACAGCAGGTATGTTTGGGTCATTTTGGTGGGATAATTTTTAAAGTGAACTTACACGCATAAGTTTACTTTGAAAATTGGTGTAACTTTTGCCTGCATTTGTCAACTAATGTATGTGGCCTGATTTTCAAAAGAATTTACACATTTAAAACCGAGTTTTACATGTTAAGTGCACTTTACCTATCTAAGGGCCAGATTCATTAAGGGTTTTTCCCAAAGACATAAAATGGGAGAAAAGTAAATTTTCAAAGGGCTAGGTACGTAAAAACTGGGGTTTATGTGCATGGCTGGCCTTTGAGCATGCTGTGCGCATTTTACAACAGACCTGGCCACATGCATAATCCCTGGTATGCGCAGAAGTGCCAGCCGAGGGAAAAGGGTTGGCCCAAACTGGGCGGGGCACTGGGAGGGCCGGGGCAGTGCCATTAGCCGCTGTCCCAGGGAAGCATGCGCTGGCAGATGGCCGGCACGTGCAGATTACGTCTGCTTTGGAGTAGCATTAAGTACCAAAACAAAACAATTTGGGATAGATAGGGTTAGGTTAGGGGTCAGGGAGGAGAGGGGAAGAGGTAGGAAGGGCAGGGATAGGAAAGTTCTGTCCCAGTCTGCTCCTTAATTGAAGTGGACTGGGAGGGAAATGGGGGAGGCCCGATTGCGATGCCTCACGTAGGTTAAAAAATCCTCCCCCTCTGCGCGTGCGAGATGCAGGCCAGCCGCTTATCTGAGTGTGAATTTTAAATTCTGGTGCCCATGTGTGCATGCCCATTGCATTTTATAAAATGCGTGCACTGGTGCACGTATGTTATAAAATCGGCGTGTCCATGTGCGCGCGCTGGGAACTGTGTGTACATGGACATGCACACGGACTTTTTAAAATCGACCCCTTAGTGAATCAAGTAATAAGTAGGATTTTGAAAATTGCTACGATAGTATGTAACATTCACATGCATAACCTCCTTTGAAAATTCACATGTATTTTGCTCACATTTTCAACATCTAAATGTTCTCCAGTTCTAGCAGGAGATTTGTGATCATATATAAAGCAGAGTTACAGAAATGACAATATGCATATGTCAGTATTTTTCAGTAAAAAGGCAGTGGGAGGTTTATAAATGAAAAGTCTTATTTTTTGCATTCAGAATCACATTTTGCTTCGTTTGTCTGAATATATTTACTGAGATAAAAGAAACATTTTAATTTATTTCTCCCGCCACCCAACTTTAATGAAGAATGTCACAGGTGATCCTCTTAAAGCCCTAGAGTTGAATCCAAAGTCTGTGAATGCTTAATGAAGTCACTGATTAGAATGCAGAACATAAAACATGCTACAACAACTAGGAAGAATTAGCATTGCAAGCAATACATAAATATGACTAGAAATACACCTCAATAGGTACATGAGAGCACTAGCAGGCTAATACGCCTGATGATCTATTGGCTACAAGTCCCTCACACTAGACACCATGACCACACCAACAGTAGACCAGACTCTCCCAAGTGCAGTAAATCCTCCAGGAGATGTCAAGGGGATCCAAGCCCCAAATTCTTCCAACCATGAATGCTTCAAGGCGGGCACTAATCCCCCAATTCCCCCTTTAACCAGTTTTAACACGGTTGAATATTGCATTAAATAATGCATGCTAATCCTAGTTTCTATTTTGTCCTGCTACACCAATCCAGAGAGTCCATACAGATGTGTTGCGTAATCCTACTAGCAAATGGAGGCAGAGCACATGGCTTCCTCTGTGACATCATTGCCACTCTTTAGAGGTGGTGCAATACAGAGAATCCAGTATTCACTGCCTCCAGCAGATGGTAGTATTCACTGGTGGTGCAGCAAGATTTACAATGTGAAGCACTGTGACAACTAGGGCCTGACTCTTGTATTCCCAGGTGACTGAGTCTACCTTTGGCATTTCCAGTTCCAGAGGGGACTCGGTTGAGGCATGAGGTGTAGAGGTGTGTGGGGTGGGTTTCTATCTATATATGAAAAAGAGAAAACCTAAAATTTCAAGAGTCTTGCATTTCTGACCTCCTTGCTCTGTAGAGGGAGAACACACTTGCTGGCATGAGATCCCGGAATTAATTAATCAAGCAGTTTCCTGTCTCAAGATTACAGATTCCAAAATTGAAGAGGTTCTGCTTTCAGATCCTATTATCAAGGAAATACAAAAAACTACTAAAGCCTTCCTTTTACATTTTGAGGTGGAAGAGATGATTCTGGCAGAGTGGGCTTCAAAGGAGTGAAGAATCTCCTTAAGCTATATCTTCTTTAGGGGAGACCAAGATGGCCACTCTCTAGAGTGCATGCTGAGACGCTCTCTTCATGAATACCTCAGATCTTTCCCTTTGCCACTTTTCTTAATGCCGCACACCAAGAGAAAGGCAAGATTGAGGGAAGTCTCGACTTCCTCTCCTTTATCTTAACTTCGGCAACAGTGGACAGAGCTGTTCTTCGCATCTCCCCTACAAACACTGGAGGGTAGGGCTGCTTTGGAGTTCAGCGGTGAGCGAACACCAGGTCCCATGGCCGAGGACACATCTCTGAGCCCTGGTTCCCAACGATACCCTCTGCCACGTTTTATGATATTTCAGGGGATTTGTTACCATCTTTGATAAAAGGATTATGCAATGAGGAAAAAAACTTTTTGATGCCACCTTCGGAGAATCTCCGTTTAGGAGATTTCACGGGCTCTTTTGAAATTCTACAAATTCATGGTGCTGAGTTGGGCGATGGGAACCCTCAGGAGGAAGAGAAGGTGACTCTAAGGTATGTTTGATTCTCCAACCCTCTCTGGTTCGACCACCAGTAATTACCCTAGACTCAATATGGAATGCATTAACCTCTCTGGAAAATGCTAATCATTCCTTAACACAAGTTCTGAAAGAAAATATCATTACGACATTAAGAACATAAGAACATAAGAAAATGCCATACTGGGTCAGACCAAGGGTCCATCAAGCCCAGCATCCTGTTTCCAACAGTGGCCAATCCAGGCCATAAGAACCTGGCAAGTACCCAAAAACTAAGTCTATTCCATGTAACCATTGCTAATGGCAGTGGCTATTCTCTAAGTGAACTTAATAGCAGGTAATGGACTTCTCCTCCAAGAACCTATCCAATCCTTTTTTAAACACAGCTATACTAACTGTACAAACCACATTCTCTGGCAACAAATTCCAGAGTTTAATTGTGCGTTGAGTAAAAAAGAACTTTCTCCGATTAGTTTTAAATGTGCCCCATGCTAACTTCATGGAGTGCCCCCTAGTCTTTCTACTATCCGAAAGAGTAAACAACCGATTCACATCTACCCGTTCTAGATCTCTCATGATTTTAAACACCTCTATCATATCCCCCCTCAGTCGTCTCTTCTCCAAGCTGAAAAGTCCTAACCTCTTTAGTCTTTCCTCATAGGGGAGCTGTTCCATTCCCCTTATCATTTTGGTAGCCCTTCTCTGTACCTTCTCCATCGCAATTATATCTTTTTTGAGATGCGGCGACCAGAATTGTACACAGTATTCAAGGTGCGGTCTCACCATGGAGCGATACAGAGGCATTATGACATTTTCCGTTTTATTCATCATTCCTTTTCTAATAATTCCCAACATTCTGTTTGCTTTTTTGACTGCCGCAGCACACTGAACCGACGATTTCAATGTGTTATCCACTATGACACCTAGATCTCTTTCTTGGGTTGTAGCACCTAATATGGAACCCAACATCGTGTAATTAAAGCATGGGTTATTTTTCCCTATATGCATCACCTTGCACTTATCCACATTAAATTTCATCTGCCATTTGGATGCCCAATTTTCCAGTCTCACAAGGTCTTCCTGCAATTTATCACAATCTGCTTGTGATTTAACTACTCTGCACAATTTTGTGTCATCTGCAAATTTGGTTATCTCACTCGTCGTATTTCTTTCCAGATCATTTATAAATATATTGAACAGTAAGGGTCCCAATACAGATCCCTGAGGCACTCCACTGTCCACTCCCTTCCACTGAGAAAATTGCCCATTTAATCCTACTCTCTGTTTCCTGTCTTTTAGCCAGTTTGCAATCCACGAAAGGACATCGCCACCTATCCCATGACTTTTTACTTTTCCTAGAAGCCTCTCATGAGGAACTTTGTCAAACGCCTTCTGAAAATCCAAGTATACTATATCTACCGGTTCACCTTTATCCACATGTTTATTAACTCCTTCAAAAAAGTGAAGCAGATTTGTGAGGCAAGACTTGCCCTGGGTAAAGCCATGCTGACTTTGTTCCATTAAACCATGTCTTTCTATATGTTCTGTGATTTTGATGTTTAGAACACTTTCCACTATTTTTCCTGGCACTGAAGTCAGGCTAACCGGTCTGTAGTTTCTCGGATCGCCCCTGGAGCCCTTTTTAAATATTGGGGTTACATTTGCTATCCTCCAGTCTTCAGGTACAATGGATGATTTTAATGATAAGTTACAAATTTTTACTAATAGGTCTGAAATTTCATTTTTTAGTTCCTTCAGAACTCTGGGGTGTATACCATCCAGTCCAGGTGATTTACTACTCTTCAGTTTGTCAATCAGGCCTACCACATCTTCTAGGTTCACCGTGATTTGATTCAGTCCATCTGAATCATTACCCATGAAAACCTTCTCCATTACGGGTACCTCCCCAACATCCTCTTCAGTAAACACCGAAGCAAAGAAATCATTTAATCTTTCCGCGATGGCCTTATCTTCTCTAAGTGCCCCTTTAACCCCTCGATCATCTAACGGTCCAACTGACTCCCTCACATTGATAATGGAATCCCAAATAATATCTGCTGACACCAAACTGAGAGATTTAGATACAAGAATGTCCTCTATGGAAGCAGTCCAAGCCATGCTGGTTCAATCGGACACTGTTTATTCTAAGAAGCTGGAAAACCTAGAAAACTCACTAAGAAGTTTAAATTTAAGGTCTTGAATTTTCCCTATTTGAAATTGGCTTCTCCTTGGGACTTATTCAGTAACTATCTTACACAAATCCTCAAATTTCCTAAAGAAGCAGTCCCGGCAATTACAAAAATGTATTACCTACAGTCATCCTTAAATGCAGCTTCTAGTGACTAATTATAAGATGTTTCTTCAAACATTGCAGATATTCTAGAACTCTCTCAAGAAACAGATATACAGACAAGTGGAACTTTGTTAGTAACTTTTGCATTTCCATCAGAAAGAAATTCAGTATTAAGATTCTTCTTTCGGAATCAAGTACAGCTGTTCCATGGTCAGAAGATCTGGATGTACCCAGACTTAAGAATTACTCAAGAGCGTCGAAAGAAGTTTCTTGTAATGAAAACAGAAGTTGTATCAATTGGCGCTATATTCTGTTTGAAATATCTGTGTAAATGCTTACTCAATTATCAAAATTTGAATTATTTGTTTTTTGAGTCGTCTCAATTATGTTGCTGTGGTTACCAAGAGTACAGCTATTCCTGAGGAGCATAGTTCCTCTCTTAAGGACCCACAGGAAAGAGGAATTGAGCTCCGCTTGAAATATTTATTTACTTCTACTGCTCTTGCGGTGCAAATCTCTATTTGTAGTGGCTTTGTGGGGCAGATGCTCTTATGTTGGATTAAACAACTCCCAAAAAAAGGAGGAAGCAGCCAGGATGCATGGTGGTGGAGGCCTTTTTGGCTGATGCTCCATATGATTTGCTTCACAGTTCTTCTCACTCAGTAGCTTCAGAAGTGATGGCTAATAGATTCCCCTGGTTCTACAACTGGTCAGCATACTTTTGGTCGAAGTTTTATTGGTGGAAGCTTTCATTCAAAGGGAAGCTTCTATTTCTTAGGGATGTGCAGCAGGGACAGATACATTCGATTCGATATTCGTATTCGTCGGGACCCAAATCCGTTACATCCGTTTTCGGGGGACCCTGATTCGTCCATTTGTTATGTATGGTATTCGTTTCCCATTAAAGTTAAAAAAAAAACAAAAAAACAACCCATCCCAACCCTTTAAATTTAATTAACTACAACCCCCCACCCTCCTGATCCCCCCAAGACTTGCCAAAAGTCCCTGGTGGTCCAGCGGGGGTCTTGGAGCATTCTCCTGCACTCGGGCCGTCAGCTGCCAGTATTCAAAATGGCACCAATAGCCTTTGCCCTTACTATGTCATAGGGGCTACCGGTGCCATTGGTTGGCCCCTGTCACATGGTAGGAGTAATGGACGGCCGGCACCATCTTGACCTGGCAAACAAGCATTTTATTTTTCCTTTTGGGCTTGCAGGATCCCACGGTAAAAGTCAGGCCTTTTAAAATTCCAGAAATTCTGGCCTGACTCTGCTTTCTCCCTAGGAACTGGACAGTCTTCTCAATGAGTTGAAGTGAGTTCATTTTCTGGTACTTCTGGTAGGCCATCACTTAAAGCTGTTTTACTGAGAGCGGACCCAGAAAACCTCGGATCAATGGGTTTTAAAGGTGATCCATCTCAATTACACCTTGGAGCTTGCTGCTCTATTGTCTGATGCCTTTTTGGTGTTTCCCTGCACATTGGTAGCCAATCACAGAGCAATCCAAGACACTGATAAAACTTCAATAGTTGCAAGCATTGGTCTGGTTCCCCTTGCTGGACTGCGTCTTGCAAACTTTTGAATAGCACCATTTTATTTTCCATATTCCTATGGTTTGTTTAATGATTGTGCAATTCTGTGAGGCATAATAGTTTAATTTGAAACACAATAAAAATAACAGGCATGTTTTGTCTGATCACTCATGTTTTCTTAAAATGCTATACATCTTACAAGTTCTGCCAGGGGTATATAAACTTATACGCACAAGTGTAGTTCCCAAAAAAGTCAGAACCTTCTGACCCATACTCAAATTCAAGGGAGTGAGCAGCATTCTTAAGGTCTTTCATTTCAGAATGGAGACTGTACACACAGTACTACTGACAGTTCGGCAGGGCAAATTCCTGTCTTCTCTGGATGTGTCGGAGGCTCATTTTCATATTACGATAAGACAGGGGATCTGAAGTATCTCTTCTTTTGCATGCTGCAGGAGCATTTTCAGTTCCGTGCACTTCTTTTTGATTTAGAATTGGTGCTGCAAATGTTCACCAAAGTCATGGTAGTGGTGGCAGCTTTCTTGAGACGAGAAGGGATCCTAGTTCATCTTATCTAGATGATTGGTTGATCAGAGCCAAGTCGTATCAAGAAAGTGTTCAGGTGTCCAGCAGAATAGTCCAGTTTTTCGAAGGCTTGGGCTGGGTGATCAATATCACAAAGAGCAATCTTGTTCCAGTTCAATCATTGGACTACCTGGAGGCATACTTTAATATGAAGTTAGGCTAGATGTACCTCATTATTGTCAGGATGAACAAGTTGATCAGACAGGTGTGGTCTTTTGTTGTTCTGAGAGCCTAGGATTATTTGCAGCTGCTTAGTTCCATGGTGGCCACTCTAGATGTAGTCCTGAGAGTAGGGGCCCATATGAGACCTTTCCAGATTGCCCTATCATCCCATTGGTCACCCATGCCTCAGGACTATGAGTTCCATCTTCTTACACCTGTATTATTTGAAGAGTTATGTACCGTTATTCGGGAAGCCATCATAACGGTTTACAAAGTGAATAAAAATTTTTTTAACAAAGAGGTTTTGAGATATCATAACATGTTGTAATTACAATAATAAACATAATAAACATAACCAAATAAGTCTCTGAAGATATAAGGTTGAATGTGGAGGGGGGTTAGTTAGGTTGAGAATTAAGGTTATGAGTTCATTTGAGAGTTGGTCTGTGTAGATGATTGGGGATCCATGAAGAATTTACGAAATAGTAAAGTTTTTAGGTCTTTTTTGAAGGTTTTTATATTGTGTTGAGATCTTAGATCTTCTGGTAGAGTGTTCCAAAGGTTAAGGGAGGCTCTCTCTCTTGTTGTTTAGTGATGGATGGTTTTTGTTGGTGCCCGGTTCCTTAGAACCCTTTTTGGTAGGTCATTTTGGCAAACCCTTCTTGGGTCCTGGTCACAATGGACATGAGTCTTTGAAGTTGGGAGCATATCATCTAGATCAGGTGGCCCAGTGTCAATGGTCTCTGTAGGAAGCATATTACTCTATCAGCAAGCAGGAGACCAGGCCAAGCTGCTTGGCTCTGTCATTTTCTGTCACTACTCTAGGGCAAATTGTAAAATGTGCTCTCTGACAACTTCAGAGTGGTGGCGTATGTGAACAGGCAAGGTGGCACTAGAAGTCAGAGTGCTTCAAAAGAGATGAATCTGCTCTTTCCTTGGGCAGAATCCAATGTGCAGTTGTTGTCAGCAGCTCCCACTGCAGGGCAGGTGAACATTCAAGTCAAGCAGGAATCTTCTGGGCCCAGGGGAATGGGGAATAGGAACTGGACCCAGGGATCTTATTACAGGTAGTGTGCAAATGGGTTATGCCCTACATGGACTTGTTGGCATCTTGCATCAATACTAAGGATCAGTGCTTCTTTGGCCAACAGAGGGAGCCCATCACCATAGGCATAGACATATTAGGGAAGTCTTGGCCAGAAGGACAGCTTCTTTATGTTTTCCCTCTGTGGGCTCTGATTGAGAGACGTCTATGAAGAATTGAGATAGAAAGCTATTGAGAGGCCTCGGAGACTATGCTTTACAGATCTTCCATTTCCTCAGGGTTTTCTGGTGAAAGGCCCAATTATCATGGAGGACCCATCTCCATTTTAACTTACAGCTTGCCTCTTGAGTGTTCTCACTTGTGAAAATGGGGTTACTCTTCCTCAGTAATTTTGACTCTTTTGATGGCCCAAAAGAATTTCACTTATTTGGCTTACATTTAAGTCTGGTGCATTTTTTAAGTCTTCTGTAGAGGTTGTTTGATCTCCCTCTGGTGTTCTGATATCCCTTCCATTTTAAGTCTTTCTCCAGGGAGGCCTAGAGAAGGACTTGGCCTTAAATTCTCTCAGGGTTCAGATTGCAGCCATTTCTTGTTATAGGGATTGGATTTATGGACTTTCAGTTGTGGTTCATCCAGATGTGTCTCATTTTATTCATGGAGTGAAGAGGTTACACACTCCCTTTTGGCCTTTGGTTACCCAGTGGGACCTCAATCTGGTCCTTAGAGCCCTGGTTTTACTTTCCTTTGAGCTTGTCAAATAGGTTTTGATTAAGGAACTTACCTTGAAAACTGTTTTTTCTGATGGCAATCTGTTCAGTTGGCTGTATTTTGGAAATACAGGCTATTCTTGCAGAGGTCCCTTTCTAATTATAATGCTTGACTGTGTCCTTTCTTCCTGTGCCTTCCTTCTTGCAGTAGGTGATTTTGGTATTTTCTTGTATCTGTCTATTTCTTTGCCAGCATTTTCAAAGAAGGAATATTGGCAAAGTAACAGGTCTTTTAGATTGCTGGATATTTGTCAGGTGCTTTCCAGGTACCTGGAAGTCTCTAATCCTTTTCTTAAAATGGACCGCCCATTTTTGCTATTTGGTGGACATCGTAAAGGTGAGGCTGCTTCGAAAGTTTCTTTAGCGAGACGGATCAAGGAAACTATTTCTTCAGTTTACTTACTCAAGGGCTGGTGGGCCCTTGACATCATTCGCGCTCATTCTACTAGAGTTCAGTCTTCTTCTTTAGTGGAAGTAGTTGCTGTTGCTCTAGTGGATATTTGTAACGTGGTTACTTGGTCATCCTTATATTCATATTCAAAGTATCATAGATTGGATGTACTGGCTAAAGATAACTCATCTTATGAAACTGGGGTTCTTACTTCCTCCCTCCCTGAGTTAAGGGGGGCTTTACTACTTCCTACCTGTATGAACTCAGACTGATGTAGTACAACGAAATGGAAGGAGAAATATTTTTTTATGAATTAATTTTCTTTCCATGCGTCTTGCTGCATCAGTCTTGGACCCTCCCAGGAAGTGTGCCTTTTGTGCAGATTTATGTCTTAACACTGTTCTCAGTCCCTCCCGATGCAGCGTACAATGAAACACGGTCCGTGTCGGGGGACCTGGTTGAAAACTACTGTACTGCATTTATGACTTTTGGAGTAGCCAAATTAAAAAATATACATTAAACAACGAAATTGTGCTTTAATTTAAAAGTGTTTGGACTGTCTAATACTTTCTGCTCTCTACCTTCATGTGTGGCTTATACTGTATATGCACAAGCACCACAGAGGAGCAAATGCTGCACTCCAACTATAATATCCAAGTCACCAGGGAGATGCAGAAACAAAGTCAGTCCCAAACGTCAAAATTTGTACGAACAAATATTTAATTCATTATATTGGCAACTCCATTGCTTAAAAGATGCAAAAGTTTATCAACACGACGTCCCCCGACACGGACCCGTGTCTCGCCAAACGCAGCTGCGTCAGGGGGAACAATAATTTCTTTGCGGTATTCAGAGCTTTAAATCTTCGCGTCTTGGCAGCATTTCATGCTCTCCTTGCATGAAATGCTGCCAAGATACTAAGATTTAAAGCTCTGAATACCGCAAAGAAATTAGTTCCCCCCCGACGCAGCCACGTTTGGCGAAACACGGATCCGTGTCGGGGGACGCCGTGTTGATAAATTTTTGCGTCTTTTAAGCAATGGAGTTGCCGATATAATGAATTAAATATTTGTTCGTACAAATTTTGAAGTTTGGGACTGACTTTATGTTTCTGCATCTCCCTGGTGACTTATACTGTAAATGAACATATGATGCCAGAAAGTGCATTTGCAAGGCTATGTTTGTCTTTTTCCTATTTTGGGGCAAGTTGTCCCAAGTTTGAGGATTTTCTCTCCAAATGTTTGAAGTTTATTATTGTGTAATCTGTGTGTAATCATCTTTTTCAGTGCTTTGTCAAAGAAACAATGGTTTCTCTTAGTACTGCCCCATCTCTATACATTGGCAATGATCTCACAAAGGAGAACCATGTGCTCTGTTGTCATCTGCTGATGGGGGGGGGGGGGCACAACCCATCTGTATGGCCTCACTGGACTGGTGTAGCAGGACTCATGGAAAGAAAATTAACAGGTGAAAGAAAATTAACAGGTGAAAAAATTATTCTCCTTAATAGCATGCGAACAGATGCTGTTCAGAGGCAGTTGAAATCACTACCAATGTGAAAGCCAGTTGGGTTTGTACATGTTGTATTTGTCTGCTTTTCCTGGTCAGTTGGGCATCTGTGGACTGCATTAGTTAGCTGCCTAGGAGAAGCTTATTGGTGGGCTTGAAGCATGGTGCTGGCAGAGAGCCAGGGCCGGTGCAAGAGTATTTGGCACCCTAGGCAAATCTTTGGTCATGCACCCCCTTCCCCAATTTACCTCCAGAACAGTGCTCCCTTCTATCAGCAACAGTGGTTCCAGCATATCTCTCCATTTTTTAAGGCATTGGTTCTAGCACAGCACTCCTTTTGGTTTCATGCTAGTTTGATTTTCCCACCCCCAAAATTTTCAGCATTCTAGGTAACTGCCTAGTTTGCATAATGGAAGCACTGGCATTGCAAGGAACCCAAGCTATGCTGGTTGAAGCACGGTTATTGAATCTCTTGCCTCTCTATCAGGACAGCAGGGCAGGTAGCAATCTCAGGGACTGCTATATGGACTATGACACTAAGGGGGAAAGTAGACGACATGGGCATATAAGAGGGTGAAGAGGAGGAAGAGCACTGGCCGTCTCAGTCTGTCATTTTTTATGGGTCTTTTCAGCTAGTTTGAAAGACTATACACAGAGAATGTCATTTTTAAAGCCAGTTCCATAGATACAACAGTGCTTTATCCAGGGAAATGGGCTTTTACAAAATTGCCCCATGAAAATACCTTTACCTGCAGTGAATAGAGATGTTGCTTGGGCAGGGTTTACATTTTTGTGCATAGTTTTGCATTTTAAAAATCGTGCATGTATTTAGCTGGCTAAATAGCGCCATTGCACTATGTGCAGTCAGTGGCTGCCCCTTAGCCAGTTAACTTTTTATGTGGTTAAAAAGGTAGCTGGCTAAGTGAGGAGCAGGATGGTGGTGGAGCCACTTGTCTGATTAACTTTGCCAGATAAATGATGATATTCAGTGTTATCTGGCATAATTAGCTGGATAAGAATAGGACTGCTATTTGGTTGACCTAAAGTTAGCCAGACTGATTAATATATTGGTCAAGTTAGCCAGATAAGTTTAAATGGCTAATTTAGGCAGCTAGTTGGTGGCTCAATTCAGGGTCCTATGTGTACATGTTACATAACCTAAGAATATAAGAAATGCCATACTGTGTCAGATCAAGGGGCCATCAAGCCAAGCATCCTGTTTCCAGCAGTGGCCAATCCAAGTCACAAGTACCTGGCAAGTACCCAAACATTAAATAGATCTCAAGGAGAAATTACTACTTACCTGATAATTTAATTTTCCTTAGTGTAGACAGATGGACTCAGGACCAGTGCGTTATGCACATCTGCCAGCAGATGGAGATGGAGCAAGTTGACATCATGGTATATATACTCCTGCAGTGACATCAGCCTGCCAGTATTCTCTTCAAAAGCAACTATGAACAGACTAGCAAAAAACTTGATTAAAAACATTACTGTACTCAACCAACAGGAATCACTGAACCCAGGTAATGAATGTATGTATGTACTGGATGAACACTTACCAGTAAACCCCTGGAACACACAGCCCCACAGGAGGAGCATTAAACTAACCATGTGGCAGCCAAGGGCGGGAAGCTGAGTCCATCTGTCTACACTAAGGAAAATGAAATTATCAGGTAAGTAGTATTTTTTCCTTTCCTAGCATGTAGATAGATGGACTCAGGATCAATGGGATGTATCCAAGCTACTCCCAACTAGGGTGGGAGGCTGTCCATGGTCCAGTCAATACTGCACATGCAAAGGCTGTGTCCTCCCAGGCCTGCACGACCAGATGATAATATCTGGAAAAAGTATGTAAGGAAGCCCACGTCGCAGCTTGGCAAATGTCGATAGGAGACAACAGTCTAAAGTCCGCCCATGACACTGCCTGAGCCCTAGTGGAATGAGCACTAACCTGAGTAGGCAACAGCTATTCAGCCTCCACATATGCGGCCATGACTACCTCCTTAATCCAGCAAGCTATTGTAGTACTTAAGCTAGTTCGCTCTACTTCCTTCCACCATGAAGGACAAACATGCAATCCGTTTTTTGGAAAGGTTTAGAAACCTCCAGATACAGCATGACATGTCTCTAGACATCCAAAGGATGCAAAAAAAGATACTCTTCTGCATCTTTTCCCTTATCCAATGACAGCAAGTAAATGGACCTATTCAAGTGAAAATTCAAGACCACTTTAGGCAAGAAAGAGGGAACAGTACGCAGCTGTATTGCTCCAGGAGTCACTCAAAGAAAAGGCTCCTGGCAAGACAAGGCCTGAAGCTCAGAAATTCAGCACCAGAATATATTGCTACCAGAAACACTGTTTTCAAGGTCAATAGCCACAAGGAAAGGCCATGCAGTGGTTGAAACATAGGACCCGCCAAGAAATCCATACCAGGTTAAGACACCATAAGGGAACCGGTAACCACAAGGAGGGCGAAGATGATTCATTCCCTTCAAGAAATAAGCCACATCAGGATGGTATGAAAAGGATTCACTATTGACCTGGCCTCTGAAACAGGCAAGAGCTGCAACTTGTACCTTCAAGGTATTAAGGGCCAATTCCTTATTTAGCCCATCCTGCAAAAATTCCAAAATGAGTGGGATCTTCACAAACAAGGAAGAACATTTCAATCCTCTCACCAAGCCTCAAACACTCACCAAACCCGCACATAGGTTAAGGAAGTGGAGAACTTCTGAGCACGTAGCAAGGTGGCAATCACCACAGAAGAATAACCACGCTTCAACAAGTGAGTCCTTTCAAGGGCCAGACTGTAAGACAAATTCGAGTAGGATCTTTGTGAAGGAGAGGCCCCTGTTGCAACAGATTCTTGTGCGGCGGAAGATGAAGGGAAGTCTCTACTATGAGTCTTCACAGATCCGCAAACCATGCTCTTCTGGGCCAATCCGATGCCACCAGGAGCACCATCTCCTTGTATCCTTCAATCCTGCAAACTATTCTGCCCAACAGGGGCCATGGGAGAAAGGCATACAGCAGCTTGTTTTCTGGATAGATTTGTATAAGAGCATTAATATCCAAGGACTTTGAATCTCTCCTGCAACTGAAGAAGCGAGGAACCTTCGTGTTGCGAGATGTCACCAACAGGTCTAGGAGCGGAAGGTCCTAGTGATCCACTATCAGCTGAAATGCCTCGTTCGAAAACACCCATTCTCCCAGGTCCAGATTCTCCTGGCTGAGAAAGTCTGACTTACGTGTCTTTTCCTTCAATGTGAGAGGCGAAGATCACCTCAAAATGCCCTTCCACCCATTCCATAAGTTGGTCTATTTCCAGCAACACTTGCTGGCTCTTGGTTCCTCCCTGCTGATTGATGTAAGCCACTGTTGTTGCACTGTCTGACATTATTTGGACTGCTTGACCCTGAAGTCTGTCACTGAACTGCAAGCATGCCAACTGGGTCACCCTGGCTTCCATGTAGTTGATGTTCCAAAAAGACTCTTCTGTGTTCTAGCGCCCTTATGCTATTAGTTCCTGACAGTGTGCTCCCCAATCCTGGAGACTCGCATCTGTCATATCAACCAGTCCAGTGAAGACAGGGAAACTCTCTTTCTCAGATGAATCTCCAGAGACCACCACTGCAGGTGAGAGCAGATTTCCATCGGCAAGTGGAGCCAAATTGAATAGTCCTGTGACTGTGCATTCGAATGAGACAGCAGGGCATGCTGAAGAGGATGCATATGTACTCTTGCCCACAGCATCATATCCAGGGTTGCGCCATCAAACAGAGTACCTGAAGATAGGACCATACTGTCAAGTGTATAGTGTTCACCAAAAGACGTATCTACGACATCAACTTTTGAATCTGAGCTTCTGGCAGGTTAACTTTGCCCTGCCTTGAGTCAAACCAAATACCCAGGTACTCCAACGACCGAGAAGGCTGAAGACTGCTCTTGGCTAGGTTCATTACCCAACCAAGCTTCTGCAACAAGGAGATCACCTTGGTTGGGTAATGAACCTAGCCAGGCAGCTCTATTCTCGAATCAGTCAGTCGTCCAAATATGGATATATTAGGACCCCATGCTTTCTCAACTCTGCTGCCAGCACCACCATAACCATGGAAAAAGTTCTGGGAGTGGTGGCTAGACCAAAAGGCATCACTCAAAACTGATAATGGCACCCCAGCACCGCGAAACATAGAAAACGTTGGTACTCCAACCAGATGGGATTATGGACGTAGGCCTCAAACAGATTCAGAGAGGTCAGATATTCCCCCGACTGCATGGTCATTATCACCAAGCACAAGGTTTCCATGTGAAAATGAGTCACTCGCAAATGACGGTTGACTCCTTTGAGATCCAGGATGGGACGATAGGAGCCATCCTTCTTGGGCACAACAAAATAAATGGAATATTGCCCCATACTTTCCTGAGACATAGGCACTGGAACCACAACCCTCAGATCGAGGAGACTTGACAGGGTAGATTTCACTGCCTCCTCCTTCTGTGGGAAGTGGCAAGGAGACACCATAAACACCCGAGGAACACTGCGAAATTCCAACACATATCCTTCTTGTATCACTTCCAGGACTCACTGAACCAATGTGATTTTGACCCACCTCTGATAAAAGAGAGAGAGATGTTCTCCTATCTCTTGTCTCCAGGGGTGGGTCGGCAAACCTTCATTGAGAGGTTTGGGAGGATCCACCACCTGAGCACATGCCTCTCTTGGTTTGACTGGGATGAAAGGACCGAGTCCTCTGAAAGGTTGACCCTCTGTAGGGATGAAACCACTTGGAACCCCTAAGATGACACCTCATCCAAAGGGGTGTTGCAATTGCTTCTTATCCTCTAGCAACCAAGGAACCAGGTATTCGCCCCATTTGCTGGACAGTTTCTCCTGAAGAAGAGGGAATCTTTAAAGGGCAACTTCATAAGATTAGCTTGGAGGTCAAATTGGCCGACCAATTACCCTTCAATGAAATACACATAACATGTGCCAGCAATAATTGACGTCTGGCCACTATTACTGAAGCCACTCCCCTAGGAGAGAAACGGACCAAATAGCAGCCCTCATCTGCTAAAAAGGTGGTGGCAGGTTCCAGAATCATCAACCTCCTGAGAGAGAAGCAGACAAGAGCGAGCCTCAAGGCACAACAGGAAGCTATCTGTAATGGCATTGCCACTGCTTCAAATGCTTGAGAATGGCCTCAATTCTCCTATCATGCACATCCTTCACGGCTGCTCCTCCCTCTACAGGAATAGTTGTTCGTTTAGAGATAGGACAGACCAGCACATCCACTTTCAGAAAATGCAAACGCTCTCTGATCGCTGGATCTGAGGGGTACAGGCTTTCCAATGTCCGACTCCCTTTGAAATTCACCACTGGAGTGTCCCATTCAAGATCAATTAATTCTTGAATGATTTCCACAATAGGGAAAAAAAACAAGAGGCTTTATGCAAAGAAACCAAAATGGGATTCTTCTTTGGCTCAGACATGGAATCTGCCCCAGGTACTCCCAGCATCTTCAAGGTCTGTGAAATCAGGGCCAGCAGTTTATCTCTTTGAAAGAACTGTAACATGGTTTCAGGTTGCAGAACCAGGTTTAGCAAAATCAGAGGAAGACAATTCTCCCTGAGCTTTTAAGCAGCGCTGACACATGTTAAGAGGGCACTCCAGGCTGAGATGCCTGAATATGACAAGCAACACAGAGAGGAAGGCTGTTTACCGGTGCCATTAGTTCGTCAGTCGACTGAGAATGTGCATCCAGCTGGCTCGTGCTGAAAAATTTCAAGCGGACACATTTTATGCACATAAAAAATGTAGGTGCCCTATGAGGAAGCACTGCAAAAAACACCACTGATATGTGTGCACAGGAAGTGAGCCTAAAATTGAGCGCATAATTCATATGCGCACACCGACGTTCCTGTAGAGAGCAGTTAAACATGCATAGAAGCACACAAAAACGCTGCTGCAGCGAACCAAACGGCACAAGGGAAAAAGCCTAACAATGGGGCCCTAGCCCACCTGAGCTGCTCAACCCGCTAGGCTGCCCAGTTCCCTTAACCCCATGGAAGTGGGAATGAACGTTGTAATGGTGTGTCAAGCACGGAGGAAGTCCTACAAAACCCCTCTACACTGTCTGACTTTTTTTTTTTAAACTTACTTGAGCTCAGACCTTCCCGGCTGAGTACAGAGACAGTCTCCGGCTGCGAGGGAGAGAGCATCTGCTATCACTGCCACGTTTGGCTTCATGTACCTGCTTCCTTTAAGCTGTACAATTAGCTAAGTCCATGCCGGCAGAAATCCAGCTACCGGACCAAAGCACACATCTGAGGGACCACAGAAATCACTTCAGGAATTCTTAGCTGGGGGAGGTACCATCTGGTATTACCACAAGAGAGTGGGGCTTTTTTTTTTTTTTTTTTTTTTAATTCTCCTTCTAAAATCTCAAGCAATCCCCATAGGGAGATTCACGTC
The DNA here is from genome assembly GCF_901001135.1 of Rhinatrema bivittatum. Lineage (NCBI taxonomy): Eukaryota > Metazoa > Chordata > Amphibia > Gymnophiona > Rhinatrematidae > Rhinatrema > Rhinatrema bivittatum. The sequence goes on along the minus strand of NC_042617.1, from coordinate 186,926,893 downwards.
CACCATCTGCTGGAGACAGAGAATACTGGTGAGCTGATGTTGCTGCAGGAGTATATATACTGTGATGTCAGCTTGCTCTGTCTCCATCTGCTGGTAAAGGTGCATAACCCACTGGTCCTGAGTCCACCTGTCTACATGCTAGTAAAGCTACTATTGCTTATTAATTAATAACAGTTTATGGATTTATCCTCTAGGAACTTCCAAGTTACTCTAACTGCTGTAACCACATCCTCTGGCAAAGAACTTCAGAGCTTAACTATGTAAGTTAAAAAGAATTGTCTTCGATTTGATTTAAATGAACTACTTGCTAACTTCATGGAGTACCCCCTACTCCTTCTGTGAGTGTAAATAACCGATTTACATTAACCTGTTCAAGTCCTTTCATGATTTTGTTAGCAGGGATAAAAGTGTGCTGGTAGTTTTGGTGTGATAATTTTCAAATGGAAAGTATGTGTGTAGTTTGCTTTTAAAAAGTGGTTTAAAGTCCTTATGTAATTGACTTTAAATCTATGCAGACATGTACAAAATTACCCTTCAATGAAATACACATAACATGTGCCAGGAGATAAATTAGTTCCTTTGTAGCGTCCAATCTGAAGCACAAATTTGAAGAAACCCCTTCATAGCTTTAATTTTTCACTGGCAAGTAACATATCTATCTTCTGTGATTCCATTAAAAGTCTGAAAATCTTGGGTTTTGCTGTATTTCTAGTCATGTTTTGCATTACAACCAGTAGCTTCATTAAAAGTTTAGAGACTCTGGAATTAGCTATTTACATCCAGAGCTTAAAGTTAATAAATCACCTGTCGCTTTCCTTAATGGAACCAAAACAAATGTTATAAATAAATCAAATCGCTCTTTTCCTCAGTGAAAGTATTCAGACAAAATAATTAGTTTTTGTTTTGCATTTAATAGCATCTCTGGACTCCTCAGTGACAATGGATTACGATGCTCAGTTTGTGCTTTCTCTACTCATGGCATGTCTTGATATCAGCAAAAATAATCTCCACTTACGTATCAAACACATTTAGCAGCCAGTTGAGACACATGTCTACACAGAGTGGCACATTCACAAGGTCCTTGTGCTTCTCCTCCAACCCATCATATGCAGTGGTGAGACAGTTGATCACATCTGGAACCGTGAGCAGCTGGTCATTTTTTGTCAGATTGTGCTGCTTGAAAAGTTCACGGGTTGTGTTCAGCTCCAGCAGGTCCACTAAAGAGAGGCAAAATATAAATTAAAAAAAAATAAAAAAAAATATATATATATATATTAAAATTGATTAAAATGTGGCATTATTTAAGAAAGCTGATAAAACCAGTGAACTCATAGTCCTATTTTTAAAGGCATGACATCACATTTACCCATGAAAAAATTTGAAAAGAATCACTAGGAACATACAGTATGCCCTGCCAATGCCAATCCATTCAACTTTGTCTTTTGCCAGGTCCCTGCAGCCACAGAGGGCTCTCTTCCCCCAGCCCCGGCCCTTTCAGCATCTCTTCTGTCAAGCAACAGGCCCCCTAAACTTTAGGTGCCAAGGTAACCTGGCACTTGGAATTTTTCCAGCCTTCTATGAAGCTCATGCATATTGTAACAAAGGGTTGACTTAAAACCCTAAATAAAGCTTTTTTATTCAGTATTCCTAAGTTGTGCAGGGTCTTTCAACAGCATTTTTCAAAGAGAAGATGTGTTTACATTTATTTCCACAAGGTAGCAAGTTTTGAACATTTTTTGTAAGGCCACTGGGAAAGATAGGGAGTCTTCTGGGGGGTTGTTTGGACAGGGCCCACAGGTTCCAGCCCACTGGAATGGAGGCTTTCTGCTATGTTTCCTCTGCTCTCAATGACGTAGTTTCTGGAAAGACACTTGCCCATGCCTGGATTTTGAATTTTCATCCCTGTGTATTGTAGTATTTCTAATACTGCATCTTCCATTTAGAGGAGGCACAGCAAGCTCCAAAATACATTGCAAAGGGTATCGAAAATCCAGAACTACCCTAGGCTCTCATCAGATGTTTTGTCCATTGGCAACTTTGCTCTCATTGTGTACTGTATAAGGTGTTTTTTCTTCTAGTAAACTAGTAATTATGCAGTCACATCTTCGCCATTGAGGAGCTCTATAAGAATACATCTCTTCTGCTACATTAATGCCTCTGTACTAATCAGTAAATGACAAATGTGTTCCCACAGACACTGGAATTAGTAATAGGTTATTGTTAAATTATCACTGATATATCTAGCTAATGGAGGTTCATTAACTGATGAGAATAGATAACCAAAATTCTAACATGCTAACTTAAAATACTGTGGAAAAGAAAAATACTTTGCCAAATTTACACTTTAAACTCCTAAGGGGTCATTTCTGCCAGACCCTCTTCAGTTTTGATCTATGGTTAGATGGTGAGGATACCAGGTGCTTAAAACTGAAAATGGAATACAAGCACAACAACATGCCAGCAGTTAAGGATGACTAGTCTGCTTATTCCTGATATATAGGGTCCTTCGTTTTCAGTTTAAACCATATTTTACTGACAAATTCCTTGATTTTTGCAAAGGTGAAAATCAGTTTTAAGTGATTTTTCATCCTTATTTAAAAAATATAGCTGCCCCTGATCTTTCCAGCATTCCCCCCACTTTGATTACCCCTCCATCTTCCCTTGTTGCTCATCTCTCCATCACATTTTCACTCATTGACCCATCTCCCTCCCTGCTTTGCTTACCCATCCACTGATTACCCCATCCCCTTATATAATTTCTATTCACCTTTCCTTCTTCAATGTAGCCCTCCCTCTCCAATACTTGTACTTTTTACTCTCACACTTGTTCTTCCACTTTGTCCTCTTTCCATATCCTTTCCCATGTCCCCGCTCTCCCCTCCTCCCTCAATCTCCTCTGCTTTGCTCCTCTCATTTTTGAGGGTGCAAGACAAACAGAAAACAGAGCACAGGCGGGGATGGCTGGTGGCAGCAGAGTGGGAACGCAGTATAGATGCAAGGTTCTTATTCTGCCTGTCCTTCCTCCCATACTTCCTGCTTTATAGAGGAAGGAAGGAGGAGTAACCTAGGTACCATGAGTTTGCATCTGTTGAATCCCCAAGCTGCTGTCGTCGGTACTTCATTTCACTCATTTTCAATGTTGCTAGCAGTACTGAGAGCTGGAGAGGCAAGGGGAGAAAAACACAGGCCATCTTCAGATCCTGGGACTTTGAGAGACCAGGAGCTGAAGCCAGGTGTTACACTCCGCGGCCACAGACAGCTGTGGCCGCCATTGCTCACCTCTCTTTTTACAACTTTGGCTCCTTTGGGCGAACTCGCGGCTTCGGCCAACCACCGCCGGCCTTCCAGCCTCCGCTCCCGGGCCTGCTCGAGCAGCATGGATGCTGCCGACTCCATCTTACCCCTGGGGTTCCCTAGGCACGCGCGCCCACCCTCCGACCAGATTTAACCACGTCACAGCGGGAACCTCGGGGGCATCCCTAGCAGAAGACGTCACTCCACTCCAATACTTATACTCGCCAGCCCAGACAGCCGGCGACTTGGCAACGAGTTCACTTGCTGCATTCCACAGCTTCTCTTCAGCTTGTTCCGGTTCTGCTTCCGTGGTGTGAGACTATCGGGTACCCACTCCTCGGGGGGCCCCCTCGTCTCTTGGCTATCCGCTGCTCGGAGGGCCTTTCACCCGGACTTCAGCCTGCCTCCTCCCTGAGGCCTACTTCTGGACTTCCATTTGTTTCCAGTCGCTGTGAGAACCTTCCTCTGGATCTTTGTGGTGATTCTATGTGGGAATCCTTTCCGGTGTACCCCATTCTGTGGACCATTGCCATGAGGAGTCCCTTCCGGGTTTTCCCCCTGCTCCGCAGGACCCGCACCGTGTCACCATCGGAGGAACCCTCGCCAGTGTACCCCGCTCTGAGGACTAGTACTGTGTTCTCCCATCGAAGAACCCTCCTACATACTTCACTGCAGATTCAGTTTATTCAATGACTGTATTTTCTTGGCATTCCCTGCTCCTCGGGTAGTGCCGCTTCTCCCCTAGACTCTCGTCTCTCAAGCTGAGTCTGATGATAGCATCTCTGCTGCCGTATGGTGGCCCGCCTCCAGAGGTCACCCTCTCCTGCTCCACTTCTATGTCTGCTGTATCCCATCCTGCAGCTGAGGCCCCGCCTCTCAACGGTGAGGCCCAGCGGGGCTCCTCCCCCTGGGCGGTTACAGCCAAAAGGCCCACTCACTTACTGATCCTAACACCAGGATTTTGGAGAAGAAGCATACCACATGGTTTGAAAGACTTGGGATTTTGTCATCAGTGATACCAAGGACTCTCTACTGAACCCCCATCCTCCCGCCATGACTTCTAGATCACTCACTTCCTTAATAACAAGTACACAAAAGCTTCGATGCTTGCAGAGGGATGAGGATGACAATATAGAATATAAAGTTTATTTTTAGTAAGTACCACTCTTGATGCTGTAGACAGCATGGATAATTAGGAAAACTAATTTGTATTCTCATTCTAATCATATGATGTTCACTTAATGCAACATTATGAAACCCATTATTTGCCTTGTTTCTACCACTTCATTTTGAAAGCAAACCTGTTATATGATAATGGGATGCCTTCTTGTCTGACTGAAATGAAACTTGACTAGAACATAAAGCAAAATATCTAATTAGGTTGGTAAGCATACATTATTTCTGCACTATACTGATGATAGAAAAGATAAATAGTATGTTTTGTCCCATTAGATGTATTTAGTACAAATTAACACAGTGCCCTCAGGCTCCCATGACTCTGAAGCTGTGAGGGAGAAACCACACAAGTAGCTGTTGCTGCATAATTTGCAAACTGTCACACAATCAACAAACACGAAGCTCCCCCACCTCATAATTCAACCATCTTAAGAAAACTACATAGCGCCTGCCTTCAGTCTCACATCTACTTCCTGCTTCAACCCTTCCCCTCACAAGCAGCTTACAAAGGAGGGATAGGGGTGAGGTTGAAGCTGAAGCAGATACAGAGGAAAAGAAAGAGGCACTCTGCTCCCTAATTCAGTCCCCCTCTTCCTATCCCAAAGGAAAAAGGCATGGGAAAAGTGAAATGTTATGCTGATAATACTTAGAGAGTTTTCTGGTGGGAGAGGGTGGCAGTCGCAGTTTGACAAGAGCCTTGTTATATTTCCCTTGGGTCCACCAGAGCAGCGAATTGCCCATGATGTCAGCATAGAGGGCAAGTTACCTGGTATATTGGAAGAGCCTGCTAAAACCAAGTGGGACCCCTATGAGTGTTGTCACAGTAGGGTCAACCCATGGGCCGGTGGGTGGGCATATGAGTTAAAGGCACAGGCCTTGCATAGCTGATGGTTATGAAGTGCTGGTTGAGCAAACTTGGCTTTCTGATTCTACAGGTCGGAATGCCAGATTTGAGCTAGTACCTTCAGTGAATGGATTTGAATGACCATGGCCACAAAGCTGATCACAAGGACTATTGCTTGAACTGGACTCAGGGGGATGTGATGGGGGAAGAGGGAGCTCTGAGTAAAAAGGAAAAAGTTATATAATTTGGTGATGCAATATGTTTATTAATAGGCTAAATATTGTATTAGCTTGCATAGGAACATTATGTATTAGATTGCATCATATTTTGAATAATGTCAAATAAAGCTGCAGCCATTTGTACCCACTACCTGCTACGCTTCACTTGATTTATTGGGAGGGGTAGCAGCAGACTCCCCATGCCACTAGGATGATTCTCTGACTCATAACACTACACTCCTTCCAGGCTTCTCAGTCACTATTTCTTTAAATATACCTCTCCAAGCTCTTCATTCACAGTGCACAGCCCCTCTGATTCCCACACTCATATCCCACAGCACCACCAAACCTCTCATTCACAACCTTCCTCCAATCCCTTCTGCACCCTTCACTCACACTCACTCTCTCCACAACCTCTCAAATGTCCTCACTCCCTCTCTTCAAACCCCCTCCATGCCTTTCACTCGAGCTTCCTCGCCCCACCAGCCTTCAGATCTCTCTCCCTCATCCTTCCCCCTTCTGCTCCCTCTCACGTAGGAAAAAAAAAAAGAGCTGTCTAGTTTTATTTTTCTCGGAAGGTTGAGCTTTTAATTGCTCTTTGCAGAACCTAAATAAAGTTATTAAAAAAAAAAAACAGAAGCTGGCCTGGATTTCCTGCCAGCATGGCAGCCATTATCGCCTATTCTCTTGAAGCTAACTGGGGGGCATGGGGTGGCTGGAGAGACAGTCTGCCAATTTCTTCAAGAATCCCCCAGGCCCTAATACAGATTGGATGGCAGGAGAAGAGCAGCAGCAGCAGCACGTTGGGCTGCATCTTCTTCTTCTGCCACCTGGGCACTACTGCTTTTAACTGCAAGGCTGTTTCCTTGTGGTTAAAAGCAGCAGACAGGCCCAGGTGGCAGAAAAGGAAGACGCAGTCCGATATGCTTCTGCTGCTGCTCTTCTTCTCCTGCCAGCAGATCTGCAGAGGGCCCTGGGGGAACTGGCCAGTAGTGAAGACAGGGAGCTAAAGGGATCACTGCTGATTTTTCCTGATTCTGAAGAGAAAAGAATTTATTAGCAAAGAGCTGGAGGAGTGTTTCTTCAATGTGAAGGTCAGGCGGTAGCCATCTTGTCCTCTCAGGAATCTAAGGAAATAACTCTGGAGTCTGTCTGGAATGCCTTAATTTCAATAGAGAAAGGCTATTACCTCCTTAACAGCTGAAGTAGTGGAATGTAATCAGCGAGTTTTGACTATAGAAAATCAAGTTGGATCTTTGGTTGCTAAAGTCACCGAGTTGGATACAAGAATTTCTAAGATTGAAACAGTGCAACATGAACTGGTTCAATCAGATATTGTTTCAACTAAGAAACTGGAAAATGTTGAAAATGCTTTAAGGGTTTTAAATCTGAGAATATTGAATTTTCCTTGCATAAGGTTGCTTCCTACCAAGGATTTGCTTAAGAGTTACTTAGTGCAGATTCTTAAATTTCCACTGGAGGCTGTTCCAGTTATGACGAGCGCTTACATTTTTCCTAAATCAGAAGGAGAAATTCCTAAGGATTCTGAACCAGTTTCTTCTATAAATGTTTCTGAACTTTTAGAATAATCTTGAAAGATGATTATTCAGGATAGAGCTACTTTACTGGCGACTTTTGCATTCCTTTCTGAGGGAAATTCAGTGTTGAAATTTTTCTTTCAACACTGAATTTCATAACTGTCACAATTTATTCTATGGTCACAACGTTTGGATTTTCCCCGATATTACTAGGACAACTCAATTCCTTTCTATGAAGTCTGAAGTCTTAAGTAAATGTGCAAACTTTGATTTGAGATTTCCATGTAAATGTCTCATTAGACACCAGAATTCCAATTACCTATTTTTGGTATTCTTGGACTCCCATTCCTAATATTCTCATGTGTGGATTGGCACAATTCTGTTGGGGGTATAAGTTCAGGATTTGCTATATGTGATTTTATTTCCTTATGTGTTCATTCATATTAATTTTTCTCCCCCCTATTTCCTAAAAATTTTGTGACAATATTTGTTGGTGGAATTTTGATTTCATTTTTATATTATTTCAGTAATGAGTAGCTTCACAAATATTGTTGTAATTTCTGATACAAGTGATCTTGTGTTGTAGTATTAAACATCAAATAAAAATAAGAAAAAAAAATACTGGTTTATATATTGTATTATCCCTTTTATTTTTATTGTATACCATTTTGAAGTAATTTCAAAAATCAGTTTATCAAAAATAAATTACCATTGAATCAGTGTCTCATCATGACATGATGGAGAGGTTAAGAGGTCAATATTCAAAGGGATATAGTCAGCAGAGTTTTTACTTAGCTGGTTAGATCAAAGTCTTTGAAAACTGGATGGCTTAACTGGGTAAATATATCTTCCTAAATTTCAGCAGGGGGATAAATATAGCTGGACAAATTCTGGGCAGGCCCAGAAAACAGCAAGGTAGGCAATCAAACAACGCCGTGAGGATAACAACAAAGAACAGATGCCCAAGGGTCTTTTTCCAAATCTTTAATTGGTGGAGACATATGTGATTAATTAAAAGTGCCCGACTCGCGCTGAGTTTCGCCACATTCCAGTGGCTGCCTCAGGGGCTTAAATAAGAGCACACTGAATAACTATTAGTTAATTCCAAAAACATCCGCATTACAGACATATCTTGAATGAATAATGTAGTGCTTAAGCTTCTCCCGGTTCCATTCTCAAATGGCGCCGCATACATGTTTCTGCGCATCAGCGTGTGCTGTCTCCACTTAGTACAGAACAAAGAGGGACAGCTACATTAGATCTAGTCCTCAGTGAAATGCAGGAACAGATGCAATGGGTTACTATGATGGGGCCACTTAACAGTTGTGATCATAATGCAATCAAAATTGACATAATCACTGGAGGGAGGACATTATGTAAAACTACTGCAGTAGCATAGAACTTTAAAAAAAGGAGACAATGACAGAATGATGAAATTAGTTAGAAAAACTATAAAGAGCAGTTGCAAGGTTAAAAATATTCATGAGGAATAGACATTATTTACAAATGCTATCTTGAAAGCCATGCATTAAAAAATTTGAACAAAGACCAAATGACTATCAGCATGGTTTACGGTGAGGTGAAAGAGACAGATAAAGCTGAAAGAACATGGTTCAAAAAATGGAGGGCAGACCCTAATAAGGAACATAGACAAGAGAATAGTTACTAGCAACAATAGTGAGACAGGCCAAGAAAAAAATCTGAGAAGACACTTATTATAGAGCTAAAGGCTAATAAAAAAAACTTTTTCATGGGGTAAAAGAGAGGACAAAGGAAACAGCATAAAAACTGAATTCATTATTTGCCTTGGTCCTTAATGAGGAGGATATTGAGGACATATACACAAAATATTCTTAGATGGTGATGATTCTGAGCAAGTAAAGCAAACATCTGAAATAATGGAAGATGCAATGATGAAATTAACATACTAAAGAGTAATAAATCACCAGGGCCAGATGGCATTCACCCAAGAGTTCTGAAATAACTCAAATATGAAATTGCAAATTTGTTACTAGTAATCTGTGACATATCATTTAAAACAGCCACAGTTCTTGTAGATTGGAGGGTGGCCTATGTACCACCAATTTTTAAAAAAGGTTTGGGGTGATTTATTTATTTATTTATTTTTAATTTTTGTATACCGACATTCTTACATTAAATGTAAATCATACCGGTTTACATAAAACAAAAACAGCAGGAAAATAATTCCATAGTCTGATACAAAGAATAATTAAAATTAAACTTGTTAACAAGCCAAAAGGGTACATAACTTGGAAAAAAGTGTTAGATAACAGAAAATGTACCAACAAAGAATATTAAATGAGGCACCAAGGATTGCACGAAGGGGTGCACAAAGGGGATCAGGTAAAGTATTGAACAGTAAGACCATCATTGGTGCCAGGCAAAATGGTAGAAGCTATTCTTAAAAACAAAATTACTAGCCATATTAACATACCGTATTTTTCGCTCCATAAGACGCACTTTTTTTCCCCCAAAGGTGGGGGGAAAATGTATGTGCGTCTTATGGAGCGAATATAAAAAAAAAACCAAACAAAAATCTAACAAACACCCCCCCCCCGACTCCCCCAAGACCTGCCAACTTAATTTCCTATTACCCCCCACCCTCCTGACCCCCCCCCCCAAGACCTGACAAATTAATTTCCTGCAACCCCCCACCCTCCTGACCCCCCCAAGACCTACCAAACGTCCCTGGTGGTCCAGCGGGGGTCCGGGAATGATCTCCTGGCCGTGGGCCGTCGGCTGCCAGTAAACAAAATGGCGCCGACAGCCCTATGCCCTCACTATGTCACTGAGACCGACCGCTGCTATTGGTCGGTCTCAGTGACATAGTGAGGGCATAGGGCCGTCGGCGCCATTTTGTTTACTGGCAGCCGACGGCCCTATGCCCTCACTATGTCACTGAGACCGACCGCTGCTATTGGTCGGTCTCAGTGACATAGTGAGGGCATAGGGCCGTCTGCGCCATTTTGTTTACTGGCAGCCGACGGCCCACGCCCAGGAGATCGTTCCCAGACCGCTCCTGGACCCCCGCTGGACCAACAGGGACGTTTGGCAGGTCTTGGGGGGGTCAGGAGGGTGGGGGGTTGTAGGAAATTAAGTCGGCAGGTCTTGGGGGAGTCAGGAGGGTGGGGGTTTGCAGTAAATTAAGTCGGCAGGTCTTGGGGGGTCAGGGGGGTGGGGGTTGTTAATTTAAAGGGTTGGGATGGGGGGGGGTTTGGGGGGAGGGGTTCCCAGAGAAAGAAAAGTTTTCTGATCTGGGGAGTGGACCGAAATGGCCCTCCCCAGACCCGAAAACAAAATGGGGAGAAAAAAAAAAGCTATGCACTCCCCTAATTTGCTCCATAAGACGCCCAGACGCAGAGCCGGTTTAGCACAATTTTTTTTTTTTTAAAATTTTCCCCCTCTGAATCCTAGGTGCGTCTTATGGTCAGGTGCGTCTTATGGAGCGAAAAATACGGTAGCTTAATGGGGAAAATAAACATGCTTTTAGGAAAGGGAAGTCTTACCTTACAAATCTTTTAATAATTTTTTTGAAGCTGTAAATAAACATGGAGATAAAGGTAAGCCAATCCATATAGTGTGTTTGGATTTTCAGAAGGCATTTGACAATGTCCCATATGAGACATTCCTCAGGAAATTAAAAAGTCATAGGATAGGAGACAGTGTCCTGTTGTGAATTGGTAACTGGTTAGAAGACAGGAAACAGAGAATAGGATTAAATGGTCAATTTTCCACATGGAGAAAGATAATTAATGGGGTACCACAGATATTTGTATAGGAATCTGAGCTGTTAAGAATAGTTATAAATGATCTGTAAAAGGGAATGAGTGAAGTGATCAAATTTGTAGATGAATGAAAAATATTCAAAGTTATCAAAACAGCAGCAGATTGTAAGGAACTGAAGAAGGAGACTAGGAGAGACTGGTTATCTGAATGGCAGATAAAATTTTATATGAAAAAGTGCAAAGTGATGCACATAGGGAAAAATAATCCCAACTACAGGTGCACAATGCCGAATTCCATATTAGGAGTCACACCCCCTACCCAGGAAAAGAACCTTGGATTTCTTGTAGAAAATACACTGAAATCCTCAGCTCAGCCCGTCTAGCTTGCCTAGGCCTTTAGGTTTTATGCACAGGGTTTGGATTCCTCCCTTCTCCCAGGATACCTTGGGGGGGCCCAAACTTAAGGAGGACCGGGCGGAACATCTGAACCCAGTCCTTTAAGGTAGACTGAGGGAGATGGCTATACACTCCCTTACAACAATCAATCTACGTAATGGGAAGGGGGAGCCTTAGTTGACAGATCTAATGGTATGAAAAAATATAGAGATGTGCATTTCACGAATTAGACAATTTCAACGTAATGATTCGTGGGCACTGAAAAACAAATTGAATTTTTCCAAAATTTTGGAAAAATTCATAGATGTGCATCGTTAAGTCATGAGTTCTGGTTCCTTCATCTAAAGAAGGACATAGAAGAACTTGAAAAGGTGCAGAGAAGAGGGACAAAAATGATGAAGGGCATAGAATGGCTTATGAAGAGATGTTTCACAGGTTAGGTAGAGCTCTTCAGCTTGGAAAAGAGATGGCTGGGAGGGGACCTGATAGAAGTTTATAAAATCATCATTGTGATGGAACAGGTAAATAAAGGACGATTATTTACACACTCAAATAATATTAAAACAAGGGGACATTATATGAAGCTAACCGCCAGAAGATTTAAAACAAATCAGAGAAGGTACTTTTTCATGCAACATACAATTAAGCTTTAGAATCTGTTGCCAGAAGACATGATCAAGGCAACTAATGTAGCAGAGTTTTAAAATAAAATTTGGACAAGTTCCTAGAAAAAAAGTCTATAACACAGGGTGGACAGCTCAGGCCATCAAGATCCACAAACAGGTCTGGTTTTCAGGATATTCACAATTAATATGCATGAGGTATATTTGCTTTCACTGTATGCAAATCAATCTCATGTACATTCATTATGGATATCCTGAAAATGATCTGTAAAAGGGAACAAGTGAAGTGACCAAATTTCCAGATGACTGAAAAATATTCAAAGTTATCAAAACCTGGCCTGTCTGTGGCTCATGAGACTGGAGTTGGCCATGCCTGCCATAATATACTATTAGCAAGGTAGATTAGAAAAAGTCACTGATAACCTTGTGAGTGAATAACAGGAAACATCTATTTTTGGAGATCTGTCAAGTACTTGTGACCTGGATTGGCCACTGTCAGAGATAGGATGCTGGGCTCGATGGACCTTCATCTGACCCAGCATGGCATCTCTAATGTTCTCCGCATTTCTTTATTCTCATTCATCCAAATTGGAAATAGTTTAAGGCATTTATTTAAGTGAGATATTGAAGCAGGACGTTCTATACTGAGTGGACAGAAGATATGGATGAAATCAGCAGATAGTTGAAAATTAAAACCAAAAGATCTAATACCAGTTAATGTATGCAAATAAATATTAACGAGGACCGGCAATAAAATGGAGCCCTTGAACACGCCACATTCTCAATATTTAGGCACAGAAAAAAAATCTTTTCTACTTCATCCTCTGTCAACAATTGGTTAAAATAAGAGGTACCAGAAACTTACTATATCGACCAGGCCCAAGTCTACAATCTTTCGCAGTAAAATACCATGAGCAAGACTGAAGTTAATACAAAACCCGGCAAAAACAAACTCAGAGCCTATTCAACAAACCTGGCATCCCATACAGCACTAACTGACAGACCTGAAACAGCAACAACCTTACCCATGATAAGGCAACAATGCAAATTCTTCAGTAGGTTCTGGTACACCAATACAACTACTCTCCTATAAGTGCTCACACTTTATAGCTGGCAAGTGCAAACAGGAATAACTGAGCAAACTGGATGGTCTCTCTCTCCCATTCTGACTTTGGGGATGATGTAATATAGTGCACTCAGCAGAAGGCACAGTTTTACCCACACTTGTGTTCACATTTTTTGTGTGCAAACTTTGCTCCTGTTGCAGTAATCAGTTTTGTGCATAATGCTTAGTGCTCTCACATGGAAATCCCAAGTTAAAGAACTATTACCCTCCCCTTCCTCTCAATGCAGAAAGGTGTGCTGGTTCGACGCATTTTATTCCTGGTAAAAGGTGGAGTAAAGTTTCCAGCGCTAGTGTTGGTCTAAGGGCAGAAGCAGAAGTTCTACTGCTGGGACCAATAATTAGGATTTATGTGCAGAAAACACGCTTTGCCACAGACAGAACATGTTTCCTGTGCATAAAATATGATTTATATGCACAAAAATGTTTTCTGCGCTGAAAGCATTTTTTGGGCGCAGAGATCATATTTTCTGTATATAAAAAACAAGCACAAAATCCTACTTGTGCACATAAACGATATGTCTATGCACAAAACATGATTTGTGCTTGTTCAATTTTAAACTTGTGTGCATTGTATAGGCTCTCCCGAGTTAAAGGGCGATCAGCCTATGTCAAAGACTGCATGCACATTTTAATTCAGGTTTCTGCACACACTGGGCCGGATTTTAAAAGCCCTACATGCGTAAATACAGAGTTAGGGGGGGGGGAAGGTTAGGGGAAGGGGTGGGAAGGTTAGGTTAGGGGGAACAGGGGAAGGCAGTAGGGGTGTGCATTCGTTTTGAACACATATGTAAAACGCAACGTAATTTTTTTTTTAAACTTAAAAAAGTGATGAGGTGAAAACGATCGGATTTCCAACTTATTCAACATAGCTATGTTGAATACGTTGGACATCACGATTGTTGATCCTAAATAAAAATTGAAACCCCTCACCCTCCTTAATCCCCCCCCCAAGACTTACCAAAACTCCCTCGTGGTCGAGCGGGGAGTCAGGATGCCATTTCTGTATTCCTTTGCGAGGAGCACGTGACGTCGGCGTCACGTCGGAGTGACGCGGACGTCACGTGATTCCCCGCGCGTTCGCTCCGGGACCCTCGTTGGACACAACCGGAACTTTTGGCCAGCTTGGGGGGGTCAGGAGGCCCCCCCAAGCTGTTAGTATGTGCCTTAAGGAACTCTACAATGTAGTATAGTATATACACTGAATTTCAGCACACAATTTTAATACTTCCCTTAGTACAGTGGGCCCTATGTTAGGAAATCCTGTCTCTCCCCTTTTCAGTTTCACAAAAGTCATCAGCATACAACTCAGTGCATTTAAACAAGTGATAAGAAGCTTCTCCTCTCTCTTTGCCAGTGCAGTAACCCCCCCCCCCCCCCCCCGCCGCAGCGCCGCAGCATACCAGGAAGAGAAGGATTTTCCTGATTACGGTACTTGTAAAAGAGGATTGCGCTGCTCCTACTGTTATAATTGCAAGAATGGAAATTGTTCTGTGCAATTTGCCGTTCTGATTGTGTTTCAAGTGGATGCATAAATTTGGGATAAAATGCTATTAAAAATGCAATAAAGGAGAGCAAGATAAGTGCAGTCTCTCAGAAAAACTGTACGCGTAAAGAGCACCTGCTGCATGTCAACAGTGAATGAGATCATTCTGTGCTGTCGCATTTCTAGAAGCATTGTAAGGCTTTATTTCACTGAACTGTCATGTTTCCAGCAGAAGCATGGGATAACAATGTTGGAAGCAAAGGATTTTTCTCAATGGGGTGTGTATAGGGGATGAGGGGGTGATTGGAACGGTGGTCTAAAAGCTTAAATAAATAAATTGATTACTAGTTGGTTGGCTCCAACTGTTTCCACATGTTTGTACAAAAGTTTTGTTGCAAAGGTGGATTTAAAAAAGCCATGTAATAACTTCCTCTTCTATAATTATTTGTTTTGATTTAGTGCAATTCCATTCACATTAGCCATAGCCTTCAGCTACAAGAGTCATGCATGCATGAGACTCTCTCCCCCCTCCCCCACAGCATCCCCACCCTTGGCCGGCCTGAGGAACAGCAATCAAGCTCGGAAATCAAACCCTGATCTCTCGCATGGCAACACACAGCACTGCCACCGAATGACTGGGCTGAACTTGGATGCATCAAAATATCCTGCTGCTACTAAAAATGTGACACAAACTACAGTACAATAGCCTACAACAAAATGATCAGGAATAATGTATTAACGTAGCTAGCATAAACGATCATCAGATTGGATGCAAACAGTTCAAAATCTCAATGAAATCGTCTCAGGTTTTGGCAAAGGACTTCCTCCTTTGGCAATACTCCATGAGAAATAAAAGATTTATATCTTAATTAAATCTTCTTATTGTCTGCATCAAAGAACAGCTCTGGAAAACAAGATAAAATGAAATTTTAAAATGAAGTAATTACTAGGTATTGATTTATGCACATTTGTGACAGTATAGGTGTTGCGCCCGTCGGTAGCAGACGGCTGCGACCTTTCCTGCTCACCTCATTTTGCCCTGTAGCTCTGATTCTGGCTAAGATGGCCACCACTGCCTCTGCACGCCGACTTCCTTGGCGTTCCTGGGATGGCGTGGGTGATCCCGGTTGCCATCTTGAATCTGGTGTAACGTAGGGTGCGTGCGCCTGCCTCCATCTTATCCACGTCACGGCGGAAACCTCGGGGGCGTCCCCTCCGCATGACGTCACTGCCTACGTGTATTTAATCCTACCGGACCTTCCTACCAACGAGTTAGCAAGGATTCTATCTTGCTCTTCCTTTTCTCAGAGATGCTTCACCTCGCTGTCCCTGCTTTTCAGACTCAGTGACTCAGGTACCCTCTCCTCGGGTGCCTTGCTGCACTCAGGGCTATCCGCTCCTCGGACTCTGCAAGTCTCACCTTCACCAGCTTAGTGAGTACCTCTCGCTATTTTTACAGACAACCCTTCAGTGTTCTTGCTCTGGGTTTCCGCTGCTGCTACAACGATATCTCTACTGCAACACCACGGAGCAAGTACTAGACCTGATCTTCAACTCTGCTTCTCTCTTGCTGTGCGGATCCTCGGGTTACCCCGCTCTGTGGACCTCTACCAGATCCACGCTGTCTTGTGCCTGCTGCCAACATCTATCTCCGGCCTACCCCGCGCTGTGGACCACTATCAGAGCTACCAAGAAGCAAGTATTTTGCAAGTTACCCCACTCTGCGGACCACTACCGGAGAATCCATCTCAGGTCTTCCTATTCAAGGACTGAGTTTACAAACCTGCTCCTTGGGTTTCTCTTTGCTGTATAATAAATATCTCTCTGACTCCTGTGTCCATCACTGCTGAGACCCCGCCTGTCATGGAGAGTCCCCACAGGGCTCCTCCCTGTGGGTGGAGTCAGTTCTCTCCACAACCCAAGGGCCCACAAACCAAGGTCAAGTATAACAATAGGTTGACAAGGGGAGGGATATGAGCCATGAGGCTAATGTTGACGGGGCTCCTTCCCTATCTCTGCTTAACTGACCTGTACCTCTAGCTTGATTGTATTGCATCCCTTCCACCACTCACCTCACCCCACCCCCTAAATTCTAATTCTGAGCCTGAAAATTGCTGGTTCAGATCAAGAAATACTCAGCCTGAAAATAAGCTATTGCACTTTGGTGAACGGTAAACCTTCACACAGTTACCAAAATATACAGTACTTCTCTTCAAATGTAGGAACCAGAGCATTAGAAATGCCTGAAATTAGGGGACGGAGGAGAAATTAATGCTTCCAGCTTTTTAATTAATACATTTATTTTTAAATTTATATTCTGCCTTTTTTGGTA
Source organism: Rhinatrema bivittatum (assembly GCF_901001135.1). Classification (NCBI taxonomy): domain Eukaryota; kingdom Metazoa; phylum Chordata; class Amphibia; order Gymnophiona; family Rhinatrematidae; genus Rhinatrema; species Rhinatrema bivittatum. Next base: position 186,910,117 of record NC_042617.1, on the reverse strand, counting down.
TTGGTCAGCCACTTCACAGCAGATTATATTCACGTACCACGGATTTCCCTGTTCCTATACGGTTTACAATCAGGGAGCTCAATTTTATATCAGCGTGTGTAGAGCTAACGTCTGCGAATGGCCAGCACTGACAGACTTTAGCCTGAATTTTCAAAGTGGGACTTACATGCGTCAGCCTGCTCTGAAAATCAGATCTGTGCTTGGAAAACCTACCAGGCTTACATCCACACATTTACATCTCCTCCAGAGCAGGGATGAATGTGCGCACGTACATTTACGCAGGTACTTCCAAAAATCAAAAGTATGCTTCTAAACGATTTTGCTTCCCCAACTCTGCCCCCTTCTCCCCCATGATAAGCCTCTTTCTTGTGTGCATACAAATACATGCGCACGTGCATACTTTTACACACACACAATCCCACAGGGTAATTTTCAAAGGCCCATTTATGTGTACAAAACAGGGCTTTATGTGCCTAAATACTTATGAAAATTTGCCTGTAAGTGTGTATGGGAGGCAATAAAGGGTGAAATAAAGTCACAAGGAAAAATGGGAGGATTTGAACCCTGGTCTCCCTGGATTGCAGCCTGTTGCTCTTAACTACTAGGCTACTCCTCCACCTTTCCTGTTTGTAGTCACTGTCTTTGTACCGTGGTGGGATTCTTTCAGCAAAAATGTTTCTTCTCTGCTTCAGCATGCCTCCATCTATTTCTTAGGTAAGCACCTGTCACAGAGATGGTTATTACAGAGCTGGGGGAGTCATTCACGAGACAAGACAACGCATACCCCGCACAGTACAGTCATAGCACTGGATTTATAACACATAGTTTATGATCCAAACATACTGCTATATTATCATACATGGAACTGGGGCCTCTGAATGCCAAACAGCAGCTTTACCAACAGCTGTTTATAGCATACTGTCATGACCCATTAACAACTGATCTTATTAGGCCAGCAAATTAAGAATTTTTCAGTTGTTGCATCAATAAACTTTTTATTTTTACTCGGTGAATGCAGGTCTACAAATAAAGATGATGAAAGTTGCACTCAATTGGTCTTTTCTTTATTAACTTATAGTAATCCATAGAAATGGAACCTGCTCCAGGCAATTACTATCAGCTTAATTGTAGGTTGACTCATATTTCTGGGATATGGCATGATAGAAACAGACTTCTAGTATGATGTATATATCTCTATGTATATAGATATCTATCTATATCAAACTAGAAGCTGACCCTGGGCTGCCTCACATTAGTTTCTGCTTAGTAAGCAGGAGGACAGTCTGTGTCACTCTAGAAATCACCGTCTTGTTCCTGCACTTAATCTTTCATTTTCTGCCGTGCTAAGCAGTCCATCTTTCTAGTTTTACTGACGTCTGTTCTACTGGGACAGTGAAAAGTTTCTGCTCCCTGAAAGTACTGCAGCTTTTGTTTGAGTTATCAGGAAGGCTCTTCCAGTATTAAGGTCATTTGACAGTTTTAGCAGAGTCTGTCACATAATCTGCATCACATCTTTGCTCCAGTTGATTTCAGTTTCAGGTCTCTGATTATTTCGAAAATAGTGAGCCAGCTGAATTTTTCCTTCTCTTAAGTTAATATGGAGCTTGCAACCTCTTGCAGGCTCTGTTGGTATTTTTAAGTGCAATTGGTTTCCCCTTTGGGGTGTTGAAAACAGTCTTAATTAACACAGAGAGTTTGTTTCATTTATTACAAGGGTTGCCACTAAGGAAGCCATCTGGGTGAAACAAGGTCCTTGTTAGGATTCTACCAGCTGACCCTGGACTTTAAATTACAACATTTGGTGGAGCTGACTTTGAAGCTAGCCCGTTATCTTTAAGAACCCATTTTTTTTTTGTTACCTTTATTAGGCAGTGCCATATGACAGCTTGACAATGTCAGCATATGAGCTGCTTTGCTAGTCTTTCGGTTAAAAAACCTTTTTGGGTAATGTATGCAGCTTTTACTGAATGCTGTAATCTAATATTTTGAAGCTAGCTAATCTGTTATCATTTGGAATATGTCTTGTGAACTGTGTGTCTATGTACACTTGAGGTAATTAAGTGATTGAACACCTTGGCATGGATGTTTATTAGTATTGCGTCTTGTCTGGCCTATACACTTTTATACATTATTGCCAGCTAAGAAACAACTGTGTCACTTTTCAAATAGCAACATTGCTCTCTTTCATTTTGCAAACAGCAATGTTGTATTTATCCAGGTTCAAAGTCTTTACCAACACATTGGGGCAGATTTTCAAGGATTTACGCGCATTGGGGGGGAGGGGGGGGGGACGCGTGCCGTGCGTATGTCCCGGGGCTTTTCTGAATGGGCGGGCAGGAGGCGGGACAGACAGTCTGGGGGCGTGGCTGGGCAGACCGGGGGCGGTCTGGTTGGCCAGCGTGCACAAGTTACACCTGCCTCCGGCAGGCATAAGTTCCAAAACAAAGGTATTGGGGGGGGGGGGGGTCTTTAGGGCTGGGGGGCAGGACAGGGAGGGGGAGGGAACGGGGAAAGCCAGCAGGGTTCCCAGAGGGTTCAGCACGCACAATTTGCACTAGTGTGCACCCCCTTGCGCGCGCCGACCCCTGATTTTATAACATGTGCGCACAAATCTATGCCCGCGCGTATGTTTTAAAATCTGCCCCATTGTTTTTAATGGACTGAGCTGCTACTATTACTGATTGAGATATTTAAGTATTTTTCAGTGAATATCAAAAATCTTTTTCTCAAGTTACAGTTTGCTCATGATTCACTATTTCTTGTCTGTATAAGTTTTGTCTGATGCATGTATAAGCATTAAACAATTTTGGTATGTACTATTTGGAATCTATTTTTCATTAAGTTAGTAATTAATAAAGGTTTGTTCAATAATTTTTTAAAACATTTATCATTAGTGCTCATTTCCCACCAATTGGGGTTTGTTTTGGTGGTTTTATTGAGCACTTTATTTTGTATTTAGCCCATGTTTGTTATATTTCTCCATCTTTAATTGTTAATTGTAAACCGGCGTGATGTTTTTGTAAGAATGTCGGTGTATAAAAACCAATAAATAAGTAAAATAAAAAAAAATATATATATATATATATACATACACACATATATACACACACACACACAAACACATATAACTACAAGAAAAAGGGCAGTGTAATGATGCCTGAAATGCTCAGTGTTAATACTAAAGAATAAGCTGCAACCGAGGAAATGAAGAGCACTAATGTTACGTGTTCATATATAAAAGCAAAGTTTATAATCAAATTTAATCAATAAAATAGGTGAGCACCTTTTAAAACACGTCTAACCGATAATTTTATAGATATAAAATAACCTATACAGATGTACACATAAATGTCAAGGAGCTGATTGCATGTATCAGTTACATATAGTACTCATTAATATGCCAGTCCTTTAACAGTGGATCCACTCAAAACATTTTATAAAACTTAGAGACTGTTATGTAGTGTTTCCTGGGTCTGATGTGAAAATCCCAAATTTTTTTCTGGTTCTGAAATCAGACCCAGGAAATACTATATAACAAACAAATGTTTCAGTGGATCCAATGCTATAGGCAAATTGTGATGTTTAATGTGTGAACATTAAGAGATACATGTTCTTTTGTACTGCTTAATAATTTGATAAGGGGCAGTTATGAAGGCATGGACGGATGTGATTATGAATGAATGAATGAATGAATGAATGAGTGTGTTACTGTACATTATAATGTGTGTTACAACCATGTAAAAAGAACCAATTAATAAGGACTGGCATATTTAATGAGTACCAGATGTAAATGATACCAGCAGTCAGTAGAGATGTGCATTCGTTTTTGCCGAATTGGAAAATTCCAACGAAATTGTCCAATTCGACATGTTTCAGGGAGCCCGAAAAAAATCAGGATTTTCCTGTTTTTTCGCAAAAATTCGTTTTTCCGATTAGTGCGTGCTAACAAAAACTAACAAAAAGTAACAAAATCTAACGGTTTTTGTTAGCGTACACTAACAGGAGTTAGCGCGCACTAACGGGGAGTTAGCGCGCACTAACTAAAAATCGATTTTTCGCAAAAAAAAAAAGACCCGAACCGAAAAAAAACGACATTTTCCATGGCGGCCGAAAAACGAAGAACGACACGAACACAAAAAACGATGCACATCTCTAGCAGTCAGCTCCTTGACTATGCCCCACAGTGTAATTTTCTATATTCCCCTTATATAGAGGACTTCATAAAACATCCAGTCTCCTGTAGTACAATCTTCTATATTCCCCAACACAAGGCTTTTGTTTCTCCAGAGTGGCTTTCTCAGGGGGAAGAGACTGTACGATGCCAATTTCAAAATATAATAAGACTTCAAGAGATGCACAACAGCATATGTGCTTTTTAAACCTCAAACATGGCTCCCATGACTGCTCTCTCAAGTTAGAGACTTGAAAAGGTGAAATATCACAAAAACCTATATTCCTTTTAAATCTCCCATAGCTGCTTTCACATTTTCTTAGTCTTCCTGTTTCAAACCTTCTTCTCTGAAAACTGGAACGAGGCTCTCTCTCTATATATATTTATAACATACACATACTTGTTATACACATCCATATCTCCATGCACACCCCCTTAAAACAACAAAAATAAGATCCAAAGGGAAAATAGTCCCTGAGAAATAGAGACAAGGACATACCCCAAATGTATACATCTTCCTATAACATAAGCAGAAAAAGTGTAATAGGTCTTTAAAACTAAAGCAATCAAATCCAGCTACACCAGATCAATTCCTGCACTATCAGTCTAGCGGCTGATTAATGCACAGCATTCTCATTGGGCCTGATATCCAAATGGCAGATAGCCAGAAAAGTTGGACATATCTGGCTATTTAGCAGCCGCTGATTATCTGCTTACATTCAGCAGCCAATGAATAACTTATCTGGCTAAGTAGAGATATTGAGACTTAGCCAGATAAGTTGTATGTCTAAGTTAGACCTGTCCAGTAGCAGGCCTAAACTTAGCCGGATACGACTTATCTAGTTAAGTAGCGACTCATATGCAGCCGTGCCGCAGAATAACCACATAACTTAGCCACATATAACATATCCGGCTAAGTTACTTACCCAGATAGGCTTCGAATATTTACCCCATGCTTATTACACATATCACCTCTTATCCAAGTCCACTGTACCAGGTGCAACAGTTATCCTGGAACAGCAGAGGAAACACATGTGCAAGGCTTAGCACACTGGATCATCATTTTCATTTGCTTTGTCAAAATCTACTGGTTCATAGTGACAATTCTGATCAATGCAGTCACTTAGGCTGATTGCTGATCACTAGAGCTGGTATTCTCCCAGGAGCTGCGAACACCAAATTCCTCAATGTATAGGAAGGAACCTGTGGCAGGAATAATACAACAGACAACTCGTGCATGGTAGCAATGCTGGGTTGGATCTAGATAGACTCTTTTCTATATAAATGCATCATTTTGGAAAACAATTGGGAAGATAGGGATAGTACCATTTGATATAACTTACAGCATAATGCTTTTTGTAGTCTACGAATCTTCATGGCTGTACGGTAGGCAGAGAAGCGCACATTGTTCAAATCCGCTGAAATATCAGAAAGTAAGAAAACTGTTTTTTTAAGTACATTAGATACACACAAATCTCTATAACTGTGTAAGCATAGTATCTTGCAATTCATTTCATGTAGACATGGCCAGTGATATCTGGAAACATCATTTAAGGTTCAAATGGATTTTAAGACAGCACTGGCATTCACAAAAAGCAGAGTTGCTTACCTGTAACAGGTGTTCTCCAAGATGTCAGTCCTCACACATGGGTGACATCATCAGATGCAGCCTGGCACAGAAAACATATCAAAGTTTCTAGAACTTTGACTGAGTCTCACTGAGCATGCTCACGCATGCAATATACTATTTGTCCATGCGGGGTTCCCTCAGTCTTAAAAGCATAGAATTTGGAAGAATAATAAATTAAAATAATGAAAAAAAACTACATGTTGGAAACCCAACTCCATGGAGAGATGGGCAGGTTTTGTGAAGTCTGGCATCCTGCTGTCCTCAGAGAACACTTGTTACAGGTAAGCAACTCTGCTACCTCTGAGGACAAAGCAGGATAGCAGTCCTCATACATGGGTGAATCCCTAGCTACAAGCTGCCCCCTAACATAAAAGGGAACCAACAAAACACCACAATAAGTGCCAATGGCCACAACAATATCCCATTTTGTTGGTTACGCTGGGGGGGCAGGAAGAAAGCCTGAACAAAAACAACAGGCCCTCGGTGAAAACAGAGTTGGGTTCTATACCTCAAACAATTTCTGAAGGACAGATTGGCAAACCTGCTGTCGCATCGGCCAGTCCTATTCAAACAATAATGCAATGTGAATGTGTGGAGGGAACATCACATCATAGCTCTGCAGATCTCTTCCATGGGAACTGCTCATAAGTGGGCCACTGATGCTACCATGACTCGAACAGAGTGAGCCTTGACATGACCCCTAAGATGCAGCTCCGCCTGGGCATAACAGAACGAGATGCAGTCTGCTAGCCAATTAGAGAGTATTTGCTTGGCAACAGTTATACCTAACAAAGGGGCCGATACAGAAAAACCCACAGAAGAGCTGGCAAGTGCCCGCTCTCCTGGCACGTGCCCAGGCCACTCTCCTGGGTGCGCAATTCAGTATCAACCCACGTGCAAATGAGGGTCCACGGTAAAAGCAGCTGCTGTCAGCGGGTTTGACAGTTGACGCTTAATTTTACCGGCGTTGGTTCTCGAACCCGCTGACAGCCATGGGTTTGGAAAACGGACTCCGGCTAAAGAGCGTCTGTCTTCCTACCCGTGGTCCACGAGCAGATTTAAATTTTTTTTTATTTTTGGGGCCTCCAACTTAACATAGCTATGATATTAAGTCGGAGGGTATACAGAAAAGCAGTTTTTTCTGATTTTCTGTACACTTTCCCAGTGCCAGCCTAATTAACGCCTGCCTTTGTATCACGCAGGAAAGCAAATGTTGCTTACCTGATGTAACAGGTGTTCTCACAGGACAGCAGGATGTTAGCCCTCACAAATGGGTGACATTGAGGATGGAGCCCAACCTCGGAAAACTTCTGTCAAAGTTTCTGGAACTTTGACTGGCCCCTACTGGGCATGCCCAGCACGGCACCAACCCTGCAGCCAGCAGGGGTCCCCCTTCAGTCTTGTTTCAAAGCTACAGGCAGTGCCGAAAAATAAAATAAGAAAACGAACCGAACACCGCGGGGCGGCGGGTGGGTTTCGTGAGGACTAACATCCTGCTGTCCTGTGAGAACACCTGTTACATCAGGTAAGCAACATTTGCTTTCTCACAGGACAAGCAGGATGGTTGTCCTCACAAATGGGTGAGTACCGAGCTGAGGATGTCCGAACGTGCACCAAAAGTACCCAACGGTGTGCAACAGGCACAACAACTGGGGTGGAATTTGGTAGAGGACATCCGCACCCCACTGGGTAGGCGGAAGGGTGTTGGTACGTTATGTTGGAAAAAGGTTACGCAAGACAGATTGGTCGAAGATGGAATCCTGTCTTTCAGCTTTGTCCAAACAGTAGTGGGCTGCAAATGTATGGAGAGAACTCCAGGTAGCAGCCCTGCAGATGTCAGGAAGCGGCACCAATCGAAGGTGTGCTACTGAAGTCGCCATGGCCCTCATAGAGTGTGCCTTAACACGGTCTTGAAAGGGAATGCCAGCTTGCTGATAGTAGAAAGAGATGCAGTCCGCCAACCAGGAGGAAAGAGCCTGCTTACCCACAGGTTGCCCTAACTTGTTAGGATGGAAAGAGACGAATAATTGAGTGCTCTTTCTGTGGGCAACTGTACAGTCTAGACAGAAAGCTAGAGCCCGTTTACAGTCGAGGGTATGCAGAGTCTGTTCCCCGGAGTTGGAGTGGGGCCTGGGAAAGAAAATAGGTAGTATGATGGATTGATTAATATGAAACTCCGAAACTACCTTAGGTAAGAATTTAGGGTGAGTGCGGAGTACCGCCCGGTCCTGCAGGAGTTTAGTGTAAGGCGGGTAGGTAACTAGGGCCTGTAACTCACTAACCCTGCGAGCTGAAGTGATAGCCAAAAGGAAAATCACTTTCCATGTGAGATATTTAAGGTCACAGGAGTGAAGAGGTTCGAAGGGTGGTTTCATAAGGCGACCAAGAACCAGATTAAGGTCCCAAGATGGGGCCGGAGGACGTAAAGGTGGCTTCAAATGGAGCAAGCCTTTAAGAAAGCGTGTTACAAGGGGTTGTACTGAAATAGGGACACCCTCGATACCTTTATGGAAGGTGGCTACCGCACTGACATGCATTCTAATGGAAGAGGTCTTTAGACCTGATTCTGACAAATGCCAAAGATAGTCCAAAAATTTAGGAATTGGACAGGAAAGGGGATCAAGGGACTGAGAAGTGCACCATGATGTGTACCTTTTCCATTTATAGGAGTAAGATTTTCTTGTGGAAGGCTTTCGTGAAGCGATGAGGACACGAGAAACTGAATCCGATAGGTTAAGTGGTTGAAGGACTAACCTTTCAACATCCATGCCGTCAGGGACAAGGCTTGGAGATTGGGATGGAGGAGGCATCCGTCGTTTTGAGTGATCAGATGCGGGTCCTTTCCCAAGGGAATGTGCCTGCGGATGGAGAGATCCTGGAGTATGGGAAACCACACTTGGCGTGGCCAGTGAGGTGCGATCAGGATCATGGTTCCCTTGTCCTGACGTAGCTTCACAAGAGTCTTCGACAGAAGAGGAAGTGGAGGGAATGCATAAAGCAGACCGGTTGACCACGGGAGGGAGAATGCATCCCTGAGCCGAGAGTGCTGAGTCTGAATGAGAGAGCAGTAACTGGCCACTTTGTGGTTCTGAGGGGACGCAAAGAGGTCTATGTGGGGATAACCCCATTTCTGGAAAAGAGAGGTTGCTACCAAGGGATTGAGTGACCACTCGTGTGGTTGGAAGACACGGCTCAGCTGGTCTGCCAAGACATTTTCTACCCCCGGCAAGTAGGTGGCCCTGAGGTACATGGAACGGGAGAGGGCTTCTGCCCAAATCTGCGCAGTTTCCTGACAGAGAAGGAAGGAGCCTGTGCCTCCCTGCTTGTTGATGTACCACATGGCCACCTGGTTGTCCGTCTGAATCAAGATTATGTGATTTGATAGGCAATCTTGAAAGGCCCGGAGAGCGTATCGGATTGCTCGAAGCTCCAGGAAATTTATCTGGTGTTTGGCTTCCTCTAGAGACCAGAATCCTTGAGTTTGTAAATTGTTTACGTGGGCTCCCCAGCCGACATTGGAAGCGTCAGTGGTGAGAATTATTTGAGGATCTGGTGGATGAAAGGGCAAGCCTTGGAGGAGGTTGGATTGATTTGTCCACCAGGCAAGAGACAGACGGAGTGCATCGGTGATGCAAACAATGGTCGACAGAGGCTGTGTGGCTTGGATCCATTGTGATTTCAGAGTCTACTGCATGACTCTCATGGCTAGACGGGGCCATTGGAGTCACATAAACTGAGAAGGCCATGTGTCCCAGCAGAATGAGGAATTGGCGAGCTGTTGCTGTGGGTTGAGACTGCAACTGGCAAGCTAGGGACACAAGGGTTTGGACACGTTGATGAGGATGGAAGGCTTTTGCCTGTAAGGTGTCCAAGTCTGCTCCAATGAAGGATAAGTTTGAGATGGGAGTAAGTAGGATTTCTCGTAGTTGACAAGAAATCCTAGAGAAATTAGAGTTCGAATTGTCAGGGTCAGGGAAGACCGAGCGATTTGCTGGGTTGTGGCCCTGATCAACCAATCGTCCAAGTAGGGGTAGACATGGACTCCTTCCTTCCTGAGGAATGCTGCAACCACTACGAGACATTTGGTGAAAACTCGTGGTGCGGATGCTAGACCAAATGGGAGCACTCAGTATTGATAGTGGTTTTGGCCTACTAGAAAACGGAGGTATTTGTGATGAGACTGTGTTATCGCAATGTGGGTATAAGCGTCTTTGAGGTCTAGAGAGCAGAGCCAGTCCTCTCTTTGCAGCAGAGGGAGAAGCGAGCCCAGGGTTACCATCTTGAACTTTTCTCTGTGAAGGTACTTGTTGAGGGCCCGCAGGTCCAGGATTGGTCAAAGTCCTCCTGACTTTTTTGGGATCAGAAAGTACCTGGAATAGAACCTTAGTCCTTGTTGCAAGAGAGGAACGGGTTCTATAGCGTTGGACTGGAGGAGAAGAGAAACTTCCTGCTCTAGAAGAACAGAGTGGTCGGTAAGTCTCCACGCTTGCAGAGGTGGAGAGTCCACGGGAAGAGTTAAGAAGTTTAGATGGTAACCCTGTGCAATTATCGCTAGCACCCATTGATCTGTGGTGATGTGATGCCATTTTTCTGTAAAGTGGCTTAGTCGACCTCCTACTGGTATGTTTGGTAGAGGGATTAGGCATCTGCTCTCTAAGTGAAAGTCAAAACCCCAACGCAGGGCCTGGTTGCGGAGCTGTTGTGGGCTTTTGCTTTCGAGGTTGGCGAGGCTGAGGCTTTTGATACGGCCTCGTTGACCTGGACTTGGTGTGTGGGGGATAATACTTCCGTGAACGGAAGAATGACTTTTTAGGTTCCTTCTTAAATGGTTGTTTAGAAGGGAAGTCAGAAGGAATCAATGAGAGCTGTTTAAGGGTCTCATGATGATCCTTTAATTCAGCAACTATTTGTTGAATTTGCTCACCAAACAAATTATCCCCTAAACAGGGCAGGTCGGAGAGCCTGTCCTGAACCTCCGGGCGAAGGTCAGAAGACTTAAGCCAAGCCCAGCGTCTTGCCGAGATGGCTGTAGCAGACAGTCTAGTGGAAGCATCGAAGATGTCAAAAGATGTTCTTATCTCATGCTTTCCAGCTTCAAAACCTTTAAGCACGAGGGTTTGAAGGTGTTGTTGGAATTGTTCTGGTAAGGTATCTGAAAATTCTTGTATCTGCTTAAAAATGACCCTGTTGTATTGGGTCATATACAGCTGATAAGAAGCTATTCTAGAAATGAGCATGGCCCCTTGGTAAACTTTTCTGCCTATACTATCTAGGAACTTGTTCTCCTTAGTAGGAGGTATGGATGAGTATGGTTTCATTCTTTTAGCTTTCTTTTGAGCTGACTCTACCACAACAGAGTGGTGGTCTAGCTGAGGTTTTTGAAAGCCAGGTGCTGACTGTACCAGGTAAGTAGAGTTGGCTTTTTTGTTTACTGGAGCAACAGATCCAGGAGTTTCCCAATTCTTTTTTAGAAGGTCCAGAAAAACCTGATGAATTGGAATGGAAGTGATGACTTTTGGGGCATCTAGAAATTGGAGTAACTCCATCATTTGGTGCCTATCATCTTGCTCTGACTGAAGCTGAAAAGGGACCAGGTCCGACATTTCCTTCACAAAATTGGTGAAAGAGAGGTCCTCGGGAGGAGAACGCTTTCTGCTTTCAGCAGGGGAGGGTGGTGAAGGTAAATCATCGGTATCTGTGGAAGTATCATCACCCCAGGTGTCATAAAGGTCAGGTTGCTGACCTGTAGGACCCCGAGGGGGTTGGATACCTGAAGGTCCCGGTTGAGACTCCGAGAAACCCGAAGGAATCAGCGAGGGCATCGAAAATACCCTTGGAGGCATTGGTGCCGGCATCGAAGGCATCGATGGAGCCGATGTGCGTATCGCCCCAGAGGAATGTATCGGTGGCGAGGGACGACACGGCATCGATGGAACCACTCCCGAAGGAGGAATTTGATACGGTGTTTCTTCACCCGATGAAGTTGGCATCAGGGAGCGCACCGGTGCTGTCGGTGACCCGGGTATCACCGGTGGAAGGGCGGTCATGAGCGCTTCCATCCGGGCGAGCAGCGGTGCCAGCGCTGCTGGAATCGGGTCGATGACTGGTTCCACTCTTGGTGGCGGAGTCGGTGCCGAAGGAGTCTGGAACCGTCGCATCGCTTTGTCGATGGCCTCCTGGACCAGCCGGTCCAGTTCTTCCCGGAGACCTGGGGTAACAATACCCGGCTCCGTGGAAGAGGGAGGCTGAGGCTGAGCCGAAGGGACCACCGTCACCGGTGGAATCGCGGCTCCCAAACCCCGATGGGGTGAGGGTTGCCTCAATGTCTCAAAAACAGAAGTGGACGGTGCCGCTTCTGATCGAGACTTCTTCAGTGGAGGCTCGGACGGTACCGAGGTCCATGACTTCGATTCCTCGATGGTCCGAGACTTGCAATGTCGATGACAATGCTTTTCCCTCCGATTCCCACGATCCTCGGGGGAAGGGACAGGAGTCGATGGCCGTGGAGACGTCGAGGGCAGATGGTCACCGGGAGGTTGCCGACGATGGAAGGACTTCGACGGTGCCAGTTCCGAGGGCGTCGATGTGATGGACGGCGTCGGAGTGTGAGCATGGAATAGGAGTCCCATCTTCTCCATTCTGGCTTTGCGACCTTTTGGTGTCATAAGAGCACATTTGGTGCAAGTCAGGACATCATGCTCACTCCCTAAGCATAATACACAGACTCTGTGAGGGTCTGTGATAGACATGGTGCGCGTACAGTCTGGGCACCGACGGAACCCCGACGCCATGGCCATTGACCAAAAATTTAGCCGCGGGACGGTCGACGGCCCACAGGCTGCGAGGGCCGAACTCGACGGTAACCGGCGAAAAACGGCAAAAAAAGCTTATTGAAATACCGCAGGCTAAATTTAGATAGAGGGGGGACCCCTGTGGGGCGAATTTTACTTCAAAGAAGTTCGAAAAGAAATTCCTGTCAGGAATGTGGAAGAGCTCCTTAACCGCGTGGCAACTGCTGCGCGGAAAAAAGGAGACTGAAGGGGGACCCCTGCTGGCTGCAGTGTTGGTGCCATGCTGGGCATGCCCAGTAAGGGCCAGTCAAAGTTCCAGAAACTTTGACAGAAGTTTTCCGTGGTTGGGCTCCATCCTCGATGTCACCCATTTGTGAGGACAACCATCCTGCTTGTACTGTGAGAATGACTAATAGGCCCATCAACATGCATTTGCATGTTGCGGGTGCTATTAATTTCGGGGGGGATGGCCGCGCGTTTTCCACATGCTATTATCCCTTACTGTATACGGGGTAAAAATAGCATGTCGAAAACATGCGGCCCCAACGGGGGCTAACAGTGCGCTCAGCCTGAGTGCACTTTACTGCAAGGCTCTTTTGTAGTCCAAATTGTGCAGGGCTAGTTTGCCTTGGTGCAAATGTGGACTGGTAATGACTGTTGGCTGAATGATGGACTGGTTAAGATGGAAGTCTGACACCATCTTAGGCAGGAACTTAGGGTGCATATGTAAGACCAACTTGTCATGAAAAAAACTTAGTGTAAGGTGGATAAGTCGGATAAGTTACTAAAGCCTGGAGCTCACTGACCCTGCATGGTGAAGTGACTGCCACCAAAATTATGACCTTTACTTCACAGGAGCACAGCAGTGCAAAGGGAACTATTATCAGCTGAGCTAACACCACTTTCAGGTTCCAAGTCGCAGCAGGAGGCCTTGGGGAGGCTTCAACTGAAGCAGGTCCCACATGAAATGTACAGCTATAGGCTGTACAGAGATGGGCGTACAATCTACACCACGGTGATATGCACCAATCACACTTAGATGAACTCTAATGGAGTTGATCTTCAAACAGCATCCAACAGATATAGAAGGTAGTCAAGCAGTTTTTCTGGGAAGCAGGAGAAAGGATCTAGGTTCTTCTGCTCACACACATAGAAATAACTCCTCCACTTTAATCCATAGGACTCTCTAGTGGAATGCTTTCTAGAAGCCATCAGGACCCAAGACACATCTTTCAAGAGATCGAGTGTTTGTAATATCAGTCTCTCAACATCCAGGATGTAAGCAACAGGGCTTGGAGGTTGGGATGGCACCACCTGCCTTGATCCTGGGTTATGAGATCTGGGGAAGTCTCCAGCCTGATCGATTTCCAGATGGACTTCTCCCTGAGGATCATAGACCCTTTGTGTCCTTGCGAAGCTTCAAGAGAGTCTTCGCTATCAGTGAAACTGGAGGATACACAAACAGGAGGCCCTCACCACAATAGTGGGTGAAGGCATCAGAGGCTGGTTTGCCATGTGTCATGTACATGGAGCAGAACTGAGGAACCTTCCTGTTCAAAGGTGTTGTGAAGAGATCCACATCCGGGCTTCCCCAGAGGTGGAGGATACGACTCATGATCCCTTGGTCCAGAGACCATTTGTATGGTCTAAAGGCATGACCCAGTCTGCAACTATTACATTCTCTGCTCTGGCCAGATACATGGCCCTGAGCCACATCTCATGGGAAAGCGTCCACAACCAGATCTGGACTGCTTCCCGACATAGAAGGTACAATCCCTTACTTCCCTGCTTGTGATATACCACATTGCTACTTAGTTGACAGTCTGTATCAAAAAAATTTTGTTGGACCATCAATCTCTGAAAGCCCACAGCACGTATCTGATTGCTGAGAGCTCCAGGAAATTGGGTAGATCATAGACCCTGGATGATAAGACAATTTACATGAACTTCCCGGCCAAGGATAGATACATCCATGATTAGGACAATTTAGGGTGGGAGAACATTGGAAAAACATCCCCCTTTCCAGATTTGAAAATTACTACCACCAGGACAGAGAATCCCAGATTGACAGCATGACTCAGATGTGATCCTGGAGGTCCTGAGTGGCTTATCGCCACTGTGACCTCAAGATCCATTGGGCCTTTCACATGTTCAAACATGCCAAGGGAGAGACATGTACTGTCATGGCTATATGGCCCAGCAGCCTTAATATATGCCATGCTGATGCCTGCTGGCTCTATTGAAACCCCTTCGAGATGGTCATCAGGTTAATGGCCCATTGCCAGGGCAGGATTCCATGTCTAGCAGGGCTCCAATGCAATCCAATTGTGGTGACAGACTGAAATGGGACTTCAGGTAGTTGACAACAAACCCTACTGCCTCCAGGACCAGATGGTTGAACACATGGTTTCATCTGCCCCTGCCCGAGAGGTGCTCTTAAACAGCTAATCATCCAGATGCAGGAAAATGTAAACTCCCAGTCTGCAGAGGTGCACCACCACCAAGGCTAGGCATTTTGAAAAGACATGTGAGGCTGATGCGAGTTGAAATGGCAAAATGCAATGCTGGAAATGCTGCATTCCCTCCACAAATCTGAGATACTTACGGTGAACTGGGAAGATCCTAATGTGAGTGTGTCTTTTAGATCCAGGGAGCATTACCAGTCCACTTTTTGCAAGAAAGGGCTCAGGGTACCCAAGGAAACCATCTGGAACTTTTCTCTTTTGATGAATTTGTTCAAGGCCTTAGGTTCAGGATGGGATGGAGTCCCCCTGATTTCTTCAGTATCAGGAAATAACAGGAATAAAATTCCTGCCCTCTTTGCCCTGGTGAAAAAGGGTTCAAACATTCTGGCCATTAAGAGGGAGGAGAGCTCTGCTACCAGTACTTCCTGATGTAGTGCCGGGCCCCACAATGGACATGGGGCAATTTGGTGGGGTACTGAATAGGTTTAATTTGTATCCTTCATAAAAGATGGAAAGAACCACTGGTCCGAGATTAGACTGGGCCACAGGTTCACAAAGAACCAAAGTCTTCCCCTGACAGGCAGGTCCATCGATCTGGGTATGGGAGACTTGGCTATGTTCCCTGTAATCCAGTCAAATCTCTGTCCATGGAGTTAACTGAGGTGCAGGCTGCATTTTTGGGGGATCTCTGTTGCCTGGGATGGCTATGAGGGCCCTGATGTTGCTGACAGAAGTGAGACGGTGGAGGTTAAAACATCTTTGGGTGGAAAAAGGACTTCCTGTGCCCAAACCTCGATGGCTTCCTGACTGAGGATGGGTCCTGAGTGCCAGTGGAGAGCTACTTAAAGGTCTCAAGGTGGACCCAGATCTCAGCCACTGCATCCTTCAACTTACCCCTGAAGAGATTCTCTCCTGTACAAGGCATGTCAGTCAGTTGTTCCTGCACCTCTGTAAGTTTTTGAGTGGACCCTTGGACACTGTGGCTGCTGACCACGCCCATGGGGGGGAAGTCCCGTGGGGGGCCACAGGTCAGGCTCAGCTTTAGGACACACAACACAGATAGAACTTTTATTAACAGTATTGAGGAGTCACCAGAGGTAGCAGCAGTGAGCAGAGATGAAGCCTGACTGGGCTTGTAGTTCCTCAGGGCTCTGGAACAGCGATCCCACAATGACTGTGCTGTAGTGAAGAGAAACTGAGATAGTGAGTACAATGAAGTATAGCAGGGTTCTGGAATAGAGCCTCATTGGTTGAGTACTCACACAGCGGCTTCTTTCGGTAGGGAACGTAGAAGCTGAAGTGAAGACAGGCCCTTGAGAAGCAAGTACCTGGTTCCAGGGAACAGCTCTGAGAGAAGTAGATGGTAACTCACTGATGGTGTAGGCAGCGGTATCTTCCAGGCAGAAGTGAAGTCCAGGCAGCGAGTCCAGGAACATGGGCCATCGAGTAGGAAGTACCAGTTCCAGACAGCGACCTGAAAGAGAAGAGAGAGGCCCCCAAGGAGCGGGTATCCCAAATAGAGTAAGTCTAATAATGGAGACGCAGAGTAGCTAGGTACGGAGAGCGAATCCCATCTGTAAGGAGTTCACCAGTACGAATACTTGACCTTTGCTAACTCGATTAGCTAGCAGTAGCGTACACTTTTTGTATCCGAGATGCGTGACATCATCACAGGGGGATGCTCCCGAGGTTCGCGCCAAAGAAAGTATTTGAAGCAGGGCCGCGTGGCGCGCGCGCCCTAAGGCAGCTGGACAGCATGGTGGGAGGCAGCACCCAAGCCGGACCGGGGACGCCAGAGAGGATGGCAGGCAGACACCGCGGCAGCCAAACATCCGTCAACCGCGGAAGGAGTCGCCAGAGAGATAAGGAGGGTGGAGTGAAGACGTCAGGCAGCGACAGTCGTAATAACCTCTGGTCTGAGATCTGTGGCCCACAGCCATGCGAGCCTGTGGGCGCAGATTAGCGCTGCAGAGACCCTAGATGCCGTTTCAAAAACATCATAGGTCAAACAGACCACGTGTTTTCTGCACTCCAGATCCTTATTTATCAGCGACTGGGAGTATCTTGCTGCTGCTGAGGCAGTTGCTTGACAACCTCCTGCACATGCTTCAGGATGTCATGTATTTACTGCCTCATATAGAGTTGGTAGGCCATTCTGTGGGCAATAAACATAACACCTTGGAAAACCTTCCTCCCAAGAGCACCCATCGCTCTCTGGGTCTTCCCGGGGGGCACCAAAGAATGGGTCCAAGAGCGTTTGGCCTTCTTGATTGCAGATTCGATGACCACAGATCTTGGTGTCGAATCTAAGAGCTTTTGGAACAAGATAAACCATGTCTGCTTTCCTATTTATAGGAGGCACTGTGAGGGGTGTTCCCATATCTTCATCAGTAACTCCTCAAGAATCTCGTGCACTGGGATTGCCACGATCTCGTTTGGAGGCTCCAGGTACTGGAAGAAATTCAGCATTTTTACTGGAAGATATCTGCCTGGTATCCTCTTCAGTCATTAACTAAAATGGGATGGCCTCCTCCATCACCCAAACAAAGCTTTTGAAGGAAAGGAGCTCCGGCAGAGATTCTTCAATCATCTGGAGATGGTTCTGAGAGAAAATCATCTGAAGTGTCATCAGAAGCCACAGAGGAGTCGACACCCAGGGGTCAGAGGTGCCCTTATCTCTGTCATCATTGACAGGTGACAGGGCCCTAGGTGCTCTGCCCCCAGCCACTGGTGTAGGCACTAGTTCAACTGGCTGTTTTGGCCCAGGTCTCAGTGCCATCTCTGGTATCAGGGGTGTGTCCTCCTCCGAGGAACTGGGGAGCACAAAAAGATTGACTGATGGTGGTGCCAGTGCCCCACAGGGCATCAGTACTGCCCCATTAACTGACACTGGGGACTGGGTTGGTAACATGATAAGCACATGTAGAGGTTCAAGCAGCGGCTCAAGGCGTGATGGAGCTGATGTCCAATTCCTCATGGAAAATTGCAGATGCCAGGATGGGCTGGGACACAAGAGGTGTAACCAGATCTTTTTCAAAATGAAGAGGAGGATCAATGGTGGGCATCAGGACCGATGGAGACTGTGGCATACCCCTGGCATCAATGGAGGACTGGCTCTCCTCACTTTGGAATTGCTTTGGGGGTATCACAGAAGAAGCTGGTGCATCCCCGTTCCTGATACCGTGCATCAACAGGAACTGATGCCGATGCATCTTCAGCTTCTCTTGATGCTCTGATCGATCTTTTCCTAGTGCTGAAAATGATGAGCTCAACAATGGCCAGTCTCTGGCATCCCTCTCAGCTAATGACCTCAATGGAACTGACAGCCCCGCTGATGTCGATGGCTCAGTTCCATTGGTGTGGCTCTGAAGTCCCTTAATGCAGATGCATCCAATGCCAATGAATTGATCTTCTCTTGCCCTAAGAGGTGCTCCATCTTGTCGAGCCAGATGTTCTGTCCTTTCAGGGTTATTTTGGTGCACTTGCTGCAACCCCAGATGTCATGCCCAAAGGCAAAAGATACACTATCATGGGGTCTGTGATAGATATGTTCCTTGTACACCTGGGGCATTGCTTAAAACCAGAAGTGGAGATGTTGTCAGGAAACAAAAGAGATGTGAGATTGAAATTGATGGCAGTGGAAGTCAATGGCTGGCAGGCACAGAGTGCATTTCTGCTCCAAAGGATTGACAATGAAATGGCTCAGGAGAACCGGGGGAACCCTGCTTCTATTGTGCAAAGCCAGAAAAAAAGCACTTAACTGTGTAATCTTTGAAAAGTTTTTGAGGCTCACTTGATTGCAAGGCTCCGTGGAAAAGGAGAGACAGAGAGGATCCTGTGTGGATTCATGGTGTACTGCATGCATGAGCATGTTCAATGAGGCTCAGTCAAAGTTCTAGAAACTTTTAAATGATTTGCCAGGGCTCCATCCAATATCATCACCCATGGGTGAGGACTGTCATCCTGCTTGTCCTCGGAGAACTTATTATTCTATAGTTTTTACATAGTGAGGATAAAACACAGATCCTGTTCAATGACTTTCTAGTCCTTAGTGAGGAGTGCTAGCAGCTATATTTGTCCTAAAAGACAAATAAATTATTTTTGAGGCATTATTCCTAGTCCTTGTAACTGTCTCCAGCTTTCACTCACAGATAAAAAGCTACAAGCAACTCACGGACTATTTAGAAGACAACAAAAAAAAAGCTACAACAAAAAAAAACAAGCTACAAGCAACTCACGGACTATTTAGATGACAACAAAAAAAAAGCTACAAGCAACTCACGGACTATTTAGATGACAACAAAATCCTAACCCACTCGCAGTTCGGTTTCCGTAAAGCACGAAACATGGAAGCACTTTTAATCTCTCTGACACCATACTTCTGAATCTTGATAAAAACAACCCTGTCTTCTCATTCTCCTCGATTTATCAGCCGTATTCAATACGGTGAACCACTCAATACTCTTGGATCGGCTAACTGACATCGGTATCAAAGGCACCGCACACAGATGGTTCAAGTCATTCCTCCAAAACAGATTCTACAAAGTCAAGATCAACAATAAAGAATCTCACCCCGTCTGTTCCTCTCTGGGAGTTCCTCAGGGATCATCCTTATCCCCTACCCTCTTCAATATTTATCTTTTACCGCTTTGCCAACTCCTCTCCAAACTAAATCTAACCCATTACATATACACAGACGACGTGCAAGTACTCATTCCAGTTAAGAAATCACTACAAATAACCCTAGACTTCTGGAACAACTGCCTTCAAGATATCAACAACCTCCTCACAAGCCTTAACTTAATCCTTAATACCAATAAAATGGAACTACTCCTCGTCTCACAAGACGGCAACTATGCAGTTTCCAACATGTCCCCCACAAGGCAACCATCCTTCTCCCCTCAAGTCAGAAACCTCAGAGTCTTAATGGACAACCAACTGAACCTAAAAAGATTCATCAACAACACCGCAAAGGAAGGCTTTTTTAAATTACAAGTTCTAAAACGGCTGAGACCGCTCCTTTATTTCCAAGACTACCGTTCAGTTCTACAAGCAATTATCTTTTCAAAAATTGACTATTGCAATTCACTTCTACTCGGCCTTCCAGCGAACACCATTAAACCCTTACAGATGTTGCAAAATGCCTCAGCCAGGATATTGACTAAGACCAACAAAAGAAATCATATTACTCCCATCCTAATGAATCTGCATTGGCTCCCAATTAAATTCAGAATAATGTACAAAGTACTAATGATCATACACAAAACCATTCACAATCTCATTCCACTGGAGCTCAATATCCCGTTTCAGCTACATTTACCCTCTAGACCGGTGAGATCTGCTTATAGAAATACCCTCTTTGCCCCACCCATTAAAACCTCTTTAAGAAAACAAGCTCTATCCACTTCGGGCCCTGCGCAATGGAACTCTCTTCCACCAGAACTCCGGCTAGAACAATGCCATATTACCTTCAAAAAAAGACTCAAAACTTGGCTGTTTGACCAAGCTTTTCACTCCTGCAGTGGATCTTCCTAGGTTATCACCTTACATACCAACAGACTAGTTTTCAGGCTAGTTCTCCAACTCGACAGATGATAAATCTAATTAAGCTCCGTTCTTACCCTTACCCTTAGTTAATTCACTCAGATCTTTAGCCAGTTCATCTCTGGCCCACGAAAAATCCTATTATTTATTGTTACTTTGATCCTGTTCCATTGCTCCAAGTTTTTATCCCTGTTAAATGTAAAAGCATTCTTACATGCTAGTTATTGTTATACTGTAAACCGAAATGATATGTAATTTGCTACATGAATTTCGGTATATAAAAGTGTTAAATAAATAAATAAATACAAATAACAGATGAATATGCATGCTGCTAAACTAATTCTACAGTACTGAATATCTGTATATACAAAGAACAGAGAACCTTGTGTGTCTAAATGATTATACCTTAAAAAAAATTAATTGGATGAAAGAAAGTATACTCCAACTTAGTAAAAAAGTGAACTTACCAACTAACTATGCAATATGGAGAAAGCAAAAATAAAAGGCACTTGCATGGGTGAAATGCCACTTTACCTACAGAAATAGGCTGTTTGATTATTGACCACCATTCATAAAGATAAAAGTATGCACATATGTCAATGCTGCACTAATTTTCGTAGGTGTCCCCAGGGAGCCATCTATGCCTGTAGTTTTTGATATTTAAAATCATGCACTGTTTTTCTTTAAAAAAAAAAAAAAAATCAGAGTTGCTTATCTGTAACAGGTGTTCTCTTAGGACAGCAGGATGTTAGTCCTCACATATGGGTGACATCATCGGATGGAGCCCGGCATGGAAAGCTTTTGTCAAAGTTTCTAGAAACATTGCCTGGCACACTGAGCATGCCCAGCATGCCACCATCCACGCGTCCACGTGGGGTCCCCCTTCAGTTTCGTAACATAGACTTACCAAAAAATAAAAGAAACCCAACTCCACGGGTGGCGAGTAGGTTTCATGAGGACTAATATCCTTCTGTCCTAGGAGAATTCCTGTTACAGGGAAGCAATTCTGCTTTCTCCTAGGACAAACAGGATGGTAGCCCTCACACATGGGTGAATTCCAAGCTACAGTCTGCTCCTGAACTTTACTAAGCCCACAGGCACCTAACCTGGTGCCAATGGGCACAACAACTATGGTGCTGTGGAGAACAGAGAGAGTCAGCCTGAACTGAAAAAAGGGTCCTAGGCAGGAAGAGTTGGGTTCTACAGCTGAAAGAGATACCAAAGAACAGATTGGCTAAAGTTGCCATCTCTGTCCAAACAGTAATGGGCAGTGAACATGTGGCGAACACTCCATGTCGCAGCCTTGCAAATCTCAGCTATGGGGACCACTCACAAGTGGGGCCACTGAGGTCACCATGGCTCTGCTCAAGTGAGCCTGACTTGGCCTGCAAGCTGAAGGCTCGTCTGCACATAGCAGAAGGAAATACAAACCGCCAGCCAGTTTGATAATGTTTGCTTGGTGACCACAACTCCCAATCTATTCTTGTCAAAAGAGATCAAGAGCTATGTGGACTGCCTGTGGCCTCCTGTCTGCTCGAGACAGAAGGCCAAGGCCTCTTGTTATCCAAGCTGTGCAGAGCCCGTTCACCCTGATGCAAATGAGGCCTAGGAAAAAGGTGGGCAGGACAATTGACTGGTTAAGATGAAAATCAGTCACCACCTTCAGCAGGCACTTAGGGTGAGTATGGAGAACCACCCTATCATGAAAGAACTTCGTGTAGAGCAGATACATCACCAATGCCTGAAACTCACTGACTCTATGCGCAGGAGTAACCACAACCAAGAAGATGAGTTTCCAAGTCAGGTACTTCAGAACACAGGAGTGCAGTGGCTCGAAAGGATCTCATATGACTCGAGCTAACACCATACACACAACAGGAGGTCACAGGGGAGGCTTCAGCTAAAGCAGAGCCCGCATGAACTGGCCCACTATGGGCTGCACAGAGACAGGTGAGCTGTCAACTCCTTGGTGGTAGGTCTCATGATGGTCCTTCAACTGAGCCACAGCATCTGTTTCTAGAAACTTTGACAAAAGTTTTCCGTGCCGGGCTCCATCTGATGTCACTCATGTGTCAGGACTACCATCCTGCTTGTCCTAGGAGAAAGTACCCATACAAAAAGCAGTTGTAAATTTGTGCAGGTACTTTTGAGGAAGGCAATAATCAAAACAAAGCTACTCACGTGGTTTTGCTTTGATTAATGCATCAAATGCTGCAAGTAAAAACTACCCATAGGATCTGCCAGACCATGGGTAGTTTGATTATCTGCCTCACAGTGTTCACTTAGACAGCTGGATATGCTTCACCAGGGGGCATTCCTGGCTAGTAACTAATCCCCTCTGAACACTAGAACAGTTTTAGTGACATACGCTTTTTATTTTCTTGTGTACTTACCCAGGGACTGGAAGAGTTCAGTCATTTTAGGATGGTCCCAACAGGTGGTCTCTGTCTGATGACTGTGAAACAAGGAAATATATAAGGATTTACAAAAACAGTCACAGAATGTTAACCTTTTTTGAATAATCTCACCTAAATTCTTTAGTATTCTCCGTGTAACAAGTAGTACGAAGCTCACATTTCAGGAACTATACTGTGTCATGTATCTGAGAAGCACAGAGGGATAAGCATTTCATGCTAGGACTAATTTAAAAAAAAATGTATTGAGCTGAAAAAGTTATCAAAATTGTGGCTCCTAAATGATATCTCCATCAAGTTTAGCCACATTTATGAATATAAACTGAAAAGCCTCCAAAAAAACAAACAAGCCTGACATCATGACATAGCATCTTGAATTTTATCACTAACAATTATTTTAAGTACCATGATGCCATGACATTTTTTGACAGGTTTTCTAATATCAGCTGAAAGAAGGAGTTCTCCTGCCCTCTTTATATATTTCAGGTAAAAGTAGACCTAACCCCATTCAAGAACTTAAATATCTACTTTTTTTTGGGTGGAAGTAATGCAGAGTCCTGGTGTTGATCCTGAGGAAAAGCGGATTCCTTGTCGGTTGAGATGCGACATCTGAAGAAGGGACCAGGATGGTCTTGAAAGCTCAGATACATCATCACATTTTTTCGCTGGTTCAATAAAAGCTTTAAAAACCTACAAAGATTATTTTCTCCAAAAGCTATCATAAACTACTATTTAAACTGCAATTTTATTGTAGAGTGCCTGGTCTTTTCTGCTTACATATTAAGGGCCAGATTTTATAACATGCGCGCAGGCGTAGATTTGTTCGCGCAACCCGGCACGAACAAATCTACGCCCGATTTTATAACATGTGCGGGCTGCCGCGCGCATGTTATAAAATCCAGGGTCGGCGCGCGCAGGGGGGTGCACAATTGTGCAACCTGCGTGCGCTGAGCCGAGCAGCCTGCCTCCGTTCCCTCCGCCCCTCGCACCTTGCCCTCCCTTCCCCTATCTAACCCGCCCCCAGCCCTAACTAAACCCCCTCGACCTTTATTGAAGAAGTTACGCCTGCCTCCGGGCAGGTGTAACTTGCGCGAGCCGGCTCTCCATCCCCCGGTCCGGTGGCTGTTCCGGAGGCCTTGGTCCCGCCCCTGGAATGCCCCTGGGCTGGCGCCCCGCCCACAGCCCCGCCCCCGAAATGCCCATTTTTTTCAAGCCCCGAGACTTACGCGCGTCCCGATGAGCCTATGCAAGATAGGCTCGGTGCGCACAATGGGAGGCAGGGGGAGGTTTTCGCGGATTGCACGCGCAACCCTTTGAAAATCTACCGCTAAATGCCTTGCTTCGGTGCTTAAACCAAATGCACTTGAGATCCCTTATGCAACTTTATACATTTGCATTTTTTAAAAATCCTTAAGAGTCATAATTCCTTCTCATGACCCATCATTTACTGACCATTTTTAAAAATGGTTGCCTAACTTGGCAGTCTACTTGTAGACATTAAACACTGCTTAAATGAAGTAACTTTTTCTCTTAGATCTTGTGCCTTTTTACCCGATGCCTACATTTCATTTCTCATCAAATGAACCTGTAGCCATGGCTCCCAGCCTTCTGCAGCAGCTCAGGGTTAGGTTCAGTGGCAACAATTAGAAAATTTAGTTATATTTCAAGATCCTTTAATGATTTTGCATACATTAGCATGGAATCTTATGTTTCTTAACATGCAAAAATGCTATTTAAACTTTTTAAAAAATGTTTACGTTGCGGATTGTGTTCCTGTCCCTGTTTGGTAGTGCAAGGCATTTTGGGTGGGGGGAGCTCTGGGGTGCTCCTTGTTGTAGAGTTTGAAAAAACAACCGTTGATTGTGGGACCTATAGTGTCATTGAGTGGCCACTGGATGGCCTTAGGTGTGATACTGAGCAACTGATTGTTGATTTTGTTGTGGTAATCTATCTGTGTATTAAGGGGTATGGTGGGGTGTCCTCTTGTGAGAGGAGAGAGGAAATGATTGGTTAGGAAGTGGCGTGGGAAGGTATGGATTCTGGGTGGGAGTTGTCATTTTTGGAGTGGAGTGGCGGAGGAGAGGAACCTTTGGGATGCCTAGAGTGTCCAGTCTCTCCCTTCCCTGCCTGGTATGGCATGGGGCCTGTGGGGGCTCTTCCCCTCAAGGGAAGAGACCAGCAGCCAAGACGTAGAAGAGGAAATGGCCTGAAGTTAGGAGAAGGAGTGGCTCGAGACCAAGAAGTACCCAACAGGACCAGAACGAGTTAAAAAAAACAAACCAGGAAATACCTACATGCTCCTGGGAGGGTGGAGCTGGGAGGACAGAGAAGAAGGGTGACTGTCCACAGAGGTCTGAGTAAGGAGTGGGGAGAATGAAGTGAGAGGCCCCTGAAAAGTGAGGATATGAACCCCATGTCCCACAAAGGAATTTGGTGTTAAAAAGGAAGAGTAGCCTGAAGAGTGTAGTTTACCAGTCCATTGGTATGAGGTGAGATTACATGTGGAAAAGCGATACCTGAAGGGCCGGGAATTTTGTGTATTAGATTATTAACAGTTGTAAGCCTTACATCCTAATGACTAGTGCTGGGAGATGGTTATGGAATTCCTGAAGGGAATAACTCCTTTTTAGTTGGGAGGTGGTATTCCAAGTCCTGAATTGCAAAGTATCATTTCATTTCCATTTCATTTATTAAAATTTATTAATCGCCTAACACAGACAGGCCTAGGCAATATACAATAAAAACATACATAATAAAGATGTCATATATGTAATCAATCATACACTTAACACACAAAGACCTTTGGTTTCACAGAAACTAAAATAACCAATACCATATAAAGGTAAACTAAATGGTCATTAGCTCTAAGTCCCTTTATGATATACCTCACAGCTAAATTTAAGAATTATTCTCACTTGAATCTCTCTAACATACATTAAAGGCATGGTGGAGCAAACACTCTTTCAATAGAGGTTTACATTTTTGTTACATCACCTAAGGACCGGAGTTCAAAAGAAATAAGATTCCACTGAGCTGGTGCAGCAATAGAAAACAAGGTCTTTCTAGTGCGAAACAAATGTGCTTACCGCACTGATGGAATTTCTAGGAGATTCAACTGGGAAGATCTTAAGCTTCTCGCAGGTTTATAAATTCGCAATAATGCGTTTAACCAGCATGAAGAATCTGAAGCTAAAAGCTTGAAAACAATCATAACAATTTTGAAAATGATACAGTCTGTAACTGGTAACCAGTTAAGTTTACACAAGATGGGAGAAATATGCTCAGAGCCTTTTGAATGAGAAACAAGCTGAGTTAAGCAATAATTGCATTGAGTGTAATGTCGCCTTGGGAAGTCCAATATAGAGACTATTACAATAATCTACGTGAGGTTGTTGGATGTTTATCTTGACTGAGTATCCATGAACTCTGATTTATTCGTTATGATTTATATGCCCTCCAATTGGCATATATAGCTGAAGGCTGGGATTTACCAGATGAATACAAGCTGAATAGTTGAAAATATCCTGGAAGTCTCGTTTTTTCAAATCTTGAGGGGCCAGCAAAGGGAAGCCACCCTGGAGGGGCATAGTTCATGGAGGGGAGAGAGGGATTTATCTATCCCTGACCGGATAAAGAGTGGAAAGGAAAAGTGCTGCCCACTTTGCTGCCTTTATACAGGGTCCACTTCACCATCTGCATGACCCAATTTCTAAACCCACAAAACAATTAGAGAGGCTATACCCAGGTCAGATCCTCTCTATCTTTTATATACCTCGTAGCAGGGGTTTACATTTGTTTTACAAATATTGTTCCAACTTTAGTTATGTACATCTGGTTAACTCTTTTGTTGCTTTTGCTCCATTTTATTAATGTTATTTAGCTTTTTGCTTTGTTTAAAATTATTTCATTATTGACGTTTAAATGTATTAGACTAAGGAATTTTACTTCCTGCTTATTCTGTTTCATTGTAAACCGGTTTGATATGCATTTTATGCAGGAAAATCGGTATAAAAAAACTAAAAATAAATAAATAAATAAATTTTAATTCTCTCTCTGGCTGTTTTTTTCTTTGATTCCTTTTTGTTTTACTCACATATTGCCCCTTACCCAATCCTTTTTCTCTATAGATTCCCTTTCAACTTTCACCTCCCTATTTTGATCTTGCATTTCCTCTCCAGTTTCTCCTCCTCTATTCACTCAGAGGTAGATCTTAAATAAGTACGCGCGCGCGTACTTTTGTTCGCACAACCGGCACAAAAAGTACGCTGGATTTTATAAGACAGCCGTAGCCGCGTGTATCTTATAAAATCCGGGGTCGGCGTGTGCAAGGCTGCGCAAAATCGTCAGCCTGCGTGCGCCGAGCTGCGCAGCCTGCCTCCGTTCCCTCCAAGGCAGCTCCGAAATCAGTGCAGCCTCGGAGGGAACTTTCCTTCCACGTCCCCCCACCTTCCCCTCCCTTCCCCTATCTACCCCAGCCCTACCTAAATCCCCCCTCTACCTTTGTTGTGCAAGTTATACCTGCTTGAAGCAGGCGTAACTTGCCTGCTTCAAGCAGGAAATGTTATTTATACCCAATTGTTGGATGTAATTGTATATTTGTTTAATTGTTCAATCTGTTTGATGTAATTTTCTGTTCCTTGTTCTGTGTAAACCGAAGTGGTATGCACAAGTGCATGAACTCCGGTATATAAAAGCCTTTAAATAAATAAAATAAATAATAAAATTTCCTCCTTTTAGTACATATTAGAAAAACATTTAAAGCACATTAAAAAGTATAAGCAAAGTTTTGTTATTGTTTTTATGCTATTTTCAAACAAAAACAGATGCTATGTGAGTGCCTATAATCTCACCAGGACGTCTAATTATTAATGTACTTAATAGGTTTTAATATAACCAGCTGTTGGTTTCATTCTATGATTACAGCCTACACCCATGTCTTGTGCTCATCTCCCCATACAAATTAAAATACCTTTCAATATACACATTTCTTCTTGACTCCACTCTTTTCATGCCCATTTTTTTCCTCCATATTCTCCTTGAGATAATACCCAGTCAGAAAATAAAAAATTCAGAGGAATATACTGTTCCTCCTGCTTCTGACTATAAGCTTAATTCCTTTACAGGCCAACAAATATTTTGACTCCTAGGTAAATCAGAATGATATGTCGAGGGAGTGAGGCTCTCCCTTTTGTATAACAGCCAGTATTTATCACAGTTTCACCTGTGGTGCAGTCTCCTTGGGCCAAGATTCAGTCTGCTATGTAGTCTTTCCTGCACCAGGGGTCCTAAGCGATCCTCTCTCACTATCTTGCCAGTTTCCTCCTTGCCAATTTCATAACACCCAAGCCTCAGGCCTACTTAATCCAGTCTATCCAGAACCTCAGTGCCTCTTAATTGAGTCACACTGGCTCTTTGTCCTGGCCACCAACTTCACTATTCTACTTTGCCTTGCGACCTACTTAGGCCTCCTGTCTTGCCTTGTGTCCTACCAGGCGTCCTACCTCACTTTGTGGCCTACCCAGGCCTCCTACCTTGCCTTGTGGCCTCTCTTGGCTTCTTGCACCTCCTTGTCTGCTCTGTGGCTTCTTGGGCCTCTCTGCCTTACCTTACCAGCCTCCAGGCCTGCTAGGTTCTCCTAGCCAGCCATGTGCCCTGTTTGGGATTCCTGTTTATTGCTGCCTGTTCTGTTCAGTCCCATCCTTTTCCAGTCCTTGTCTAGGTTGTGTCCTTCTCAAATCTAGGCCTTATCTAAGTCCTGTCCTTGTCCAGTCCATTTTCTATCTTACACTGTCCAGTCCCTTGTCTGTTTCCCAGATCTTGCCCTTGTCCTTTTGCTTCAGGCCTTGTCCTTATCCTCAAGCACCAAGTCTGTGCTCTGTATCCAGCTCCCAGTCTGTGCTTGACCTAAGTTCCCAGCCTATACTTAGCTCCCACTCTGCGCTGATGCCATGATGTTCAGCCGGAGATAAGCCCTACCAGCCCCCAGAACACAAGGACTCAACCTGTGGAGGAGGGGGTTTGGCTAGATCCTGTTCTGCTCCTGTGGAGATGCATCCTGACTCCAACCTGCCAGACCACATCTTTGTACCACAGCGTGAATCTCGAGGGCGTTCCCTCATGCTGACGTCACACCATCCAGGTATATTACCTTCACTCATTTGCTAGCTCCCCGAGTTAGCAAGGACTCGAATCCATTTTGTCTCGCTACTCTGCCGCTTCCGTGCTGCCACAGGAAGCTCTCTTCCCTTCGGGGTATATGCAAACCTGGATACCCGCTCCTTGGGGGCCTTCCGCTTTATTTTCAGGTGCCTTACAGGGAACAGTTACTCGCTCCTCGAGGGCCTGCTCTTCCTGCCTCGGTGCCTGTACCTTCTACAATGACCTGGTGGAATCACATAACAGCAAACACCTAGTGAGTACTCTAAATCTCAGTCTATCTCATCCACAGTATCTTCTTGCTGGGAGACCTGCTGCGGAACCTCCTGACGTCATCAAGGGCTCCCTCTGCCGAGGTCCCGGAGACTGCAACTACAGACTGCCTCATTACTGCCACCTCTGGTGGTTCTCTTCAAGCTGTTAAATAAAAGAACTCTTGTGTTTGTGTAGTACGAGTCTAGCCCAGTGCTGTGGCTCCTCACGGGGCTCCTCCCCATGGGCGTGGTCACCTTCACAGCACCCAAGGATCCACAAACACATATAATAACAACATTAGTCACAATAATCTAATTTAGGTGAGGTCTTCCAACTAACTGTAAAGAGGCATTAGCACCTCCTTTTTTTTCTGCTGGTTATGTCTTTCCCTATACACCCCAGTATATCTCTGGCTGCCACCTTTTTGTACTGTTCATTAACTTCAGTTCAGCAGACATTATCACTCCAAGATTTCTCTCCTGGTTGGTGTACATCTGTTTCTTATCCTCTGCTCCATCTAATACCACTCCTTCACATTTCTGCATCAAAAAGGCATGCCATTGATTTTTTTTGTACAGAATCTTAATGTCCAAGCATTTGTCCATTCTAAGATTTCTTAGATTACTTCTCATTCTATTGCCTCTAGTGTGCCCATTTTGTTGCAGATCTTAATGTCATCAACAAAGAGGCAAACGTTTCCTTCTATTCCCTCTGCAATATCATTCACAAAGATTTGAATAGAAATGGTCCCAGGCCCTGAGGCATTCCATTTATCATCTTGCTTTACCCCGGAAAGAATTTCATTTAGTATTAGCTTCTGTTGTCTATCATGCAACTACTTTCTAGTCCATTCCACTATCTTGGCACCTACTTCCATGAGCTTCCTATGCGGGACAATATCAAAAGCTTTGCTGAAATTCAAATAAATCACATTCAGCATATGGCCTTGATTTAGCTCTCTAGTAACTCAACTGAATAAATCAATCAAATTTGTTTCACGCAATCTCCCTTAGGTATAACCATGCCGCCTCAGATTATACAACCTGCTAGTCTGTAGATATTTCCTTAGCAATGTTCAGGGAAAACTAGCTTTTTGATATTTATATATCAGGGAAATAGTTAATTTTGGTTCTTGTTTAGAAAACTCCCCAACATTTGTATGTAGTGAGTACTCTAGTTTCCAGCCCATTCAAGCTCTAGAGAAACATTCTAAAAATGCCCTGCCATTGATTTTCCAACCTTTTCTGTCATCAGGCTTATGAAGAGGAACAACATGCTCCCTTCTCCAGTCCCAAAGGACCATTCCTAATTCCAAACATTTGTTGAACAGGTCTTTTAAACCCACCCCCAAGCTGATACCAAAGGCGCTGTCTATACCTAAAAAAAAAAAAATATATATATATATATATATATATATATATATATATATATATATATATATTATGTATATACAAGGCCTTTGGTATCAGCATGAGGGGGGAGATGTATAGACAGTACTTTCAGCCAGCAGCAAACAATAATATAATCATAGCAAATTAAAGAGATTTCATATGTCAGTGCTGTGGTAAGTTAAGTAAAGATGTGTATATACCTCTTTAATTTGCTTTGATTATATTATTGTTTGCTGCTGGCTGAAAGTACTGTCTAGCCCTTACTTACAACAACGCTGACCATTAAATCAGATTAATTGAAAAATTAATTATGTGGGAGGTTGCACTACATCAAATCCCTGCTGCTAAAATTAATCCAGAAAAATATGAGCGTATATATTGGACACATGGTAATAGACATCAAAATTAATCCAGTTAGCAAATTGAAATGATACCTAATGGAGCAGAAAACATCTGCATTTTCATATGAGAAGCATTACTAATTTTCAAATATACTCTTATCAGAGTATAAGCATCCACTACAAACAAAAAAAAAAATAGGATTGAGCTCGTATGTCAGGAAACCTAAATTATAAGGATTATTTTTCAGAAAGGCAATGGATTTTGTGTGCTAAGAAACTATTACACTAATTTTCAAACGAATTAGAATACTTCCAAATTTTAGCGCATTGGAGTTTTGACTTTGCCAATTTAACTAAATTGCTGAACTTGACAATTTTTCAGTTATGTAGTACAAGTGGATGAAGCCATAAGACACAAAGAAGGCAGTGTGTGGAAACAAATAAAATCCCAAACATTAAAACTACTAGCATTTAGGGGGTTATTTTCTAAAGCAATATCATGCAAATTAGGGGGAGGGGAGGAGTCGGGGCAGGGAGGGGCGGAGTCGGTGGTGTCTTCGCTGCCGGCGATAATGTTACTAACATTATCGTTGGCAGTAGCACGCCGAACAGCACCACCTTTCACGGTGGCACTATTTGGTGCAAAAGCCGGCAGGCAGCGCACCGCCTTGGTGCGAAGGCTGCGGGTTTTCGCAGGCCTGCCCCCCCCTTCGCACCCCCCCTCCCGTTTTTGTCGGATTCATCATTCTGCGATGAATGATGAATCCAGGCCTTAGTTTGATAACTACTAAAACAAAAAAAATGTGTGACCATACAAGATGTAGTATGCATATCACTGTTATCCCTAAGCTCTGCGCGAGCTCAGCCATGCACAGCTTTTTATGAGACCTTGCACAGCTTTTACCTCAGTGCAGGAAGACCGGCAGGACCATGGTGGAGCCCATCCCACCACAGCTCGCAGAAAAGAAGAGGCCCCAAAATTCCAGGTGCCCTTCCTTCTTCCTGCCTGCGTGGCCCGGAAGGAAAACACTGCCGGAACCTCGCAGGAAGGAAGGATGAGCGCCAGCCCATATGCGGAAAAGGAGCAGTGTCAGAGGCAGGTCCACCATGAATCCTATCTTGCCTGGTACAAGAAGAGGAGGCCCTGAGAGGAGAGGGAGGCTGAGGCACTGTAGAAAGAGAGAGAGTTGAAAGACTGTTTGTGTGTGTGTGTGTGAGGCAGCATGTGAGAGATAGCTGGAGTGAGGGTGTAAGAGAGAAATGGCATGTGAAAGTGAGAACCATGTGTATGTGTGAGAAAGAGCATGGTGTTTGTGTGAGAGAGCATGTGAAAGTGAGAGCCTTTGTGTGTGTATATGAAACAGCATGTGAGAATGAGAGCCTGTGTATGTGGGCGATTGAGACACCATGAGAGAGGGAGCCGGTGTGCATGTATGAGAGGGAGACAGTATGTGAAAGTGAGAGCCGAGTGAGTATGTGTAAGAGACTTGTATATGTGAGAGAGAGCCTGTGTGAGAGAGAACGTGTGTGTGTGTGTGTGTGTGTGTGTGTGTGTGTGTGTGTGTGTATGTATGTGAGAGAGAGGGACAATGTGTGAGAATGGGAGCCTGGTTGTGTATTTGAGAGGAAGGGAAGAAGACAGGTGGAGAGAGAATAAACTGGAAAAAAAAATTGGTAAAACACCGAGAAAGGGAATATGAAAAAAAAAAAAAAGCCTGGGACAAACTGATTAGAAAAATAAGAGAAGACAACAAATGTAAAAAATAAAAAAATATTTTTAATTTTTAGTGGTTGGCATTGGTTACCTTTGGGAATGTGCATTACATATTGGGGTAGATTTTAAGAACTGCACCCGGGCATACATGTGCGCGCGCTACCTGGCGCACACACATGTACACCCGATTTTATAACTTGAGTGTGCAGACGCACGCAAGTTATAAAATTGGGGGTCGGTGCGCGCAAGGGGGTGCACACTAGTGCATCTTGCACGCGTCGACACCCGCGGGCTTCTCCCATTCCCTCCCCCTAACATAACCTTCCCACCCCTTCCCCTAACTTTTTCCCCCAGCCCTACTCTAACCCCCCCCCCCCCCCCCCAAATTCTTATCAAACCTTTTGCACCTGCCTGGAGGCAGACGCAGGTAGTGCGCGCCGGCAGCCTGTGGCATGCGATCCTCCGACACAGCGGCAACTGGACGCTGTGTCAGAGACCTCTGGCCCCGCCCATGCCCCACCCCCAGACCACCCCACACTGCCCCCGCCCCACCCCTTTTTGCAAGCCCCGGGACTTAGACGCGTCCCGGGGCTTTACGCGCGTTGCCGGACCTTTATAAAATGGGCCCGACGCGCGTAAGGCGATTTACGCGTATAGAGCTTTTAAAATCCAGCCATTTGTATTTTGTTATTCAGTATTTCACTGTTCACAGTGGAATACTGTGATAGCAGCTAGGTAGAGAGTGCATCAAACTAGGTCGAGAGTACAATGTACAAATCTCATCTTTATGTACCTTTGCTCACTCCAAATCACATCAAACCTTCACTGATGTGTACTGTGCTGTTCATACCTCTGACTGTGCATGTAAAACTGCCCCCCAAAACCTAGACCACCACCAAAACCCACCCAGAGTTACTAGTTGACCCTCCTACAGTAGCATAAATAGTTTACTTGTATGAGAGCTTTATAAAGAGTCTCGCTGTTTCTTTCTTTCTCTCTGTCTCTCCCTCCAGGAGCAGCCCAAAACATGCACATTGCAGTATCTCAAAAATTACCCTAATCAAGCCCCTTTTTATCAACACTATTCATGCAAAGTTTATAGCAAAATGATGAATCTAGGTGTATGACAGGCTATGCATTTGTTTCACTACCAAGAGTGGTGACATTGTTTTGACAATTTTTTAAGTGCTCAAACTCTACATATATCACCCTCTCAAGGAATTGCACCAACTTAAGAGGAAAAAATCCCTTCGGCAAAAGCTGCTTTCCTGTCTCAGAATCCTCCCTTTGATGCATTAGGGCCTAAATTTGCCTGTCGAACATTTTTCAAAATCTGCCTGCAGAAAAACCTTCTAGAAGTATAAGTTGTACATATATTGGGTGAATACTTAAAAAATAAAAAGCATGCGAGTGACATGTCCTGTGATGCTCTGTTATATCCCACAGTAGGAAACTTTTCTCAAGAGGATTTACAAATATACAGTGATGTCATAATCTACCTATAGTAGTGCAGTAAGGACTACAGTCAATATGGTAACTTTAGTCAAGCAATTTTGAGATAGCTAAATACTGCCAAAATTAAAGTATGTTTATTTGCAGTGTTTTACTTTTTGATAATCATCTCCCTTCTTAAGAACAACTAGACTAATTAGCATGTTTTTACTTCTCTATAGTGCTGACACTGTCATTAAATAATAGAGAAAGCATTGTCCCATATCATTAAATGTGCTTTAATGCCCTAAATTGTACAGTGCCTGAAACCTATGTAATAAAAGGCTAGTAGACAAGGAAGAAGGCTTCAAGACATCTTCAGAAGAGAAAACAAGAACAAAAAGATGTAATTCTAAGTAATAAACAGGGAAAACCTTTTTTTCATTGCACAGCCATTTTCAAGGATATATTTGGTTATTCACTTTCTTTACTTTTTTTCTGTGTATTTTTTCTGGTATATGTATGTATATTTAATTTATTAGTTATATGGTATTTATTCATTTAATATGTTTTTAATTTATTTTTTATTATGATTTTATATGGTTTAATTATATGTAAATGTTACGGCCCCAGGCCATGCCCCGGGACCTTCACTTACCTCGAGGCCTGCCCGGGCCGCTGAGGTGCCGGCTAGGCCTGGCCAGGCCTCGGCCGCGGCGCTCCCTCCTCGAAGGAGACGCCAGCGTTCAGTCGCATCTGGCCCCGCCCCCTATGTGCGCACGTGCGCAGGGGCTCTGAATTTAAAGGGGTCAGCGCGGGAAATCTAGGCAGCCACAATGATGACATCAGACGCTGCCGGGCCATTTAAACCCTGCAGCCGCCGCTAGACCTCGCCTTGCAACGAGGTTCACTCTTCTGAGTTGCTAGTTGCTGCTTCGGACTCCTGTCTGTCTTCGGCTTCTGACTTCTGACCCTGCTTCGTTCATTGACTTCGGCTTCAGCTTCCATTCCTGGCTTGTCTTCGGCATCTGACTTTGGACTTCTGACCTTGGCTTATCCCTGGACTCCAGCTTCAGTCCTCATCTCTTCTCAGATACCTGGTTCTTCACTCGCCCGGAGGATTCTCCTAAGTCCCAGCGGCTCGGGTCCTCAAGGACTCCTCTTAGGAGGACTGCAGGCTTCCAAGGGTGAAGTCTCTTCTGGCCTCCTGGGCTCTTCCGCTTCCATCGACTACCTCTTTGGCTGCTTCTCTGGTCCTTGGTCATATAGGATCACACCTAAGTCCAAGAGGCCTGGGTCCCTACAGGTTCCTCCTGGGGGACCTCGGGTTTCCAGTGGTGAAGCCTTCTTCGGAACACTCTTCAGCGCCGCCTCCCGGCAGCGCCGCCCACTGTGGGTCCCCACAGTGCAACACCATCAGTCTCAGCCGGCCCAAGGGTCCACTCTCCGTAACAGTTTGCAAGGCCATGGACCCAGTGGAAGCCACGGGCATGAAAGCCATTCCCGGTATTGCATAGTGCTTGCAACAAAAACAAATCTGCACTGACTCCCTGATGACTGTGCAGAGATTAGCAAATCAGATTGACGGAGCAATCGCCCTCAGCCCACCGGTCCCCGTAACTGTGGCAGACGTCGGTCTGTCCACACCCACACAACTACCGGTGCCCACACGGTACTCTAGGGACGCCAAGTTATGCCGAAGATTTCTTAATCAGTGTTTCATAAGGTTCAGAATCTACTGCCCGCTCAGTTTCCCACAGATCGGATTAAAACCAATTACATTATTACGTTGTTGGACGGGAAACCTCTGGCATGGGCCTCGTCCCTGAGGGAGCGTCAGGACTCCTGCCAAGCTAACCTGGAGCAATTTGTCGCAGCCTTCCGGCAGGTTTTTGATGAGCCCTCCCGCAGGCCCACCGCCGCTTCAGAGTTGCTTCAGCTATGTCAGGGCAACCGGCCCCTGTTCGAGTATTCCACAGAATTCCAGATGCTAGCAGCCGAGTTGAACTGGGGGAATGATAGCCTTCACGGCATATTCCTGGAGGGTCTCTCCCCAAGACTCCAAGATGAGCTGGCGGGCAAAGACATCCCGGATGCCCTGAACAGCCTTCATCGACCTGGCAGGTCGCGTGGACCACCGTACTCAACACCGCTTCTGGGAGGGGAGATCTGCTCGGAGGCTCGGGAACTCTAGAACCCGATTTTCCCGACCAGTACCATCTTCTTCGGCCTCTCCAGGAAGTCAAGACGCAGAACCTATGCAGTTTGGCCGAGGTCCAATCTCTCAGGAGGAGAGAAGAAGACGCTGGTCCCAAGTTCTATGCCTGTATTGTGGGGGCAAGGGCCACTTCCTTGCTCGATGTGGTGAGCGGCCGGGAAATGCCCGGACCTAGGGATTGACAGGGAGCTAACCCTAAGTAACACCACTTAAGCCTCCCCATGCACTGTTCCAGTGACCATACTTCTTTCTGAGGGAGAATTCGATACCCTGGCCTTAACTGACTCCGGAGCTGGGGGCAATTTTATCCTCAAGGACTTAGTCCAACAACTCCAGTTTGGGGTTCAACCCCAAAGATCCCCCGTCCGGGTGTCTTCCATTCATGGAACCCCTCTTCCAGGGACTAGCTCTACTTGTACCAAGCCCCTCATGCTACGCACAGGCCTTCTGCATGTGGAGGAAATCTCATTCCTCATCTTGGAAAAGTCAATGCACCCGGTCATCTTGGGACTACCCTGGTTGCGGAAGCACTCCCTGGTAATCTGTTGGGATATTCTCCAGGTGGCGTCATGGGGTTCGTCGTGCTTCGAGTCATATCTGACCACTGTTCTGAGACCTTCGATACCTCTTCTGACCACTCCTTTAACACTGCCGCCCCATTATCAAGACTACCAGGATGTCTTCTCGAAGGAGAAAGCTGAG
Organism: Rhinatrema bivittatum; assembly: GCF_901001135.1. NCBI lineage: Eukaryota > Metazoa > Chordata > Amphibia > Gymnophiona > Rhinatrematidae > Rhinatrema > Rhinatrema bivittatum. The sequence goes on along the minus strand of NC_042617.1, from coordinate 186,872,894 downwards.
CTCCTCCTGGAGCATCGACCATTCAACTGTGCTATCAATATGATCCTGGGCACCACAACGCCTCGAGGACGGGTGTACCCGTTGTCACTCTCAGAGCACGAGCTATGTCCGCATATATCCAGGAGAACCTGGACCGAGGGTTCATCCGACCGTCCAACTCCCCGGCTGGAGCCGGGTTCTTCTTCGTAGAGAAGAAGGATGGGTCCTTCTGACCCTGTATAGATTATCGTGGTCTGAACAGTATTACCCAATGCGACCGTTACCCACTGCCCTTGATTCCTGAACTACTGGTAGCCAAGGTGTTCACGAAGCTGGATCTCCGTGGGGCGTATAACCTGGTCAGGATTCGGCCAGGCGATGAGTGGAAGACGGCGTTCAACACAAGGGATGGCCACAATGAATACCTGGTCATGCCCTTCAGCCTCTGCAACGCCCCTGCGGTTTTCCAGAACCTCATGAACGAGGTACTAAGAGACATGTTACATATGTCGGTCATTGTCTATTTAGATGACGTGCTGATATTCTCAAAGGATTTGAACACGCACCACCGAGAGGTCCGCAGGGTACTGCAGAAATTTCAGGATAACCGGCTCTTCGCGAAAATGGAGAAGTGTCAATTTTAGCAAGAGTCCTTTCCCTTCCTTGGGTATATCGTGTCCTTCACAGGTTTCCATATGGATCCCGAGAAGGTGGCGGCCATCAAAGATTGGCCTCAACCTGTGGGGATCAAGGCGCTTCAATGCTTCCTTGGTTTCACCAATTTCTACCGGCAATTTCTACCACACTACTCCACGATGGTAGCACTACTTACGGCCCTCACCAAGAAGGGGGCTGATGCCAGTAACTGGCCTGCAACGGCGGTACGAGCGTTCCAAGACCTGAAGACGGCCTTTCCTCAGGACACATGTCTCCATCACCTGGATTCCCAACGTCAATTCATTGTGGAAGTGGACGCCTCCAACATGGCGGTTGGAGCCATCCTGACTACGCTCCATGATCAGACCTCTGTCTTGCCTGACTACGCTCTTGACGATCTCCGTGATCAGACCTCAGCCTTGCTTGGCACCGCCTTTGGATTGCCGTCAGCCCTGACTCAAGCCTGCCCTTGGACGCCTCTTCAGCTTACTCCCTGGACGTGGTTTCTTCAGGTTTCGGCCTGCTTTTGCTCGAGAGCCCTCTGTCTGCCTCCGTTCCATTGGCGCCCGAGTTTCCAGGACATTACCCAGTCCAAAGTAAGACTTTACCATCTCTCACCTGCTGCCTCCGGGCAGAACCAACACTTTTTTCGACTACACACAGAGGCCCACCTAAGTCCTGCTGGCAACGGCACCCAAAGGCTTAACCCGCGGGGAACAAGGGCTGGTGTAGGTGAAACTCCAGCGGCCTCTATCAGCCCACTCTGCCTGCCGACAGTGGGGACCCGTAGGTCCTTACCTACGGGTTGTGTCAACCCCACCTCAGCCAAAGGGTCCACTTCTGATGCAACACTTATTGATTTGAATTAATCAGGTGTTATTTGATTTGTATGATATTTGGAAATATTTTATTGGTGTTTGGGAAATTTAAAAAAATATATTATATGAATTTTTAATAACTGGATCTTATTCTGTTCATCAGCTGTTTTGAAATATTAATTCTTTTTATGAGTATGGTTTTACTATAATGACTGATATTTTATATTTCTTGATTTTATTGTTTGATGTTTTCTGAGGAATGGTGATGTTTCTGTTTTTCCATTGGATTACATATAGAATCTGACTTGTTGCTCTTTTCCAGTTCAGTTTTTGTCTGCATTTTTCCATTTATACTTTATGGTCACTTTATTCTGTATTTGGTGAGGGTCTGTCTGTGTTCTGCATATGCGAGTGTGGTTAAGTATTCTGCTAACATGTTGTTTCTATGTAGGGATCTATAGCAACTTGACTTGTTTGTTTTCCTGATAGGAGGTGTATTGGTTCTTTAGGGCCTGCTGTAATATTTGCAGTGCTGCCTTTTTATAGGTAGCATTGTAACTGAGTGTTGGCAGTTAATCCTGGTTTGGAATGGGATGTTTATTATATTGTAATTGCAATTTAATTTGCTCATGGCTTTCTGAGGACCAAGCCTACTCCTAACATGTATTACAATAGTCAATAATCTTTTTAACTTTTATGCAGGGTTTTCTGGTTGATGCCAAGCAATGCATGTAAATATAATATACATGATGTTATATTTTTTCTTCAAAAGACCGTACTTTGAATGTCCTTTTTCATGCAAAAACTTGTTTTATAAACGCATAATTTGAAATTGTGTGTGGAGAGGGCCAGGCACAAAGCTGTAAGATTCACTTAGGGTGCCTAATACCCTTGCACTGGCCTTGATTAGAAAAACAATACAAATTAAATGTTAAAAAAAAAATAAAAACAAAAAAAGCTAGCACTGGCCCTGCGCTACAGAGTCCTGTAGTAATGTGCTAGAGGGGTTCCCATCCCTCTCCAGTGAGAGTAGACCCCACCTGGTGGTGAGTAGGAGGGAGGGGTTGAGTGGCTGAGAAGGAAGGGAAGGGGTGAGGGAAGTGACTGAGAGAGAAGGGGAGGGGATGAGTGACTGAGATAGAAGGTATGGGGTGAGTGGCAGGAGGGGTGAGTGAAAGAGGGAAGGGTAGAGGAGGTGAGAGAGCAAAAGAAAAGGGGGAATGAAGAAGTGGAAGGGGAATAAGAAATAGAGAGGGTAGAAGGGTTTAATGTGTGTTTATATGTGAAAGCGGAGAAGTCTGTATGTTCCCTGCTCCCCTCACCTCCTCTCCACAAATCCACGACAATCTCAGGGTGACTAAAAATCAAAAGTTCCCAGGTGTTACTTCAAAAATTATGTGACTGTGAAAGGTGTTTGTGTAGGTGTTCCTGAGATGACACCAGAATTTGAATTGTCTTTTGTATGGTGAGTTAGTGTGAGCCTGTCTCTTGGAGAGTGTATTCCTTTGGGGTACCTTAGCAGGGAGAAGCATCACATCCTATCCTATCCCTTGCCTCAGGCAGCAGATTGCCATGAGCTGTTCCTAACTGCTAGCATCAGTTACCGATAAAGTAAAGCACTGCTCCTGCTCTGGGCTGCCGACACTTTGAACTACCTCCTACAACCTGCATCATCATCAAAGTCCGGCTCAATATCATACATGTTAGCATGTCAAAGGAGACATTTTGAGCCTGGCCTTTAATGATGATAGTAGGCTAGGGAGGCACATGGTCATATGGCAGCAGCAAATTTTCTGATGCACCACCGACTTCAGCAGTCACCCTATACCCCGTTTCCTTCCTTTTCACCATAACTTTATTTGAGCAATCATTAAAATTTTAAATCCTACCACCATGGAATTTCAGCTCAGAAAGATGCTTATAGGCGCACATGATCTTTACTTTGCTATTAAAATCCAGCCATTATCAACTGTGACCCATCTTCACCGCGCCCCTTGCTCCCATGCAGTAAACTCATTCATAGTGTATACTTGCACGTATGTCTTCATTTAAACACAGTTCTTGCAAAAAATGGATGTGGAATTATTTTAACAACTTGGAATTCAGAATATGTCCAATCACCCCTAGTACCTTATTGCTACTGTGGTGACTTTGGTTCTCCAAGTCTTCCATTTTATGTTTCATGGCTTGCACTGCTCTCTCCAGGCCCATAATCTGCGTTTCCAAAGATTGAACTTTTGCAGATGTTTCCAAGGCCCCTGCCTCAATTTCAGAAAAGCGCCGAGCAAAGTTTGAAAATGTTTTATCCATTGCCGCAAGCAGTTCACTTATCTTATTCAACATAAGATCCATAGCCGCTATCACAGCAGAAGAAACTTCACAGATGTTTTCTGCCACTCTCGATCCTGAAGGCATCATCTTTGGCAATTTTAGAATCCACAAGCCTGGACTTTTCTTTCTTCTATTTGGTAAGTTTTGTGGATATAACACTTATTAGATTACGGTATCTCTCGGCAATCACAAAAAACTGCCACAATCCTTAACCAATCAATACAACCAAGAAAAATAATTTAAATCAGGAAAACAATGAGCTGATAGGGGTGGCATCCAGAGCTACTCAGTTGCATTTCCAAGCAGATCACAACATCACATAATTCTCATGTTGTTTTTTTAAATTTAAATATGTATGCCTTTATTGTAAACTGCATCAAACATTTTGATATTTGCAGTTGCAAGTTATGAGTTGTATAAATAAGTATATAAAATATAATTTGCCACCTTTATATGCTTAATTTGACTCAAGAGGCTTTAAAATTGAATTACCGGTAACTTTTTGAGCTCTGATATGACAAAAAGTAACTATTTTCAATCTCATATGTGATTTAGCTTTTTTTTTTTTTTTTTTCAAAATAATTTTTATTGAAGAATTAAGACAGTACAACCATCAAACATTAGAAGAGATGCCCAATTACAACCACCTGTTGTCAAGTGTGCTGCCCCCCTCCTTTTAATAGCCAGTAGATAACCATCAGACAAAATCTGCTAGTTCAATCACACAACCCATTCGCACCATTCATTCCAGTCATGCACTCATCCACTCCCTTCCCTGAACCCCTAGGAGAATAGCAAGTATAGTTTATAAGACATACATTTTCTGAGAACAAATATATAAAGTAAGAAATTAAAAATCAATAATCCCTTTAACATTTCCTCATACCCAACCTTTTATCTCATGTACTTAGATTTTAAAATTGCAAACTGGTACAACTCAATAATCACTTCCATGAAGAATGATATTCCCAGCGCAAGCAAGTTAGTTTGGATTTCCAGCGGCAGTAAAGTGAAACAGGTGGCCCAGCATTGCCTGTATTCTGAATCTGGTGGTTTTTTTTATGTGATGTAGGACTTGTATGAACCAGAAGTCCAGATGAAAATATGGGTGCAGCAAACAGACAAATGGTCTCATGGATGAAATTAACAAAATGAGGCAAGGGTAATGTAAACACTTTAACCTATTCCAGTCAAATGGAGAGTTACCTCAAATGCACTTAAATTACAATTTGATAGTCTTAAAGCCTCATCTGAATTAACTGGGTTTAAAGAAAAAAAATACACACACACACACATACATATCTATTTATATATATATATATATATATATATAAATAAAAATTTAAATGTTCATTTGTTCAAAATCTTAAATCTCCAAAAGTTCTTCACCGACTGCTTTGACATTTTGACACAATGTTGCATTCGAATACGCGCGTGTTTTTATATACCTATATTATCTAGATGTCACACCTGTGACAGGTAAAAACATGCTTTTTTGGAAAAACAGCACCATCTGTTGGACGTACAAGCAACACATGCTATCTACAATATAAATTGGCTCTGACTGACGGCCTGCAAATGCGCAGTAGAGAGCAGCTCTACCGTGCATGTGCGGACCTTGGAGCTCTGTGCTATGTGCGAGTACAGAGCAAAGGCTTAGGTGGAGAGGGGACAAAAATCTTGCCCGTTTTAACGGGCTTAACGGCTTGGACTACATATTTTACGATTCCATTTCAATGTTTCTGATTCACTGTTAAATTGAATTTTCATAGATTTCGATTTATTTTCATTTTGATTTAATTATTTCGTGTGACATTGCGTTGGAATTGAGCTGTGTCATTTACCATACCGTTCATTTAGTGAGTATAGTTTATGTTTTTTCTTTTTTCATTCTTTTTCTATTTCTAGAATTATGAGGTTTACATCTAGACACGGATTGCTTCTCACATGCACAATTATATTGCGTGTTCTAGAGTCGGCAAACCAGACAATCTCTATATCTGCACAGACAATGGAACAATAAAAAATATTGTATACCCACAAGCATTGTGAAATTAAACATATTCGAAACGTGCGCTTTCTCTTTTCTCTCTTTTCCATTTAACCAGACTGAGCCACAGCAATGCGTGGCTGGGTACAGTTAGTATATAATATATATATATATATATATAGAGAGAGAGAGAGAGAGAGAGAGAGAGAGAGTGAGAAGGGCAAGTTCATATATTGAAGTTTTACAACAAATTTGCAGGCCGATACAGTAAAGTGTGGTAGAAAGAGGTGCGTTAGTGCCCGGCGCACCCGCGTTTTCCGCATGCACAGTTTGGATCACCTACCGCTCGATACAGTATTTAAATGGCATGCAAATGCAAGCCGCGTCCAATGCGCTATACAGCGCCTATACAGTATCCTGGGTGCACTGGTACCTGTCATTTCAAATGTCATTTCAAATGACGTTTGAAATGACAGGTACCAGGAAGTGGATGGTTCTCCTACAGACCCCGCTGCCTTGAGCGCCCGGTGCCAGCAAGCCCCAGCAGCCGGCGATTGGAGGCAGGGAGCGCAACAAAGCACCCTTCTTCGGACAGACAAGAAAGATGAAATTTCACAGTCCAAAACCAACCCAATCCAAGCCCCAGCAGAGAGAGACAAAATTTAGCCGCCCAGTCCCAAACCAACCCAATCCACAGGAAAAAAAAATGCTTCTCGCACTTAGCCGCCCAGTCCCAAACCAAACCAACCCAATCCAAGCCCCAGCAGAGAGAGAGATGAAATTTCACAGTCCAAAACATTCCCCCAAGCCCCCGCTCACCTGCCCTGGCCACGGCCAATCAAGCCCCCAGCAGCAGCAGTAGAAGGGCGTTGAGAGAGAGCGGCTTCAGCAGCCCCGCCGGCGTAGATGAATACGTGCACGCCTGTAGGTCCAATATGGGCGCTCAAGGCAGCGAAGGTGCATGAGCACACGCCGTGACCAGCTGGACGTCAGAGGTCACGGCGTGTGCGCATGCGCCTTAGCTGCCTTGAGCGCCCATATTGGACCTACAGGCGTGCACGTATTCACCTTCACCACCGGGGCTGCTGAAGCCGCTCTCTCTTGCCTCCCCTTCTACTTCTACTGCTACTGCTGCTGCTGGGGGCTTGCGTGGCTGCGGCCAGGGCAGGTGAGCGGGGGCTGGGGGAAAGTTTGGGACTGTGAAATTTCGTCTCTCTCTGCTTGGGCTCGGATTGGGTTGGTTTGGTTTGGGACTGGGAGGCTAAGTGCGAGAAGCATTTTTTTTTCTGTGGATTGGGTTGGTTTGGGACTGGGCGGCTAAATTCTGTCTCTCTCTGCTGGGGCTTGGATTGGGTTGGTTTGGTTTAGGACTGGGCGGCTAAGTGCGAGAAGCATTTTTTTCTGTGGATTGGGTTGGTTTGGGACTGGGCGGCTAAATTCTGTCTCTCTCTGCTGGGGCTTGGATTGGGTTGGTTTGGTTTAGGACTGGGCGGCTAAGTGCGAGAAGCATTTTTTTCTGTGGATTGGGTTGGTTTGGGACTGGGCGGCTAAGTGCGAGAAGCATTTTTTTCTGTGGATTGGGTTGGTTTGGGACTGGGCGGCTAAATTTCGTCTCTCTCTGCTGGGGCTTGGATTGGGTTGGTTTGGTTTGGGACTGAGCGGCTAAGTGCGAGAAGCATTTTTTTTTCTGTGGATTGGGTTGGTTTGGGAGTGGGTGGCTAAGTGCGAGAAGCATTTTTTTTTCTGTGGATTGGGTTGGTTTGGGACTGGGCGGCTAAGTGCGAGAAGCATTTTTTTTTCTGTGGATTGGGTTAGTTTGGGACTGGGCAGCTAAGTGCGAGAAGCATTTTTTTTCCTGTGGATTGGGTTGGTTTGGGACTGGGCGACTAAGTTCACCACACTAACGCAAGGGTCAGGGTAGGCAGTAAATTAGTAGGTTAAAGACACGGCAAGATAGGTTAAAAAGACGATAGTCGGGGCGCACTTTACTGTATGGGAGGGAATAGCTAATCGGATCGTTTACATACATATACATGCCGTGGGCGGAAAGGGATACGCGTCGAGTTAAAGAAGCAGTAAGGATCGGTAAAAACAGATAGTGAATCGCGGGTTAGACTTACGCAGCGAAATTGTGAGTACATAGCGGGTTAGAAACGGGGTAACTGCGGCCGCGCTTTACTGTATCAACCTGTTGCTTGGGTGCATTAATTTCATCAGCTATCTCAATGAAAAAACCCTTGATTTTTAGGGTGTAAAACACTGGCACAATTTTAGCACTGGAGCAAAAGTGGTGCAAAATAACTTAGATAAATAGGCACTTCTGTGTCTGCTTCATTGTTTCTGCAACCATGTGCTCTCTCTGCCACTCCCCATTACTCCTTCAAACCCCCACACTCCTGCATGGCTGAAGTACCAATGACCTTTTCAACCTCCCTTCTCTACTACCATCCTTGTAAACTTGAGCAGGTCTCTTCACTCTTTGCCTCAGGTCTAAATTTAGGGCCTCATTATAGTAGATCAGGTCCTTAGATTGTAAACTTCTAGGGACAGAGAAAATACTTACTGAATGTAACTTGCCTTGAGCTACCAATGAAAAGGCATGAGCTAAATACACAATAAATTAATTAAATTAATATTTAAATTCCCAAATGTGGTCTTCAACAGCCATCAGTTTATGCGCCCTGAACAATCTTTCCATCAACTCAAACACCCTATCGTAAGCAAGAGATGTAGCTTTACCTGCAAAAATGAGTAAATGTATGAATGTTTTTGACAGGGGATTCTGTTATATTAGTGTTACAGTAGCTAAGAGTGAAGTCTTAATTGAAGTTTTAAGCATTAGTGACAAGTTTGTTCTATTTCAACCATTTTTCTGTTATGTGCTACCATGTGACCAATATGCATGAGCACTTTTCTAGGCAGTAAGTAAAAGCAAATGTCTGATTTTATTGATAAAATTTGAAAGAATATTTAAAATGCTATTGGTAAATTAAACTTTTCTTAAAGCAATACAAGTCATCACATTTATGAAAAGAGGGTTTGCTTCATAAAACTCACTTTATTTAAAGTTCCTAATTCTCCTTAGTGCCATTCTTGGTGTTTGGCAATGAATTTCCAGTTAATTATAGAAACATAGAAATGACGGCAGAAGAAGATCAAATGGCCAATCCAGTCCGCCGAGGAAGCTTTCACACATTTTTTTTCTCATACTTATCTGTTATTCTTGGCTCTTATTAGTAACTTTTTTGTTCTAGTTACCTTCCACCCCCACCATTGATGTATAGAGCAGTGCTGCAACTGCATCTAAGTGAGGTATCTAGCTTAATTGGTTAGGGGTAGTAACTGCCGCAATAAGCAAGCTACTCTCACGCTTATTTGTTTACCCAGCCTGTGCAATTCAGTCCTTGTTGGTTGTTGTCTGAATATGAATCCTCTTTTCTTTATTCCCACCTGCTGTTGAAGCAGTGAGCTGCGCTGGATATGTATTCCAAGTGAAGTATCAGGCTTAATTGATTCAGGGTAGTAACTGCCATAACAAGCAAGCTACACCCATGCTTATTTGTTTACCCAGACTATGTAATTCAGTCCTTGTTGGTTGATGCCTGAATATAAATCCTCTTTTCCTCTTCCCCCCCTGCTTGTCTCTTAATATATTTTCTCTTAATATATTTATTTTATTTATTTCTATTTATTTATTTATTAGAAATTTATAGTCTACATGATGCAAAGTACTCAGTGGATTACAACATAACATACATTCAAAAATTATCAAATAAAATGAAATTAAAACAAATTACTTACATAGTAAAAATCATAACATTAAAAAAATAAAATTTGCTGAATAATCCTGAATAAACTGTAACAAGAGCGGCTATTAAATTGCTTAATGCCCGTGAAAAATGAAAAGCCTTTGTTTTCCGAAGGTGGAATCACAAGTAATTAAGCAAATTTTGCTGGGTAGATTGTTCTAGAGAACCAGCCTGCAACATAGAATATTCTGTCTCTTGTTTCATCCAATCGTCCAAACGAGATACTGGAATACCCAATAGGTTCTGACCTGCAGATCTTAAAGCTCTTGAAGGCTGGTATATTTTCAAGAGATTACCTGCACACAGTGGACCAATGTTATAGATTTAAACTGTATCCTCCAATATATCAGGAGCAAATGTAGTGTGAACAAAATAGGAGTGATGTGATCATAAAGGCTAGCTCCTATTATTAGTCTAGCAGTGGCATTCTGAACTGCCTGGAGACACGTCAGCATGTAAGCTGGAAGGCCTATATACAGAAAATTGCAGTTATCTAGCTTTGATAGTACCTAAATTATGCATAGTGATTGAGTTATGGTCCTAAAGTCATGCATAGTTAGATATGGTTTTAAATTGCAATCTTTAAGCGACAAATCTGATTCAAGCTGAATCCCAAGATTTTGTACAGACTGTGAAATCTGTATCTCACTAATAATCTAGTTTTTTACTATGTCTATACAGATACATACATACACACACATTAACTCTGTAGGTTAACATATTGGATTTGCCATTTCTTCTATCAACATTGTAACTATTCAGTATTTCAGCTCAGGCTAAACAATTCTCCTACCACGGTAGCCAGATGGAAGGGGAGAATGAAAATTCCTTGTTTCCTTTCTCTTTGTGGATTCAACACAGTTTTGTGCATTAGGCAGGCCTGCCAAAGCTAAGGATAATACACAGTTCCAGGTAGCAAATGTATAATTTCAACTAGTTTGTTTAAATTACATTCAAATCCTGTAGACTGCAATTAGACTTGTTTCCACTACAAAAAAACCCAATAATGTCAGCCAACAGCTGAATAATGGATGACATTTTCTTCCTACAAAAAATGCCATCAATTTCCCAACAAGAAAAAAACACTGGTGTCTCTGGCCATACTGTGGTAGATGTGTCACAAAGAAGATACAAAGTACAAACTACTCTTGTCTGTTTGTTTCCTTGCTGTGCTCCTGTCCTGTTCCCTGTGGGTCTCCCAGTGGCCCTTCTGTTCCCTGTGGTTCGCCTAGTGCCCTTTTGCTCCTTATGGGTCTTCCAGTGGTCCTTCTGTTCCCTGTGGGCCTCCCTATGCCCTTGACTTGCATTATGCCCAAGCCTCCCAGTGGCCTAGCTCTCCTGGGTGGTCCTTGCCCTGGACTTAGTTCTGGTCTCGCCCTGTCTCATGTCTATTTATCTTCCCTCTTTTGCCGGTGCACTCCCTATTCCAGTGAGTAACATGTTCCTGACCTAGTGCACCACCTCCAGAAGCCCTGCCTGAGAAGTCCTGCTGGCCACCAGATTCTGCAGGCTCAACCCAAGAGGGAGGTGGATGATCAGGCAGAAGATCCATGTTTGTCCTGCCTGCTCTGACCCCTATCGAAGATCGCATGCTGACCTGCCTGCTCATGAATCCTGCTCCTCCCTGCTTGGGGGCATCCCCAAATCGGCCAGCCTGGCCATGACAGTAAGGGCTGGATTTTAAGAATTACGCGCAGGTGTAGATTTGTGCGCGCAACCCGGCGCGCACAAATCTACGCCCAATTTTATAACATGTGCGCGCAGCCGTGCACATGTTATAAAATCCGGGGTTGGCGAGCGCAAGGGGGTGCACACTTGTGCACCTTGCATGTGCCAAGCCCTAGGGGAGCCCCGATGGCTTTCCCCGTTCCCTCTAAAGCCACTCCGAAATCAGAGCAACCTCGGAGGGAACTTTCCTTCCGCCACCCCTCACCTTCCCCTCCCTTCCCCTATCTAACCCGCCCCCCCCCAGCCCTACCTAAATTCCCCCCATCTTTATTTTTTGCTGGGTGCGTGATCCCCCGGCACAGTCGCTATGCCGGAGGCCTCGGTCCTGCCCCGCTCCTGGACCTCCACTCCCCACCCCTTTTTTCAAACCCCGGGACATACGTGTGTCCCGGGGCTTTCGCGCGTCGCCGGGCCTATGCAAAATAGGCTCCCAGTTACAAAAGTTAACACAATGAAATGCTAAAAGAAATTAATGAAGCTAACAAAATCAGTAGCACTGTAACAATGGGTGATTTCAATTACCCCAGTACTGACTGGGTGAAAGTTACATCAGGACATTTTAGAGAAGTCAAGATGGGAAATTATTTTAGACATAGTCCTTAGTAGAACACAGAATTTGATACAAGAAGTAATAGTGTTGGAGCCACTTGGCAAAAGTAATCACAACATTATCAAATTTGACTTAATACTGGAGGGAGCACAAAAAAAAGAGATCTACTGCGACAGCATTTAACTTTCAAAAAGGTGTCTATGATACAATGAAGAAAATGGGTAGGAAAAAACTGAAAGGAGCCACTACAAAGGTTAAGAGTTTAGCTCAGGCATGGACATTGTTTAAAAATACCATCTTGGAAGTCCAAAAGAGATGTATTCCATGCATTAAAAAAGGTGAAAGGAAGGCTAAACGACTATCAGCATGGTTAAAAGTTGAGGTGAGAGAGGCTATAATATCGAAAAGAACATCTTTCAAGAAATGGAAAAGGGATCTGAATGAAGAAAACAGGAAACAGCATAAGCACTGGCAAGTCAGAAGCAACGCACTGATAAGTAAGGCAAAGAGAGATTTTGAAAAGAAGCTTGTCATGGAAGCAAAAACTCATAATAAAAATGTTTTCAGGCACATTCAAGGTAAAAAGCCTGAGAAGGAGGCAGTTGAACCCTTAGATCAGGGGTCGGGAACCCATGGCTCGCGAGCCAGATATGGCTCTTTTGAGGGCTGCATCTGGCTCACAGACAAGTGTCGCTATACTTCGCGGTTCCCCGCTGACCCAGCTGCTCCCCGGTCCTCCGCCGCCCGGGCTTAAAATGCTGTCAGCCCGGGCGGAACGCGGCAGGACAGCTGGAGTCAGCGGCACCGGCGTGCTCTCTTCTCCCCCCCCCCCCCGCGGCCCGGAAGAGGAAGTGGAGAGCATCGGGTGCCTGCGCGGGAAGAAGAGACCACACTAGCGTGGTCTCTTCTTCCGCGCAGGCACCCGATGCTCACCACTACTCTTCCGGGCCGCGGGGGGGAGGAGAAGAGAGCACGCCGACTGGAGTCATCCGGGTGCCTGCACGGGAGTCATCGGGTGTCAGCCGGGTGCCAGCGCTGGAGTCATCGGGTGCCTGTGCGGGTCTTCCCGCGCAGGCACCCGATGCTCTCCACTTCCTCTTCCGGGCCGCGGGAAGAAGAGAGCACGCCGGTGCTCTCTTCTTCCCGCGGCCTGGAAGAGGAAGTGGAGAGCATCGGGTGCCTGCGCGGGTCACGCTAGTGTCCGACGGGAAGAAGACTGCAGCGCGGCTCGGAGGAAAATGAAAATCTTCAACCGCGGCCGATGGGACTCCGCGAGGGCTGAAAATGAAGGAGGTTAGCGTTGGGAGGTGGCTGCTGCTGCCGCGAGTTCCCGGGGGGAAGGGGGAGAGAGAGAGTGAATGAATGAGCGAGCAAGCATGTGTGTTTGAGATCCTGTGTGTGTGAGTGAGAGATTGCATGTATGTGAATGATTGAGAGCCTGTATATGTGAAAGAGAGTATGTCTGTGATTGAGATCCTGCCTGTGAGAGAGAGAGCATGAATGTAAGTTTACCATTGGGAACCTGTATGTGTAAGTTTGTAATTGAAAACCTGTTTGTTTGAAAGAGTATGTGTGTATGATTGAGATCCTTTGTGTGTGAGAGAGATCATGTGTATGTATGATTAAGAGCCTGTGTGTATAAGTAAGAGAGAGATCATGTGTGTCTGTGTCTGATTGACAGCTGGTTTAGGTGATGGAGCATGTGAGTATGTGATTGAGAGCCTGTGTTTAAATGAGAGAGAGAGACCATGTGTGTCTGTGTGATTGAGAGCTGATTTAGGTGAGGGAGCATGTGAGTATGTGATTGAGAGCCTGTGTTTAAATGAGAGAGAGAGACCATGTGTGTATGTGTGTGATTGAGAGCTGATTTAGGTGAGGGAGCATGTGAGTATGTGATTGAGAGCCTGTGTGTAAATGAGAGAAAGAGAGGACATGTTTGTAAGCATGTGAATGAGAGTCTGTGTGTGAGAGAAAAAGACAGCATGTATTTATGTGATTGAAAGCCTGTGTGTGTGTAAGCGTGAAAAGATAGACAGCATGTGTGTAAATGTGTAATTAAGAGCCTATATAAGTGAGAGAGAAAAAACATTTGTATATGTGAGTGACTGAGAGCATGTGTGTATAGGTGTGTCATTGAGAGCCAGTGTGAGAGAGAGCGCTGGTATGTGACTGAGAGAGGAGAAAGTTCCAAGCAAACCACCCCTCCTCCTGCTAATTCAGAACAATCTCAGGACACCTGGATATCAAACGTTCCCAGGTATGCAGAGCAAAAAAATTTTTGTATTCTTATTATTTTTCATTACTGGATCTTTGTGTCTGCTATTTTGAAATATTTTGTTGGTATCTGGAAATGTTTTATATGAGTTTTTAATTATTGGATATTCCACTCATCAGCTGTTTCGAAATATGTTCTTTTTGTTAGTACAGTTTTACTGCTGATGATTTTATATTTCTTGATTTGTTTTATAAGGATGTGTGATGTTTCTTTTTTCCTTTGTTACACTGCATACAGAGACTCTGGCTTGTTGCAGTTTCCAATTCAGTTTTTGTCTGCATGCTTCTTGTTATGCGTTTTGGTCTCTTTATTCTATGTTAGGTGAGGGACAGCACGTGATTCAGGTGAGGTTTTCTGCTGGCGTGTAGTTTCTGTGTAGGACTCTATAGCAGCCTGACTTGGTCCGTTTTCCTAATAGGAGATGTATTGGTGTCTTAAGGCCTGGTGTAATATTTTCAGAGACTTATTGTACTTTAAAAGTGTGATCTTACATAAAATGCACACATTTACTTGTATTTAGTTTTAAACATATTGTATGGCTCTCATGGAATTACATTTTAAAATATGTGGCGTTTATGGCTCTCTCAGCCAAAAAGGTTCCTGACCCCTGCCTTAGATGGTTAAGGGGTAAAACAGGAACTTAGGTATGGCAAAGCCATAGCAGAGAGATTAAATTAATTCTTTAGTTCGGTATTCACTGAGGAAGGAAGTAAGAGATAAACCCATGCAAGAAATGATATTCAAAGGCGATGATTCAGAAGAACTGAAACAAATCTAACTGAATCTGGAGGATGGACTAGGGCAAACCGACAAACTAAAGAATAGAAAGTTACCTGAATCAGATGGTATACATCCCAGAGTGCTGAAAGAACTAAGAAATGAAATTGCGGAGCTACCATTGGAAATTTGAAAACTATCTGTAACATTATCTATGGCACCTGAAGAGTGGAGGGCTGCCAATGTAATGCCAATTTTTAAAAAGGGATCAAGGGGTGATACAGGAAACTACAGACCAGTGAGTCTGACATCTGTGTGAGGCAAAATGGTAGAAACTATAAAAGAACAAAACTGTTGAACATATAGATAAGCATAGTTTAATGGGACAAAGCCAACATGGATTTAGTCAAGGGAAATCTTGCCTCATAAATTTGTAACATTATTTTGAGGGCATAAATAAACATGTAGATAAAGGTGAGCCAGTTAATATAGTATATCTGTCAAATGCTTTCTGGAAATCCAAAGTCCCTCATGAGAGACTTCTTAGGAAATTAAAAAGTCATGGGATAGGGGGCAGTGTCCTATTGCAGATTACCAACTGGTTAAACGATAGAAAACAGAGTAGGCCTGAATGGTAAATTTTCAGAATGGACAAAAGTGAATAGTGGAGTGCCCCAAGGATCTGTTCTGGAACCACTGCTGTTTAATATATTTATAAATGACCTGGAAATGGGAACAACCAGTGAGGTGATCAAATTTGGTGATGACACAAAATTATTCAAAGCTGTTAAATCACAAGAGGATTGTGAGAAATTGTTAAGAGGACATGGAAAAACTGGGAAACTGGGCATGCAAATGGTAAATTAAATTTAATCTGGACAAGTGCAAAGTGATGCACTTAGGGAAGAATAACCCAAATTATAGCTACATAATGCAAGGTTCCACACATTAGGAGTCACCACTCATCATTGAAAATACATTGAAATCTTCTGCTCAGTGTGTAGCAGTAGCCATGAAAGAAAACAGAATGCTAGAGATTATTAGAAAAGGAATGGAGAATAAAACAGAGAATATCATAATGCCTCTGTATCGTTCCATGGCGCAACCTAAATTTGAGTATTGTGTGTAGTTCTGGTCACATCCCAAAAAAGAAATCACAGAATTAGAAAAAGTACAGAGAAGGGTAACCAAAATGATAAAGGTAATGGACAATTCCCCTATGAAGAAGAGGTTAGGACTCTTCAGCATGGAGAAGAGACGGCTGAGGGGAGATACGATTGAGGTCACCAGGGGACACACAGTGAAATTACTAAATAATACATTTAAAACTAAGTGCATAATTAAGCTCTGGAAAATCATTGCCAGAGGATGTGGTGAAAGCCATTAGTGTAGCTGCATTAAAAAAAAAGGTTTGGACAAGTTCCTGGAGGAAAAGTCCATTGACTATTATTAAGGTAGAGCTGCAGAAATCCATTGCTTATTCTTGGCAGGATCCCAAGGGGTAGATAGATTCCAAGCTGCTTGCAATCTGGCTTGGCCACTGTTGGAAACAGGACACTGGGCTTGATGGCCCTTTGGTTTGACTCAGTATGGCAAGTTTTATGTTCTTAAACTTACACCTGCTCCTAGCAGTGCATATCTTCTCATGTAAACTTACATTTAGGCTTTTTAAAATACAAAAGCATGTGTGTAAGTTCTAGCCTGCCTCCTAGAATGCCTATCATGAGTGTACATGAAAGTATATATGTAATCTAGTTACACAAGCACTTTTACAGGCCAAAGATGAGCAGGTGGCCTAGCTAGGTTTTAGTCCTCCTGATGCATTTTCAAATAGCTACTTGAACACATACAACCAGATTTTATATGTGCAAAAGGCTTTGAAAATTTTCCCCTATATAGACAGCTCTGCATGTTGTAATGGCACTGGCTGTGCATAACCAAACAGTGCATAGGAATCTGCAGCATTTTAAATATTCTATACTACACTTGCATTAAGCCTGGGTAAAAAAAGAACAAAATCATTTATATTCTAGGCTCTACCAATAACAATAATATCTTTAAAGACAATCTTTTCAATCAGTTAGCTAGTTATTAAATCATGCCCCTTGTATGAGGACAGATAAGACTGTGTCTGAAACTGTAAAGCACTATACTACGGTGGTAAGGTTTTGATTCTGTAATGAGAAGGGCAACCACAACCTGACACAGAATCATTCAAAAAAGAGTGTGGTGAAAGTTCTTGAAAATGACAAAGGTTTTAGAAACTACTGGCACTTAGTAAAAATTAAGACGTTAACTTTCAAACTGGGGTGCAGGCATACATGTGCGCACGTTCGTTGGCCTGTGCTCAGGGCGCAGCTATTTTATAAATTTGGGCGCGCGCAAATACTGCTTCTACCGCGTCAATCAGGGGATTTCAAAAGGGGCACATACCAACACCATTTCCAGTTTTAACATTTCATTCCCAGTTCACCCAGTTAAGAGATAGGTCCTTCAAACCTGCCCTCGTTTAATAGCCTTCACTCCCCCCAGTTATCCCTGACTACCTATATTTTATAACTTACATGGCATCCACAGCAGAAGTAAAGTTACACGGCAAGCAGCCTCGGCACGTGATGGATTGCTTAAGTATTTACGGCACATCTCATCTTCATGCCCCAAAACACCCGTGCCCCGCCCACACCCCGCTTGGAAAACTTCTGAGATGTGCGCCCAACATATCCCTGCATCCCCTAATGAATGCGCGCTTTGGGCTTTTAAAATTCACCTTTAAAGAGATAAGGGGTATCATTAAATCCAGGTACAACTGGCCAGTCAGCACAGGCCACCAGGTCAAGTCAATCATTTAGCCCAAACTAGGGCAGCATTTTTTATTTTAATAATTTAAAAAAAAAACAAAAAAAACCCTGCAAATAAAAATGGCCACCTTGGATCAAGCAAAGTGTCTCAACCAGGAGAAGATGAAAAAATCAGAACCTCAACCGATGTTTTGGTGATAGTTGCATCAGGAGGACTAAAACTTAGCTAGGCCACCTGCTCATCTTTGGCCAGAAAAATTCAGAGTCAACCAATGTAATACAACAGCATAAGGAGTCCAACCTTCATCGAGGGATCCAAACAGTTTATGTATATTCCTCCTATTGCCCAAAAGATGAAATTTACTTTCTTCCTTACAGGCCGATACGGTAAAGCGCGGTCCCGATTACCCCGTTTCTAACCCGCTTTGTACCCGCAATTTGGCCGCATAAGTCCAACCCGCGATTCACTATCCCTTTTAACCCATCCTTACCGCTTCTTTAAATCAACGGGTAACCCTTTCCGCCTGTGGCATGTATATGAGATGTAAACGATCGGATTAGCTATTCCCTCCCATACAGTAATGTGCGCCCCGATTATCGCTTTTTTAACCTGCAGCTTTGCCGCATGTTTAACCTGCTAATTTACCGCCTACCCTTACCCCTGCGTTAGTGTGGAGCGTCAGGCAAGCCGAGACGAAATTTCACGGGCAAACTTTCCCCCAGCCCCCGCTCACCTGCCCTGGCCGCGTCCATGGGTGCCGGTCTCCCACGCTGACAGCTCCGGAGCATCCCCAGTCAGCCCCGCTTCACTGCCTGACCCCCTCACTCCCCGGGACAAGACCAAAGTGAATTGGGCAAACTTTTCCCCAGCCCCCGCTCACCTGCCCTGGCCGCGTCCATGATCCAGTTGAGAACTGGACGCAGAGTAAAACCCGGTCCTTGGAGTGCGCATCGTGAACTTTCATGGCCGATGCCTTTTTTTTTTGTGGAGGGAAAGGGGGGGGGGAGGGGTAGTTCGCATGGACCAGCTATTCCAAGTCAGCCAGGCAAAAAGATGGAGCTACCAGGTGACTCCAGGTTACCTAGGACAGGTTAGGCCCCACCGCACGTATTACAAAGAAAAGCGGGCGTACGCCTCCGTGCAATGGAAGGGGGCAAAGCCAGGACTGGCTTGGCCTTCCTGGGCAACATGGAGCCACCCGGTCACCGGCGCGGGGCTTACCTAGCGTGGTGGGCTTGATCAGCTCGTCGTATACGTCGTAGAAGGGAAGCCTCTTCATTTTGACGTCTGGGTGGACGGGGTGGATCGGCGAGGAGAGGTGCTGCAGGTCGGCCTCGTGCTTGAGCCCCAGCAGGGGCAGAGGGGGCAGCACGGAAGAGGACACTCCTCCCGGGGGCAGCCGGCGGCAAGAGCGGCTTCAGCAGCCCGGGGCGGATCGGGCGCTCCCCATGGCTCCCAGGATTCCTATTCTCTAAAAGGTAATGAGCGCATGCCGTGACCTCGGACGTCCAGCCGGGCGCTCAGGTCATGGTGTGCGACGTCCGAAGTCACAGAGTGCACTCATTACCTTTTAGAGAATAGGGAGCCATGGGAAGCGCCCGATCCGCCCCGGGCTGCTGAAGCCGCTCTCGCCGCCGGCTGCCCCCGGGAGGAGGGGAGAGAGGACTGGGGCTGCTCCGGAGCTGTCAGCGCGGGAGATCGGCACCCATGGACGCAGCCAGGGCAGGTGAGCAGGGGCTGGGGGAAAGTTTGCCCGATTCAGTTTGGTCTTGTCCCGGGAAGTGAGGGGGTCAGGCAGTCCTTCTCCTGTATCCACTTCCTGGTATCTGTCATTTGAAATGACATTTGAAATGAAGGTACCAGCACACCCAGGATACTGTATAGCGCCTATACAGTAAAATAGATTGCGCTTCATGGACGCTTCTTGGACGTGCTTTGGACTCGGCTTGCATTTGCATGCCATTTAAATACTATATCGAGCGGTATGTCATCCGAACTGTGCGTGCGGCAAACGTGGGTGCGCCTGGCACTGCCGCACTCTTTCTACCACGTCCTTACTGTATCGGCCTGCTAGGAAACAAGTGAAGGAAAAACGCTGTTTCTTACAGGGATGGCCCAAGAGAATAAATGGAGCCTTTGGATTTATTAATCTGATTTTTATATTTTGCTTTTCAACACTTCACAGCGGATTACATTCAGGTACTGTAGTTATTTCTCTGTCCCCAGAAGGCTCATAATTTAAGACCTAGATTCATCATTTTGCTATAAAGTTTGCTAGAATAGTGCCTGTTATTTAAAAAAAGGGGTGTGGTTAGGGTAAGGAGAGAGACTTTATAAGGCTCTCATATAAGTAAACTATTTATACCTCTGTATAAATATTGTACTCTTGACCTAGCTTGATAGCAGGTAGGTAGAGAATGCATCAAGTGAGGTCGAGAGTATATTGAACAAATCTCATCTTTGTGTAACTTTAAATCACTCCAAATCACATAAAATCTTCATTCATGTCTACTGTACAGTTCATACCTCTGACTGTGCATGTAAAACTGCCCTCCAAAACCTAGTCCACCACCAAAACCCACCCAGAGTTCAGAATGGCCCCTCTTCAGAGGTATAAAAAGTTGACTAATATGTGGAGCCTCCCCAGAGGCTCTCTCTCTCCTTCTCTCCCCCCCCCCCCCAAAAAAAAAAAAGGAATTTGCGATATTTTCACAAATC
This sequence comes from Rhinatrema bivittatum, assembly GCF_901001135.1. Lineage (NCBI taxonomy): Eukaryota > Metazoa > Chordata > Amphibia > Gymnophiona > Rhinatrematidae > Rhinatrema > Rhinatrema bivittatum. The sequence goes on along the minus strand of NC_042617.1, from coordinate 186,852,523 downwards.
CTGTTTTGGGCATAACGCCCTGAAAAAGGTGTAGTTATTTCCAGCGTTATGCTATCACACACAACGTTAAACACCCCTCATTTTCATAAACTTTACCCAAACTCCTTTCTTTAGACTACATTTTTAGAATCTGCATATGCATCTTGCAATGCATTATGGCCCTAACACCCGCGATAACACAATTCAATAAATGACCCTGTAAGTTTGTATCTGAGGCAATGGAGGGTAAAGTGATTTTCCCAAGGTCACAAGGAGTGGCAGTGGGATTTGAATCCTGGTCTCCCTTGTTCAAAGCTTACTGCACTAACCACCAGGCTTCCTTGTGCATTAAAAGGAGCTTCTTGCTTCCGTTAGTTGTATCAGAGCCTGATTTCTGTATATAGGTCAGTGAACCTAAGAAAGATCTGCCAGCCTTGGAGGAACTGAACTAGAAACAGGTATTTTTTCTGGCTTGAATTCAACTGCTAAAACTTATTTTGAAGGGGAATATTTTTTCCTAATTGTTTTTGTATTTTTTATTTTTGAAAAAAAAAAGGATATTTTGCATTAGGTTTTTGTTAATTGGGTTTTATTACAGCTTAGGTTTAGAAAAAAAAAAACCCTCCTCCTCAGCTCCCACTGACCCCTACCTTCCATTCTAAGAGGATAACTCAAACTGTGCACATTTTATATGTGCATCTCTACCCCACAAAATGTGTGCATATGAAGATGTGCACGAATGCATGCAATGCACTGAACATGCATACTTTACCCACCTATTTTAAAAATATACATTCGTATATTTTACACGTGCAAGTAAAGTAGGACTTAAAAGTCCCAATTTACGCACGTTAGTTGGTATTTTATAGGGATGAGCAATCGTTCTTCCCGAATAAGGCAATTTTTGAGTTAGTGCGCGCTAACCTGAAAATCGGGGCCCCCTGGAAAAAAAAATCGTGAACTGTGGGAAAACCAAAATTCCCGTGGGGGGGCCCCCGAAACGAAGCCCGACACGAAATTTTTCCCCGAAGCACATCTCTAGCATTTTATAATGTGCATGTCGATGAAATTACCAGTTTTACCAATTAGTCCTTTCAGTTCACCCAGTTCTTCTGCAGCTCATTAAGACCTTTCCTGGGTCTTCAGCTTGAATTGCTCCCAGTTCACTCAGATCTCCCACCTAGATAATACTATACAATAAAAACATTTAATAACATTTACGCCAGATATTTAGCAGGGGTAAAAATATGTAACTTGGAAATGTTATGCACGCGCCTTTTAAAATAGCAACTTACATGCATAACAGTTGGCCTCTCCTGGGAATGCCCTTAGACCACCCTTTTTTTTACATGTGTATCTGTCCACATGAGAATGAACATAAGCATGTACTTTGGACTTCTATAATATATGCAATACACGAGTAGAGGCTACTTACATGTGTATATGCTCATTTTTACTCGTCTATTGTTTTAAAAATTCACCTTTAACTTTATAGACTAACCCATTAATTAGGGGGTTAGACTACACAGACTAATTTGATATTGGTTGCTTGAGAAACATAAGGAAGTAATTGGTAAATTTAGTCATTTGTGAAATCAGAGCACTTAAGTAAAGTTCAGGGACAGCTTAATTAGTAGCACCATAGTAAATACTTCAGGTAATTTATTTTTAATTGCTAAGACAACAGGGTATTTTATAGCTAAGGCAACAGGATTCTTTATAGAATACACATTTAACAGATATAAAAACACATTTCCTAAATTAAAAAAATATTTTGGAAAATTGTGTATAATGGTACCAGTTAGTGAATTTAGACAAATAAAGGTGAAATAAACCCTAACCAACATTTCATTTAAAATGAACCAAACAAATGTAGGTGATCAACGAAATGAATAAACAAAATTTGCCTCTGCACATCCCTACTTGGTATCTTTTTAGTCTCTCAACTTCCTCTCAGATGTTACTGGGATATTCCGGCCTGAAGGATCCAGAAATACTGCCTCAGGGAAAAATACTTTTCCATTTCCTTAGGCAGGGAAGGTAGCCATAAATACTTCCTCCCAAACAAAAATCATCACAAACCAAACCACTCAAAAATCAATAATACTAGTCATTAGTCACTGGATGTGAGTCAGCCAATTGATTCAATTGCTTCCTGCACTCCTCAGCAAGGTGTTTTATAGGGAAACTATAAAATCAGATCCTTTCCTCCAAAACTCCGAAACAAAATGTCACACTGAACCTTGGTGTAACCTGCTAATATGCAGGCAGAAAACAACTACTGCAGCAACCTCCAGTGAGGGTGCTGAAGCAAGATGTTACATTCATCTCACTACACTGCTTGATTCTAACCATCAGCCAGATTTCTAGTGGCGATACCAAAGGGATCACTACATGATTGTGCTATACCTGAAGAGACCCAAATCCTTATTACAGTAGGCATATATATATATATATGTATATACGATATACACACATTTTTTCATTCCATTGTGCAAATGTTTTAGGTTATGCTACACCTCCACCAATATAAATGGGAAGCAGCAAGAATAGAAAAATAGAGGGTAATATCTCCACATATTTGTGCAGTCTGAAATCTGAGAACAAGAAAAGGATAAAGGCAAGATTTCAAAATGATCTTACACAATTAAAGAATAAAATGTTAAAATGAAGATCTACAAAAGTAGGGAAAACACCATCTAGGCTAGTCATGATACTTTCTAAACATGTACTCTTTCTCCGTTTCATATAATACCTGCTCTGAGAGCTGGTTCCAGAGATGGTTTCAATGGTGACAATTCAGATGAACTGAACCAAATCAGGGTGAACCTGGAAGATGTGGTAGGCCAGATTGACAAACTGAAGAATAGTAAATCACCTGGACCAGATGGTATACACCCCAGGGTTCTAAAATAATTCAAAAATGAAATTTCAGACCTATTTCAATTAATTTCTAACCTATCATTAAAATCATCGGTTGTACCTGGAATGCAGCCAATGTAACCCTGATATTTAAAAAAGGCTCCAGGAATGATCGAGAAAACTATAGACCAGTGAGCCTGACTTCAGTGCCGGGAAAAATCATGGAGACTGTTAGAAAGAATAAAATCACAAAACATTTAGATAGACATGGTTTAATGGCATACAGCCAGCATGGACTTACCCAAGGTAAGTCTTGACTCACAAAACTCCTACTTTTTTTTGAAGGGGTGAATAAGCATGTGGATGAAGGTAAATCAGTAGATGTGGTGTATTTGGATTTTCAGAAGGCGTTCAACAAAGTCCCTCATGAGAAGCTTCTAAAAAAACTAATAAGTCATGGGATAGGAGGCGATGTCCTTTTGAGGATTGCAAACTTGTTAAAAGACAGGAAACAGAGAGTAGAATTAAATGGCCTGTTTTCACAGTGGAAAAAGATAAACAGTGGAGTGCCTCAGGGATCTGTACTTGACAGGTGCTTTTTAATATATTTATAAATGATCTGGAAAAGGGTATGAGGTGATCAAAGTTGTTGATGACACAACATTTTAAGGCTCAGGCTAAGCTAGAGGTTAGCTTCTACTGTCTTATATCATCCTGTGGTTTTGCAGACAGATTTCAAAGTGACTGTGGTATGATGTATGCGCCCATTCTATCTTTGTTGCAGGAGATTTGGGATACAGTTGCAGGACCTGGCTTCTCATCCCTGTTACTATTCCCAACATATTGGCGGAGAAGAAGTACAAGTCCTCATGTTCTACCTGCTGTATCAAAGAATGCACCTTTAGAGTTCTCAAAAGTAGATTTCAATGTTTGGACAAAATGGGTAGAGCTTTAATGCATGCCACACCCAAAGTAGAAGATATAGTGCTGCTCTGCTGTGTATTCCATAATCTCGCCTATGCCATGGCATACCAATGGAGATAGTTCTGGATCTACACCCAGATTTCCCATGTGCACCCACACAAGCCGAGGACACTACAGTAAGTGGCAGCCAGCTTTGGCAAAGCCTCTTAGAATGTTACTTTGCCTGTTAGGCCTCAACTACCTCTTCCCCTTCCTTGGAAGGGAGGCCAGCAGAATGTTTGCAGCTGCTCTCTACTCTATCATCTTTCTTTCACTCACTGCTCCTTTGTCTGGGTCAGTGTCTAATAGAAAACATGTATGCCTACTTAGGCTTCATCTTGACAATGGAGTAGTAAACTGTATTTGAAAAATTGTAGTCAAAGTAAAGATAACACCAAATACATGTGGCTAGCCTAATGTTTTCTGACTGATAGTCTAAAAGAGGTATGTGCCACAAGAGAGTTCATGTAGCACTGCCAACACAGTGTACATACTATGTACATAGCTTGGCCTAGCTTGTGGCGTTTTGCTTAGTGAGCTTCCCACTGTCCTAGCCCTCACATGTGGATGAGATAGTGTCATAGGTGTGATGGATCTCCAGCTGGGCCTTGAACATGGAGAGCAACAGCTCTAGAAATCCTATAAATCACAAGTAGCTCTGAAGCTTACAGGCACAGCCTAAAGCTACAGGTAGACCGATTAAGGTATCAATTACTGAGTTCCCATTTTACAGCCTTATCCCATAGCTGACAAACATGTGCATGTGAAGTTATGTATCTGTGCTTGGAATGCTTTGTGTCACATAGGCCTGCAAAGACACTGCTGAGAGCACTGCCTCAGCTGTTTCAAAGTCAGTGCTGAGTTCAGTGCTCACCTAGCAGGCCTTCAGTTCCAGCCTTTAGTAAAGCACCTGTGCAACATTGTGGCATTCCCACAATGCTCACAGGTCATTTCAAGCTAGCATACCTCTTTGTGGTTGCTTGCACCCATACACAGATGCACCATGCTATACCTACCTAGGCAAAATGGCAACTATCAGGTCCAGATGGTGAGGGCCTTGGCCATTGGGATGTCAAGTTGGTTAGGTTAGCTTCTAGGGGAGGTGACACAACGATGCTGGTCAGACTGTGTGAAGGCAGGATTGGGAATCAGATGGAATCATGCCTTATCTTGTATTTGCAAGTCACCTCAGAAATGTCAATGTCACAGTATAGATTCTAATGACTACAAGCACCCACATCTTCTAAGAAAAGGTTCATGTCAGCCTTAGCAAACAGGTAGTATACAGATCCACATGCCAGGCCAGTACAGGAGAGGCAGCCAGTCTATGAAGGTCTGCCTGCTTCCAAGCAACAGCAGGCCTCCTAGCTGTCTGCTCTTGGGCTGTTGGGTTTGTCTAACCTACACAACTCCCTCACTCTTCCTCAGTTGTCACACAGCTGCTGACACAGTTTTAGAGCAGCCTGCAAGTAGAAGACATTTTGTTTAGTGTGGAACTTAAAAAGGGTTTTGATTGCCTTTTAGGTGGCGTGAAGACCCAAGTAAGGGTTCTAATGTTAAGTCTTATGGGGTGATTAGTGTAATTTGCCCTTAACACCACAAAGGCTTTGCATGTACACTATGTACTCTCTGTACCAGACACATGCAGCTGCACATTTATGCCCCCTGGAGATAAAACACATTTTTTTTATCTCCATTTTCAAGTAGCCCTCTAACTGAAGCCATGTCATGATAGCATTCGGTGCCAGAGCCAGAGAGAAAGGCCATTGTTTGGTCAGAGGTAATATATTCACAAGCCAATGGTTTGTAAAAGGTGTACTATGACCTTTGCATATTTAGACAACCGATTGGTCTCCAACAGAGTAAAGACATAGCTACTGTACCTCTAGCCAAACATTTCTACACCTATTCCACCGGACTGCATATGGAGTGAACACTAGCTAGCTAGTTCCCTTCTCACATAAATGCCCATGTACGTAACAGTTAGCTAAGAGTATGCTCTCTGGAGAAGGCAGCTGGAACCAATACTGAAGCTCCACAGTAGAGAGCTTCCTGTTCAGCTCTTGCTGAACTCCTTGAGAGCATACAATCAGCTTTTGATTGTATGCCATAAGCCATATGGTCATGCCTGTCAGAAAAGTGGAATGGCCACTGATACTCTATAATGCAAGGTCATGAGGATCCCAAACCTTTAATCTAGTGAACCCTTAAGAGAAAAAGCACACAATAAAAACACACAAGCAGAAAGTGTTCTTTCAAACCTGTGACCACTTTATTGCACAACAAATGTCAACAGATTGAAAGCAAGTCAACATCTTTGGTAATCACATTCTGCAAGGACAAGATATGTAATTGTACATGACATTGTAACTGAAATGAACAGCGCACTGAGTTTAGACCTTTGCATACATTGTTACAAATGGCAACATTACATATACTATATGACACATTACATATACTATACATATACTATATGACACATTACAGGACTACCACTCGATAAGCAAACCGCTATTTATGTTAGACTCATACTCATTGTTAGACTCATACTCATTGTTGAAAATGTTATATCATAATCTAATGTTTAATGCTAATTATATTTATATTTATCTTAACCAATCCCAGTTCATACTTCCTGTTCACTGTAAGACACACATATGTTTTGTCATCCCAAAGTTACTTGTAAACCGAAGTGATTAGCAACATTGTTGCTAGAACTGTGGTATATAAAAAAATGTTAAATAAATAAATAAATAAATTAGCATCTTATCCTTTTGCAGAATCATGATAACAGCAAAGAACACAGAAAGTGGAGGTAGCACCCCAATAGCTACAGTACAGCTCTAATGTTAGAGATGATAGCAGCACAACTATGTGATGTGAATCAAAAGGCCCCAGATATTCCATGCTGAAAGAATGCATTCAAAGGGAGGACAGGCTAAGGGCCATGGCAGCAGAGTTCAAATGAAGCCCCAGACAATCCATGTTGAAAGATCATACTCAAAGGGGGGACAGGCTAAGAGCCAAGGCAGCAAAGCTTAAGTAGCAGACAGCAGCACCAGGACTGGAAAGTGCAGTATGGAGGCAAAGGACCAGGACTGAAGAGCACAACATGGAGGCAGGAGCCTCAGGAGAAGGCACTGCAGCATGGAAGCAGGAGCGCCAGGAGAAGACACAGAAGTATGGAGGCCTCAGCAGGATGAAAGGCGATGAGACACAGTAAATTGGAGGCAGCAGCAGCAGCATGAAATAAGATGAGACACAGCAACATGGAGGCGGCAGCAGCATGAAATCAGATAAGATGAGACACCAACATGGAGGCAGCAGAAGGATGAAATGAGATGAGACAGCAGCATGGAGGCAGCAGTAGGATAAGATGAGACAGCAACATGGAGACAGCATCAGGAGCAGGAGATGAGACATGATGAGAAGAGACAGCAGCTGGACTGTGACTAGAGATGACATCAAATAAGTTGGAATACGTGCAGAGCATTGAGGACATTAGAAGTAAACAGCAGTACAACACTTACAGACAAACCATCCCCATCATCTAGTCAGCGCCAGAACTCTGTAATCAGGACAGGCCAGAAGTCTTTTTCCATCTAGCTAGCACATGAACTCTGTAGTCAGGACAAGCCCAGCAGTCTTCTTTCATCTAGCCAGCAAAGGAACTCTCTCCAGATGCCCGGCCAGGCTTGTTCAATAAGTCTTGTTTTTAGGTGTTATAGGGCAGCAGTTGCAATCCTTCAAGGCCCTTTGCCATGCAATGGCTTGTCACTTGGGGGTGGCATGTCTTTGAGGGCCTACCCCTGGGATGCTGGGGAAGGCACTGGTGGAGGCTCCAGCATTCGTTGTAGAATCTGGGTGAGGACTTTGATGAGGTTATTTATTGAGGTAGTTAGACACAGTGGTGAGAGCTTGTGTCCGAGTTGCCATCTGGTCATGCAGGGTCCAGATCTCCCTATTCATAGCCCTCCTCAGGTGCAATATATCTGCCAGTATGTGGTGGAGGTAGACACTATGGCTCCTTTCCAGCCGGTCCAGCTGATCGTGCAATGAAGCCTTGGTCAATGCTAGAGGTGGTGGTGCTGGTGCTGGTACTGTACTCATCGTGGCCAGAGCAGAGGTTTAGGCCTCCAAAAGTGACATGAGGGGGCGGGTGGGCTGCTTCATCTTAGTGTGTGCTGCTTCATGCTGGCCATGTGGTTTGCTGGAGCAAGGTTGTGCTGGCTCAACTGTGTGCCACTGCAGGCTGGGTTCCTCCATGAAGCTCTCCAAGCCAGGATCCAGGGCTTGGATTGAGATTTCTCCTGTACCCAGCCCTCCATTGGACCCTCTCCTCCTCCTCCTCCTCCACCTCGTGGCTGTTAACCCCTCCCCCAGCTGGAAGACGTCCCAGAAACTAAACGAATGTACTTTTAAATCTCCCTTTGTGCAGGTAACTTCATTTCTGCTTGCTTCTGTTTGTGCAACTGCTCTCCAAGCCAGGATCCAGGGCTTGGATTGAGATTTCTCCTGTACCCAGCCCTCCATTGGACCCTCTCCTCCTCCTCCACCTCGTGGCTGTTAACCCCTCCCCCAGCTGGAAGACGTCCCAGAATCCACCTTTAAATCTCCATCTTGCGCCTGCGTCGCGCACCTAAGGAGCACAACAAAGGGGCCAGCCCCTTTGTGTGCCCCTTAGTGCACCCTCTGAGCACACTCCGGTTGTACCGCTGCTCCACAGGACCTGACCGCTGCTTGACCATTCCTCTACGCTCCACCGTCTGCCAACAGCTCTGTGACTCCAGGCACCCATTAAGGTTACCTGGCCCAAGCACCTACTTTCAGCAAAAACTTCACACGCATCAGGTGACTTCTATCTTTTAGAGCTTGCTGTTAGTGTATGTACCTTTAATATCTGCTCTTGACTCTTCTGACACCGTTGTATATGCTTCAACCTCTATTAATTCACTGTTACAGTCTCCACTTTACACCGATATACTATTTGTGACCACAACCTCCCTGTTTGTTCATTTCCTCCTGCTATCTGCCCCCTGCCTACAGCACTGACCGTTCCTCCTTATCCCCCCACCATGGCCTGCATTTCCAGCCTCCCTATCCCACGCATCCATCACCCCTCCCACAGAACACATTACCCCCTATTAACCACCCAGTCCACCCAGTGCAGATCCTTCCTCCTCCCTATCCTCGTCTCCCCTTTTACTCAGCTCCTCGGTCTCACCACCCTTTCTATCATGCTTATGAATGCTCAGTCCCTATCCAAGAAAACCGTCATACTGTCTAATCTACTAGATGACCATAAGCCAGACATATGTGCCGTCACTGAAACCTGGCTCAAGGACTCTGATATTGTCCTCCTCAATCAGCTCCCTTCTGACACCTATGACTTTTTCTCCATCCCAAGACCGAAGAAACGAGGCGGTGGTCTCCTCCTCGCTGCTAAAAAGCACATGAATCTCAAACCTGTAAAAATCATTACACCACACAAATTAGAGATTGGGCTATTCAAATCTCAGAATCTCCAGGTCTGCCTAGTATATGCCCCCCCTAGCATTCTCGAACACAACCCCTCCCCCCTTATAGAGTTTACCTCCAACAATATCAACAGCGATGCCCCTGCCATTATCCTGGGGGATTTCAACCTCCATGTTGATGCCACCCCCCGCTCCACCTCATGTGAAGCCATCCTCAGCACACTCGAAGCCATCGGCTTTACCCAAGTTATCACCTCCCCCACGCACAAAGCAGGGCACACCCTGGACCTCCTCTTTGTCAACTCCAGCATTAGCCTACCCTCTAAACCACACTGTACCCCTGTCCCATGGTCTGATCACGCTATTGTCAAATCCTCCATCTCTATAAAGATACCCAAACCATCCAAATCCCCCTCCACCACATCTTTTGCCTACAGAAAATCCTGCCCCAGTGAGGACCTCACTTCAGCCTTTGCCAGCTCTTCTCTGAAACTCAACTGCTCAACTCCAAACACAGCCCTAGACTCTTGGAGCCACATCACCTTAGATATCGCAAACAAACTGTGCCCTATCACCACACATAAAACTAAACTATCTGAAAAAAACCAAAACCCATGGTACTCCCCAGACCTCAAACTAATGAAACATGAGCTCAGGCAGAAAGAACGCACATGGCGTAAAGACCCATCTACAGGCTAGCCACCCTTAAAGCCAAACGAGACTACTATGCCCTAAGAATCCACGAAAACAAATATAACCCCAAAGCCCTCTTCACCTATGTTTCCTCCCTTACCAAACACACATCCCCCCCATTCCTGACAGCGAAGCCAGCAGCAAATGTGAAGAACTGGGACGCTACTTTCATGACAAAATCGCAACCATCCTTCTCCGATTTCCCTCTACTCCCTCCTCGCTCCCAGCTGCTACAGGCACTGACCCACCCGCGTCCTCCTTTAACGACCTTGAACTCGTTTCATCCACTGAAATCACATCTATCCTCAAAAAGATGAAACCTGTGACTCATCCATCAGACACTATCCCCACCAAAGCCCTCCTCACCATACCTGACATCATTTCCAAACCCATTGCAGATGTTATCAATTGCTCCCTCTCCTCAGGCATTGTCCCTGACCCACTCAAGCATGCTGTGGTCAAACCACTGCTCAAAAAACCTGCACTTGACCCCAAGGACCCTGCCAACTTTCGCCCTATCTCCAATCTCCCTTTCATCTCAAAAATCATGGAGAAGGTCGCCAACTCGCAACTTACAGAATTCCTTGAAACTCACAACCTTCTCCACCCCTCTCAATTTGGCTTCCGTAAACACCTCAACACTGAGACCCTCTTACTTTCCTTGACTGACTACTTACTCAGGGGAATGGATCAAGGTCACAGCTACCTTCTTGCTCTACTGGACATTTCAGCAGCTTTTGACACCATAAATCACACCCACCTCCTTGCCCGCCTAACCGACATTGGCCTTTCCGGCACAGCCCTTAAGTGGTTCTCATCCTACCTCGACAATAAGAAATTCACCGTGAAAATAGGCAATGCTGAGTCCTCTCACTACGCCCTCGCCCAAGGAGTCCCCCAAGGCTCCTCCCTCTCTTCTACCCTCTTTAACATTTACCTCACCCCCTTGTGCAAACTCTTATCAGAACTTGGCCTCAAATTCTTTCTCTACGCTGATGATGTGCAAATCATCATACCCATTCAAGGCTCCCTATCTGACACCCTTGAATCCTGGGGAAACCATCTCGCTGCCATCAACTCCTTACTTACCAACCTCCACCTCGCTCTAAACACTGCCAAAACTGAACTCCTCCTCATATCCCATCACCCCCCTACTAATCCCGTACTCTCAATTGACTCTGCTATCAAGATTCCTCATGCACAGCCCTGCGCAAGGAACCTGGGGGTCCTAATCGACCAACAACTGAACTTCAAAAAACATATCAGTGCCATACTCAAAGAGGGTTTCTTCAAACTTAAAGTCTTAAAAAACCTGAAATCTCTCCTTCACGCTAGTGACTTCCGCACTGTCGTCCAGGCTACACTGGCATCCAAGATGGATTACTGTAACTCCCTCTTTCTTGGCCTACCCTACTCCTCCTTAAAGCCCCTCCAAATGCTACAGAACACTGTAGCCAGAACCCTCTCCAATGCTCACAAATACGACCACATTTCCCCTATACTGAAGGACCTACACTGGCTCCCTATTCCCTCCCGCATCCTCTTTAAATCCCTGACCATTATACATAAAGCCTTATATTCCCATCACTCCAACTGCTGGCAGATCCCCTCCAATTTGCCTGCTCGAATCAGCCGACAAGGACCACTAACAAAGGGTCCCTCCATGTGCCATCCCTAAAGAAAGCGCACCTCACAGCTACAAGGGATCGGGCGCTCTCCATTGCTGGACCTATGCACTGGAACTCACTCCCAACCCACCTCAGACTTGAACCTTGCATCACCAAATTCAGAGCCCAGCTCAAAACCTGGCTATTCAAACAAGCCTTTCCCCAACACCCTTGATGAATATTGAATTTTGATGGATCATCACCTGAATTTGACTATGACCTTGTTCTTATGACATTATAGTTCACTTGTTGTTTGTTCCTATGCTTCTTTGCTCTCCTTATGGTTTTTTGTACCCCTTACCCTTCCCCTGTTACTTGTAATTTCCGTTGCTTTTGTTCCATGTAAACCGAGGTGATGTTTCGACTAACATCGGTATAAAAGACTTTTAAATAAATAAAATAAATAAATAAAAACCTGCAGAGTCCTGGGCGAGAGCTGTGAAAAAAAAGAAGATGACATAAGTACCAAAGGCAAGAGGTACACACATGGACCGTTTGGCATGAGATGCACACTTTGCATGTAAATCAATGTGAGCATCTAATGCCAAATGATGTGCACAACTGTAGTAGCCTTGACATTTACAGGTGAGGTGAACTTACTGGCTCTGGCTCCCATGGTGTCTAGCCACTCAGCCATGCCCTCGAACACATCCAGTCCCAGCCATTGGATGAGGTGCTCCTCCATGGTGGGAGCACAATTGGACAAGGGGCTCCTCTGCCGGTCTGCTGGTTGTACTTATTGCGGTTCACAACCCTTTGTCTTCTACTGAGCCTTTATGCCCCAGTACCTGTGGGCCATCTGCTCCCCATTGCATCTCATGCCACTGTGCCTTGAGATAGCCTGGGCAATGGTATGCCAGATCTGGCCCTTGGATACCTTCGAGGTCTTGGCCGCATGGTTACTGAAGAGCATGGTATAATGTTCCAGTAATGATCACCTCGTTGTCCTCTGGGCTGAACTTCAACACCCTCAGAAGAACGCGCCCTACTACCTGGATGCCTGAAGGGGGTGCCACTTCTACTTCAGGAAAGGCGTCTACCCTTTCCTGACTCTCGCTCCCACTCCTCTCTCCCCTCCCTCCCCCCCTCCTGCACCTTCCCTACTGACTCCCCTCTGCCCTGTCTCCCTAGCCTGTCGTCTTCCTCTCCCTGGACTCACCTACCTATCCCCTCCCCCCTCCTGTCCCTGTCCCTACTCCTACTTCTCGCACTCCTGTCCTCCTCCTCTCCCCCATGTTCCATCCTCTCCACAACACCACCACACCTCACTGCCGTCAGCACCATGCTTCAACACTCCTACTCAACACTCCTCCTCTACCTCACCACCATGCCTCCTCCTCATCACTCCTCCTCACTAATCCTCTTCCACCACACAAACACAAAGACAAAATGTTAAACTTGATAAACAAACAAAAGCTTCCACATACAAAGACAAGGTAAACAGATGAGAACAGAAGGCAGGACAACTCACTCAGAAATTGCTATCCTCTAAATCCACTAAACTCCAACCAAGAACTCACTTACTCTTCTCTCCTCTCTCCAAATGCCCGACACACCCTCAAAGAGGCAGTTACAGGAAGATGGTATATATAAATCAGGAAAATAAGCTACACACAAATCAACATGCACCGCGTAAAATGATGTGCGACGTGCAGATGCGACACGCAATGCAATAATTTCCTATGTGATGTGATACACAGAAATTTGCCTAACCACATCCATTTTTTTTTAACATTGGCGCTATATTTATAGTAATTTGATGAATCTAGGCCTTGGCCAGATGAATGTGCTGAATATAGACCTCTGTGTATTTATTGGTCAATGTGATATGAAAGATTAGGCAGCCAGAGAATCATCAGACTGATTAGTTCAAAATGTTTCTTTTTCGAATAAAGTAGGATGACATGGTCTACTTTGGTTAATCCACACAAATCTATAATTTAATTTTACCTCATCCGGCGACTCGAGTCGGGGATGTGCTCAAAAAGACATTTTAAAGAAATAAAATACATTTTTTTATTGAGTTAGAAAAAAAACTAACAAAGCACAGATGTGTTTTTCAAATTCATGTATAATACATAAGATGCAGTCAGCAAGAGGAACTTCCCCCAGCCACCCACCATGCCACAGAACAAACAGAACACAACAGGGAAATAAAATTCAGTTCAAAGTAAACTTCACTCACAAAATGCAGAAAGGAGGGACAATTAGAGACCAGAAATACTCCAGGAATCAGATCAGGTCCCCTTACCTTCTCAAAATTACACCCACTGACATGATTCTAAAGTAATATATAAAGCTCTATATTTGCAAAATACTGTATATCTGGGAGTAGGGATGTGTGAATAATTTACTGTCAACCTCTAAACGGTCAGATTTCAACCAGGTTCAAATCTGACAGAAATCATGTGTTTGCCCGCATTCACTGGGATTGTGCATCGGATTTCTATTATCAATATGGGGAAAATCTGAAGAAGTCGACTTGTAAAAAATATCTGAATCAGATTTAAAATATCCAAACCATATCTAGCAATCTGGGACTCATTTCAAAAGGTTTGTTGAATCAGCTTGACGAACCCACCAATTCTTCACAGATTTGATGAACTGGGTGGCTAGCTTCTTTTAAACAAAATTGCAGATGCTTAATGGAGGATATACTGCTCCCTCACACTGCTTAAACGAAACCCCCATGCATATTATTGTTTGTTAAAAATGGTACTATAAATGACCCCTGTAATCACTGCTTATAGGACGCTGAACAAAAACTGTACCTGCTTTAAAAATCAGTCCTCCCTTTTCTATAATTTTTAATGAGCTATTGAAGTAGTATGGTTGTTGTGTTTGTCAACTTGTATGTATGGAAACAAAGGTCAATGAAAGAAAATATGTATGGTAATAACCTATCATTCTTGACCAGCTTTCAAGAGCCGACACTCCCTTCCTCAGGTGCAAACAGAATGAGCAAATCAGAGCAAAAAGATGACACTGCCAAAAAATACAAGTGAATCATAGATTACATTACAATAGTCTCTGTAACTGAATCCAGTGGTACAACAGCTGGAACTATACTGCTGATGTCAAGGCAGGCACAGAGTCCCATAATGTGGAACAGCAGTGATATTCCTGCCACATTTTTATGCCTGCAATGACAGTAAAAGCCAAGATCCCACCATATTAGTATTACAATAACATTAAAAAGGACTGTTTAAGAAAGCAAGATTCCAAGATTGCAGCCCATCGTGATTACAATGTTTACTTACAGTACTATTTTTTTTAAAAAGTCACAGTAGTTCTCTTTTAAGCTCTGTCCTCTAATCTTACTTGATATGTGCATCATACAGACTCATCTCCATATCAAGCTCTACTTCTGGTACTCCTTCCCAGAGGAGGCAAGATACTACTTTATCTGGCAACCTTTAGGGTGAAGCTGAAAATACACCTCTCACATTAAGTATTTAGGTCCAATAGAGGAATGTATTATTTTAAGGTCCGGATTTAGGCATAGGCACCGCAGTCAACTGCTTCCGGCACCAAATTTATATAGGTGCCAGAGCAGTGCCATTGATACTAAGCCTAAATCCGAATCTTCTGACTCACTGTTTCCTCCTTCTGGTGCAAGCTCCAGTTAATGAAAGGAAGAGGAAAAAAAAAATGAACAAGAGGCCTTCAGCAGTGCTCTCAGGCTGATGGACCCAGCAGTGCCCCACCCTTTCCCTGGTAACAGGGAAAGGGTGGGGCACTGCTGTTTTTCTGTTATTGCTTGATTACAGCTTAAGGTAAATTTTAAAAGCATGGCACACGCCAAAATCGGGAGAAACAAGCCCACTGTATTTTAAAAGCTGCTTACACATTGTGCATACCTCCTGCTGAGTGTACAGCTCACTCAGAATTTAAAAGGGGCGTAGAGTGGACAGGGCATGGGTATTCCGGAGCACTGGCAGGGCAAAGAGTTCTACGTGCATACGCCCAGGTCTAGTGCCGCATAACTTGCAATAGAGGAGGTGTAAGTGTAAACATTTTTAAAAGCCATTCCCGAGGGGGTTTAAAGGACCTGGGATTATTAGGGGACGTGCAAGCTATTAAACCAGGAGGATCAGGAGGACCTAGCTCTACAATGGGCAAATTAGTGGATGAACTGGTGAAACTGGTCTTGGTGCAAATGCACACCGATGTAAAATTCCCTGACTTATGCAGCCAAAAACCAATTTGCGTGGTTAGGCGTGCCTACTTGCAAAATTAGGTGCAAGCACAAGCACGCCAAGGCTATTTCATAATATACACACATAAATCACCACATCCTGGATGTGCACTGATGCACACGCATCAATGTGCACCCCATTTGAAAGTTATTGTCCCTATTTATTACTTTGATTTTGTTCTTGTTATTTTGTTTTAGAAACTATCCCCTAGATTCATCAAAATGCTATGAATATAGCAAAAATAGCGCCCATGATAAAAAAAAAAAACCAAACGGGTGAGGTTAGGAAAATTGTAGAGATACTACACAGATAACTATCACATTGTGTTTTTAAGGCATGCAGTATGTTATTGTAACAGATACACTCAGCTGTTATCAAATAGGGCAGGGGGAGGGAGGGGGGAGGGAGAGAGAGACTCTACCTAGAGTAAATATGGCATGCTATATATATACCACTGTAAGATGGTACACTTTCAGCTTGGGGCGGGGTTGTTTTTTTTTTTTTTTTGGGGGGGGGTTGCTTTTACATACACAGCCAGAGGAATTAACTGCAAATTAGAAATGACTGATGAATTTCTATCATTTGAATCAAAGAAAGATACCAACAAGAGATATCTCTAATTTGCAGTTAATTCCTCTGACTGTGTATGTTAAAGCACCCCCCCCAAACCCGCCCAGAGTTAAACGTGTATCCTCTTGCAGTGTTATATATATATATATAGCATGCAACACTACCATATTCTCATTTCCATTAACTCCTCCCACTTTCATTCTAAATGTAAAATCTGCATACTAACTCAAATTGAAGACATGTATCGTGCACGTTAGGGCCCTAACGCATTTTGATGAATGACCCAGCATGCATGCTAAATGTTTACTATTTCTGACTATTTTTATGAAAGTTGACTAGAACTGGCTAGAATTTTTTTAAATAAAATTTTTATTTAACCCTCTGAACAAACCCACTCTACTGACCTTCAAATGAGCAAGAATGTTGGAAGCTGAAATGGGAATACACTACATACTCATTTGTAGTACAGTTAGGGCAATCAAAAGCTGCAGGTTAAAAAGGGACAGGCTGAACCTATCCTGGGTTTATTCCTGTTACCTTGCTGGAGCTCTAGAGCTGGACCCACAAGTCTGGGCATGCAATGAGAAATCAATCAGGAGGGGCTTAATCTGTTCCCTTTGACCTACAGCTGAAGTTAGTCTAGGTAAAGTTTTTAAAATGACTGCACTGCTTTTCATTACCATGGGTTTGTCCTATGCACACTGCAGAAAACTTTGGACATGTAAAAGGTATACAAAATTTTAAAATAAAACTGATTTAACTAGGCCTTAACATGACATTTTTTTGAAGGTCTGGAATAAAAGTTGTTTTTTCTCCCTCTTTATTCCAGGGGTAAAATGTAGTTTCTAGCAATAAGGGGCTCTTGCTTGCATGGTGCCCCCGATAAACAAGCAGGTGTATGTATTATCTTGTATGATTATACTTGTAACTGTGGTGCACTTTTAGATATTTCTGCTCATGCCATGCATTTCCAAGTATAAAAAGTGAAACACAGATTATATACATTTTATATACTGCAAAGCACGCAATATAACTTGGAATACTGTGCCATGAAAATCACAGACATTCAGCTATTGTGGTTTTCACATTTAATGACATTTGAAAGTTTAAATATGTATGAAATACTTTTTACATTTTTTATGAGTTTTTATCTCATTGAATGCTTTTTCTGCAATGTGCGGTGCATTTTTTTTAATCCCCTTTCTGCCATTACCATTTTGAAAAAGATATTATTCATCTGAATGGGACATTTGAAAAATTAAAGAGAAAAACAAATCAACAAAACATGTGAAACATATTTTCACTTGTGAAGATTTTTGGACTTTAGTATAGGCTTTTCTTGTGACAACATTGGATTACTGCAACTCCCTTTATGTGGGGCTGCCAAATGTTAAAAGCACTCCAAGTGCTGCAGAATTCTGCAGCCAGATCGATTTTGGGAGGTAACCAAAGGGAACATGCTACCCCATTATTGAAAAGGTTACATTGGCTGCCTGTTGAATTGAGAATTCGTTTTAAGATGTTGGTTTTAATGTTTAAATGTTTGCATAATCAAACCCAACCTTGTTTGGCTAAATTAGTTTTGCTTTATGAACGTCTTGTTGCTTTGCGATCTGCCAGTCACGGTTTGTTGCAGATTCCCTGGTTAAGACAGGCACGTCTACAAAATACTCATCAGCATATTTCTGTGATTTGACTGGTGCTATAGAATGCTCTGCCCTCAGTATGGTGCTCCTATTCAGTTATTAAAGCTTTCTGTAAGCAACTTAAGACTTGTTTCAGGAAGCATTTAGAAAATAATGGGGGGATTTTAAAAGGATTACGCACGTATATTACGTGGATAACCCCCAAAACCCGCTCCTGCGCGAGCCGAACCTATTTACATAGGCCCGGCGACGCGCGCAAGCCCCGGGACACGTCTAAGCCCAAGGGCTTGAAAAAATGGGCATGGCGTGGGCGTGACTGGAGCCTCCAGGCACTGCAGCCATTTGCCGCTGTGACGGGATTGTGGGCCGGTTGTGGGCCGGCGCGCGCAACCTATGCCTGCCTGGAGGCAGGTGCAACTAAGAAAATAAAGGTGAGGGGAATTTAGGTAGGGCTGGGGGGCAGGTTAGATAGGGGAAGGGAGGGGGGCCAAAGGAAAGTTCCCTCCGAGGCCACTCCGATTTCAGAGAGACCTCGGAGGGAACGGGGAAAGCCATCGGAGCTCCCCTAGGGCTCGGCACACGCAAGGTGCACAAGTGTGCACCCCCTTGTGCGTGCCGACCCTGGATTTTATAACATGCGCGCGGCTGCGCACGCATGTTATAAAATTGGGCGTAGATTTGCGCGCGCCGGGTTGCGTGCATAAATCTACGCCCGCGCGTAATTTTTAATATCTGCCCCAATGTTAATTTCAATGAACTTTTATTGATTTTTATTATGAGGACATCATTGTTAGTGTGTTAGTTTTATTTGTTTTAGTGTTTGTGGGTTTTTTTTTTTTTATTATGAATGTATTATTGCACTCCGCCCAGTACGGTTATTCTTCTATGAGCAGAATATACATTTTATAAATAAACAGAAGCTGCTGGTTATTTACTGAAGTTCTTGGGCAGAGATATTAGAGCTGATTCAGTGCATTCTAAGAAGGGCCAAATTTACCTGTGTGGTATCACCCCCCCAAGCATAGGCATGTTTCTCCCCCACCCAGAAAGTACTGTGGTGAAAGGGGTGCCTCCTCATCCTCCACCCAGGCAGCTCTCTCTTTAAGGTGCTGCTCCTCAACCTGAGCAGAAGAGTTCCATCAGATCTGCCCCCTTAAATGGCACAGAGTTGGGACAGTGCTATTCTACAATAATTCAAAGGACACTAGCCTGCTCCTGGGCCTTTAAGGGGGCGGATCTGATGGGGAGCTGCTGTTCATGCTGAGTAAGTTAAAGGAGGCAGCACCTTTTTCAGCCCAGGATCTCAAAGCAGCTGCCTTCACTGTCTAAAGGGAAATCCAGGCCTGATGGCAAGTGTTCTGGGAAATATAAATGTGGTGTGTATTTGGTGAATTGCCATAAAGCTGGAACTGGTTTAAGCAAACATTATAGACATGTGAACAGATTCAGGCAGTGGTACAACAAATGTGTTGTACCACTGCTCCTCTGAAATGACTTCATTATTTGGATGGAATACAAATCTCCAATTTCATCATTTCCACTCTCTAACTCTTCACAGATGCCTCTCTCTCCCCCTCTGCAGGGAATTACTAATTCCCATAAATGTCAGGACATTGTCCATTACAGGACACCTGTCTATCCCGAGTGGCTAAAGCAAAATAGGGATGATACCTTTCAAAGGGGCATGAGGGGTGCACATTGTCACGTGTGCGCCAGCTTGCGCCTAGGAACATGGCTATTTTATAACCTATGCCTACATAATTGCGATTGTTATAAAATATCCTGCACGCAAGTGTCTGTGAGCCTTCTTTTGCAACTGGGTCCGCACACCTGTGTATGAGCCGCGCAAGTGGGGGAATTTTATAACCGGCAGACGTGTACACCATGGCCAGTTTTACAGTTTGTCTACTTCCTCCAAACCTCCCTGGTTTAATATCCTATACTCCCTCCCACTTAACTCAGACCCTTTAAAACCCTCAGGGATGGCTGTTTTTTTGGTCTTGCTTTTTTTTTTTTTTTTTTTAACTTAAACCTCCTCCATAGCAGAAGTAAGGTTATGCAGCACTGGACCTAGGCACCTGCCCAGGTGCATAAATATTTGTACCTGCATCTTTTGGTCCCTCCCCAGAACACTCAAGCCCCACCCAAACCACACCCACACCATGTCCCTTTTCGAATTGGAGTGAGATAATCGTACATGCAGGCAGCTTTTAAAATCCACCAGGCGCGCACATGCCCGACATGCACACACACACACATCTTGAGTTTGGAACGCACTGAGTTTTGAAAAAGTACCTCACAATGTATGCCCATTTTGAGGCTAATCTGGCAAAATCTATTCTTGTCCATTGTAAATAATTTTGAGGTAGTGATTCTAAGATATCTGGTTAAGTAGCACTGTCAGTGTCATAGAAACATAGAAATGACGGCAGAAGAAGACCAAATGGCCCATCCAGTCTGCCCAGCAAGCTTCACACATTTTTTCTCTCATACTTATCTGTTTCTCTTAGCTCTTGGTTCTATTTCCCTTCCACCCCCAGTTTTAATGTAGAGAGCAGTGTCATCCATGAAAAGGGAAACTTCAAAAGGCCTGCGGCCCGATTCTGCGCCTTCCCAACCCCCTTATGCATAAATAGCCAGCAGCCCCAAAACAAGAATGATCCCTTCCCTCCAACCCCCTCCCCCCCCACCCCACCGCAACCTTTCCTGGTTTCATTCAAAAATTGGCCATCGCTACCCCCCTCCGGACTTCATCCTCGCCTGCGGGGGGAGGGGGGGATGAAGATCGAGGGGTAGCGATGGCAAATTTTTAAAATAAACCAGGAAAGGTTGGGGTGGGGGAAGAGAAAGACTGTTCTTGTTTTGGGGCTGCTGGCCATTTAAGCATAAGGGGCTGGGAAGGCTCACAGTCGGACCGCGACCTTTTGAATTTATTTTCTTTTTCTGGGAGACATTGACAGAGCTACTTAACCAGATATCTTTGAAAATATCCAGTTAAGTAGAAAGTTATCCAGCCACCCAAGGCATGATAACCTGAAACCTAACCAGCTATATTCAAACATAGCCAGTGAGGTTTTCAAGTTATCTGGCTACATGTAGCTGGTTAACTTTAAGGAACTATATTCATTGGGACGTTTTTCTCGCTTAATATATAGGACAAGTTATCCGGCTAACTTTGGCTGAATAACTTGTCCACTAAACAGCCTACTGAATATTCAACTGTATGGGCCAGATTTTAGTAGGTACGTGCGGGTGTAGAGTTGTGCGTGCAACCCGGCGCGCACAAATCTACGCCCAATTTTATAACATGCACGCGCATGTTATAAAATCTGGGGTCGGCGCGCACAAGGGGGTGCACACTTGTGCACTCCGAGCTCTAGGGGAGCCCCGATGGCTTTCCTCGTTCCCTCCAAAGCCGCTTTAAAATCGGAGAGGCCTCGGAGGGAACTTTCCTTCCGCCCCCCCCCCCCCACCTTCCCCTCCCTTCCCCTACCTAACTCACCCCCCAGCCCGATCTAAACCCCCCCTGACCTTTGTTGAATAAGTTGTGCCTGCCTCCTTTGAGGGAAATGGAGAAAAACATCTGCCTACAGTGTCAGCTATTACCGTGTGGTATTAAAGATGGAAAGAGGTTACAAACAACTGACTGACTGCAATCCTAACTTCAAAACACAAAATCAGAAGTGTGGAAAAGTAATGTGCTTAATTTCTCCTATATCCCAATATAGGGAACTCTATAAGGCCAGGCTGAGGAGAGCGATGCTGTCATCAACTTACCAGGTTACAAATTTTCTGTACACCACATCAGTGTGTATGGCCAATGCAGCATGCACAGATGCTTTATACACAATCTCAGAACATTTCTGTTACTTTGACTAGAACACCTAGGGCCGGATTTTCAAAAGGTTACGCCCGCCGGGCCTATTTTAAAAAGGCTGGCGGCTCGCATAAAGCCCCAGGATGCATGTAAGTTCCGGGGCTTTACAAAAGGGAGCGGGGCGGGGCCAGAGGCCTGCAACTCAGCGGCCATTGCTGCTGTGTCGAGGGATCGCGTGCCGGCAGCCTACCGGCGCGCGCAACTTGCGCCTGCCCAGAGACAGGCGCAAAAGGTAGGATAAAACTTTTGGGGGGTTAGAGTAGGGCTGGGGGGGCAAGATTAGGGGAAGGGGTGAGTATGTCAGGCTAGGGGGAAGGGAAGTTCCCTCACAGGGAACGGAGGAAGGCAGCGTAGCTCAGCATGTGCAAGGTGCACCAACCCAAGATTTCATAACATACACACGCCTGTGCGCGCATGTTATAAAATCGGGCGTACATGTGCGCGTGCCGAGTAGCACACACACGTAGGCCGCGCGCGCATGTTATAAAATCTACCCCCTAGCACGTACCATGTAACATGGTGTTAAAAGCATGCAACTCTGTCAGAAAAAAAAATAATTTTACATTTAATAAAGAACAACAAAAATGTTTAGGTCAGCGCTACTTGAAAATGCATGAGGGAAAGTCCCTTTCATGAAACAGCAGCCATCATTTCCCTTTGAATCAGCTGCACAAATCTCTATCTCCCTACCCCAAAGTATGCGGAATTCATCATATTGCTGCATAAACCATGTAGATAATAATGAAATTTATATTTTAGGCTGACTGGTTTGTATTTGAGAAGAAAAAGAAAGCAAATTATTAAAAAAAAAAAATAAAAATGAAAGGAGCCTACTTTCCAGGACACACTTGCGCACATGTCCACGGCCTGTGTATAAGTACATCTGGAAAATACAACCCCAACCCCGACAAGTCCTGAAAATTTGATGTAGACAGGTCACCAAACAAAAAAGTCATTAGAGGGCCTCACATACACACACACATAGTGATCTCATAAACCTTTTCCTGTGGAAAGTAGGCTAAAAAAAAATGGAATACCATCATGAATGCTGTAATCTGTCATTTAATCTCATATGCAACCACCAACAATTTTTTTTTTTGTGGCCACCATGATTGGTTGAGTTGGCTAAATTTAACTGTATATTTTAGGGAAAAAATCTCAGAGCAGTCACCACCACGAACTGATGGCCACAATCTGAGGTCAAATAACTTGCTGTGAGAACCCCTCGATGAGGGGGACCTCAAAACGTATTTCCTGGTGGGGCTGACATCATCACTGCATGAATGAATACAATAGAAGTCAAAAAGAATCTCTCCATGGTGGCCAAAAAAGCAGGTTGACTGTGGGTTGGACAATAAACATGCTCCACACAGGCACACTCAACCTGGAGGTTAATGAAGGAGAGGAAAGAGCTTCAAAGTGCACATCAGATCTAATTTATAGTTGGGGGAAAAAATTTTCAAATGAAGACAGCTTGCTTACTGCCAAAAAGCCTCTCTCTGCTTGGAGACATTTCTGTCTCTGCACGCACACAGACTGTGGAGAAGCATTAGGGAAGAGATGAGACTAAATGTTATTTATTTGAAAATAAAGACATTTTTAATCATTTTGACAACTTGTTTCCTTATAAACAGGCTGCAGATTAAGAAGGAATACCTCTTCCTTCTCAGACAGCTTGCTGGTTTTATTTTTAAGATTCATTTGTTCTAGAATAAAACCATTAATATAATTAGTTCAGTATTTAATAACCTAGAGTAACACCCTACGTTATTTTCTCCTAGGATTCGTAACTATGACCACCCTTCCTTTCTGGGTTTTTTTTTTTTTTATCATTATAGCACCAGCTGTCAACACTGCCGAGGACAGGAGCAGAGTCAAGGAGGAGTCTGACAGGCAAGGCTTCTAAAAACACAATTCTTAGAAAAACTGGAGCAGTGAAGACTACTCATGAACCCCCCTCCTTCTCTTTGGAAAATCCTGTTGCCCTTTATCTAACGTAATCCTTGAGAACATGAAAATGCCATCTTCCTTGTCAGGCTCATATTTTAGAGCAGCTTAGGGAAACATATGAAGGAAAAAAAAAAAAAAAAACTTGATCTGTGCATCTTCTATGAAGTTAGTGGTCTCTGGCACCTTGCCACATACTGGGGTCGATTTTCAAAGGAGCGCACGTGTTTTATAAAACATGATATCCGCATGCACATGTGAGACGGATTTTAACATCCATGCGCGCATGTTCGGGCGGATGGCCTCCTCCGTGTGCAGAGGGGGAAAATTTTCAAAACCCACGTGCGGCGACGCAATTGGGCCTCACCCAGTTCGCTCCAATTAAGGAGCAGACTGGGAGGGAGCTTTCCTATGCTTGACCTTACCTTTCCTACCTCTTCCCCTCTCCTCCCCGACCCCTACCCCCTACCAAACGCTTACAATTTTAAAAATGTTTTACCTTGAGCAGCAGCAGATTGCGCACACTGGCCGGCTGGCAGTGCGTGCTTCCCCGGGATAGCGTCGAATGGCGCTGTCCTGGCCTGCCCCATCTGAGAGGCCTGGCTCTTGGTTACATACGTGGCCGGGCCCTTTAGAAAATGTGCGTTGCGTGCGCAGGGCCCGACCACGCGCATAACTGCCGGTATTTGCGTGTACAGGCCTTTGAAAATATATGTTTCTGTATAAGATTTAACCAGCTAAGGCCTTGATTCATCAAATTGCGGTAAAAATACAGAAATATGGCACGTTAGCGTTCCACGATAAAAAAGATGAATGTGCTTAGGAAAATTTACGAAATACCGCATCGTGTATACTCTTTCCCGTCGAACGACTCATTATAGCACCATGCATCATTTTACATATGGCGCGTTAGCCCTGGTCCAGCTGCCTCCAGTCTTTGTTTACATATATACTGGGTTCCTGCAGCTACCTCTTTGAGGGTGTGTCAGGAGTTGGAGAGAATTTGGAGCTGAGTTGGTGGTTAGTTGGAGTTTAGGAGGAGATTTTTCTAGTGATTACCTGAGTGAGTTGTCCTGTTTAGTGTTCTCATCTGGCTTTCTTTACCTTTTAATCTTATCTTTATCTATATGTGGAAGCTTTTGTGCATTTTCCTTGTTTGTTTATCTCTTTGTGTAGAGAAGAGTGGTGAGGATAGGACTCGTAAGGAGAGGAGAGGAGTGGTAGAGGAGTGCGGTGGAAGAGCAGTGTCAGAGGAGTGCTGGTGCAGTGGTGAGGAGCAGGAGAAGATGGTTC
The DNA here is from genome assembly GCF_901001135.1 of Rhinatrema bivittatum. Classification (NCBI taxonomy): domain Eukaryota; kingdom Metazoa; phylum Chordata; class Amphibia; order Gymnophiona; family Rhinatrematidae; genus Rhinatrema; species Rhinatrema bivittatum. The sequence continues at coordinate 186,827,350 of NC_042617.1, read as the reverse complement.
ATGGAAGGCATGGGGAGAGAGGAGAGGTGTGGAGAGAGAGGAGAAGGAGGGCAGGAGTGGTAAGAGGAAGATTAGAAGTAAGAACAGTAGGAGTAGAGATAGGGAAGAGGGAAGGGAAAGGGGCTAGAGGCAGGTGAGTGTGGTGGGAGAAGGACCGCAGGATAGGGCTAGACAAAGAGGGTAGAAGGTGGGGGAGGAAGGGAAGGGAATAGAAAGTGGGAGCGAAAGTGAGGTAGTAACACCTTTCCAGAAGTGGAAGTGGCAACCTGATCCTCTGGCAGCCAGGCAGCAGGTCATCTGCATCTATGTGCTTACAAGTTCAGCGTGAAGAACAAAGAGCTGCTCATCACCTGGGTCCTTGAGAATTATAACCTGCTCTTTGGAAATAAGGCTTCAAAGACCTCCAGGACTTTCAAGGGTCAGATATGGTGCACCATAGCCCAGGCAACATCTCAACACAGCAGCATCAAGAGGACCAGAGAGCAGGCAGCCACCACTACAGGGATGTAAAGGTGCAGTTAAAAAATAAGGTGGCAAGCAGGAACAAATACAAGTGCCAGACAGGAGGAGGAGCCCCTACCCAACGAAGTCAGTGTAGTGAGGCAAGAAGTGAGCAACAGTGGTCGCAGCCACCTGCAACCGATGGGTGTAACAGCTAGCTTTTCCCAAAGTTGGAAAAATATTATTACACAGAATTCCCCTAAAATTATGGTGATATACACTACTGCTACGAGGAGATATGAGGATATGTGGTGGAAGGAATCAGTATTGATTTTGTTCAGTATGGGTGAGAGAAGAGGGCAGTCTGAGAATAGATCTTCTGTTTGAACCAGATTTCAAGTGGATCCAGACTGGAACTGGAACTAGAAACAGTTAGCTGGCAAAAATCAGACTCTCTGTGCTACTGGAAAGCTAAAAGATTCTAACAATCTTTCTGGAAGGATCATTCTGGAGTACTCTGGAAGCTGTGACAGATAAGAATATCTATTACTAGCAACTCTTGCAACCACTGTCTGATGTGCTTGGTAAGTAAAATCCATCAATGGGATGGAACTAAACTCTCTGCTTTGGAAGGATATAATGCTTAAATCCTGCAGGACTAATCCAGATTTTATCAGTTAACAAAATTAACTGCTTAGATTGGATAATGAAAGAGAGCACTTATTCAACCACAGATTAAACATGTATACAGTGTAGAATCTGGGTCAATTTCATGGGCTGAGACTTGAAACCTTTTGTACTGATATTTAACTGGACCTTAATTGCCTACTATTCTGACTTTTCAGTTGGATGTTTTCAACCTTATTGTAACTGTATTGATGCAGAGCCTGAACCAATGCTACACTGTTTTTATTAATTACCCATATCAAAATAAAATAAGCTCCACTTTGATATAGCCTTTTGGATAGAGGAGAAATTTATTTGAGTGTGTCAGGCTTTGAACCAGTCAGGGGAAAAACACTATTACAAAGAACAAATAGGGAGAGCACACAGAGGCACTGGCTCGGGAATGCTTTCCAACATAGACTTGTAGAAGGGGTATGTGTGGCTGTGGGGGTATCGTAGTATGGGTATGATTAGGGGTAATTGAAGGTATGGGTCTACGAGGAGGATCTAGGTGGGCACTATGTAGTGTTGGGTGGGATTGTGTATGGGTATGGATGGGTGGGTATGAGTGATGGAGCTGTGTACATGAGGTATATAGGACTGTGTTTAGTGTAAGTGTGGGTGTGGGTGTGCATGGGGTGATATCTAAGAGAATAATGTGTTTAGCAATTCATGGGTCAGTCCGCAACCCGCTATTCTTACCGGTTCCCGTTGCCATGGTGCAGCAGGCCACCGTACTCAGACATGCCCAACATAACACATGGCAGAGTGCCATTGACTCCCTCCAGGTCTGCTTCTAGGTGCGTGCACACTAGACTGTTGCAAACTTAAAGGGCCCACAGCGGGAAATCCCCTGCAGTGCCCCCTGGTGACAGCATAGTCTTTTCCTTATATAAGAGCCTTACTTCCTGCAATCTACGCCTCAGCAATAGGTCCACTACCTTGAATAGAACAAGTTGCCTCAGCGTTTGTTCTTGTGTTCTTGGTGTTCACCCCTGTCTGGGGTCCATCTTCAGTTCTTCATCATGTCTTCATCATGTGGTCAGTCTTCAGTTCTTCTATGTCTTCTGTGCCTGCCCGCTTGTGCCCGCTTGTGCTGCTCCTCACCTCCCTGCCTGCATCCCTGCCTTACCTTACCTCAGATGGATCTCTGGTTTGGCTTCAGCCTGTGCCCTTCGGCTACGATTGAACTCCACCTGTCACTGACCACTGCCTGACTCTCGACCTCACTTGAACCCTGCCTGCTACTGACCGCCACCTGACACCTGACCACATCTGAAGGCTACCAGCCTTGACCACCACCTGTCTCCAACTACACCTAAACCCAGCCTGCCCTGGTCTCTGGCCTGGGACCTGACCTTCTCCATAGACATCCAGCTCATCTGCAGAGGTCTGCATCGAACACCTGCTAGCCCCGGCAGCCAAGGGCTCAACTTAAGGGGAACGAGGGCTGGTATAGATAAAGCTCCATTTGGGCCTTTGCCACAGCCAGCTCTGCCAGCTGATGATGGGGACTTGCAGGGCTCCTCCCTGCACGTTACATCAACTTCACCTTGGGCCAAGGGTCCATGCCCACAACAAAAAGATGTGTGTGGTATGTGTTTTGGGGTAAGTAGTGGGAGCAATTTGTGAAGGAGTCTATGTATATGGGGGTTGCTTGCTTTTTGGGGGTATGGCTGAGTGTTTGTAGGTAGTAGATGTGGTTGTGAGGGAGTGTCACTATGTGAGTCTATATGGATGTGAGTTGTAAGTAGGGGTTATGTGTAAGTTGATGTGTGTGGAGTGGTTATGTGAGGGAGTTTCTGGGGATATGGATGTATATGTATACGTGGAGTTATAAGCTGGTGTGTGTATGTGTTAGGTTATGTATTGAGGAATGGACTGTGGGTTTGGGTTTCTACTGAGGAATAATATTTGGAAAGGTTGTAAATATATGGGCAGTTTTAGAGAGTGGGTGTTTTCGAGGTATGGCTGTGTGCGAAGGTGGGAGAAGAGCGGTGGTGGTCCCGCTTCACAAGAGTGGGAACAGAGAAGAGGCTGGTAACTACAGACTGGTCAGCCTCACTTCGGTGGTGGGAAAAGTAATGGAATCACTGTTGAAAGAAAGAATAGTGAACTATCTACAGTCTCGAGAATTGCTGGACCAGAGGCAGCATGGATTCACCAGGGGAAGATCCTGTCAGACAAATCTGATTGACTTTTTTGACTGGGTAACTAAGGAATTGGATCAAGGAAGAGCGCTCGATGTCATCTACTTGGATTTCAGCAAGGCTTTTGATATGGTCCCGCACAGGAGACTGGTGAATAAAATAAGAAGCTTAGGAGTGAGTGCCGAGGTGGTGACCTGGATTGCAAACTGGTTGACAGACAGAAAACAATGCGTGATGGTAAATGGAACTTACTCTGAAGAGAGAGCGGTGTTGAGCGGAGTGCCGCAGGGATCGGTGTTGGGACCGGTCCTGTTCAATATCTTTGTGAGCGACATTGTGGACGGGATAGAAGGTAAGGTTTGTCTTTTTGCAGATGACACTAAGATCTGCAACAGAGTGGAGACACCGGAAGAAGTGGAGAGAATGAGAGGGGATTTAAGGAAGCTGGAAGAATGGTCGAAGATATGGCAGCTGAGATTCAATGCCAAGAAGTGCAGGGTCATGCACATGGGGTGTGGAAATCCGAAAGAACTGTATTCGATGGGGGGAGTAGGGCTGATATGTACGGAGCAGGAGAGAGACATTGGGGTGTTAGTCTCTAATGATCTGAAGTTGGCGAAACAATGTGACAAGGCGATAGCTAAAGGCAGAAGAATGCTGGGCTGCATAGAGAGAGGAATATCGAGTAAGAAAAGGGAAGTGATAATCCCCTTGTACAGGTCCTTGGTGAGGCCTCACCTGGAGTACTGTGTTCAGTTCTGGAGACCGTATCTCCGAAGGGACAGAGACAGGATGGAGGCGGTCCAGAGAAGGGCGACCAAAAAGGTGGAAGGTCTTCATCGAATGACTTATGAGGAGAGATTGAAGAATCTAAATATGTACACCCTGGAGGAAAGGAGGAGCAGGGGTGATATGATTCAAACTTTAAGATACTTGAAAGGTTTTAATGATCCAAAGACAATGACAAACCTTTTCCGTTGCAAAAAAATCAGCAGAACCAGGGGTCACGATTTAAAACTCCAGGGAGGAAGACTCAGAACCAATGTCAGGAAGTATTTCTTCATGGAGAGGGTGGTGGATGCCTGGAATGTCCTTCCGGAGGAAGTGGTGAAGACAAAAACTGTGAAGGATTTCAAAGGGGCGTGAGATAAACACTGTGGATCCATAAAGTCTAGAGGATGTGAATGAAGAGAAGAGGCAAGGGGTGGCTTGCTTGCGGGAATGACGGCTACTACCTGGAGATTAATATCCTTATTCAATAAACATACACACAGTTAAAGTGACTCCAATATTGCTCTATGCTTCAACGGCAAGAGGATATGTGGAAAAAAGATTTTGCATCCATAAAAAAGCAGGGAGTAGCTTGCTTGTTACGCCGGTTACTACCCCAAATCAAATAAGCCTGATACGTCACTTTCAATGCACATCCAGCATAGCTCTCTCCTTCAACGGCAGGGAAAATGAAGAAAAGATGATTTATATTCAGCATCAACCAACAAGGAATGAATTACATAGTCTGGGTAAACAAGCATGGGTGTAGCTTGCTTGTTACGGTGGCTACTACCCCGAATCAATTAAGCATGATACCTGACTTGGAATAAGTATCCAGCGCAGCTCACTGATTCAGCAACAGAGGGAATTAAGTAAAGAGGATTTTTATTCAGACAACCAACAATGGCTGAATTGCACATGCAGGGTAAACAATTGGGAGTAGCTTGCTTACTACGGCGGTTACTACCCCAAACCAATTAGCTAGATACTTCACTTAGATGCAGCTCCAGCACTGCTGTCAGCATCGATGGTGGGGGTGGAAGGGAATTGGAACCAAAAAGTTACCAATAAGGGCCCTGACCTCAGCGGTCAGAGTAACAGATTATGAAAACAAATAGGTGTGAAAGCTTGCTGGGCAGACTGGATGGGCCGTTTGGTCTTCTTCTGCCGTCACTTCTATGTTTCTATGTAAGGGTGTAGTTGGGGAAAATGTGTATGTATATGTGTATATGAGGGTATGGGAGAGTGAACTGAGAAGCTGTGTCATTTTTCTCTGTCTCTGTGGGGGGTATAGGTACAGATGGGTGTAATGGAAGGGATGCAACTGTATACGTGTGAGGGGTGTATCTGTGGGGGTGTAGGCATGCATAGTGTATCATGTATAAGGGTGTGTATTGGCGTGCAGGGGTGTGTGTATATACATTTTGGAAGCATCTTTTCGTGCCCTCCTTTGCCATTTGCTTCAATTTTTTGCCCTATCTCTCTGCCTGTTTCTGCTAGTATTGCTCTGTGGCAAAGTACTGCTAAGTTAAGGGAAGGAGTGTTTGGAATGGAGTGCTGGTCTGCATTCTAATAATTTCCCATAGAAAGCAATGTTTTGGGTTGGGGTTTTTTTTCTGGGGGGGGGGTGTTGGAGGCTCTGTTCTCTGAAAATACTGATATGAAATGTTTCTGGGTTTTTTCTTTTTAAACTCATCTGAGATATTTGCATTTTCTTTCTCTCTGACAAATCTGGAGAATTTCCATTTTTTTTTTTTTTTATGGAGAGCTAAAGTGCCTGCAGACAGACGGACATCAATCAATCCCTTTTACACAATTCTTTCCAATATTCTCTATACTGGAAAGCATTTAAAGGAATTAAAAAATCAACTGTACTTGCTGGGGTAGATTTTATAAATGTACGCATGGGTGTACTTTTGTTCGTGCACCAGGCGCGAACAAAAGTATGCTGGATTTTATAAGATACGCGCGTAGCCGCGCAAATCTTATAAAAGCCGGGGTCGGCGCACGCAAGGGGGTGCACATTTGTGCAACCTGCACGCACCGAGCCAAGCGCACGCTGCCTGTTCCCTCCAAGGCCGCTCCGAAATTGGAGCGGCCTCGGAGGCAACTTTCCTTCTGCCTCCCCTCACCTTCCCCTCCCTAACCCACCCCCACCTTTGTGGGGGTGGGTTAGGTAGGGGAAGGCGTAAATCTGCCTGCTTTCCGCAGGCAGATTTACGCCTGCGGAAAGCAGGCGTAAATCTGCGCGCGCCAGCGGGCTGCTGGCGCGCCATCATCCTACCCGGGGGCTGGTCTGGAGGCCTCGACCACGCCCCCTGGCCGGCGCCACGCCCCAGGCCCGCCCCCAAAATGCCGCGTCACTCGCGGCACGCCCCCGACTCGCCCCTCCATGCCAGCCCCGGGGCTTGCGCGCGCCGCTGAGCCTATGCAAAATAGGCTCGGCGCACGCAGGGGGGGTTTGGGGTAGGTTTTCGGGGGGTATGCGAGTATCGTACGCGCGTACCCCTTTGAAAATCTACCCCTAAGAGTGGATGATCAGTTAATGTGGGCATCAGGTCTCTCACCATGTCAAAAACTGCTTCAGATATAGATTATAAATGTTTAGCTAAAACAGAAGGCCTGCAACAGGGGATTCGAATAATTGAGAAAATGGTATATGCTGACCACCCAGAAACCTAGCACTGTTAGAAAACAGCTGTTCAAAATCTGAAAACAGAAGAAACTGTATTTTATTTAAGCGGTAACCTTGTTTCTTAAATTTAAAAGTATATCTTTCATATATTAGGGGCTCTCCTCCTCTTGGCCCTGTGAAATGCTTGCAAGTTTTGCTTACAATCTGCTTCAAGACCTCTCCCTATTCTACTAGTAGACAATTTTCAGCAGGAATCCAGCAGAAACCTGAGATGAGAAACATATGTTTACAACATGAATTACTGGCAGATGAACCTAAGCTCCTCAGGTATCTGCAACTGGCTCCTTGGAGATTAGGTAGAGGACTTTAACATTCACTTGAAATGAAGTTTCATACAGAAAGGCTTCTGAAAGAGCATTTCTCCTAGAGACAGGTGGACTTAAAAAAATTGGTTTGTGAATTTGTTTGGTGAAACCAAGATGTTCAAGGATTTGGTGAATTAGTGAACTTTATTGTAAAAAGAAAACAAGTCAAAAGAAAACTTGATACTGGTCCCTTGAAACTGGGGAATCTGTTCAAGTGGATTTGCCCAATTTGCAGGGGGTGCCAGATTCCCATCAATTGGCTAATGCACTGTTAATCTGCATGCCAGCTAGCCCAATTTTCTGCACATCTGTTGGGGAAACTCCAAAACATTTCCGCACTGAATCGGGGATTAATCCAAAACACTCAAGTTTGAAAAAGATTAAAAGCCTGGCTGGCTCAACTTCCAACATGTCACACACTCCTAATTTTCCCCCTTTGCCAACTGCGTCTATGCTTCTTTTTCAGTTATGAAACTGATTAGGTTAGGGAGAATGCATGTTAAGGCAATTGTCCATTTCAACTGGCAGGAAAAGTGAAAGGCCCTTGTAGGAACTCACTATGATTTTTAGTTTTATATATTTGTAATGGCCCTGGGTACTCCTGCTTCAACTAGTGAAGAAATAGAAAAGTGGGGAGGTACCAATCCTTACTACTTTGAGGGTGATGGGATGGCCTGTCCCCTGGATAGGATTTATAAGCAGCTCTCTACTGAGAAACTTGAGGCAGGTTTTGAAGAATTAGGTGGCAGTGAGAAGCATTGTGTTTTTCATTATATTTTCAGGCCTACTTGGAAAAATCAGGCAAATCCTGGGGATCCTAAGCAAGGTTGGGAGGTGGTTCATACTAGGCCACTAAAATTAGCTTGGGGCTTCCCTCTGGGTTATTTTTTGGGATTTAACATTTTTGTGGTAAGAACATAAGCAATTGCCATGCTGGGTCAGACCAAGGGTCCATCAAGCCCAGCATCCTGTTTCCAACAGAGGCCAAATCAGGCCACAAGAACCTGGCAATTACCCAAACACTAAGAAGATCCCATGCTACTGATGCAATTAATAGCAGTGGCTATTCCCTAAGTAAAATTGATTAATAACCATTAATGGACTTCTCCTCCAAGAACTTATCAAAACCTTTTTTGAACCCGGCTACACTAACTGCACTAACCACATCCTCTGGCAACAAATTCCAGAGCTTTATTGTGTGTTGAGGGAAAAGAATTTTCTCCGATTAGTCTTAAATGTGCTACTTGCTAACTTCATGGAATGCCCCCTAGTCCTTCTATTATTCGAAAGTGAAAATAACAGAGTCACATCTACTCGTTCAAGACCTCTCATGTTCTTAAAGACCTCTATCATATCCCCCCTCATCCGTCTCTTCTCCAAGCTGAACAGCCCTAACCTCTTCAGCCTTTCCTCATAGGAAAGCTGTTCCATCCCCTTTATCATTTTGGTTGCCCTTCTCTGTACCTTCTCCATGGTAGGAGCCTTCCGACACCCTCAGGTATCACCTGGGCATGGGGCATGGGGAACTCTGTGTCTGGGGTCCCCTTGGTAGGGAAACCTACCCCTCCATATCTTCAATGAGGATGGAGGTATGGTGGTGACTTACAGCAGGGAAGAACACCAGTGTTAATTCTTTCCTTTTTGAAGATCTGAGAGGAAGAGTTTTGGTTGCCCCTTCCTTCCTGCAGGAACAGAAATAGCTGCCTGCTCCATAGAGGATCCCTCCAATTGTGGGATCCATGAGAGAGAACGAGAGAGGAATATCATCTAAGTGTGAGTAAGAACCCACTGAGGACACCTATCTGGAGGTTTTTTTTGTACAGGTTAATTACAGTTACATTCACGAGCAGGGGACAGTAGAAAGGTTGGAAAAGTGAAAAAAACCTTTAAATATGAAGGTCAATTCTGATTGAGTTTAACCAATCAACAATTTAGTGAAATCTATAACTTTATAACAAGTAGTAACAGCTTTCTACAGATGCACCTAGAGTTAATGTTGTGGGCGTGGGCCCCTAGGCTGAGGTGGAGTTGGCGCAACCTGCAGGGAGGAGCCCTACATGTCCTCACTGTTGGCAGGCAGAGCTGGCTGAAGCAGAGGCCTAACTGGTGCTTCACCAATATCAGCCCATGTTCCCCTTGGGTTGAGCCCTTGGGTGCCAGGGCCAGCTGTGCAGGCCTCTGAGGAGATGAAGATCTGTTACAGAAGAGATGTTGCAGACGAGTACAATAGAGGAAAGCAGAGTCGGGGGTCGAGCAGCATTTAGGGCCTGCTGTGGGCAGACAGAGTCAGGTACAGTTGTGACCAGAGGCAGGGAAAGGTCAATTAGCGTCAAGGTCCAGTCCAAGATCAAGCCAGATGTCAAATCTGAAGTCAAAGCCAGAAGTCTGATCCGAGGTCAAAGCCAGAAGTCTAATCCGAGAAGACAAGGAACGAAGATGAGGGCGAGAAGAGCAAGGGCCACAAGAGTAGGACAGATCGCTGAAGACAGACAAGGAGGAGACTGACCATGAAGACAAGAACTCAACACAAACCAGATTGCCAAACAGAACCAGGAACAGGACACAGGAACTCAGTAACACACAGCAAGAGTCAGGAACCAGGAATATGCAGAAGCAAAGCACTACTCCAATGGAGTCGACAGATTGCCGAGGCGTAGGCTGCAGGGAGAGGCTGCCTTATATGCTGAAGGGGTCTGATGTCATCAAAGAGCACCGTGGAGAATCTCCCGCTGCGGGCCCTTTAAATGCTATAAATCAAGCTTGCACCTAAGGAATCGCTCCAGCACTGGCTGTGGCCTAGCCACACTGCGTCAGATGGCCAATGTGCTCGCCGGGGAAGCCAGCCACAGAATCAGAGAACTGTGCGCCAGGATCCAGGCTGGAGGTAAGATTGGTGGTCCGCAGGCCCATCTCGTGGACCACCGAGAGCAACAGTCAAAAAAAAAATTTAAAGGCTGTTTTTTTCAGAGGCACAATTTGTGGAAAGGTCCTCACTGGATATATTGCTGACACGGAAACATACATATGTACAATAAAATTGCCTTTAATTTAATAACATTTACATTCCACATTTTACAGGCACTAGCCTGAACAAAGCAAATCACAGCAATGGTATAAAATTTCTTATTTACAAATAAAAAAACATAATGCAAATACTTTACATTGTATCCTAATGATAATTAATAATAAAAAATAAATACTTAACATTTCAGCCACAAATGTATTTATTTATTAACAGTTTTTATCGACCGACATTCGTAGGTACATCATGCCGGTTTACATAAAACAGTATTAACAAATGTTATTAAACCATAACTGTCTATAAAAGCTAATGTATGTCTAATTCTCCAATACTTCCAACACAGCAAAAGCCTACTGCCAAACTGCTGGAAGAGCCAAGTTTTATACAATTGTAAACAGAGGACTAAGCTAATGCAAATTCAGGGGTGGTCCAAACAGTGAACCTGCAGGCAACTTAAATTACAGGGCATGATTAAATGAAAAGTGTTTTAAGTTATGAAATGCTTGATGCTCTACACAAGATTTCAAGGAAAAGCAGGCAGCAGGATTTTGCAATATTGCAGACACACTCTTGGTTTAATCAATCTCAATGCAGGAAACTAGCTCTGGTTACAAAAGGTAAGGGGAGGCGTGCAGAGCTTTGGCAGCTGAGGCAATGTCAGCTAGTATGGAATGGGGGTTGTTAAGAAGGTAATTTTATAATTGTGCTAATAGGGCTAAGATCTATATGCAACAGTTACACACAGACTTTAGCCAGCATTATCTAAGTGATCCTTTGTAAATAAGTTCACTTTGAAAATGCTTGGATAATTGGCCTGGTACACACATATTAACTCGCATATAGTTACAACTCTTCAGAGGGTGCAAATTATGTGGGTTAGCTTGTATGGTTACGACTTAAAATGGAAAAAAAGTAGGCGTTCTAAGTTCCAGCTCCACCCTCCCTCCAGAATCCCTTTCTGCAGTTTGCCTAAAAGTAGACATGTAACTGGGCTAGGCATGTATGTTTACATGCCATCTGCACACAAAAAGCTGGGTATTAAGTGCATGAGTGGCTTTGATAAATCTACCCCTTGAAGTCTTATTACAGGTTATTTTATCGCATGTAGATATGCTCACAAAGAAATAGGATTGGCCAGGGAAAGAGAGATTTGCCAAACAAATACAAGGGCATAAGAGCAAATATAAAAGACAGCTGAAAGAGATCAACATGGACAGCTGAGAGCAGAAGTATCCTCTAAGCTACAGTCTGTCTTTAGAAAGTCTAAACAAAAATATTTTACATTTGGAGACCTTACTAAAGCAAATTCTGGACTTTTTAGCTATCTGCTAGAAGCAAAAGAACACGAGAACGTATTTGCATGCACATCTCTTGGCCCAACCCCAGAACACCAATACCCAGCCCAAACCACACCCCTTTTCAAATCGGAGTGAGATTTTTGCGGATGTAGGTGCATGCCCTACATCTGCGCACATATCCCGATTTTGGCACACACCGAGCTTTTAAAATTCACCTCCTAGCGAGCACTGCATGACAGTGACAACCGTACTACTTCAAAAAGCTTACTTAATTATAGACAGTTGTACTTTTAATACTGCTTCACAAAGTGCCTTCCCAAAAAGAGCTTACAGAACAGAAAGTTGTATGTACAATTCTGGTTTTTTTTTTTTATAATTCACATTGTATTAAATTTTTCATAAAGCAAGCATACATCTTACTCCACACAGAAAAAAATACAAAAGAGTTGTAATATCACTAACAATCTCATTAACATAATTTCTCATTCACAAGAAAACAGAGAAAATTACATCACTTTTTTTTTTTTTTTTATAAGAACTGAAGGCCCAGTGATACTAGGGGAGATATAGAAGAAACAAAAATTACCAGGAAACAGGTTTAACAGATACGGTGGATATATAATTACTTGATTGTCTAGGGATCTGTTACCCCAAGATTGATATTCAAACTCCTGGCATTTAAGAAGGATTTCAACTGCTCCGGTAAAGTAAAAACAAAACATTCTTCTTTCCCTTGAGTCACACATCTACATGGATATTTTAACACAAATGTATAACCCAAAAGTAATACTTGTAGTCTCATAACAAGAAATTCCCTCCTCCTCATTTTGGTTGTTCTAGAAAAATCAGGAAATACTCTTACAGCTTGATCAAAGAAAGTGAGAGAAATATTTTGGAAGTACCTTTTCATTACTTCACTCACATCGTTTTCTACTACAAAGGACACAAGTAACGTTCCACGATCAATGATCTCTGCTGATGAGTTTTCCAGGAATTGAGTTAGATTAGTAAGAGCTTCTAACTGATTATCTTTAGATTTTTTACTAGTGCTAGGTATAAAATACGCTTTATTCACCATTGGGATTCTCTCAACCTCAAATTTTAAATTTTCCAAAAAGAATTTTTTTACAGTTCTAAAAATATCCATTCCCAACACAAGAGAAAAATTTAAGAATCTCAGATTTAAATGATTTTCCAGGTATTTATTCTATTCTTCTGGACTGAATTCCATGATCCTTTATCAACTTAATGTTGCAGACCTGGACTTGAGGTGTTTCTTGCTCCACCAATTCAATTCTGTTATTCAGTTCCTTGATCTAGCCTCCCAAATTTGTATTTAGGGATTGTAAATCTTTAGCCAAGTTAACATTTTTGTATTGGCAATCCTTCACTAGCCCTCCAGATTCCAAAGTGCTTCTAGAGTTACTACAGCCAGTTTCGAGGGAAGCTGATAATACTCACCCTCTATTCTGACTGCAGCTACTTCAGAAGGGTCCATCGCTTGCATGGCCATGATCTTTGTTTCCTCGTTTTCAAATTCCACCGATGATAATGTTTCAGGCTCTGCAGGTTCTTTCAGCGTTGCTGCTTCCAGCAAACTTGAAGAGAACTGCAGCGGCAGCATTTTTCCTCCGCTTCGGTTTTCCCCTCCTGTTGCATGGGTGATGTCATCTCTCAGCGCTGCTCCTTGCATCAGTAGTAGCGACTCTGGTAGTGGCGGAGGCCGACAATCAGGGGGACTCAGGGTGGTTTCCCCATCCAGCGCCTGAGCTCCCTCTCCAAGGGCTGAGGCAGGGACAAATTCACCCCCTTTGTTCACCATCTGAGTCGCAAAGGAGGTTATCGATCTCTGCCTGGTTGGTAAGGGTGGTTCTGGGGGGAAAACGTGAACCTTTCCTTTTCTCTTAGGGGTAGATTTTGAAAAACTGCGCGATCGCGTACTTTTGTTTGCGCAGCAGGCGCAAACAAAAGTACGCTGGATTTTATAAGATACGTGCGTAGCCGCGCGTATCGTCTAAAATCCTGGATCGGCGCGCGCAAGGCTGCCGATTTTCGGCAGCCGGCACGCACCGAGCCGCGCAGCCTGCCTCCATTCCCTCCCTTCCTCTACCTAACCCACCCTACCTTTATCCATGGATTTACGCCTCCCGGAGGGAGACGTAAATCCACGCGCGCCGAGACCGGACCCGGGGGCGGTTCCGGAGGGCGCGGCCACGCCCCCGGAACGCCCTGGCCTGAAACCACACCCCCGGGCCCGCCCCCAAAATGCTGCATCGTTCGGCCCCGCCCCCAACACGCACCCTTCCGAAAACCCCGGGACCTACGTGCGTCCCGGGGTTCTGTGCGCGCCGGCGGCCTATGGAAAATAGGCGCGCAAGGCCCTGCTCGCGTAAATCCGGGCGGATTTACGCGAGCAGGGCTTTGAAAATCCGCCCGTTAGGAGGCATCGTTAAAGCAAATCAGTCACAGGCAGGAGCAGCTCCCCTTGCATCTGTTCACGCCGCCATCTTGAGCCTTTTATTTTTTCGTATGTACAACAATTCTGCACCCAATGGTGAAAACTAATCTAGCAATTATTGGGCCTATCAATTTCTGCTCTGTGGTACAAGCTTTATTGCTTCCCGGCTTAGATTATTGCAATTCAGTCCTTATTGGCCTGCCAGCAATTGCCTTTTGGGTTCTTCAGATTTTACAAAACTCTGCTGCACAATTGATCAGGGCAGGATAGAAGAGCACACAGCACTCCCATTCTGAAAGAATTGCACTGGATGAACGCGATGTTGTGCATATACAATCTCACATGTGCCCTTAGTTCTTTGCAGAGAGGTGCTGTTAGATGTTCCATTGATCCATCATACATGTCTAGTTGAGACACGCAAAAGGACTTTTTCGGTAGCCGGGCCATCGCTACTGGATATTTTTTGCATCATTACCTGTACTAAAACTTGTAGGATGTTGATTTAGATATTTTTATTCCAGCAGGTATTTGCCTAGTTAGGATAAGGTCTGTGAGCTGGCGCTATTGTCTACAGTGCAGACATTTGTAGTTGAGTTTTAGTTTGTGAACATTTGTGCTGCATATTTTTTGCCAATTTTTTTTATGAATGTTTTTATTTCGTGCACCGCCTACAGCTGTTTATTCAAATGGTCTATTAATTGTGACATAAATAAATAAATGACAGCCCCAAAGAGAAGCACTCAGTTTTAATTTTCAGTTGTTTTACGTACACAAATCATGCTTTTGCACAAAAACCATGTTATATGCAAAAGAAACAATTAACAGTATGTGCCTAAACTATGTTCTGTGTGCACTATGCACATGTTTTTCGGTTGCAGCGCTTTCTTTAACTCCCTGTGCATTTGTATACCAACAGCTTACTGCACTGGGGGTTAACTCAATTTTTACTGTGAAAGTAAAGAAAATGTGAACTAAAATTTAGCTCACATTTTTTTTACTCACATTTTATTACATTGCAATAAAAGGTCAGCAAATAAGAAGAAGGTGCCATCCCTGGGAGTACAACTCTTGTATGCTAGTCAAAATATAATAAGTTATTTTAATAAAACGTTAACTCCTACAACTTGTTTGCTGACCTTAATTTTATGTTTTACAAGTTTTAGAAAGGGTGGGGGACATGAGAATAGTAAAATTACTATATAATTCACTGAAGGCATCTGTCTCCTGTTCCTCTCGAGAGTTAATCTAGGAAGGAATAGATACTTTTCCTTATTATTTTATGTCTCAGCAATTCAGCCCATCAAAGTTGACAAAAAAATAAAATAAAAACTATGTATAAAGCCTGGGATAGATGGAGTCAGGATTTAAATGTGCATTTTTCTCTGCTCTACTGATTAAGCTGACAACTTTGCTACCATTCCCTTTCTGTTAGGCATGTTTTCCTTTTATATCCTTTCATTTCTGATCTTTTTTTATACAAAATAATTCAAGAGCTGCACTTCCAACTTCGGTAAAAAAATAGAGCTGAAAATGGGATCAAACTGAATTGGGCTCCAAAAGCAAAAAAAGGGTTTTAGTATATTTCAGCTGGGTATCTTTGTAGCATTGTTGCAGCTTGCTCAGTGGCGTCATTGTTTCATTGAATTTTTGAAAATTTATGCCACGGCCTTTTTGAAAAAAAAGGACAGAACCAAGGATGTAAACAAACGTTTTACATCAAGAACGAAAAAAAACAAACCCTAAACCACAATATTATGTAAGCATCAATAGGAAATCTATTTCTACAAAGAAAACACACGACTTCTGGAATGATTGGAACAGAGGCTTTTCAAATAATGGATTGTGACAGATAATAGGAGTCTTCTGATAAAGAATTTCTGATAATGACAGTTTTTCTGGATAACTCATCATATAAAGTCAACCAGTTTGCAGATAATAGAAGTTTTTCTGTGTAAAAGGATCAGGGCTGGAGGACCATGATTTTTTTTTTTCAGAATAATGAGAATTTATGGTTAATGATCTAAACATAAACGGTGCTTTGAGTACCTTCAGACTTCTACACAGAAAAGACCAACATGAAAGACTGAGTTTTCAGCTTTAAAGCAAAAGTACAAACCTCAAGAATATATATGTTTAAATAACAAGTAAGCAGCATGGGGAGAAGCTAAGATGGTGGGTGACTCCAGGTTGTGTTCACTCTGCTCTGTTATTGTTTTCTGAACATATTTTCCTTTTACTTTGGGCTTGAGATGTCTCCTACGAGGAAGACTAAGTTGCATTTTTATCTACTGTGACCTCAACACCATTATCCCAGCAATGAAAGAACATATTCCTGGAGCAAAGACAGGCCTAAGTTGCCTGGGGGAGAGGTTTCCTTCACTGTCCCAACTCAATCCCGCTGACATCTTGCTCCCAACATCCGGGCTTCGAGACCAATTTGTCACATTGAGATGATGTTGGAAGTTGATCTGCTGAGTATGAAGACACTGCAGTAGTTATTTAAATAAAAAAATTAGGGATAGTTAGGGTAGATTTAGGAGACGGAAAGGAGAGGGGAAGAGGGAGGAAGAATAGAGTTAGGTGTAGGAAAGTTCCCTCCCAGTCCGCTCCTTAATTGGAGCGGACTGGGAGGGAAATGGGGGAGGCCTGATTGTGTCGCTGTGCATTGCTTTATAAAATCCCCCCCCATTGTGTGCATGAGTCACGGGCTGCCCGCTAATGTGCGCATCCGTTGGATTTTATAAATCGGAGTGTCCATGTGCGCATGCCGGGAACCTCGCGCACACGGACGCACACGCATTCCTTTTCAAATCGACTCCTAAATGAACATATTGGGCCGGATTTTCAAAAGGTTATGAGCGCCGGGGGCCTATTTTCAAAAGGCCCGGCGATGCGCGTAAAGCCCTGGGACATGTGTAAGTCCCGTGGCATGCAAAAAGGGGCGAGGAGGGGGTGGGGTGGGGTCAGAGGCTCCCGGCACAGCGGCCATTTGCAGTCAGCACGCGCAACTTACTTCAGCCCCAGAGCTGAAGTAAGTTTTGAATCAGAAGAGAAAATAAGAAAAAGGTAGGGGGGGGGGGGGGGGGGGGGAGGTAGGGGAAGGGAAGGTGGGGGGGGGGGGGGGAGGGAACGGGGGAAGGCAGCGAGGCTCGGCGCACGCAAGGTGCACAATTGTGCACCCCATTGCGCGCGCCAACCCCCGATTTTATAAATGCGTGCGCATCTTTATAAAATTGCGTGTCCATGTGTGCGCTCCGGGTAGCACGTGCACATTGTGTGTAGTCATCAATAAAGGGACTGAACCATTTACAAAAAAAACAAATTGTTCAAAATGTTTTAGTTGACCAGTTTGCCCAGCCTATCTCTAGGTCATCAAGATCCCACGCCCTCAGTTCTTCAGCCTATACTCCTCCCAATTTAAAAAAGAGTTTTATTCTGACCTATGCCTAATAAATAATAGAAGTAAATATGTGCGGGTAACAGCCTTACGCATGCTGTGTTTTCAGGTTATAAAATAGCAACTTGTGCGTGTAAATGTTGGCCTCACCCCAAAATGCTCCTGACCCATCCCTAATGTGCCCCTTTTTTTTACGAGGAAAGTGATTTGCGTACTGGTACTTGGGTGTGTATGTGCGATCTTTATAAAATAGCTCTAGTATGTATAAGCACTACTTCTGCATGCATCTGCTATCTTGTGCATGCACATCTCTTCAAATCCTTTAAGGGATGTGCATCTAAACTCATTTTCTAGGAGGGCAAAGAGTTGCTCTGGGTGAAGAAATACAGTGGCTTGCAAAAGTTTTCAACCCCCTAAAAAGTCAGATTTGTGTGGATTACAAATGACACACGGAGTTTATTGCAAACCAGTATGCTCTTAAAGTAAATTTTCAAAGTCACAATTCATTATTTTTCTGCATTTTTGTAAAATAAAATTAAAACCTGAAAAATGCTTCTTGCATAATTATTCAACTCCTTTAGACTAGTACTTGGTAGAACCATCTTCTACTGCAAGAACACCTTTAAGCATGTTAGGGTAAGTTTCTACCAGTTTTGCACACTGTTTGGGAGTGATTTTTGCCCTTTCTACCTGGCACATTTGCTCCAGGTTGTTCAGGTTGGTTTGATGACGCTTATGGACTGCAGTTTTCAAATAGTGCCACAGATTCTCAATTGAATTGAGATCTAGACTTTGACTTGCCCATTATAGAACATTCTCTTTTTTGTTGTTCAACCACTTGGGAAAGTTACCCTGCTGAAACGTGAACTTCCTCCCAAGTTTTTGTTTTTTTTTAGCAGGTTGTCTTGCAGTATCTCCTTGTATGTTGCACTATCCAGCCGTCCTTCAATTTTAACAAGATGCCCAGTCCCTGTTAAGAAAAAGTATCCCCACAATGTGAAGCTGCGACCCCCATATTTTGCTGTTGGGATGGTGTTTGCTGAGGAAGTGTTAGGTTTGTGCCACACATAGGGGCAGATTTTAAAAGCCCTACGCACGTAAATCCAGGAGGCCGAGCGCGTAGGTTTTAAAATCTGCCCCATAGCGTTTTGAATTTTGGCCAAAAAGCTCAATTTTTTTGTCTCTTCTGATCATAAAAAGTTATCCCACATTTTAGCTGGGTCACTCTGATGCTTTCTGGCAAACTCCAGACATGCTTTGATGTGGTTTTTTTCTTCAGTACTAGGTGGGCCCGATATTTAATCGGAGCCCACGGGTTACCTGGGGGAGGGCCGGACTGCCGGGCGCATCGCGTGACGTCATCGGGGCGCGCCGCGAAGCGCGTCGCGTCCTGATGACGTCGGGGCATGAGCCAGCCCCAGTGGGGGCGTTCCGGCGGCCGGCGTCATCGGCCCCGATGACGCCGAAGCCCGGATCCCGCCCCTTTGGGGGCGTTCCTGCGGCCGGCGTCATCAGAAGGGGCCGGCTCGGCCTGATGACGTCGGCCGGGGTTTAAAGGGCCGGTGCCTCGAGGCAGCCGGCCCTTTTTCCCCTGGAGAGCCGTTTCGGAGAGCCGTTTCGGCTGCGGCCAGTCTCGCCCGGACCACGCGGCCTGCCTCCCCGAACGCGGACCACGCGGCCCCCGATCGGAAACCACCTGGACCACGCGGCCTGCCGCCACGATAGCCGGCAGACATAATAATAAAAAAAAAAAAAAAAAAAGCAAAAACCGAGCGGTGGGCTTTGCTGCAAAAAAAAAAAAAAAAAAAAAAACCCCAGCTTCACCTCAGCCCCAGGACCAGGGCTCAGCACCATTCAGGCAGCTGTGCTGCCCCAGGACCAGGACCAGGACCAGCGCTACAAGCAGCGGAACCGGAATGAGCCGAACCCAGCAGAGGACCCCTCCTGGGCCCACCCCAGGACCTTCTGGCTCCTGCACAGGCCTCGGGCCCCACATTCCAGGAGGACCCCCCCCTGGGCCAGCCCCCGGGTTCCCAGGACACCCTGCTGCCGGAACGAGAAACCGTGAGTAACCCAGCCCGACGCACGATGGGAAAGGGAGCAAACCCACGACCCGGGGGACGAACGAAACAAAGATCAAGGGGAACCACCTTCAAGCCAACGGGGGGGACGGGGGTACCCCCCTTCCTGGTGCCGGCCCCCCCCACTCCGACGACTGCGGGCCCTCTTAGCCCCCCCCCCTATAGTCCCAGATGCTCACCACCCTCCGGTCGTCGACGCAGCTGCTGCTGCCAACCCCTCGCCCAACGGCAGTGGACCTCCACAGATGGAAGGAGGGAACTGGGCCCCCCAGCCCCCCGCCTTGAGCCCCCTGGCTCCACAAGGCCCCCCCATGGGCACTCCTCAAGCCTACAACCTTCACACCTCGGCAATCCCGACGCCCGGCCAGCCAACAAGTGTGACCCCTACCTTCCCGGGGTTCCCCTTCCCATGGGGCATCCCCCCGTGGATGCCAGCCTCTAACCCCATCCCAGGCATGATCCCTCCGGGCCAGCCCACCGGGCAACACGCCCAACCACAATGGACCTCGCCAGCCTACCCGTACCAGTTCTACCCGTGGGGGCTCTGGCCCGGCCAACCAGGGATCCCTCCCACCCCAGCTCTAGCGGTCCAACCGACCCCGGCAGAGACTCCCACACCCATCCCCCCACGGGATGTTCTGACCAGCACTACGAGCCTACGGACGACCCAGGCGGCAGCTCCACAGCAGAATACCCAGGAACCACCACCGAACGGCGACCTGGGCACCCATCCCAAGAACGGGTCAACAGTGACGTCAGCGCGGGAAGACCATTCCCAAGACGACACGGGGCCAAACGCAACGCAGGACACAAGTAGAGGTGAGTCCCCTGCACAGCCTATACAGGGACCCTTAACTGCGCAAGCGAGTAAAAAGAAAGGTAAAGCTAAGCGTAGGAGGAGGTACAGCTCCAGCTCCAGCGAAAGCAGCTCCTCCACGGATACGGACAGCGCGGATGACAATACACAGAATCCGCCAGGAGTGGAGGCAACAGCGGCCACGGCGCAGGGCATCCCACTATGGGAAAGCGTGCCCAGAAAGTTAAGAAAGCGCATAAAGCAGAAGAAATACATAGACATCTTCCGACTCATGGAAGGGAGGAGAGGCCAGCGTGACAGGAAGAGAGCGAAGACTGGCGACCCACTCCCAGACAGCAATGAAAAAATTGCGCGCAACATCGTGAACTGGACACGCGCATATCTCCGCATGATGAGCGTTATCACAAAGGACGACCCATCGCAATGTGGACCTATGCTAACTTACGGGGACACTATACTTGGAGCATACCGGGCGTACGAGGGATGGGCCTGGTTGAATTACGATGAGCGTTTCCGCGATCGAATGGAAGAGAATACGCAGCTATCCTGGGGAAGGTCGGATGTGGACCTCTGGCTCCAGCAAATGACCAACAGAGCCAGTGATGCCGGGGGACGGACTCGTTCAGCTGCAAGGTCATCAGCGTCCGGACTCGGCTACCCAGGAACCGGAGGTGCATCTAACAGCGCGTGTTGGAGATACAACAAGGCTTCATGCAATTTCAAAGAATGTAAATTCAAGCACATATGCCTGATTTGTTCCGCACCGCACCCGGCGACGAAGTGCACAA
Organism: Rhinatrema bivittatum; assembly: GCF_901001135.1. Taxonomy (NCBI): domain Eukaryota; kingdom Metazoa; phylum Chordata; class Amphibia; order Gymnophiona; family Rhinatrematidae; genus Rhinatrema; species Rhinatrema bivittatum. The sequence continues at coordinate 186,806,461 of NC_042617.1, read as the reverse complement.
AAAAAGGGGGGAGTGGGAGTTCTCCTAAAAAGGAAAAATGAAGCCCAGCATTACCAAAAAGCCGCCTCACCAATAAGATTAGACCGAATGATGCATTGGCTCGACAAATACCCGAGGAGAGAGGAAGCAAAGCAGATTTCAGCAGGTTTCCAGGAAGGGTTCAGGATCCCCTATCAAGGCAACATCGACATACACACAGCAGGCAATGCGCCATCCACAACACGCCACCCTGACATCATCCGAAACAAACTCGACAAGGAGATCGAGCTGGGCAGAATTGCCGGCCCTTTCCAGATGCCCCCATTCCAGGAGATGATGATTTCCCCACTAGCGGTCGTACCAAAGAAGGAACCGGGAAAATACAGACTCATCCAAAACCTGTCCTTCCCACTAGGAGCATCCGTGAACGACCACATTCCTCGAGAGGCATGCACGGTGCAGTATGCATCATTTGACAGTGCTATATCATTGTTACGGAGGTGTGGGAGGTCAGCAGCAATGGCAAAAACGGATATAGAATCGGCGTTTCGCCTCTTGCCCGTACATCCAGACAGCTTCCCGCTACTGGGTTTCAAGTTCCAAGGTCAATTCTACTTCGACAAGTGCATGCCCATGGGGTGTTCAGTTTCATGTGCCTACTTTGAGCTGCTCAGCACATTTCTCCACTGGGTAACGGCGGAGAAAGCTGGCTTGGACAACATCATACATTACCTCGACGACTTTTTGTTCGTCGGCCCGGAAGGGACAGGCGCAGCGGCTCGCTTACTGGGGACTTTCCAAGGAGTGGCGAAGGATTTTGGTGTCCCTTTGGCGATGGACAAGACCGAAGGGCCGGGGACAAACTTGTGTTTTTTGGGCATCGAACTCGATTCAGAAAGAATGGTATCCAGGCTTCCAGAGGACAAGATACAGAATTTGCGGAACCTCATTGAAACCGCAATGCTGGCAAAAAAATTAACACTGCGGGAGGTACAATCCATAATGGGCGCTTTTAACTTTGCTTGTAAGGTGATCCCAATGGGCAGAGTCTTCTTGAGGAGACTAGCAGCCACAACTACATCCGTACGGAAACCACATCACTACATAAGGATAACAAAGGCAATCAAAGACGACTTAGCGATATGGAAAAGCTTCTTGCAGGACTTCAATGGAATATCCATATGGCAAGAGCCCCCGATGTCGAGTCGTGACCTGGACATACAATCGGATGCCTCGGGGGGGTGGGGATTTGGAGTGTATTGCCAAGGGGCGTGGGCGGCTGCCCAATGGCCGATAGCATGGATACAAGAAGGTACAACACGCAATATAACTTTCCTGGAACTATTCCCAATTTGGGTTGCACTGGTCATATGGGGACCCAGACTGCAAAACAAACACATAATTTTCTGGTCTGACAATCAAGCTGTGGTATACGTCATCAACAGGCAGACAGCGAAATGCCCAAGGGTTGCGAACCTATTGAGACAAATAATACTGAGCAGCCTGCGCTTAAACACTACTATTCGGGCGCGGCATGTACCTGGAATTAGCAATGGTATTGCGGACGCGTTATCACGTGCCAAATGGTCTCTCTTTCGCAAACAGGTACCCAACGCAGAGAAGGAGGGGACTCCGGTGCCGGAACACTTATGGGCAATTGGACTACAACCACCCTAGACTTACTACGGAGATCGGTAGCGCCCGCTACATGGGGCGCGTATTCCAGAGAGTACAGAAAAGTGCGAGCCTTCCTTAACCAGCACGGTTGGGAGAACGGTCCAGTGCCGGAGGCCTTAGTAGTGGACTACATCGCATGGGCCAAAGAGTGTGGACTGTCGAGAGGCATTGTAATAAAGCAGCTGGCAGGGCTGGCCTTCTTTGCAAATGCGCAAGGATGGGGCGATCCCACCAAAGGATTTCTGGTTAAAAGATTAATGAAGGGTTGGGGACGGCAGTTAGGGCACAAGAAGGATGGGAGACATCCAGTTACACACGAGTTATTAGCTCAGTTATGGTATGCTCTTCAGGAGATTTGCGACTCACAATTTGAAACACGGTTATTTCAGCTCGCATTTTCGCTGGCATTTTTTGGGGCGCTGCGCATAGGCGAACTAGTGGCAGCATGTAAGGAGGATACAGGCGATACGGGGATGTTACTGCGGAATGTACAGCTATTGGGGAACACACTCAGGATATTGATACCTTGGTCCAAGACAGATCAATCGGGAAAAGGGGCTGCGGTGACATTGACCAGGTTAGACAACCAAGTCACCTGCCCGCTGGCTAATTTGGAAGCGTTTTTGGCAGTCCGTCCCAATAAGGGGAACCACCTGTTAGTACATAACAACGGTGTCCCCTTAACAAGGTATCAATTCTCGGCGGTATTTAAGTGCGCGCTATCCAAGGTGGGGCGGGACGCAGCGAAGTTTGGTACCCACTCCTTTCGGGTGGGGCAGCGACGAGCGCAGCCCAGGCAGGTTTGGGTACGGAGACCATCCAGCAAATAGGGAGGTGGCGCTCCCTAGCGGTTAATGCTTACGTGAGACTGGACAGAGTCGGCTCCCATGGTGTAGATATCTAACTGGCATTGTTCTCATTTACAGACTCGTCCGCTAAGCCGCAAACGGTTTGGATCGTGGGGCATTCCTTCGTTCATTGGGCAGCGCAGAGGGCGCAACAGCGCAAGCAGGGCGTACACCTCGGTTTGGCCCCGCGGGGAGTGCAGGTTACATGGATGGGAAAGCGAGGGATGCGGTGGCGGCAACTACTGCCTATGATTCGAGTCAGGAGGGAAGAGCGGGCAGCCCCAGACATGTTAATAGTGCACCTGGGAGGCAACGATTTGGGCACATGGACCTGCAGGCAGCTGTTGCAAGAGGCAAGAAGGGACTTGCGCGAGTTGCAGACATGGTTCCCAGGTGCAGTATTATGTTGGTCAGACATTATTCCCCGGATAAAATTCGCTAAGACCAAGCTATGGGGAAGGTGCCGCAAGAAGCTCAACAGGCAGTTGGGGGCCTGGTTGGAGCGCCTGGGAGGCTGCCAGATGCGTCATCAGTGGGCAGACGAGCAGTGTGAGGGCTTCTATCGGGCGGATAAGATACACCTTTCGGACATTGGGTACGACTTGTTTATTAACGACATAACTGAAGCAATTGAGGCGCAGGTAGGGAAGCACCGGGGCCGCAGCTAAAAAACCATGTTACTTGTTGGGGGGGGCCCCGAGCAAGTGTAGACACTGCTCGGCGCCGGTGGCGGGTACCCGGGCCAATAGGACTTAGGGTAAAGGGATCAGCCGCGGGCTGACAAGCAGATTGCCGGAAGGAAAGGGGGACCACGCCCGGAGGCAGGGCCCCCCTGCTTACTACGCGGCGGGGGGCCGGTGAACGGAAGTCGCCTTGCTTGGAGCGCGGCAGGCGACGTGGGGTGGGCGTGGTCCCGGCAGAACGTGTGGCAATAAATAGATAATTATATGTATTGGCCCGGGGTGGTGGGTTGTTATGATTATATTGTGTGCTGTTATGGTTAAATAAAAGCTGCGGCCAGTTTTACCCAAAGATACGTTTTGAGTGGTCATTATGCACTGCAGGTGGGCGAGCGCCCGGGAACAAAGGAAGTCACGAGTCCCAGAGTCAATAGGTGGGCCCGATATTTAATCGGAGCCCACGGGTTACCTGGGGGAGGGCCGGACTGCCGGGCGCATCGCGTGACGTCATCGGGGCGCGCCGCGAAGCGCGTCGCGTCCTGATGACGTCGGGGCATGAGCCAGCCCCAGTGGGGGCGTTCCGGCGGCCGGCGTCATCGGCCCCGATGACGCCGAAGCCCGGATCCCGCCCCTTTGGGGGCGTTCCTGCGGCCGGCGTCATCAGAAGGGGCCGGCTCGGCCTGATGACGTCGGCCGGGGTTTAAAGGGCCGGTGCCTCGAGGCAGCCGGCCCTTTTTCCCCTGGAGAGCCGTTTCCCCACCCTCCCACCCTGTAATGTGTTGGAAGGTGTAATGGAGATGGGAGACGGAGATAGAAGGGAGTAACGCAATGTCGCAGCTGGGGGCGGGTACCCGGGCCAATAGGACTTAGGGTAAAGGGATCAGCCGCGGGCTGACAAGCAGATTGCCGGAAGGAAAGGGGGACCACGCCCGGAGGCAGGGCCCCCCTGCTTACTATGCGGCGGGGGGCCGGTGAACGGAAGTCGCCTTGCTTGGAGCGCGGCAGGCGACGTGGGGTGGGCGTGGTCCCGGCAGAACGTGTGGCAATAAATAGATAATTATATGTATTGGCCCGGGGTGGTGGGTTGTTATGATTATATTGTGTGCTGTTATGGTTAAATAAAAGCTGCGGCCAGTTTTACCCAAAGATACGTTTTGAGTGGTCATTATGCACTGCAGGTGGGCGAGCGCCCGGGAACAAAGGAAGTCACGAGTCCCAGAGTCAATGGATTCTTTCTAGCCACCCTTCCTTGCAGGCCGGTTGTATGCAGAGCACTGAATATGGTTGACTAGTGCACCTCCAACTCCAGTCTCAGCCACTAAAATCTGTTGGCCTTTCTGTGGTTTCCCTCAAGTCTCCTAGTTTTGAGGGATGGCCTCGTCTAGGCAGTGTCTGGGTAATATGAGGCAGATTCCATTTGCTCACAATTGATAGCCTTTTCCTATCTTATGCATGTCTACATCCGCATGCAAGAAATTCAATGGTATCTCAAGACCTTACAGAGAGTATAATTACGAAAACATCACAGAGAGGCTTGCAATCGTTTTGTGCAATAATGGGAAGAGACCACACTGCTTCACTATGCTTACCTCTCTGTGGGAATTCACAATTTACTCCAGGATTGCAAACTGCTGTGAATCAGGCCGATACAGAAAAACCTGTGGGATTGCCGACGAGCGCCCGCTCTTCCAACGTACACCCAGGCCACTCTTCTGGGCACGCGATTTAGTAAGGAAAAGTATGTAAATGAGGGCCCGCGGTAAAAGGAGGTGCTAGGGACACTAGCGCATCCAGAGTGCCTCCTTTTTGACTGTATAAGGGGTAAAAATAGCGCGTCCAAAACGCACGGCCAAACGCGGGCTAACAGTGCGCTCTGCCGGAGCGCACTTTACTGTATCGGCCCGTTTGAGAGGTGGAGATAGAGGGTTTCTTGGTTTTTTTTTTTTTATTATTTAGTCCTAGATCAAAGAGGGGCAATAACTACTTTTTTTTTTAAACTTTTTATTTATGCATTTTAATTACAATTCAAGACAATGTTGAAACGATAAACAGAGAAAGGATACAAAATCTTGAGAAACAAAGAAGAGGAAAAATAAAATAATTCAACTCTTTCCAAGACATCTAGTAATGAGGGATAAAATACTACAATTCAAAGAATCAATTAAAGACAAATATGGTCAGCGGCACTTCCTATGTGCTATAATATACAGAGCGGTACTCAGCAAAATAACTAAGCAGATACAGTAACAAAGAACAAAAGGATTTCTAATTAATTACTATTGATGAAACTGGCCAACTAACTAGCTTAAAAATCTAAGAAAAATCTCTGTATTTAATATAACATTTACAAGGAAATTTAAGGAAAAACTGTTCCTAGTTGCTGAACTCTTGATCTTATTAACAGAAATTGTGCACACTTCTTATGAGTCTGCCTAGCGACATCGGGAAAAACTCAGCTAAACTGTAAAAAAGGACTCAGTCCCGTGCTTTTAAGGATAAAAAAATAAAGTTTGAATTAGAGAATAAGTAAATTATGCATATATTCAGGCTAGGTATTTCTGGAAACTTATTCTGTAATGAAAAATTGTTAGAGACCACATGAGCAGAAGAGTTGCTTTATGATAAGGCTTGGCCAGGAAAGGATGTATTCATCTTCAATAAAAGAGCTCAATGCCCATGCCACTGAATATATCTAGTAGAGATGTGCTCCGGGTCTAAATATCGTGTCGGGCTTCGTTTCGGGGCCCCCCACGGGAATTTCATTTTTCCCACGGTTCGGGGTCTTTTTTTTTCGGGGGCCCCAATTTTCAGGTTAGTGTGCACTAACCCGAAAATGAATTTTTTCCAAAATTTCGTTTTTTGTTTCTCCCAAACCATTCTGATTCCAATTTGGGAAAAACGATTGCACATCCCTAATATCTAGCTGTCTTAAAGTCAACCAAATAAATGTATCCAGTTAACTTTAGGACTGTAATTCGGTAGACATGATGCAATTTGGATATGTTAACCAGATAGTGCTTTTAAAAGCACACACCATCTGTGCTAAATTGCACTAATTCACTCAACAATGGGATAAATTCAGCAGTTCATCTCTGTGCTGGGCGGTGCATTCCAAAACAAAGGCTCAACAATAAGCACCAAGGAGCTGCCCAAAGAACTCCAGGACAAAGTTCTGGAAAGGCACAGATCCAGGGATGGTTATAAAAGAATTGCAAAGTATATGAATATCCCTTAGAGCAGCAGTTTACAATAAGTGATCTGGGACACACTGGTGTGTCATGAGGGCAGCAGGAGGCTGCTGTCATGTTGCAAGCTTCCAAGTTCTCGCCCCCTGTTGATTGTAACTTTGACTTATTCCTACTTATTGTTATCTTTCGTTTACGTGAATTTGTTACTCTAGTTTTCTTTTTTTCCCTTTGTTAAACTGTAAACCGATCCGATATGGTAATTTACTATGAAGGTCGGTATAAAAAACTGTTAAATAAAAATAAATAAATAAATCTACCGAAGCAGAAGTTGGCAGACTTCTCCTACATCAGGCCTGACAGGAGGCTGTTCTTGCTTCCTTCTCCTTCTATTATTTTAGAATGTACATGGTAGTGAAGGGAGTTTATGTTACTAGTATTGAGATGACACCAGAATCAAAATATTTATTTCTTTAATAATTTTTATATAAAATATATATTTTTTTACAGTGAGTTGTATGGGGAAATGCCCTAGTCCTAGGGGTTGAGGTGTATGTGGATGATGATAACATGTTCAGTGTGTCATGCATGTAATCATCCTCTGTTAGGTGTGTGTCCAGACAGAAAAAAAGTTGAGAACCACTGACTTAGAGCATATCTGTGTATAACACCACCAAGACCATGCCTAGATAAGGCTGTCCCTCCAAACTGGATGACTGAACAAGGAGCAGACTTATCAGGAAGGCAACCAAGAGCGCAATGTCAACTTCGAAAGAGCTATAGACTTCCATGGCCAAGATGTCAAACTATGTATGTGACAATATTCCACACAATCCAAAACTTTGGCCTGTATAGTTGGATGGCAAGAAGAAAGCCATTACTCCAGAAAGCCTACCTTGAACCCTGTTTGAAGTATGCAAAGGAATACTCAAGGGATACTGTAGCCAAGTAGCAAAATGTTTTGTGGTCTGACAAAACTAAAATGGAAATTTTTGACTTGAATGCAAAGCATTACATTTGGCACAAACCCAACAAAGCCCATTACCCACAGAACATCATTCCTATTGTGAAACACGGAGGTGGCAGCATCATGATATAGGTATGTTTCTCATCAGAAGCTTGAGGGGCACTTGTCAGGATAGAAGGTACAATGAATGGAAAAAAGTATAGAAAAGTCCTTGAGGAAAACCCACTGCCCTCTGCAAGAAAGCTGAAACTGGGATGGAAATTTACCATTCAGCAGGCCAATGCCCCGAAGCATACAGCAAATGTTACACTAGACTGGCAAAAGAACAAAAAGGTATCTGTCCTAGAATGACCCACCCTCAATCAAAACAAAAGTCTGTGGCATGATTTGAAGATTGCTGTCCATCAACACTTACCAAGTAACTTGTCAGAGGTTGAGTAGTTTTGTAAAGAAGAATGGTCTCATATTGACAATTGTAAGGTGTGCAAAGTTGGGGGAGATCTACCCAAAGAAGCTCAAAGTTATAATTGCTGCCAAAGATGCTATCACCAAGTACTGATTCGAGGGGGAGGGGAGACAGACATCCAATTATTTGGATTTTGTGGCGGGGTGGGTGTTATACCTATTTGCTTTGTCCCCCAATAAAAAATGTTCTGCCCTGAAAAGTGAGGGGTACAGTGCATTGATGAGTAGAAAACATACAAGAACATGCAAGTCTGATACACATATGCAACAAAATGTAAAAAATGTTCAAAGGGATGTAGACTTTCTACAACTACTACGGTGTTAGTGGAGTCTGAATAAGAGTACTGAAATGTGTCTCAGCCATGATGGAACTGAATCAAGTGGTTTGTGAAGTTTGTTAGAAACTATCTTAACTAACAGTGTTGGTTTAAGAGATGTACCCTATAAAAGAAACATACCATCTATATTCCAATATAATAATTGTTTAAACCAACTAAAGCAAATCCAACAGCTGTTCATAACTGCCCTAAGGAAACAAGACTATCTAGATTATATATCAGTCCTTCTTCCATAAGGTAACATTAGAGTTAAAATGTTAAAAGATGAGTGTAGCAGGTATTTTGTCTTCAGGACTAAAGGCCAGATTTTAAAAGGCCCGCACGTGCAAAAATTGGGCTTTATGCACGTGGTCGGGCATGTAAGTCCCGATACGCGTGCAAGTGCCGGGCGCTGAAAAAGTGGCAGGCCGGGGGCAAGGTCTGGGCGGGGAGAGGCAGGGCGGGATGGAGGCCATTAGCCGCTGCCCTGGGGAAGCGCACGTCAGCAGCCGGCCAGTGTGTGCAAACTACTTCTGTTCCAGGAGAGCGGTAAGTAATAAAACAAAAAAAAACGTAAGTTGATAGGAAGGGTTTAGGGGGTGGGGATGAGAGGAGAGGAGGAGAAGAGGAAGGGAGTTTAGGTAGGGGGTAGGGAACTGGGGGAGGCGCGATTGCGTAGCCGTGCATAGTTAGCAAACATTTGCCTTCCCCCCCCCCCCCCCCGCACATGTGCACACGGCTTTTAAAATCCGGCGCGCATGTGCATGCAGCCATCCAATTTTATAACATGCGCGCGCTTGTTCTAAAATCGGCGTGTCCATGTGCGTGCACTGGGAACCATGTACACATGGATGCAAGCTCGCTCCTTTTAAAATCTACCCCTAACTTTTTGGTTGATTTGCTGGGATCCTGCTGATGAGAATTAATTGTTTTCCTAAAATTTCTGTATGTTCATAACATGGCTAGCAGTGAAGCCATCTTTAGGAATATTGAAGACCTGCAGGATCATTTAGCTGGTCATATTTAATTAAATTAATCTTGATAAACAAGTAATGTATTTTGTAAATAGTTTCTATTTTTCTCTTAATGCTTTTTTTTTTTTATTCTCTTATTCATTCTCTCTCAAGTAAAGACTGGTAGTAAATGTCTATGCACCTTGGGGTGCCAAGTCTCCCTTGGGACATTTTCCTCAATATTCATTAACGAGATTGTCTATTAAGATATGATTGTCACCTTCTCCTACTGCTATTCCACCTTTCATGTTGCCACTGTGCATGCAAATGGTTGATATTCTAAATCTGTTCAATTTCCTTTCTAGCTTCAGGGGAGACAAAAGCCTAATCAAATAAACCTGCTGAACAACAAAAACTGCAGGAAAACAAAACTTAAAGTGCAAGAAAATTGCATATAACTTAAAACAATGCTGAAAAATCTATCACAGCAAAGCTGATTTGGAGCCAAGAGAACTATCCCCATTTGTGTAATCTATTTTGGGAAAGAGGATAACACATTAACTTTCCTAGAAAACTTTTGTATTGCAAACATACATTGTAAAGTTTAGGTAAAAAGTGTCCACATAGGTTTAACGAGAAGATCATTACATCCCAAACCTTAAAATGAAATTAAATTTACAAAGTTGAAGGACACAGCTTGAGAGTTTAAAAAATAGCAGTTTTCAAATATGGAAGCGCTATATCCTTATGAGTTAATAAACATGAAAACTAACTGTGCCCCTTTCCAGAGCAAAAAAGGCAAGAGAAAGCAAGGATGATTAGCACGGAGGTTGAGACTCACATATAAAAAAATCTTAGAAGGCACACAGTGCTCCTCCAACAAACCTCTGGTCAACCTCCCCTTGGAAAATCTGTTCATCTGGCTACTGATTCCTGACCATGGTTCCACCTTGCATTCTTGTTCTAGTGTTCTTGCCTTGCTATCTAAGTTCCAGTGTTCCTCCTCTATACCTTACTGTTCCTGTCCAGCCTCTGGGCTCCATTACCATGCCTCAGGCCTAACATCTCCAGATATGCACCTCCTGCCTAGGGCGGCCCCTGTTAGCCAAACCCTGATAGCTCTGAACTTGGATCAGCCCAAGAGGAGCCCATTGTTCAGAGTTTTTGACAATATGAATGACTGTATGAAAGCACATCAAGGGTTACAGACACAGCAGCATACCTTTTTGCAAAAACTTGCTTCATCTAGCCAGTTATTTCCAGAACCACATATGCTACCTTCCAAAATGACTGACAGTTCAAGGAAGGAATATTGTGGGCTCTATTCTAATGTCCATGGGAAGGTGCAAGAACAAAGTCTGTTTGAAACACAACAACAATGTAATTACCTGATTAGGCCTCCAAGTCATGACAGACATTTGTGAAAAAATGAGAAACACAGAGCCATGGTCATGTACAACTTCATGCTTGCAGTCAGTTTTATAGAATGGGCTCTCACCTCACTGCAGCAAGCTCCAGAGATTCTGCTCCGGGATGTACTAGCAAAACCATCCTGGGATTAAGCCAGTCCACCCAAAGAACCCAATCTAAGCCAAACAAACAAATCCAAAGGCTCCATTGCCTGGCCATGCCAGCAAATCCAAAGGTTCCACCTCTAGGCCACACCAGCAAATTCAAAGTCTCCCCCTTCATGCCTCATAAGCAATATCAGACACTCCATTTTGAGCTGAGCTAGTCCACCCAAGGATCTCACTCTGGGCTGGGCCAGCACATCCAGAGTCCAAGCTGGGCTATGCTAGAAAATCCAAAGACTTCATCTCCAGCCCATGCCATCAATTCCAAAGGCTACCCCTCCAGGCTGCACCAGCAAATCCAAAGGCTTCACTCTGCGCCAGCAAATCCATTCCTGGCCATGCCAGCAATCTCAGATTCCATTTCAGGCCAAGTCATTCCACCCAAAGATTCCATTCTGGGCTGAGCCAGCAAATCCAGGCAGTCCACTCCAAGCCTCGCTAACAAATGCAAAGGCTCCACTGCAGACTGCAACAGCAATTCCAAAGAAGTTATTCCAGGCTATACCAGCTCCTCTGGTGAGTCTATTCAAGGCTGTACCAGTAAATCCACAGCCTCCATTCCAGGCCTTGTCCTCTAATCCAGTGACTCCTGCTTGTCCAGAAACTCTTGAAATGAGTGCAATGCTGTCTTTTGTTTTGAAAATTTCCTCATGATTACTCCAATGATGAGGCTATGGTGGCCCTGCTAAGTAGCCTGCTATCTGGAAAAGCTTTAAGCTGAGTCTGTTCCTTGCTAGATATTACAGACCCCTTCCTGAAGACTATCCAGAATTTGTGTGGGCCTTAGCTCAAGCCTTTGGGGGGGGGGCTGACCTGGAAAAGTTTCTGCCTGTGCAACCAGCTTCCTTCTTTGCCTTGTCTAAACCTATGCCCAGAAGAGTCACTTATAGGTTGATGCAATCAGCTTTTGATTTTACTTGTCTGGATCTATGGTATACTACTTTGTCTGCGTCCCTAGTCCCAGAACCAGCCTGTGATCTTACCTCACCTGGATTTACACCCAGAGAGGATGCTATGCCATCTATTTTTCCAATCCCAGAATCAGCCTCAGTTTTTGCCTCATATGAACTTGCACCTAAAGGAGGCGCTCACCTGTGCATGGGCCCTACCTCTGCCCCCATATCCTGTCTTTCCACAAGAGACCATGTCTGAACCTAGTCCCTTAAAATCCTCAAGATCAGTGCTCAGGAAAAGCAGTTCTCGTCCTCCAGGGAAGAACTGGTACCTCAATTCCACGATCAGTCCCTGTTGTCAAAGAGAGTACCTGGATCTTGCTTCTATGGTTTCTGAGGTAATAAAGGAGCTTGCACCCATAGAAGGTATAGTAGAGCTCTTGTTTCCAGGTGAGGAGCCATGTACAATGCTAATTACCTAAACATTTTCAAATCAAATTTATGAAGTCCACTTAGAAAATGCTGGCTAAAACCTGCATGTATAAATTACATGTAGAGTTTAGATCTCCTCACACAGTTATAAAACTATCCTCCCTAGGACCTTGGCTCAGAATGGCACACCAGCCATTTGATACATTCTCAGTTATGGCCATTGGGTAAGATCTGAGTAGCAAATGGTATATTTTTTTACAACAAAGATAAAATATTTTTAGCAAATTGCGGCATGTCATTTTTGGGGAGAAGATGGAGAGTGATGGGAGATAAGAGAGTCAAAGCGATACAAGATTCTTGGGTAAGGTTTTTCCAATTTTAACCTTTCTTCTAAGTTTCTTCCACTCCTCATGAAATCTGTTCTTCAGTGAGTAGCATATCCTTCCTTGAATTTAATCTGAACTAATTTTAAATACAGATCTATAAGCTGTAACATTCTAGAAAGGATTTCTGCAAAGTCAAACTGATACATGCCATACTACTGCTGCAATGTTGGCTGCCCTCACAATAAAGAGCCATGAAAATTTGTTTGGTTGGGTTTTCTCCTCCACAGCTTTGTTAGATAGGTCAGATTGCTGCACTTGTGCATAACCATCTTCACTTTTTTTTTTTTTTTTTTTTTTAACTCCAACAGCCTGCCATGAAGGCTGGTGGCCAGACCCATTTTTTGCACACATGCCAAGGACTGGAAACTTACAGCTCCGGACTTATGGAGTCCGGAAAAGAATAGTTTGCAATTTGACATTGGTTTATCATTTCTGTTGTGTGGAGATGGGATTAAGTGTAGCATACAGGTTTCAGAGACTGGCTGTGCTCATTTAAATCCCTCCATGGATACGAGCTGACGCAGCAGGGTGGCAGCAGAAGCGCCAGCAAACATATTTAGACAATATCAGAGTTTCTCAATAAGCTCTATCTATTCAAATCATTCCTCTGGCCTTACTAAAGAAGTGTGGTTTTCCAGCAACAAACTACTGATTTAATAAGGAAAAAACAAACAACATTTATCTCCTGAAACACTGCAAAGTGATGAGGTGCTGTTTTACACGGAAATGCATTCTCAGTACTAATGATGTATATTGGCAATCTGTTAAACAAAGAAATGACTTCAAAGCATGCCTACACAAAATCCAATCTTAAATACTGTTAATTTAAAATAAATATTAAAAAATGCTACCTTGGAGAACGATTACTATAGCAAACACATTATCACAGTCTTATAAACTGAAATATAAATATAGATAGAGCAAAGGTTAAGAAGATTGCGATAATATCTAACAGATGGCGTAAGATCTGTACCATATGATGACTCATGGCTTCAAAGTTTAATTATTCATAGACTTATAGATTACTGCTCTTGTATAATAAAGTTTATCCCCTTTCGCATGAAAACACTTTCACACGATGTTGGTGTTTTCAAGGTATAATCTAATAAACAAGCCGTAAAGCCCGTTAAAACGGGCTACATCCCTCTGTCTCTCACCTCCCCCTCATTCTCTCTCCCCTCACTCTTCACCACCCCCCTCCCCCACCCACTCCTCTCCACCCTCCCTCTCCTCTCACTCAGTCCCCCTCTCCCTCCCTCCCTCCCACTCACTCAGTCCCCCCTCTCCCTCACTCCCACTCACTCAGTCCCCCTCTCCCTCCCTCCCTCCCACTCACTCAGTCCCCCTCTCCCTCCCTCCCTCCCACTCACTCAGTCCCCCTCTCCCTCCCTTCACCCACCTCCATTTCCTCCCGGCGCCGTAAGCGCGACTTCCCGCAACCCTCACCCGGCTCCATTAACCCCTCCCGCTCCTGCCGGCAGATCTCGGGGGGGGTGTCACTCCCGCGCCCCCCCCCCCCCCCGAGATCGCGCGGTGCCGCTACTTCTCCTCCCGCTCCTGCCGGCAGATCTCGGGGGGGGGGGGGCGCGGGAGTGACACCCCCCCCGAGATCTGCCGGCAGATCTCGGTGGGGGGGCGCGGGAGTGACACCCCCCCCCCCGAGATCTGCCGGCAGATCTGGGGAGGAGAAGCAGCGGCACCGCGCGCGCGCGCGCGGCGCCGCTGCTTCTCCTCCCGCCCCTGCGGCCCCACCGCCATTTTTTTTTTCTGATCGACATCCTTGCCCGCACATGCGCAGTAGAGCTGCGCTCTACTGCGCATTTGCGGGCCGTCGGTCACAGGCCATTTATAAGGTAGATTAGTCATCCAGTGACTGCATAACATTTCTTACATAAATAACTAGGGACAGGGATTTAAAACAATAAATAGCACCAAGAGAATAGCAAGAGTGGTGGCAGCAAGTGTTTACAGACTGCTGTGTGATTCTTGACAAGTGAAAGGTATTTGAAAATAGCCCTAGTCTCAAAAAGATAGTTTTCTTTCTATGAACCCAGCATAAGGTCTATTATTTTAACAGGAGACCACCAATACATGAATCAAAAAGAAGTTTGCCACCAAATCAATGCCAGATTGGACTGGTAGTGGTATTTCCCACACCCCAGAGAAGAAAAACAGTGCCTGAAATGGTGACCAAGTTTTGCCACACATCTAAAGATAAAATTGCCACATTATCTGCGCTGTGGATTTATTTAGATTTTTTTTAAATTTTATCTTATTTTAAGACCACTTGCAGCCGGGACCTGCAGGCACTTGCCATTCTTTTGGTGCTATTTGTGATTTGTTAATCCACATCGGTAGTTGTTAATGGAAAAAAAATATTCTACAGTAATTGGATAAATGAAGTTGCTTTACTAACCCAAAAGGACAACTCTCAAGCCAACTAAAAAAAGGCAGACTTAGCATCCAAGTCAGCACTGAGCACCTTCTTGCTTTGATGTCATTTAAAAAAATAAAATAAATTGTAGTTTACTGGTAAACATTTGCTCTTCAGATGCTGGGTGCATCCATCAGTGGTCAGCTCCTTCTGCCCTCCTTCGGAAGAACCGGACAAAGCGACACTCCACCCGCCTTACCTGGAGTACTGTGGCCAGCTCTGGAGACCGTATCACCAAAAGGATAGAGACAGGAGTGGGCAGCCAGAGAGGAGCAACCAAAAGGGTTTGGGTTTATATTGGAAAACCTGTGAGGAGAGGCTGAAGAATCTCAATATATATACTGTGGAGGAGAGGAGGTACAGGGGAGCTGTGATTCAGACCTCAGATACCTGAAAGGTTTTAATGATGCACAGACATCAAACCTTTTCTACTGGAAAGAAAACTGTTGAACTAGTGGTCACAATGTGAAACTCCAAGGGGGTCGATTAAGAACTAACATCAGAAAATATTTCTTCACTGAGAAGGTAGTGGATGCCTGAAAAACCTCCCAGAAGAGGTGGTGAAGAGGAGAACGATAATGGAATTCAGAAGGGCATGGGATAAACATTGCAGATCCCTAGAGGACGGAAACCTATATTAATTTCAGGTGCAACATTTCGGATTGGGGGTAACCTGCACAAAACGGCAGTTACTACCCTTTAAATAAGACTAGAGGTGGTCACCCCAGAAGAGAGGTGGGGTGATCAGCCCACACAACTGAGGCCACAAATTCAAGGCTAGGTTGTGGTAAAGAGCAACTATTTATGAGACACATTTGCATTTGCAGCCCAATTAGCCTTGATGCTTTTTACACAATCGCAACATTGCTCTCTGCTTTGACAGCAGGAAAATTGGATTCGGACAACAGCCAATGCTGGGCCCCAACTATTATGGTTTGGGGTACTGATATGCAGACATTTCTGGAAAAGCATTATGTAGCACAGGACTGCTTCTCTGGCCAAGTCCAAAAGCAAAGCATGTTCAAGCAGCATTGTTTGAATTATCAAGAAGGCTGCTCACCCCATAAAAATGTTGCCAACAGTGTTATAGGTTTCATAGTTGATTGGTTTTGATTGTAAATTTACTACCTTTAACATAAGGCTTGGGGGTAACTGGTACGGAGCAGCAGTTAATATCCTTGTGGATTATCTGCACAGTGCAACAATTACTACCTTTAACATAAGGCTTGGGGACTACCTGCATAGAGCAGCAGTTGCTAACCTTAACAGAGGGCTTGGGGGTGGTCTACATGGAGCGGCAGTTGCCACCATGTCCATGGATGGACCATTCAGTCTTCTTCTGCCAAATGTTACTAGATAAGGGCACAGTAATGCTCCCCCCATCATCAGTAGAACTAAGACAGGACATGGTGACATCATGTACTGCTTCTGATGCTGCTCCAAAACTGGATGCACAGCAGACAGAAAGGCAATTTTCAAGTTGTTTACTGGCAAACTACTGCTTGGTTTTTGTTGGGTTTTTTTGTCATTAGTATCCAGTTAGGAATGGAATGGCAAGTTGCTTGATACTATGGCTGCCCTTAAAGATGGTACTTTATAGGACAATTTTCAGAGTGACTAGCAAGGGTAAAAAAAATAAAATAAAATAAAAGTTTTATCTGTATTAATTGGCTGTCTGAAAACTGTCCTCCCTCAATGCAGCTACTACAAGGTCCATGCAGTTCTGCATTGTATGCGTGTGCCTGCTGTACGACCTCCAGGTCACATTTGCTTACTGCACTAGTTAAAAATCACTTTTGTGTTAAAAGTCAATTACAGAATAGTGAAAGCAGAGGGTTAACTACCATAGCAGACAAACCCTGAAGCTGATGAAACACAGAAAAATACAATATGTCGACAGATCAGAGCTGCTTGGTCTACCTATTCTGTCCATTTTCATCTGCTTATTCTGCTGCCATGCATCCTACTTCAATCTCTGCTTTTCTTCCTCTTTTGCTCTGCACCCCTAAAAACACTAATTTGTATTGTTGTACTTCCTCCCCCCTCCCACACACGTTAAAATATGTAAGGCAACAATTCCTTTTTGTGGACAAGTCTGTGCAATTAGGGCAATAGAAATGTAGTTAGCAATAGATTTAATTATTTTTTCAGCTGTATGCATTCCATTTTTTAAATCAAATGCCGATTAATGACAAATTGTCTGATAAGGAACACAATCTGAACTTCACATATTTCTCACTAGGCAGGCATCCAGGTAAAAAGTGTGATGACATCTGCTAAAACTATGTAAACTGATTTAGGCGTCAAAAGACACACATCAAAGGCTCAGTATGACTCAATCACTTAACAGAGTTAAAGCTGATTAATCTGAAGTGCCTGTTAACTTTTTTTTAAATATCTTGGTGCAAGAGGTCTTGAACTGAAGCAACACTGTGTCCTGTACCAAACAGATATATATTTCAGCATCTGCAGTGTTAAAAGTATCTCTTCACTTCCTGAGAGCAGTTCTAGAACAATTTAAGAGCAACTTACTTGATGTAATAGGGCACTTTGTTCAGGGAGACCGATCTCTGCCACGGCAGCTGAACTGAGGCTAGGGAAACACACGAGAAAGTTACTGAGCATATTCTTCTGCCTGTACTTCTGTTTCTATGTACAGTTAAATGCTGTTCTAGTAAATTGGATAGGGATTGTTGTAATTTTCCAACAAGGCTTTCAGTAATTAGAAAGCTGGCTGCAGAAAACAAAGGCAATATATCACCGTGGCGTCCATTTGATGCAAAACAAGAAAAAAAAACAAAAACAGGTTGTAGGGATTTCCTTTCAAAAAAAGGGATTTATAGATAACCTGCAACTTAGCAGATTTATGCACAAAAAGGCTAAGGGGATTTAAGAATTTTAACACTGCCATCAAAACCTTCTACAGCCATATTACCAATACAAGTTAAAGATCACTACTATACAGTTGACGTGAATTCAGGTAATGGACTGATAGTGGTATACCCACAGACCACCACTATTATTTATTTTATTTACAGTATTTATTTATTTCATAGATTTATATGCTGCCTATTCAAAGCCTTAGATTATGTTGTATGATTTTTTTGTTTTATATATTATAATTCAATTGAATTGTAACCTGTTCTGATATTTTTATGACTTGTACTATATCAAATTGATAAATTTAATCAAAACTCAAGGAGTATGGTCATAATACAAAAAACCCCCACCTAAATCCATCCATAAAAAAAAAAAAAAAAAGGAAATTAAAAAAATGAAAACAAAATCTAAGAAAAATAAAACTAAGAAAGAAGAACTGACTAGAATGAAAGTCAAGAAACTGACAAGCTGATATTTAAAATACCCCAGCTAATATAGTTTTTTTTAAATAAAAGAACATTTTTGTTTGACTAACGGTATCTTAACCTTTAGCTTTCTTTCGCCCTCACATGACATCCCAGTTAAATAAAAAAGGGAAAACAAGGAGAAAAGGCAGAAGCAGGATAGATGCACAATTTGGAGCACACTGGAGCGGATGTGTATTTTGGGGCAGATTTACGCGCGTATGGGGGGTTACGCACGCTGCCGGGCCTATTTTCAAAAGGCCCAGCAGCGGGCGTAAAGCCCCGGGATGCGTGTAAGTCCTGGGGCTTTAAAAAATAGGCGGTCCGGGGGCAGGGCAGTCTGGGGGTGGGGCCAGAGGCCTCTGCAAGCCTGCTGAGCCGGGGGGGGGGGGGGGCAGGACAGGGAGGGGAAGGTGGGGGGGGGAATGGGGAAAGCCAGCTGGTCTCCCCGAGGGCTTGGCGCATGCAAGGTGCACTAGTATGCACCCCCTTGCGCGCGCCGAACCCTGATTTTATAACATGTGTGCGGCCGCGCGCATGTTATAAAATCACGCGCACTAATGTAGGCCCCGTGCGTACATTTTAAAATCTGCCCCATTATGAGGTACAAGAAGGACTAACCATCCTCCTCTATTGTGGGCACAATAACATTCTTGTGTTCAAGGTAGTATATAAATTTAAGCACCATACTCTCTGAAACACATTTTTTTTTTCTTGTGTGTGCAGCTTTCCTGTATGCGTTTGTGTATATGCAAACTTTACTGGGAACATTGCGCCTTCTGTAATTTGTTGTTGAGGATTTATGTTCTAAAATAGGTGTCTGATATTGTGAAGAAAAACTAACGGTCTGATATTCAAAAGCATTTACTCGTGTAAGTGAGCTTTTGAAAATTGCTACAGTATATGCCATTGAATTGTCAATAGGTTTTTAATCTGCGTAAGCGCAAATCAGGCCAGATTTTAAAAGGCCCATTCGCACGTCCGTATGTGCAGTTCCTGGCACACTCACATGGATGCACTGATTTTATAACATGCATGGGTCGCACACGGGCCTTTTAAAATGTAGGTGTTTATGTGTTTAAATAGCTTTTGTAAATTACTACAATAGTACAATACATTTACATGTATAACTCCTTTGAAAATTCACCTCTTACAATATACCTAATACCCAAGGCAAATTTCATCTCCCACAGAGGTGGCCTATATTCCAAAAAAAGCCAGAATCAGCTAAACAATTTGTTGCTGATCTTATCACACCTACTGCACAAAGTTTTTGCTGTATGTACAAAAGCTGTCCATGAGCAGCAATGCTCAGACACTGTCATCTACGCTGAATGGCACGC
The DNA here is from genome assembly GCF_901001135.1 of Rhinatrema bivittatum. NCBI lineage: Eukaryota > Metazoa > Chordata > Amphibia > Gymnophiona > Rhinatrematidae > Rhinatrema > Rhinatrema bivittatum. Next base: position 186,786,984 of record NC_042617.1, on the reverse strand, counting down.
CCAAACTGTTTTCCAAATGTGGCAGATCTGCAACTCATTGTAAAATGATTTTATGTTACTGTAATAATGCTGCGTAGTATAGGGATCTTGGTAGTGAAAATGTATTACAATTAACACATGCTAACCTGTTAGCACATGTGCTAATTAACACGACATTTGTAAAAAAAAAAAAAAAGAAAAGAAAGCCCATGACTTGAAAAAGAAATGAATACGGGTCAGCTCATATGCGGGCATATAAAATATTAATGTGCCTACAGGTTCATGGCATGCTCAATACTAATTAGTACACTAGCTACAAAGGCCACTTGAGTAGGAGATAAATTTAACTCACTCTTTTAGCATGCATGTGGTTCAAGGTTTGAGGCATTACTAGGCAGCACCAGGCCGTTAGGAAGGAAGGAAATGTCCTTCATTTCTTTTTGGCATAGGTACTTTTGAGCTGGAGTCCTGACGGAGGGGGGAGTCGTTTTTTTTTATTGTATCAGAGAGTGGGATCTCAGGGGTGGGGGGACGAGAGGGGTTAGATTTTATTTGATGAGAAGGGGGATTGTGGATGCACATTTAATTTGGGGGCTGAAGGTTCCGTGAGCGGGCCGATGTACTAATATTAACATTAAGCATAGGATACACTTTCATAGTACTCATGCTCAGCATTGCTTTTATACCTGAATGTAACCTGCTTTGAAGTGCCTGAAAGGCAGAATATAAATCAAAGTAATTTTTTTAATTAAATACCGGTACATTCGAAATAATGTTTTAACATGTGCACTAAGAAACAAATGCAGATTTTTAGCATACAGCATACTTTCATAGGCCTCATATTCAAAAGTGATGCTGAGCATGGAAAAATGGAAATATCAAAGGAAGTGCCACAAAAATGGAACACAATAGAGGTGCTTACTACAGTATAAGATGCTAGGATTCTTTTACTGCTGAATGTAATAATATGGACATATAATAATGGTCATCCTAACCCAGCAGCCCTTCCTCTCTCAGCTACTTTAACAAGGAAATACATTTAGAAAGGTACACATCAATCCTTAATGTTTTATTAAGGTACACATCAATCCTTAATGTTTATTAACGCATTTTATTAAGGTACACATCAATCCTTAATATTTATTAACGCATTTATTAATATAATAAATGCATGATTTGCATTGCGCTGATTTTTCTATTGATATCTTCCTGTTTTCCATTGGCATTTGACATGAATGCAATCAGTGCCTTTTATATGTTTTAATACTTTCTCCGTATTTTATTGTCTTGTTAAAACTTTCCTTGGATAAATAAAAGAAAGAAAGCACACATTATGTGGGCTAGAGGGGCAATGACTGCATAATAATTTTATCAATACTATTTTACTTTGAAGAGGTTTATTTTAACCATCACTGCTAATTGAAAACATTTACTGTATCTATTCCAGCTGACTGTAGTAAAAATTATCCTATGTAGTGCTCATTTCTAATCAGCCTTAATTAAAAAAGATATGAAGACAATAACAAACACACCATTTTTCCCCACTTCTCATACACAGTTTAATTTCTTCTGTTTTTGGTTTTTAGTTTTTGGAGTTTTTTTAAAACATAGGTACATACTGGAGAGAAAATGTTGCGAGGCAGGTCCAAAATCCCGCAGGGCTTCCTGCAGCAGCTTAAGGCGATCCTCCACAGCCACCTGTAAATATAAATACACACACAGGAGAGGGATCCATTATGCAGACATAATAATAAAATATGCAAAGCAAAGCAACATGTTTCCCCCCAGCTAATTCTAAGGACAGCAGGAAAAATAAACACCACAAAAATGCTAAACAGAAAACAAATAAGCATTTTTATTTCTCTGGAGTTCAAATGCATTCACTTTTATTTTTTCCAGGCAAAGTAATATTACATACAAATTAAATCAACAGAATTCAAATCTGTGAGGAACAACAAAGTTGCAGGGTGATAAAAGCTAGAAAGTGCAATTTACAAGCCTTTTCTTTTTTTTTTAACTTTCTCTTTAAATGTCAGCAGGCCTCACTTTGATCCTATTGACCTTACAGCTATCCTTACAAGATGGGATTCACTTTGGAGCCTGCTGTTTGCTGGCTGACAGGACAGCCAGGCACCCTTCTGCTTTACTAATTGAAGAGCACAAACAGAGACAGCAGGGACTCCATTGCTCCTTTACTTTCGGTTAGGGTAGAGTAATGCTGTATTGAGGGCACCAGTTTAAACCGTGGCACAAGCACGCACGGAATCACTACAGAATTAACACGACCAACCGCACTCAGGCCACAGCAGTAAGTGGAAGGCAATCCCTGCCAGTCGTGTCCCCCCCCCCCCCCCCCAAATTCTTCTCTTCATCGGGCAATATATATGCCCCAGCTCTTTATGTCGGGCAAAAGGGAAAGTAATGCTGTTTGGATTTAGAACAAAAGATCATATTACAAAAAAAAAAAAAAAAAAGATGTCTGAAGGAAAAGAACTGATGTATTAAATCAATATTAAATCCAGTGGCCTTAATCAAATTAAAAAAAAAAAAATAATTTTACACATGTTGCTGTGAAAGTCTAAACTGAAAAAGGATAGGTCCTGACACATCAGCATGACAAGTTTAGCACTGAAAACAACAAGGGCCAACAACTTTGAAGCCAGATTGCTGGATGAGCTGTAAAGCAAAATGAGAGGCCAAGGCTCAGTCCCCCCCTACATCCAGCTCTTTGTCTACTACAGGCTAGCTCAGCGTGGGAGCAGTGCTCCACTGCAGAGCTTCACAACCTTTTCTAAATCTGGGCACACTTTCAAGTTTGCTTGTTTTGGTTTGGTACATCTACAATATAATTAGACAAGTTTAGAAATATAGGATGACAATCATGACAGAATCAATTGCAATGTATGCACTTATAATATTTTTGTGATTTTAGCTTCTTTCCCCAAGCCAGTTTTGCATTTAAAAAAACGTTTAAATGTGCATCCACATTCTCCTCAGGTTTCCACTCTCCATTGATAGTTACATTTCCTTACAGCAGTCTTTAGAAATTCCAAGCCAGTCCTCCCCCAGCATTTCCCCCTCATTCCATTTAACCCCAGCACACTCATCCCCCCCCCCCACCCCCAGGCTGGAGCAGTCAGTATTTTCCTCCTCCCCTCCTCATGCTAGAACCCAGCAATAAAATCAAAAGATATAAAACATTCACAAAATTCAAATGATATTAATAAAAATAATAAATGTCAAAAACAGCCAATGAACATCCAATAATTTTAAAAACTCACGTAAATTTGTTCTGTTTCCCAAACACCAATAAATATTTCAAAACATCCAATGAATAAAACATCTAGTAATTTAAAAATGTTATACATTTCCTAAAACATCAATAAAATATTTCAAGACAGCACAAACATCAAACACTCAGGGGTAGATTTTAAAAGAAGCGCGATCAGCCTACTTTTGCTTGCGCATCAGACTCAAGCAAAAGTACGCTGGATTTTAGTAGATACGCGCGGAGCCGCGCGTATCCACTAAAATCCTGGATCGGCGTGCGCAAGGCTATCGATTTTGTATAGCCTGCGCGCGCCGAGCCGCGCTGCCTCCCCCCGTTCCCTCCAAGGCCGCTCCGAAATCGGAGCGGCCTCGGAGGGAACTTTCCTTTGCCCTCCCCTCACCTTACCCTCCCTTCCCCTACCTAACCCACCCACCCGGCCCTGTCTACACCCCCCCCCTTACCTTTGTCGGGGGATTTACACCTCCCGGAGGGAGACGTAAATCCCCGCGCGCCAGCGGGCCTGCTACGCGCCGGGCCGCGACCTGGGGGCGGGTACGGAGGGCACGGCCACGCCCCCGGGCCGTAGCCACGCCCCGTACCCGCCCCCAAAACGCTGCCGACACGCCCCTGCAACGCCGCGCGCTCCGGCCCCGCCCCCCGACACGCCCCCCTCCGAGAACCCCGGGACGTACGCGAGTCCCGGGGCTCTGCGCGCGCCGGGAGGCCTATGTAAAATAGGCTTCCCGGCGCGCAGGGCCCTGCTCGCCTAAATCCGCCCGGTTTTGGGCGGATTTAGGCGAGCAGGGCTCTGAAAATCTACCCCTCAATAATTAAAATTTAAAAGATTTAAAAATCTCCTTTCTCCATCACTAGGCTCTTTTGATTTCCAGTCACCCTGAGATTGTTGTGGATTGGAAGAGGAGGGCTGCAAAAACTATCTTCTCTCACACACACACACTCTACAACACATTCATTCTCTCATACTCCTCTCATATAGATGCCCATTTTCTCACATGTACTCTCTCTCTCTCCCCCTCACTGACACATTGAATGTGTGTGTGTGTGTGTGTGTATATGTGAGTATGTGCCTGCCTGTGGTGTGTGCGCATTTGTATGTGCTTAACAGAGGGCCTGCTTGCCTGTGTATGTGTGCCTGATAGTGCCTGCCTACCTGTGTGTGCCTGAGAGAGTTCCTGCTTGTGTGCATACTTGTCTGCGTGCCTGAGTGTGTGTACCTGCCTGCCTGTGTGTGTGAGAGCATGAGTGGAATGCATGAGAAAATGAACATGTGTGAATGAGTGTGTGAGACAGTATAAATTTTGTGTGGCTCCCCTTCCCTCCAATCCACAACAATCTCAAAGAAACTAGCCATCAAATAATCCCAGGTATGGAGAGATGGAGTTTTTTAAATCTTTACTTTGTCTTAATTTTTGGGTAGTTTTTGATGTGTTTGCTGTTTTGAAATATTTTATTGGTGTTTGGGGAATTATAAAAAAAAGTTACGTGAGCTTTTTTTTTGTAATTGATAATTTTTTATTAAGAACAATACAAGTACAGCCAAAAAAAATTAACAAAACACAATTAGAGGCTCCAACCTTGTAACATGATAATAGCAAGAATAATGATGATAATAATAGCTTACCAAATATAACAGTTATCCAATTACCCCCAATTTCCCTCCCTCCTTCAGACTTTAACAATCAACATGGAACAAGGTGACCAGAAAGCAAGGATCAAAAATCAAAGATCGAAAACCAAAATACAAAAAGCCAAAAATGCAAAGAAAGAAAAAAAAAGAGAAAAAAATCTGCATCTCAGTGGATATCAGGAAGATATCCACTGAGATATCAGAAGCCATATGTTTTCAAATTTGTCCAATGACTAGTGACAATGAATGGCAGTCAGCTTGTATAAATGATATAGAAGTCCCAAATGTTGTTTCAAAGACCACATATTTGGAACAGCGTTTTTGCTGCCAAAAACAAGCAATCTTGCAGCTAGCAGCTGTAAAGATCAATTGTAGTAATTTCTGAAGTATAATAACAGAAGAACATAAGAAATGCCATGCTGGGTCAGACCAAGGGTCCATCAAGCCCAGTATCCTGTTTCCAACAGTGGCCAATCCAAGGAGAAATGTCCGGGTCAGGAATATAAAAGCACAAATTTAGGTGACATTGCAATCTCTTTTCCCATCATAGAATTCAAAAAGACAAATAACTCCCTCCAAAAACAAGTAATATAATCACGTCCACCAAATATGAAGAAAAGATCCCTTATCCCCACATCCCCATCAACACTTAGCATCAACATTAACAAACACTTTCTGCAATCTAATTGGTGTGAGATACCATCTTGGTAAGCAAGTTATATCCATTTTCCATTGGGAAAGCAGATTCTAAACCCCTATTTATATTAAGGAAGGAGAAGTCTCATTCATCTTCTGAGAGAACCGTACCCAAATCTTCCTCCCATGCTCTTATATGTTTAGGTTACTCCTCTAAATCCTTATTAAAGGAAGAATACATTTTTTAAATGATTCCCTCTGATTTATCCGATGATCACATAGGACCTCAAAGTATGGTTTACCCTTTTTCAGATCAGAAATTACCTTTCTTTGAGTCACAACATGCTTTACTTGAGACCACACCTGGAATACTGTGTAGTGTACAATTCTGGTCGCCGCATTTCAAAAAAGATATAGTTGCGATGGAGAAGGTACAGAGAAGGGCAACCAAAATGACAAAGGGGATGGAACAGCTCCCCTATGAGGAAAGGCTGAAGAGGTTAGGGCTGTTCAGTTTGGAGAAGAGACGGCTGAGGGGGGATATGATAGAGGTCTTTAAGATCATGAGAGGACTTGAACGAGTAGATGTGAATCGATTATTTACACTTTCGAATAATAGAAGGACTAGGGGGCATTCCATGAAGTTAGCAAGTAGCACATTTAAGACTAATCGGAGAAAATTCTTTTTCACTCAACGCACAATAAAGCTCTGGAATTTGTTGCCAGAGGATGTGGTTAGTGCATTTAGTGTAGCTGAGTTAAAAAAAGGTTTGGATAAGTTCTTGGAGGAGAAGTCCATTAACTGCTATTAATCAAATTTTCTTAGGGAATAGCCACTGCTATTAATTGCATCAGTAGCATGGGATCTTCTTAGTGTTTGGGTAATTGCCAGGTTTGGCCTCTGTTGGAAACAGGATGCTGGGCTTGATGGACCCTTGGTCTGACCCAGCATGGCAATTTCTTATGTTCTTAAGAAATGACCCACAGCTGGAATATCAAATGTCTCCACAAATAATTCAAAAGACAAAAATTCACCCAACCTTATTAAATGTTTGAATCTTTCAATCCCCGCTAATTTCCATTTATTTGCCATCCCTGATTCCATGTCAGGGGAAAAATCTTAACTTATAAAATCCAGCCCACTAAACAAACCTTCCATTTATTTCATACCCTCAGAATCACTAATGCATATGAAAAGAGTGTTCCAATGGTTACCCAGGACACCCTGGGCTGCCAGCACAGAGCTTATATTGGCATGGACCCCATTAAATGTTGCTCAATTACCCACTGTTTTATTTCATCAATGTGGTGCCAGTCCACAATGGCCCCGGTCTGTAAGGTCACATAATACCACCAGAGGTTTGTAATCCCTAATCCCTCTCAGGAATTCTGCTCAAACAAAATTCTTTTAGGTGAATTTTGAAAGCTCGGCGCATGTCAAAGCAGGGAGATATTTGCATTTTTTGGGACGGCACTCGCCATGTGGATTTTAAAAAGCACGCAAGTACTCGCATAATTCCAGGTATGCGCACAAATCAAAAAAGCTAAAAAAGGGATGGGTCATGGGCGTGGCCTGGAAGTAAACTTGAAATGTGGGCATAAGTATTTACACAAGCGTGCGCCGGAGTCCCCTGTAACGTAACTTTACTTCTGCTACGGACGGCATGTAGTATAAAAATTAAAAAAAAAAATAGGTGCGTGAGTGAGGTTTTAAGGGTTGGGGTGAAAAGGGTAAAAAGGAGGCTAATTAACACGGGAGTTAGAAAGTATGATCCATTAACAGGGCGAACTGGGAAAAAGGGCTATTGCATCAGCACGTGCTGTTTTAAAAATCCCCCCCACTTATGCGGTAGAGCGGGCATTTTCACCATATGCACACACCTCCATATAAAATTGTGTCTACATGCATGTGCATACAGCAGATGTTATAACATGTGCACATATAAGTGTGTATGTTATAAAATGGCCGCATCCATTGGCGTGGCTGTTTAAAAGTTAACATCCCTGTGAGATCCTACGTGGTCTGTGCTTCCAAATAAATTCAAATATGTGATTTAAGTAGGCTTGTACGTATATAAATCTGCAATATTTGAAATAAATAGAATCTCAGAATTATATTCATTTTAATCTTAGTGATTCTGCCCAACCAAGAAAGATCAAAGCAATGCCACTTCATCAAATCCTTAATAATCTTATCTAGCTAGGGAAAGCAATTCAAAGAGAAGAGTTTTTCCTGTGCGCTACCAATATTAATGCTCAAGTATTTAATTTTCCCCTTGGCTCACTTGAATGTAAAATGATTTTTAATGAATCGGTGATGATCGGGGTCAATGAGATATGAAGAAGTTTGGATGTCTCAATATTAATTTTAAACCCCGACATCCTAGTAAATGTACCCATCTCCATTCGCACTTTCCCTAAAGATATAATTGGCTCCATTAAGGTGAAAACTGTGAACATAGACATTTTATAATTCCCTTTGCCCATTGCCATTCCTTGAACCCTCAAATTTCCCCTAATTCAAGTTGCAAATGCTTCCAGAAAAAAACACAAATAGGGGTGATAATGGGCATCCCTGGTGAGTACTGCAACCTACTTCGAAATTCTCTGAATATCCCCATTTATCCTAATACAGGCCTCTGGATGGAAGTATAATTTATTAATCCAGGTGCAAAAGTATTGCCTCAAATACATTTTTTGAGTGTTTTAAACAAAAAAGGCCAATGGACTCTATTAAATGATTTTTCAGCATCAATAATAAACACCCACCAGATAAGATATAGCACTATCCGCACATTATATGCAGCCATTCTCCCCAGGATGAAACCTGCCTGATCTGTACAAATCAAATTGTTTATTACACAATTTTGTCTGTCAGAACCTTTGCCAAAATTTTCAAATCACTATTTATAGGAGAGATGGGCCGGTATGACCCACATAATGTAGGGTCCCTGCCCTCCTTAGCTATCACTGTGAGATCTCTGCTAAATTCATTTCTGAAGATAGACCCCCTTTATTTCTAAGGAAATTAAACATCTTAGTTACAGGGTAGACTAATACTGGGACAAAGCATTTATAAAACGTGGAAGTGGAGCCATCAAGACCTGGCGCCTTACTGGGTTTCAGGTATGGATCATCTATAGAACTTCCTCTGAGGTAATATCCCTATCGAGCCAACTTTGCTATTCTTGTCTCAGCTCTGGTAGTGAAATCCCATATAAATGTCACATTATTTATAAATAGTTCCCTCATATTACTTCATGTTATATTCTCTGTTTAATTTGATATCTTCTTATTTATGCCTATTTGCTTTCCTTTTACGTATATTACTTCCACAACTCCCAGTTTTTCTGCTCCTTGTTTATTGTAACTGCTTTAACCGCTTAGCCTCTCCCTGGTTTGATGTAAACCATTATGATGCCCCTGACGAATGTCGGTAAAGAAAAGCCTTAAATAAATAAAATAAAATAAATAAATAATTCTCAATCTGAGTTTCCTCCACAGAATCATCTGAGCTATAAAGTTCCTCATAAAACTGCCAAAAACTGACAAATTTCCAGTTTGAGAAAAGTATCTCTCCCGCTTTACTTTTTATTTTAACCACTTGGTTTTATATTACTTTACTTTTTAGTTTCCTAGTCAATCTGCTTGCCTTATTGCTAGCTTGAAAATACTGTTGGCGTAACAAATCCTTCTGGAATGCAATATTGTATATATCTAGAGACGATAAATCTTGATAAGCTTTAACATGCTGACAATACACTGTTGTGTTGAGCTTACAATCTAAAAATTTCCAAAATTATGGCATTCCTAATTTTTTCCCTTTCTCTCTTTATAAAGGATACACGAGCAATCAATTTTCCCTAGAAAACAGCCTTCAAGGAATTGCATAAGACCACAGGGGAAGTGTCTTATCTGATCGTTGAAGCACAAATACTCTACTATATCATTTTGTAATTTATTGCAAAAAGAAGGATCTAATAAATTATCATTTAAATGCCAATATCTTTGTACAGTGTCATGACTTACCACTCCACTCTCTAACTACAGGGGGGTTTGGTCTGACCAGGTAATACTGCCTACCCTGGATTCTATAATATTAGCTACTACATCCTTTTCTACTACAAAGAAATCAATATGCAAATATGCAAAGAATGTGGTTTTGAAAAAAAAGTACAATTTCTGTTGGTTGGGTTCATGATGCTCCATATATCTACCAAAGTTCAATGATCCATAAAATCTTTTTTTATTTCTCCTGCACTAATTGAGGTACTACTCCCTTGCCAGATGAACTATCAAGTTTAGGAACTCTGGCACAACTAAAATCCCACGACAGGATGACTGTGTGTTTTAGGCAAAAGCACATTAGATAGTCTGTCATAGAAGGAGCCTTGGCCTTTATTAGACACATACACACAAACTAGTGTATGTGTTTCCCCACTCTCTCTTAACTGAACCAACACAAACCTCCCTTCAGGATCAGTGTAAGGCAATAAAACTTCACAACGAAAATATTTGGAAAGAAGAATACCCACACCCGTTTATTTCTCATTTTTAGAACATGCAGCCATATATTTATAAGGAAAATGCAGAGAATGCAATAAGCTCTCTAATTGTTTCTTCAAATGGTTCTCCTGTACAAGCACAATTGCTGCTTTGTGTTGTAATGCTTCCCTAAAAATAATTTCTTCTTGGGTGGAGAGTTTAAACCCATAGGGGCAGATTTTAAAAGGTATGCATGCGGCGTACATTTGTGTGGGCTACCCGGCACGCACAAATGTACGCCCAATTTTATAACATGCGCACGCAGCCATGCGCATGTTATAAAATCAGGGGTCGGTGCGTGCAACAGGCAGTAACAGTCCTCTGGCTGAGAAGACAGATTACAATTCCCTCTGGAACCCAGCATGTGTCCCCTATTGTGTGATGGCTGGGACTCTACTCATCCTCCATGGAATTTCTAAATCTTCAGTCTCAGCCAGCCTTGGGAAACAAACCTTGCCCAGCCCCGGGAAAATTTATTTTCATGCAATTCAACCTTGGTAGTGACAGCTCAGAAATCAACAATTTTTCCACTTCTGAACAAATGGTGTAATTTTAGTTTTGACCCCTGCTCATTTGGGAGCATCCAGCTCAACAGTAGCTAACGCTGGGATCCTAACAACACCATAAAACTTCATCACAAATACCCAGGAATTCCTCCCCCCCCCCCCCCATTTTATAATACTTTGACCATAGTAAATGCACCAGTGCTCCATCTGGAAGCCTGTAATCACAGGCCCTGAATCCGTCCACTAGGTGTAACTCTTGACAAGTGATCACAATTTCCTCTCCCCCAGGGGCTATGAATGCAGCCGTCACATTTTCAGCCCCAGGTTCATTTTTTCACGTGTTTTCACCCAGACATGTGCATTTTCTCACTTTATATTTGCTGTTAAACCAGAAACTTGCTTAAATATTAAAGTTAGACAAAATAAAAATAGCAATCTTCAATAGCCAAAATATTACCGTATGCTCTAAAACATTTGTGCTAAATATAATAGTCTGTCAATATAATTGCTTCTTGGGTCTATTGCTTCTTATTGTAGGTCTCACTGATTTACTGAATACATTTTTAGTAAGATTAATGTATTTTATTATTATTATTTTTTTAATATAAAAGTGTGCACATCTTCACTTGTACATATGGTTACACCTGCATGATGTTCAAAGTAAGGATCCCTGTAGTAGTACCTTGAGTTATAGAAATTCATAGTTGTGGGGGAAGCTAACTAGAAGCATCTCACAGTAACTTTAAACCCTATCCTCCCCCATCAAGAGTATATTACCAAACAGAATATAGAGGAGAATCATAAGTTTGTCTGTTTTGACTAAGAACTGAAATTAGTCTTGAATTTTGTTTTATAAATTAGAAAATGAAGCAACACATTTTAATTCACTCTAAGAAACTGCCACAAGGCCAAAAAGCATCTCGGAGGCAGATATCTGTTTCACAGACCCTTTAAGCCAGTGCTTAAAAAAAAAAATTCCACAAAAAGCTCACAAAAAGCTAGCAAAACTGACAACTTAGATACTTGTATCCCCCAGGAGAAAATCTTTTGTGCTCCTTCATTTTGAAATCACTGTCACAATATTTTTTTGTATAACTAGAGGATTTCTTTTCCACTACAACGCTTAAACTTGGCAAACTTACATCAATTACCTTACCAAAAAAAAAAAAAGTCTGCTGCAACTATCACTCATCTTCAGCAATCTTTAAATGTGTTCCTTCAGTGCAGCAGGTTGTTGCTATCATGAGAGGGAACACAGGAGAAAAAGAGAGGAGAATATGTATCATATGTATCATCCATAACACAACCATGACAGGTGCAACCCGACTCCTCCATCCCAGGCTCTTTCTTGCCCCCCCTCCCCCCCCCCATCCCGATGAAAGTTGAGGCTGGTGGGTGGACTGGCCCATGATTATATCCAGGGCTGCCGGTCCACCCCTTCCCCTATGCAATGCCCAGCAGTGGATTGGCATATCGGGGGATCGGGCATCCTCTGGTGGGTCGGTCGCCCTGGTCATGTGGTAATCTCAGCTCCTGCTAAGTGACTGCAGCAGAACTCAAAGCAACCTGAGGGAGGTGTCGGTGGGGCCGCGATGGAGCCCAACCCATCGAGGCCTGAGGGAAGCGTTGGCGCAGCCCAAGGGAAGTCTCGACAGGGCGCAATAGAGCCCAACCCATCGCAGCATGAAGGAAGTGTCTGTGCGGTCTGGGGGAAGTCTCAGCAGGGCCGCACAGCCCGAGAGAAGTGTTGGTGCAGCCTGAGGTCTCTGCGCGGCCTGACGGAGGTCTTGGCCCAAAGAGAGATCTACAGGCTCGGCAAGAGGAAGCATCTGGCAGTTGCAGGGCTGCTTCCTCTTACTTCCCCCTCTGGCAGTAAATGAACAGCACGGGCTTGGCCAAAGCGCAGAAAAAAGGAGGACACCTGAGTTGTGCGTGTGTGTGTGTGTGTGAGAGAGAGAAAGTGTCAGCATGGGTGTATGAAAGAGAGAGAGCCTGAATATGTGCATGAGAGTGAGCCTGCATGTGTGAATGAAAGAGAAAGCACCTGCATATGTAATTGAAAGAGAGAGAGCCTGAATATGTGCATGAGAGTGAGCCTGCATGTGTGAATGAAAGAGAAAGCACCTGCATATGTAATTGAAAGAGAGAGAGAGCCTGAATAGGTGCATGAGTGAGCCTGCATGTGTGAATGAAAGAGAAAGCACCTGCATATGTAATTGAAAGAGAGAGAGAGCCTGAATATGTGCATGAGTGAGCCTGCATGTGTAGCGGAAAGAGAGCCTGAAAATGTGCATGAGAGATTACCTGCATGTATGTATGTATGAGAGAGTGTACCTGCATGTATGTATGAGAGAGAGCTTGCAAGTGTGTATGACAGAGAAAGCCTGACTAGGGGCAGATTTTAATACCAACGCGCGGGCGTAGATTTGTGCGCGCAACCCGGCGCGCACAAAATCTACGCCTGATTTTAAAACATGCGCGGCAGCTGCATATTTTAAAATCAGGTGTACAAGTGTGCAAAAGTGTGCAAGGGGTGCACACTTGTGCACCTTGCACACGCCGAGCCCTAGGGGAGCTCCGATGGCTTTCCCTGTTCCCTCCCCCCCCCTCCACCTTCCCCTCCCTTCCCCTACCTAACCCGCCCCCCAGCCTTACATAACCCCTCCTGACCTTTTATTTTACACATTGCACCTGCCTCCAGGCAGGCATAGGTTGCTTGCGCCTATGAAGGCCACTGGCCATGCCCCCGCCATGTCCCTTTTTTCAAGACCTGGGACATATGCACGTCACAGGCTTGCGCGTGTCACCGGGCCTATGCAAAATAGGCTTGGCGCACGTAACCCCCTTGCGCACGTAAATCCAGCTGAATTTACGCGCGTAGGGCTTTTAAAATCTGCCCCTATGTGAATGAGAAAAAGTCTGCAAGTGTGTATGAAAGAGAGCACCTGCATGTGTGAATGAAAGATAGCCTGAATATGTGCATGAGATTGAGCCTGCATGTGTACACGAAAGAGAGAGAGCCTGCAAGTATATATGAGAGAAAGCCTAAATATGTGCATGAGAATGAGCGCCTACATGTTTGTTTGAGAGTACCTGCATGTGTGCATGAGAGAGTGAGAACCTGCATGTGTCCATGAGAGAGAGAGCCTGCATGTGTGAGAGAGAGAATTTGTATGTGTGTGTGTGAGAGCTTGCATGTATATGAGAAAGTGTGTATTTGTGTGTGAAGGAGAGAGAGAGGGGATAAAGATTGTGTGGCCTTCTTCACTCAAATCCACAACAATCTCTGGAAAATCAAAAGACGCCAATTATTTATTTATTTAAAGGTATGGAGAGAGCTGGAGATTTCTTAATTATTTAATTATATATTTTTTTTAAATTTTGGGGTGTTATTTCATGTGTCTACTGTTTTGAAATATTTTATTGGTGTTTGGGAAATATTAGAACAAATGTATGTGGCTTTTTAAATCATTAGGGGCCCAATATTGAAAGATTGCCGTTTAAGTAACTTGGCTGGATAAGTTATATCCAGTGGATATAACTTATCTGGCTAAATTATACGATATATTCACTGGCACGGCCTTGTCGCTGAATATACGCATATATATTTATACTTTGCCGTATCAGTTATACCCGTCTAATGTAGCTGGTAAACGTATGCAGCTAAGACAAAATATTGATACTTGGTTGTATAAGTTATGCAGCTAAGTCGCTCAAGCCACTGCCTGCCATAACTTATGCAGGCAACTTTTTAGCCATATAAGGGACTTATGTGACTAAGCAACAGCCACTAAATGTAAGCGCATATTCAGCAGCTGCTACTTAACCACATAAATCCTACTTATCCAGCTAAGTAATGCTGAACACGCTTTGAATATTGGGCCCCCTATGTTTGCCGGCTGCTTTGATATATTAATTCTTTTCATGGTTTTAATATTATGAATGATGACTTATATCTCTCGATTTTATTGCTTGATGTTTTGTGAGTTGTGATTATGTTTCTGTTTTTCATTGTTGCACTGCATAATACAGTCGGGCTTGTTGTGGTTACCAGAACATGTTTGTGAGTGAGAAAAAACGAGTGAGCCAGTGGACCTCTGCGTGAGTAGAAAAGAGAGCAATTGAGTCAGTGAGCATGTGTGTGAGCAAGAACGAATCAGTGAACATGCATTTGAGCATGTATATGAGAGAGTAAATGAGCCAGTGAGCATGTGTGTGAACAAGAGCATAAGTGTGTGACACAGTGAGCATGTCTGTAAGAGAGAGCGTGTGATCTGGTAAGCATGAGGGAGAGAGAATATAAGGGAGTTTGTATGAGAATGAACATGTGTGAGAGAGAGAAGAAAGTTGTGCATATCTCCTACCCTTTACTAATCCATGGCAATCTCAGGGTGAATGAACATAAGAACATAAGAAATTGCCATACTGGATTAGACCAAGGGTCCATGAAGCCCAGCATCTAAAGTTCCCAGATATAGAGAGCAGGGGATTTATTTTAGCTTTAATATTAATTATTGGGGGGTGTTTGTTGTGTCTGCTATTTTGAAATATTTTATTGATGTTTGGGAAATTAAAAAACAATGTTATATGTTTATAAACATTGGATGATCTTTTCATCAGCTGTTTTGAAATATTTATTCATTTTATGAGTTTGGTTTTACTATTATGATTGATACTTTCTATTTCTTGATGTTACTGTTTGATGTTTAGTGAGGAATGATGTTTGTTTTTCCATTCCATACAGTCTGGCTTGTTCTGGTTTCAAGATCAGTTTTTATCTGCATGTTTCTATTTATACTTTATCTCTTCATTTTGTATTTAGTGAGGGTCTGTCTGTGCTCTACATGTGTTACTAAGGTGAGGTATTCTGCTAAACAGATTTGTGGTATGGCCCCAATTGATTTGCATGGATGGAATGGGGGTCTACAGCTTTGTTTATTCACTGCTGGTTTAGAGTATGCTCTATTTCTTAGTTATTTAGGAAAATGTGCCATTTATTTTGGAGATATTTGGACTTAAGTTTGCAGGGTTTCAGAGTCAACTTGGTGTGTTGATGCATGTGCTGCAGAGAAAGTGCACAAGGGAGTAAGATACCTCTTGGGCCAGTTTTGAAAAAAATCCCCTGGGCTGACATTTTCCTTCAATCCGCCCCTGGCAATACCCCTTGGGATCTGGAGGTAGAACACTGCCCCAGTTGTGGCTTCCTCACCCTTATAATGGAGATGGGTCGGCTCATTCACTTTGATAAACACAGAAAACTCTTTGCAAGGCAGGATTTAAAAAAAAAAAAGAAAGAAAGAAAGAGAAACCTGACCAATAATGCAGACATTTCTCCTTGCTCTGACTCCTTTGCAATCCACAACAATGCTGTAACTGAAACCCTTCACCCAGCACTATCAGCACCTCCACTGAGAACAGATGTTAATTTTGGGGCAACTATGTTTGTTTTAATCAAAACTTTTTGCATAGGTGGCAACAACACAGAAGCATTTGTACCTGCTTTGGAAGCTTTCAATAGCAGCATAATGATTCATGGAGTCAGTGAAGTGCTAACAAGCTGATGTGAATATTTCTGTGGCACAGGTGCTTAAAACAAGCATATTAAATTGAACCTTGTCTTCAGAGAACAATACACTTCCCCCCAGGTAGCCAAAGTGCTGACAAAGTAGTGGGGAAGACAGGGTCACTGCATTTAAAGAGACATCGGAGCAGTAAGGAGCCTGATATTCAGAAGGCACTTAGCTGGATACGCAGGATTTATCTGGCTAAGAACATAGCCAGATAACTTGTGGGCGGGCAGTGGGCATAATAGGGTGGTACTATTTTTCTGGCTATCTTAGCCAGATAAGTTATGATAATGAGACTTATCCAGTTAAGTTATCCAACTAAGTTCAGACTTACTCAATAGCAGGTATACAATTGGATGGATAAGACTTATCAGCTAAGCAGCGCCAAATACAGGGATAAACAGCTGCGTAGCCATCCAGCTAACTTAACCAGCTATAATTTGAATATCTACCCCAAAGTGTTAAAATTTGTACCAGCGCTACGTTGATGTATCTTTAATGTTCTTACCTGGACTTCTCTGAGATGCTTTATTGGTCACAAAAATATATCACCAACAATTTCACACCTTAGGGTCCTAAGATGTTTTCAGTGGCAGAGAATCTCATCCCTCTTGTAATCATGCACTTTTACTCATATAATCCAAATATTTATTGGCTTTATATTCAGCTTTTTCGGCAATTCAAAAGTGGATTACATTCAGGTACCGAGGACAGGTACCTCAGGGGGCTTGTCCAAGATCACAGGGTACAGCAGCAGTACTTGAACTGTGGTTTCTCTGGTTCATAGCCTACTGCTCTAACCTCTAAGCCAGTGATTTTCAACCTTTTTTGAGCCGCGGCACACTTTTTACACTTAAAAAATCCCGGGGCACACCACCAACCAAAATGACACTAAAACAGTACATATTATACATATGTTTAAAAATATAGATTCTAAATGTATCTATACTCATTCAGTGTGAAACCTGGGCCTGTTTCGATGAACACAAAAGGGATATCCTGGCAGGAATGGTGGAAAGACACACACGAAGCTCTTCCTCAACAGTTCTCAGTCTCTCCCTGTTTTTAGTTTTTATGGCAGTCAAGCTTGAGAAGCCCAGCTCACATAGATATGTGGTTGAAATGGGAGCAATGTCAAAATAGCTTTGTTGGCCAGAATGGGGAACTCCTTGGCAACAGATAACCAAAAACTGTCTAAAGGAAGATCAGCAAACTTTAGCTTTAAACCGCGATCTTGCTTCAGTTCAATGAGTTCCTCTTGCTCCTTTAAAGTCATGTCCTTTCCAGCAACGGATAATGAACTGTATGGGTCCCTAACCCAGTCAAGGCATTCTGTGAAGGCTGAAGAGAAATAAAACAACAATTTCTCCTCAAGAGTTTTCAAATGTCTGCCAATCACCTCGCACATTGCAGCAGTGTTGCCATCATGCAGTTTCTCGGTGAGCGGGAACATCTGAAGGTTGCCACCCTGAACATGTTGTTGCCAGAGCTGCACCTTTAAACGGAATCCGTTCATTTTATCAGTGCTTGTAAGCAGGTTTTCATTTCGGCCTTGCATCCGTGTGTTCAGTTCATTCAGATATTGAAATATATCAGCCAGGTATGCCAGCTTTGTACACCACTCATCACTTGCAAGCAGCTTTGAAAAATCGGACCTCTCGTTTGTCAGAAATATTTTAAGTTCCTCTCGCAACTCATACACACGGGCCAGCACTTTGCCGCGTGACAGCCACCGGACCTCCGTGTGGAGCAATAAGATTTTATGTTCCGCTTCCATTTCTGTACACAAAGACGCAAATAAGCGACATCGCAAAGGTCGCATCTTCACAAAGTTCACTATGCGCACAACATCATCCAACACAGGAACTAGATCTGCTGGTAAGGTCTTTGCAACGAGGGCCTCACGGTGCAAGAAACAGTGGGTAACAAGAACATCTGGGTTTCTTTCTTTAACCCTACTTACAAAGCCTTTGATGCGCCCGACCATGGCTGCGGCTCCATCAGTGCAGACACCTGTACAGTTTTCCCATGTAAGCCCACTTTTATCAAGATATTCCGATGTGACCT
Source organism: Rhinatrema bivittatum (assembly GCF_901001135.1). Lineage (NCBI taxonomy): Eukaryota > Metazoa > Chordata > Amphibia > Gymnophiona > Rhinatrematidae > Rhinatrema > Rhinatrema bivittatum. The sequence continues at coordinate 186,768,765 of NC_042617.1, read as the reverse complement.
GGAATATTACCTCTCCTGTTGATTTTTCTGGCAGTGCCTTGCAAAATAGGAAGTTTTCTCTAATGGCTTCTCCATCCACAAAACGCACATTGGCCAACAGCTGACAATGTCCACTGATATCCGTCGACTCATCAAGTTGCAAGGCAAATTTCTTACTGATGCGCACCTTTTCCAAAACAACTGTTTCAATGTCAGCAGACATGTCATCAATCGTCTGGAAATTGTGTTATCAGAGAGAGGCACTTTAGCTATCTCTTTGGCTGCGTCAGGGCCAAGCATCTCATTTACAATAGCTTTACAAGCTGGTAGTATTAATGTTTCTGCCACAGTGTGAGACTTTTTTGATTTAGCTATGAGTTCAGCAACAAGGTAGCTAGCTTTGAGGGCTCTCTCATTTACCTGTGTGCTTTTTCTCAAAAAAGTTGCTTCTTTCTCATTGTTTGTATGTAAGCGTACAAAATACTCCATCGGCTTGTTTTGAACGGAAGAGTGTTTCGTTTGGAGATGGCGTTTAAGCTTGCTTGGCACCATGGCGCTATTGGATAGCTTCTCACCACACACCAAGCACAGTGGTGTTGGTGCTGTCGCATCCCCAGTGAAAGTAAATCCAAATGAAAGATAGCTTTCACTGTATTGCCTTGAGCTCACCGTCTTGTCTTTTTTCTTTTGTCGACCTCTCATACTAGGGCCTTCATCTAGGTCAGAATTGTGTCCAGGGTCCTGTTTGGCATTTGCCTTTTCCATTCTCAAATACTTCTCCATCACTGCTGAGATAGTGTGCGCAGCCACACACTAAAATAGAAGAGTATTACATTATCTGCCACACTTAAAGGACCTCTGCCAAGCATATACTGCAATATAAAGGGGTACAATGAGAAATACTATGGTCATGAGGCCAGAGTAGTACCAGCTCGGTGATGTCATTAAGTCGCGCGAGCGTTCAAAGCTCGCGCATGTGTTATTGTACACGGCTCCTACACTGTAGGAAGCGTGACTGCGCATCGTAGGGCAGGGGTCAGGAACCTTTTTGGCTGAGAGAGCCATAAACGCCACATATTTTAAAATGTAATTCCATGAGAGCCATATAATATGTTTAAAACTAAATATAAGTAAATGTGTGCATTTTATGTAAGATCACACTTTTAAAGTACAATAAGTCTCTGAAAATATTACACCAGGCCTTAAGACACCAATACATCTCCTATTAGGAAAACGGACCAAGTCAGGCTGCTATAGAGTCCTACACAGAAACTACACGCCAGCAGAAAACCTCACCTGAATCACATGCTGTCCCTCACCTAACATAGAATAAAGAGACCAAAACGCATAACAAGAAGCATACAGAAAAAAATGAATTGGAAACTGCAACAAGCCAGAGTCTCTGTATGCAGTGTAACAAAGGAAAAAAGAAACATCACCCATCCTTATAAAACAAATCAAGAAATATAAAATCATCAGCAGTAAAACTGTACTAACAAAAAGAACATATTTCGAAACAGCTAATGAGTGGAATATCCAATAATTAAAAACACATATAAAACATTTCCAGATACCAACAGAATATTTCAAAATAGCAGACACAAAGACCCAGTAATGAAAAATAATAAGGATACAAAAATTTTTTTGCTCTGCATACCTGGGAACGTTTGATATCCAGGTGTCCTGAGATTGTTCTGAATTAGCAGGAGGTGGGGTGGTTTGCTTGGAACTTTCTCCTCTCTCAGTCACATACCAGCGCTCTCTCTCACACTGGCTCTCAATGACACACCTATACACACATGCTCTCAGTACTCACATATACACATGTTTTTTCTCACTCACTTATATAGGCTCTTAATTACACATTTACACACATGCTGTCTATCTTTTCACGCTTACACACACACACAGGCTTTCAATCACATAAATACATGCTGTCTTTTTCTCTCACACACAGACTCATTCACATGTTTACAAACATGTCCTCTCTTTCTCTCATTTACACAAAGGCTCTCAATCACATACTCACATGCTCCATCACCTAAACCAGCTCTCAATCACACACAGACACACATGGTCTCTCTCTCTCATTTAAACACAGGCTCTCAATCACATACTCACATGCTCCATCACCTAAACCAGCTCTCAATCACACACAGACACACATGGTCTCTCTCTCTCATTTAAACACAGGCTCTCAATCACATACTCACATGCTCCATCACCTAAACCAGCTCTCAATCACACACAGACACACATGATCTCTCTCTTACTTATACACACAGGCTCTTAATCATACATACACATGATTTCTCTCACACACAAAGGATCTCAATCATACACACATACTCTTTCACACAAACAGGTTTTCAATCACAAACTTACACATACAGGTTCCCAATGGTAAACTTACATTCATGCTCTCTCTCTCTCTCACAGGCAGGCTCTCAATCACAGACATACTCTCTTTCACATGTACAGGCTCTTAATCATTCACATACATGCAATCTCTCAATCTCTCACACACACACACACACACACACACACACAGGCCCCCCCCGCGGCCCGGAAGAGGAAGTGAAGAGTATCGGGTGCCTGCGCGGCAAGAAGAGGCCACGCTAGTGCGCTCGGCATCGGCCCGAAGAAAAGAAGACTGCAGCGCGGCTCGGAGGAAAATGAAGAGGTTCAACCGCGGCCGATGGGACTCCGCCTCCGCGAGGGCTGTAAGTAAGAGGTGAGCGTTGGGAGGAGGCTGCTGCTGCTGCTCGCGAGTTTCCGGGGTGGGGGAGAGAGAGAGTGAATGAGCGAGTTCACTCTCTCTCTCCCCCACCCCGGAAACTCGCGAGCAGCAGCAGCCTCCTCCCAACGCTCACCTCTTCATTTTCAGCCCTCGCGGAGGCGGAGTCCCATCGGCCGCGGTTGAACCTCTTCATTTTCCTCCGAGCCGCGCTGCAGTCTTCTTTTCTTCGGGCCGATGCCGAGCGCACTAGCGTGGCCTCTTCTTGCCGCGCAGGCACCCGATACTCTTCACTTCCTCTTCCGGGCCGGGAGGGGGGGCGAAGAGAGCACGCCGGTGCCGCTGACTCCAGCTGTCCTGCCGCGTTCCGCCCGGGCTGACAGCATTTTAAGCCCGGGCGGAGGAGGACCGGGGAGCAGCTGGGTCAGTGGGAAAGTGTGGCGACTGTCTGTGAGCCAGATGCAGCCCTCAAAAGAGCCATGGGTTCCCGACCCCTGTCGTAGGGGAACAAAACACAGGGGGCACTATAGTTTGGGGAACTTTCCCCGCGGCACACCCGACCATGTGTCGCGGCACACTAGTGTACCGCGGCACACTGGTTGAAAATCACTGCTCTAAGCTACTGCTCCACCCCGAATATCCTTGGAGCCCCACTCTTTCTGAGAGCATCTATAATTTCAAAAACGGTCCAAAGAGCATATTATATTAAGGCATTTTAAAATCATCAAATAATGTGTTGCTTCCTAACTTTTTGTACATTCCTCTTCTGTAACCTTTAAGGAGACTTTATTATTTCATGTTTTAAACACTTAGGCAACAGTTTGAAGTGTGTTTTAAAAAATGAAAAATGGATTCAGTTTTAACTTGCTACACTCATCTTACAGTTAAGCCCTAACACATTATTACAAAAGTAAGCTCTGCAAGTTGTCTGTGGTACCAAGAGATAGAATCATAGAACACTAGGCTGAAAGGCACTTCAAGTGGTCAGATCCTACTTCCAGGCAGGATCCGTTATAACTAAACCATCCCTGACACATGTTAGTCTAGAGATATGCAATTAGAGGTCAAATTCTAACCAGGTAGATTTCAGCCTGGTTTGCATTTGCCGGAAAAGGTTGGATTTCCTTTCCCAGATCCATAGCTCTGGGAAAAATCTAAAATAGATCAACCACAGTGCATGAAATCTGCTTTGAATTATCCTAAGACCTGAAAAGAAAAATTTCTGAAGATTTGTCAAAAACTCAGCTTGAACTCACAGGCAAGTTTGAAATTCGTTTGAACTTGTATAGCTAATTGAGTACTGGGCTCAGTTCTTGCAAGCTAGTCACAGATATGTTGTGTCAGTCCAATAAAAATGGTTATCACCTACAACTTGTTTGTTGATCTTTATTTCTTCTAGTTTTATGGTAAAGCTATGCATTTTCCAAATCTTTTTAAGAAAAATGTGTGCGTCTCATTTCTATGCCTGCCTAAATAACTTCTTCCGGTGGTTACCAACCTTGTAATTTTAAATTTCTTCCTAATGTCCAGTCTAACTCTCCCCTTCTAAGAAAAGAATAATTAGGGGGGAAAAGGTAAAGGGAAGATGCGCATAACTAAGAACATATTTGATAATGAGAAAGAGAAAATTAAGGCAGCATTTTCTACCAAGGAAAGGGATGGTGTTTCTTCATACCTGTAAGAGTTTCCAGCGCATATTAAGGTCATCAAGTTGATGAGACATCTTCAAAGACAGATGAACATCAAGTGGGGAGAGCTGATTGGACAAATCATTCACTGCCTTCACTTTTAAGTTGATTGGTGCTATTTCTTCCTTGAATGCCTGGAAGCATCAAAGAACAAAGGTCAGTAATTCTAATACTATTGCAATGCTAACACAAGAAGTTTAACGATTGCTAATCAAAATCTAGTGTCTCTCTTCACAAATTTCACTGATTTTCTTTAATATCACACACTGTTCTAAAAAGAGCCTCTGCATGTTATTTCACTTTGGTTTTTTTTTAGCTTTTCAAGTGATCTCTGTTACCTATAGTTTGTGAATTGATCAGCTAGTACTTTGATACCTATCTTGAATAACTCATATTTTGGCAGCACTGGGCCCCGTGCTCAGACCCGTGGGTAACCTGGTGCCATGCTCGGAGCCTGGTTGGAGTCATCGCTGGTCCACTTACCACGTGCTATTGCAGCGGGCGCCTCTTCTTGCCACTTTGGCATGGGACGTCAGCTTGGTGCACCGATGTGCATCAGCTGTGCACCACAATCGCAGCAATGATGGCCTGCTACCATTATGGCGCACAGGTGACTCTGGTGGGGGCAGGTGAGGCGCTCGGGGTGGGGCATTTCCAATGACATGGGCAGCCTCTCTCAATGCCAATTGGGGAATTTGAAATGGTAGGGGCGGGCCGGGAGTGGATACCATGCTGCGGGGAGGAGAGCAGGGATCATTAGCTTTTCTCATCCCTTTGCTCCTGGCTCCCCACACCTGGAGGATGCACCTCATTCATCTTGTGAATTTCCCCACTGGCAAGCAAAGCCTAGACCAGCAGCGTTAGTATTTGCATTTGGCCAATTGGCAATTTTATTTTTAAAAAAGTATATATATTGGAGATTATTTGACTAATTAGACAATTTAAAAAAATCACATTGATACCTGGGCTGCCAGCCCTGCAGATGACAACAACAAAAAAATGCCCACTTACCCAATTTCAGCAGATGTCTCGGCAGGGAGGGATCAGAAAGGCCATACACCCTGCAAGGAATCGGGGAGTATACAGCTCTTGGCCCACCTCAAAAGGATCAAGAAGTGAGACAGACACAGAGGCTGAGGAAGAGGTGCCAGAGGCGCAAGGCAGGTTCATTTGGACAGCTAGGATGCTGGTGGGGTACAGCTGAATTTGGTTGGCACAGCAGTGGGAGCAAGATCGGGGCAAGGCGGCAATCAGCTGGGGGGATGCCTGAGGATCCAGCACAAATTTACCTAGGCTACTCTTCACTACCTGGAAGGGGTGGAACCCCCAGCTGAACAGCTTGTTTTTGGCCCCGCCGACCTGGTCTCGGGCAGCAGCAGCCAATGGTTCCAATGTTCGGCCCAATTGGCCCGGTTCTCGGGCGGCAGCAGCCAGAAGCTCAGATCTTCAGGTCTTCGGCCCCGCTGGCCTGGTCTCTGGAGGCGACCAGCAACACCAGTCTTCCAGTCTTCGGCCCTGCCAGCCTCGTCAACATTGGCGACCAGCAGCTCCGGTCTTCGGCCCTGCCGGCTGCAGCACACCTGCCGGTGCGTGGCGACACTTTGGTGTGCTGCGACACACCAGTTGAGAATCGCTGCTCTAGAGGATGGGAGTTAACCACCCTACTCTAAGCTTTAACCCTTTCTCCTCCTCTAATTTTAGACCCACTTCATTCAGTTGATTTGAACCCAAAGTCTTCACAGTGTCACCTACCATTCAAGGCTTCAAATCTACTTGATTTAATTTCTTCCCATTTGTGCCCCCACACATACTAAACTCATTTCCTCCTTCACCACTCCCATCCATCCTTTGATTGCAAGGAATTCAGATATACTGTACAGTCCAATCAATAAGAAACAGCTCTACCTTCTTTCTTAAGATGAACAGCCTATTTGATTTCCCTCTTATTGAGGAAGAAAGAAATGGAGTGGAGAGATAATGGAATGGCGCTGAAGTCATATGCTCTTTAAGTGATACAGCTAAGGCCTGGATTCTCTAAGGTCACAGAGAGATTTGCACACCACTGGAAGGAGAGCAAATGGTTTCTTCAGCCACCAATATCTTGGAAGAAGCCCAAAATCTTCAGCTCAGAAGCAATATAATTGGCTATTGACAGACTGGGCATAGCCTTTTTGGAGCAATTCCTTGTACATTGCATCTAAAGACGGAATGCTTTGGAGCAAAAATTTGACAAAGTTCAACAGAATAAGTCCCTCAGGTCACAGAAAATATGTAACTCTCAATAAGTTAGACAATATGAAAAATACAAATAAATAAAGGAATCTGTGTCTAATAAATTCTCCTAAATAACAAGATATCTGTCTTAGAAATGTTTAAAAAATATCTTCCGATGCTGCGAGACCCAAGATGGCGCTGTGAAGGGAGGATGGAGTTAGAGCTTGCTTTCTGAAATTTGCCTTTTCTTCGAATTACATGTCGCATACAAAGAGGAACCCTCTCTGTGCCTACCTTATCCATCCTGAGTCAGCCTACTATTGATGGGTTCTTTGCTCGGGTGAATGCATCGACCCAGGGAGGGAGGTCCGCAGCAAAGCCGGGGGAGGAACACACCCTGGCCCTGCAGGACACACAAACATCTTTGAGCCCCAGGGCTCCCGAGACTCCTTCTCCACCATTCCATGCCCCTGCACGGGCCCTGGGTTGGGCTTCTCGGCAGTCACAGATGGAAGTGAAGCCAACTGCAGATGCAGGATCTGGAGCATTGGGCATGGGCCTTACATCTGACGGCGCTACAGGCCCGATGTTTCCATCTGTGGTGTGGCGAACCGACTCGAAGGAGCGGGCTCAGCCGGGCCTGAGCGGTTCGGTAACCATTCGAGAGGTGAGAGAGGAACCAACAGATGAATCTGTAAGGATTCCAGAAGTCTGCCGGGAAGGCGGAGTAAGCATTGTTTTCGACTCTAAATTACCTAAACCCCAAGTAATTACACTAGAAGCTGTCTGGAATGATTTAGTTTTCTTGGAAAAGTCGATTTCCTCATTAACGGTGGCTATAACTGATTCACAAAAAAGTATCCAAACTATGGAACCTCTATTAAATTCTCATGAAGTTAAAATTAAGGATTTGGACACATAAGTTTCGCATTGTTATGAACACTGCCCGCGGGTTTCCCCGTGAGCAGGCACACTCACCCCATGCTGCTTTCATCACCGGCGCAGCAGGATGCCGCCGTCAGCCCTCTCACGCGGCCGGAGCCGCGGCCTGAAGATCCTCATGCGGCCCGGAGGCCGCCTGTGCCTCCCCTGTTCTCCGCGGTCGGAGCCGCAGCCTTCTTCGGGGCTGGGACCGCCCCCGACGCTGCCTTTTGTCTTTGCGGTGCTAAGGCCGCAGCCCTGGGCTGGAGTAGCGGCTGGAGCTGCCCCCGGGGCCTCCTGCAGCGGCTGGAGCTGCTGCCGACGTCGGGCCTGTGTCCCAGGCCAGCCCTGCCTCTTCTGTCGTCTGCCGCGATTACGTCGGTGCAGGCCACTGTCCGCGGTCCTGCACAGCTCCTGCACTCTCCTTAGGCGCCGGCACGCGCCTCTCTTCAGAATTTAAAGGGCAAGGCACAGGAAGTGTGCTGGCCCCACCTGCAATGGGATTTCCTGTACCAGCCCTATAAAGGGCTGCTCCGTCAGTTGTTCTGGGCCTTGTGTCGAGGTGACTTCACTCTGGAGGCTCCTGCCTGCCAGAGCCTCTGTAAGGTATTCTAGTCTTCAAGGAGCTCCTCATCTCGTCCAGTTGTACCATGTCAAATCTTCGTGCCTGAGGTCCTTGTCCAGGTGTCCTGATCTTCATGTCCTGGTGTCTCGTCCTGATCCTCTGTTCCTGATGTTCCAAGTTCCTGTATGTCCTGTTCCTGTGTCTCGTCTTTGCTCTTGAGCCTTCTGGTACCGGTAGGCCGGGGGTCCCTTGGATGATGTGTGCCTGAGTGGACTAGCCTGCTGGTGGATGTCTGTCCTGTGCTCCTGAGCCGTCATGCCCCGCCAGCCATTGTGGAGCTCCGGGCGACTTATAGCTCCGTAGTCGTGGTTCCCCCGTGACTGGACTCTTTCCTGCATCTGTCCCGTTCTTCTCGTGGTCCGTGATCAGCCTTTTGGGGCTGTGTAGGGCACGTAGCGGACAGGGAGGTCCGTGACCAGCCCATTGGGTGTGCCCGTGAAGGTGGGCTGAGTAGGGCGCCCTGAGAGACAATGCAAATGTCTTCCCAGCCATAGTCAAGTTCCAAGTGTCTTGTCTGCGATGCCGTCTGCATCGATCCCAAGTGTCTCGTCTGCGATGCTGTCCGCATCGATTCCAAGTGTCTTGTCATCGCTGATGCTGTGCACCAACTCAAGTTCCTGTGCTCTTGAGGCTTCCGTGCTACCTTCGTCTGTGGTGCCGTTACAGCGACCCCAAGTCTTCGATGTCTTCATGTCAAGGCCCGTCTGCCCTCAACCTCAGGCCAGGCCTGCTGCTCCATGCTGCTCGCAGCAGGTCCGAAAGGGCCCGGAATGGTCGGAGGACTATTCACCTTCCAACATCCTCGGATGTTGGCCTAGGTAGCTTGCCGGCCTGCGGAGGGTAGACCGTCAGTCATGCGGAGCCACCGTCAACCCTTGGCTCGGCCCTGAAGTTCTGGGTCCGGGCTGAGGCCCATGGGCACACTAAACCACCCGCTACATAACAGCATTTACAAGAAGTTCAAACAAATTTACTAGAAGAGGAAGCAGTAACTATGAAAAGAATGGAGAATATGGAAAACGCTCTCAGATATTTAAATCTTAGAGTGTTACATTTTCCTCACGTTAAATTAATATCACCGAGGGATCCATTTAAAAAATATTTGATGGATATACTACATTTTCCTTTGGATGCTATTCCGCCACATTCCAATATATATTTTTCGTCTTCAGAAAAGAAAGGAAATCAAGATGCTACTGCTGATTTGCCTTAGAATATGGGCACAGACCTCTCAGCCTTACTGGAAACATCAGGGGAGGATCAAGTGGATTTCCGAAGAACACTGCTAGTACCTTTCGTTTTTTCAGCTGATAGAGATTCTATATTGAGACTTTCTCTTCATAACTGGGAAAAATTATATTACGGTCAGAAGATATGGGTTTATCCTGATATTACTAGAACTACCTAGACCCGCAGGAAGAAGCTATTAGGAATATGTCAGGAGGCTAGACAACTAGGAGCACAGATTACAATTAGATACCCTTGCAAATGTGTAATGAAACTTAATAATATTCGGTATATCTTCTTTGAACCATCCCAGCTGCGTTTCTTTTTAGATAATCATAAGAATGAGGGCAACACTACCTAGCCAGATCAGGGTATATAAATATGTATTATTTTATCTCTCTTTATTTCTTTTTCCCTTTTTCCTATTTAACGAGTGTATTCTTGTAACCCTTGGATCTCCCAAAATTACCGTAGACAGGGTCTAATAACTACTGGTAATAGGCGTCTAGATTGTATATCTTAGCCTAGAATTTTCCTTTAAATTGTTTGTAAATGACCCATTCTAGATTGAAATGCTTTCTGCCTAAAGTTGTTAATAAATGCATAAATAAAAATTTAAAAATTAAATAAATAAAAAATATCTTCCCCAAGAGAAAAATGTCTAATACTGGGTGATGCACTATATTGGTTATCAAAATCAATACAAGGTTCCACATTGGCAGTCACCACCCAGGAAAAAGATGTAGGCATCATCGTGGATATGCCCAGTAGATGGCAGTGGCCAAGAAAGCAAATAGAATACTAGGAATTATTAGTAAAGAAAAGGAGAATAAAACAGAGAATATCATAATGCCTCTGTATCGCTCCATGGCTCAACAGCACTTTGAATATTGCGTCCACTTTTGGTCACCAGAGATACAGAAGAATTTGAAAAGGTACAGAGAAAGGTGACCCATATGATAAAGGGGATGAAACAATTTCCCTATGAGGAAAGGCTAAAGAGGTTAGGGCTCTCTATTTGGAGAAGAGATGACTGAGTGGAGATTTAATAGAGGTCTGTAAAATAATGAGTAGATTGGAATGGGTAAAAACAAATCAGTTTATGTTTTCAAAAAGTACAAAGACTAGGGGGTCATGCAGTGAAGTTACTGGGTGAAATATTTAAGATAAATAAGACAAAATACTTTTCTACTCAATTCATAATTAAACTCTGGAATTTGTTGCCAGAGGATCTGTAAATGCTGTTAGTGTGGCTGGGTTTAAAAATGGTTTGGACACGTTCCTGGAACAAAGGCCAAAAGCCATTATTAAGGAAGACTTCGGGAAATCCCCTGCTTGCCCCTGGGATAAGCAGCATGGAATCTATTTAACAAGAATCTTGCCAGGTACTTGTGACCTGGATTGGTCACTGCTGGAAACAGGATGCTGGGTTTGACAGACCTTTGGTCTGACTAGCAAGGAAGTCTTATGTTCTTAATATAGAAAAAAATTTGAATTAGATATTGAGGTCAATATTCAAAGCTGGCCATTTAAGTAACTTAGGCCTGGATTTTCTAAGTTCGCAGAACTTAGAAAATCCGGCGGTAACAGGGGGCGGGCCTGCGAAAGCAGGCAGCGATTCCACCTCCGCGGTGCAATCGCTGCTGGCTTTTGCACCCAATAGCACCACTGTGAAAGGTGGTGCTATTGGGTGCAATACTGGCGGTGATAAGGAGTCTTACCTTTCGCCGACAGCGAAGTCGTCGCAGAGTCTGCCCCGAGGCCGCCCCAACTCCACCCCTTCCGGTGCAGACTCCGCCCCGATTTAGATATCGCTCGCGAAAAGTCCCTTTTCATGTGCGATACCTTTGGAAAATGACCCCCTTAGATGGATAAAATTTATCCAAATGAGATATGATATATATTCAGCGGCACAACAAATCCACTGAATCAACAGGTATGTGTGTGCACTTCACCAGAAAAGTCTACCCGGCTAAGCTTAGACCTGCTCTATGAGGCATCTAAAATTAGATGTACACTTATACACCTGACTCTGAATATTGGTAGTTAGGAGTATAAGTTATCATCTAACTTGCTCCGCCCAATGCATAAGGGCCTTGTAGGCTAAGCAGCAGCTGCTTATCCTGCAAAATAGAACTAAACATGCTTTGAGTATTGACCTCCTTATATTTTATAATTATAGACTATTACGAGAGGCCAATAACTATATATATATATACACAACCTGGACAGCTTTAAAAATTCCTCTAAATAGACTATCACAATCAAACAAAAATCAAACATTCATTTGTAAGTTGTAATCATTGGTCCAGCTTGCAAATGACAGTCTTTGACTTCTTTTTGATTATGATGATCCTTTTATAAGAATATTTAAAGCTGTTCATATTGTATGCACAGATATTGGACTTTCTTAATGGTCCATAATTATCAAATATTATATATTTAAACTTCTTTTTTGGACTGACTGGCTTTTGATATAAAAATATCTTCCTCAGGTCTTAAAAATTCCATCTGAGTTATTGCTACACATTACCAGAGCTTTCTGCTTGCCTCTACCTAAAAAAATGATAAAATCTGGGGGCCAACCTAAATTTTTCTCAAGTAGTTTGGATTTAATAGATTTTCAAGAAAGCTCTGGGGAAATTCATGCAGTTCCGGCATCTCTGATTGTGAATCTAGTCCTGGAACCAGCTAAGGACTGGATATTGAAGATGTATTTTTAGACACAAGGAAGAACTATTTGTAAATCTTAAAAGTAAGTCATACAAAAGTCATACAAAATAAAAGAAAGCAATACTTATTAAGGCCAAGAGTGTTACAAGTTGGTGCTATTCTTTTTTTTCTTAAATATGCATCTAAATACAAATATCAATATGTAAAATGTGTGTTCCTTGAGCCATCTTACTCTCTTTTTCAGTGATAAGCTAGTTAAAGGAAGGGCTCCCATTTTTGTCTCTTCAGTGTCTTAGAAGCTGACAGATAATCTTATTGCCATCATCCTCTTCTTTTGAATTAGTTATAGGCATTTATTAGCTAGAAAACTGTCCTTGTTCCTTTCCTATTATTAGGGTTCTGACTTGCTTAGTGGATTTCTTTGCGATCAGTGAAGCTATTTTCTCAGATTATATTAAAGTATCTCTACACATTGGGGTAGATTTAAAAAGGGTGCGCGCAGGTGTACATGTGCACGCGCTACCCGGCGCGCACACATGTATGCCCAATTTTATAACACGCGTGCGCAGGCACGCGCATGTTATAAAATCCGGGGTTGGCACATGCAAGGGGTTGCACAATTGTGCACCTTGTGCGTGCCGAGCCTGCTCCGAGCCACGATGCCTTCACCCGTTCCCTACCCCCCACCCCACCTTCCCTTCCCCCCTATCTTTTTTGACTTCTTTTTTTTGTTGCAATACTTACTTCAGCCCTGGGGCTGAAGTAAGTTGCGCGCGCCGGCTGACTGCGGGTGAGCGATCCCTGACATAGCGGCAAATGGCCGCTGTGCCTGGAGCCTCTGGCCCCGCCCCTCCCTGCCCTACCCACACCCCTCCCCTTTAGTAAAGCCCCAGAACTTACACGCATCCCGGGGCTTTACGCACATCACCGGGCCTTTTGAAAATAGGCCCCATCTCCTGCCGAGCATATCTCTCCCTCTCCCTTCAAACCCTGCCCAGAATCTCCCTCCCCCCCCCCCTGCATTGCAGCAGTATTCATCCCTACCGGTATATATATATATATATATATATATATATATATATAAAATACTAAAAGAACTACAAAATTGGATTACACCAAATATTCCATCTAGCTCTGGTGTGCTCCAACCAATTCTTAGAACCCCTCTAGCCAATTGGGTTTACAGATATCCCTAATAAATAAGCATGGGGTATATTGGCATGCACTGCCTCCAATGTATGCATATATTTCTCATGTATGTTTATTAGGGATACCCCTGAAAATCTGATAAGTTGGGCAGAGGGAAGAGGGAGTGAGCCGGTTTCAGCACCACTCACTTATTGAAGTATTCTGTCTTCAGTCATGATAAACAATAAGGGACTGATGTTTAAAAGCATTTACACACTTACAAATGGGTTTTACATGTATAAATGCACTTCACCTGTGTAAGTGGGCTTTTGAAAATTGCTATAATATATAAAGGGTTCTTCACTTTCAGTTTAAACTGATTTTCACCCATAAATTCCCAGATTTTTCCCCAAAGGTGTCAATCAGTTTAAACCAATATTCACCCTAATTTTATTATGATTAAAAAAGTTGCTTCAGAGCTGCAGATGCAGCGTTTCAAAGTCTCCAGTCACTGCTGAGAGCCAGCATGGGCCGGTTTCAAGTCCCACCCTTCACCAGTGAAAGCTCTCCCTCTCTGATGCCGCCCGTGCCGAATTTCAAGTCCTGCCTTCTCGCCCCAAAGCACCTGCTGTCTGGTGCTGCAAACATGTTCGAAGCAGGCCCTGTCCACCAGAAGTGATTCTAAAAGCAGAAGTGCAGTGCTGCAGAGCACAGGAGCTGCTAGGGATGAATACTGCTGCAATTCAGGGGTGGGGGGAGAGGGAGATTCTCGGCAGGGTTTGAAGGGAGAGGGAGGGATATGCTTGGCAGGAGATGGGGGTACAGATGGGAATGCTGCTGACTGGGTGGGGTGGGAGAATCTGTTTCATATTATACTGTCCTGGCTTCTGTTCACCAAAATAAACTCTAATATTTACCTGGAAAAACAGGTCATTTCCCCCCCCCCCTGATTTTCTCTTATGTTTGTTCTTGTCATAACAAACCCTGATAAATTCCAGGGAAAAGAAAGAACAATAAAAACTGAAAATGAAGGTCTCTAAATATATGCTATTGAGTCGTCCATAGGATTTACCCACATAAGTACACTTCACGCGGGTAAATGGCTTTTGAAAACTGCTAAAATAATAGCTACATTTACATGTGAAAATGTTTTGAAAATAGCCCCCTTGATGGTAACTTTAAAATGTGGGCTAGAATTTTAAATCTCCCCCGCAAGTGTGTGTGTACTATTTAAAATATGCCCAGTGTGTGTCTGTATGCTCCTAATTTTAAGCGGTTATGCAGAGGTGCGATCATAGAAACATAGAAACATAGAAATGACGGCAGAAGAAGACCAAATGGCCCATCCAGTCTGCCCAGCAAGCTTCACACATTTTTTCTCTCATACTTATCTATTTCTCTTAGCTCTTGGTTCTATTTCTCTTCCTCCCCCACCATTAATGTAGAGAGCAGTGATGGAGCTGCATCCAAGTGAAATATCTAGCTTGATTAGTTAGGGGTAGTAGGGGTAGTAACCGCCGCAATAAGCAAGCTACACCCATGCTCCTTTGTTTTTTCCCAGACTATGTTATACAGCCCTTATTGGTTGTTTTTCTTCTCCCCTGCCATTGAAGCAGAGAGCTATGCTGGATATGCATCGAAAGTGAAGTATCAGGCACATTTGGTTTGGGGTAGTAACCGCCGTAACAAGCCAGCTACTCCCCGCTTTGTGAGTGCGAACCCTTTTTTTTCTTCTCCCCTGCCGTTGAAGCGGAGAGCTCTGCTGGATGTGTGAAGTATCAGTTTTTCTTCTCCCCTGCCGTTGAAGCAGAGAACTATGCTGGATATGCATTGAAAGTGAAGTATCAGGCTTATTTGGTTTGGGGTAGTAACCGCCGTAACAAGCCAGCTACTCCCGTCTTTGTGAGTGCAAATCCTTTTTTCCACATTTCCTCTTGCTGTTGAAGCTTAGAGCGATGTTGGAGTCACAGTAACCATGTGTATGTTTATTGAATAAAGGTATTGTCTCCAGGCAGTAGCCATCATTCTGGCGAGTCACCCACACTTCATTGGCGGCCTCTTGACTTTATGGATCCATAAAGTCACGCTTCGCCCCCCCCCTGCCCCCCGTTAGCTCGCGATTCAGGGAGCCCTGCGACATTGGAAAATCTAGGCCTAAGAGAGCTTACCTGCTAAGGCTATGTAGCATTTTGCCAATGAAGGAGACTAAATTTAATTTTTTCCTGCTATTGGATTTATTTTTCTCAACCGTGAGTGCACTAATCCTTGGTTACACTGGATTTTATTTATTTATTTATTTATTTTTGCTGCCATCAGAAACCAGTAAAGATTATCACTGTGATAAAAGCTTTTGTGTGCAGAGTGTTGTTTTGTTTGGCTGTGACTGAACTGATGTACAGAAGAACCCAAAGAAGGCAGAAAACCCGAAAAGATTCAACCATCCCCTGCCCCTATACAGGAAGAAACTGGGAGGCAATGGGTACTATTATTGCCTCTGAGCCTTCCAGCGAGCCCTATGCTCATGTCCAGATCGAGGCAGGGACTACATAATCTATATTTTCTAACAGTGTGTACCTAAAAGTGATATAGAGAATGTTAAAAACCTTTATAAAGACTTATGACAGTAGATGTTCAAAACATAACTATTTTATATATATATATACACACACCCATATACACAAAAGAGGGGATAATTGGTAGTCTTGCCTATTGCCCCTAGTAATTAGGAATATCTCTGATTGTGAACCATTAGCCAATATTACTGCTTCTGGAGAGTGTATAGTAATTGAACAGCCTGTAGAAATTCCCCCTCAAATCCCATAGATGTTAACACATAAAATAGATATGGCCACTCAGCCCGATCAAACACCTTTTCGGCATTGAAGCTCACCACTAAGAAGGGTTGACTTCTGCGCTGACACAAACTAATGGCTATTAGCAGGGACTGTATGTTTGTTAGTGCTGTGCGTTTCTTTACGAATCCCACCTGTCGCGGTCCTATAATTGAAGATAGTAGTTCTGCCAATCTTTCCACTAGAATTTTAGAAAATAGTTTTTGATCTACATTAAAGCAATGAGATGGACCTATATGAACCAGGGGACAATGGATCCCGACCTGGTTTAGGGAGGACCATAATATGGGCCCTATTAGTATATGGAGGAAAAGTCCCCATAGCGATTAGAGCATTAAACAAAGAGCAAAGTGGGCCAGAAAGGAGATCCTGAAGTGTTTTAAAAAATTCTGAGCTGTAGCCATCTGGGCCCAGAGCCTTAAGCCGTTTAGCACCCCGAATGCCTGCAACAATTTTTGCATTAGTGATTGGACGATTTAACCGGCTTAATTGGTCTGCCGTTAACTTTGGTAGGTTTACTCCCTCACAGAATTTTTACACACATACACACAAATAAATTAAATTTGTTTAAATAGTGTTTTTGAAGCTATATAGTCTAGGTCAGTGGTTTTCAACCCGTATTACTTTTTTATTGGTTTATTTGGATATATTACCCGACATTTTGAATAAAAAATTCACCCAAGGTGGGGAACAACATACTAGATGGGGGTACACTGAAACCTGTCAGTGATACTCATCCAGGACACCACTGCACAGGAGAAGGGGACCCAAAGAGAAGAAAGCAACCAACTGCCTATGCCACACAAAGTGGCAACCTCAAGCAGGAAGACTTGGACTTGCTGTTGGCTACTATGTTCTGATCTAGAGAAGCACAGCGCCACATAGGAGAGGGGAGCTCCAGGCTGCTACCATGAGCATTAGAGGAGCAGGAGAGACAGCCAACTGCGGAACTAAAGCAGAGGCAGCAGACATCATGGGGCAGTGGTATTTTCTAACAAAAAAAAGAAAACAAAGGTACTGAATCGGGTACAGCAGCGGCCTCCGTCATCAACTTTTTACCAATGGGGAAAAGGAAGAAAGTTCAAAAAGGCTCCAGGATGACAACCTGGCCTGACCTGGTAGGAATTCCGTTGAAAGAGGCCTATTTCCTGTGCATTGATAGCTTGGAGGTATTTTCTCTATCATATCTTTTCTTTAGGATGTACATGTTTAGATCTTTAAGTCTGTCCCCATAAACTTTAGAATGAAGACTACTGACTATTTTAATAGCCACCCTCTGGACAGATTCTATTTCTGTTTACATCTTTTTGAAGGTGCGGTCTACAGAATTGTACACAGAATTCCAAGTGAGGTCTCACCAAGAACTTGTGGGCAATATGACCTCCCTTTTTTTTCTCATTCCTCTACCGAAGCATCTTTCTAATTTTGTCCTCACCTTATCCACCTGTTTGCTCACCTTAAGATCAGATACGTTCACCCCCAGATCCCGCTCTTGTTTCATGCTTAGAAGAATTTGACCCCTTATACTGCTCTGGTCTTTCGGGGGAGAGAGATGGATAAAGAAAGAAGGAACCAAACACAACAGAAAATGGAAAGAAGAATGAAGAAACAAAGTTAAAAGACAGGGATGAAAGCAGACAAAATACTAATGCTTGAATTTTCGAAGTCTGGCACGCATAAAATCTGGGAGATACGTGCGTGGCCAGGCTGTGTGTGCACGCCGAGCACGTTTTAGAAACGGCTCAGGCATGCATGTATCTCCCGGTACGCACAGAGGTGCTGAGCCGGGGGGCGGCTTCTGGGTGGAGAGGGGTGGGGGCTGACTGGGTCAGCAGCCATTAGGCCCTGTGCCGTGGAAGCGCGCGCTGGCAGCCACTGAAGTTACTTCTGCTCCGAAGGAACAGCAAGTATTAAAACAAAAAAAATTTAGCCTAGATAGGTAGGGAATAGGGGTAGGGGAGGAGAGAGGAACAGGTAGGAAGGGTAGTTAGGGGGATAGGAAAGTTCCTTCCCAGTCTGTTCCTTAATTGGAGCAGACTGGGAGGAAACAGGGGAAGGCCCTGTTGTGTTGCCACACGTTGCTTTAGAAAATCCCCCCTCCCATTGCGCACATGAATTTGAACCTGCCCACACTTGCGTGCACTGATTATAAAACTGGGCATACATGTGTACGCGGGTATTGTATTTTATAACATGCGCGCTGCAACGCTCACATGTTATAAAATTGGCATGTCCATGCGCCCGCGGGTTTTACAATTGACCCCTAATGGGAAAATGCAGAGAAAAAAAAAGCAAAAGTATAGTTATTTTCTATAAATTTTTCCAAATCTGGGAGTACAAGAGCCATTTCAAGCTTTTGTAAAAGATATAAGCAGTCATGAAAGGATGAGAATCTCTGGCTTAGGTAAATGCCAGTAAACAAGTCAAAGCCAACTGGAAGATGAGAAGCTTTCTAGGATTAATTATTCTGAGCTCCTGAAATGCATTCTAATGAGTCCCAGTAACAGAAGAGAAATCTATTGGCAATTTCTTCGGGTTCCACACTGACAACGGATTGAGCAGATGTTTTTGTTGCTCAGAGAAAAGAACATATGATTGACTTTTTTTTTTACCCTCCTTTTCTGAGATGCGGTTAAAGATATGACAGATTGCCTCCTAACACAAGAACAAAAGCCGATCCCATCAATGGCCTGTAACATGCATTGATATCTAAGGGATTAACAGAGTAGAAGGAGTGCTTAGTCCTTTTAAGGGATTACAGTACACCATTTCAGCAGCAAACTTTATGTATCTCTAGATACCGTGAACCTGCAAATTAATTATTGTTCTCAAGTTTTATCTGCTATAAGTAAATCCTTTTATTGGTCATAAACAAGCTTTCAAGGAGAAAGTGTGGCCAGCTGCATTATTTTTATAGCTATGTTTAGTTAAAATAATGTGATTTATGATAAGAGCACCTCTGCCAACCCACCCTGCACCCCTCCTTCAAGAAGAGAAATATCTAAGATATGAAATCAACCTGTAAATATCGATGACAACAGAATTCAAGCACTTGGAAACTGAGACAGTCCTTGCTATGGTCATGTTGTATGACTACCGCACATCAGAGACCACAATTTGCGAGCAGATCTGGGATGCTAGTCTCTTAGCTGGCTGAAATTCAGAATGCAAAAGAGAAGGCTGAATGTGCAAACTGCTATTTTTACAGAACTAGCCTCTACTCTTTTCTCAGAGGAACTAAAGCCACCTGCCCTTAAAGTGAAGTGACAATAGTCAGGAGGTAGCACAGAGGCTTAAACCATTAATAGACCATTAGTAGGAAAGGGAGAAATCCTCACCGAGACTGAACACCAACTGCCACCATTTCAAATTAATATTTAAGCAGAAAAGTGAAGCTCTGTGAAACTATTTTGCTATTAAAATATTAGAGGTCTCGAAGATATTCTCTAGAGCTAAAAACACTGAGGTGTCAACTAATTTTCTAATAGCAAAATGTGGGTCCACTGCGGCAGGATAAGTGTAAGAAAATGTTAATTTCAGCCGTTTCTGCTTTGCTTAGCTCAATCTTAGAGATACTTATACTCATGTGACATATCCATTCTTACAAAAATTGAAAGGTTAGAGAATAAAAATGAAAATTTAGCTTAATATCAGATGACTGGAAAATAAACCCTTATTTAAAAATATATTAATTGAATTCTTAACCAACTTGGCACCATATGCTGGGCATAAAGAGGGCAATATAACTACCTTACCAATGATACCTTTAAGGAAAGCTAAAAAATAAAAGGATGAGTATAAGATAAACCTCAGTGTGAGATTACATTAATTTGAGAAAATACCGCGAATAAAATTCTGGAATAACCTGCCACAGTGGATTAGGGATGTGCAGCCAAAATGTTTTCGTTGCATTTGTGATTCGGATTCGTCGGGGCGCAAATGCGTTACATTCGGCCGTATGGCGCCCCGATGCGTTAACACGGCGAGTTAAATTTGTGTCCCAGCTAAAATTAAAATTAACTACAACCCCCCACCCTCCTGACCCCCCCCCAAGACTTACCAAAACTCCCTGGTGGTCCAGCGGGGAGACCAGAAGCCATCCCTGCATTCTCACACCCTCGTTTGCCGGTTTCATCATTGCGCCGATAGCCTGTGTCACAGGGGCTACCGGTTCCATTGGTCAGCCCCTGTCACATGGTCACCGGCGCCATCTTGTGCTCCTACCATGTGACAGGAGCTGACCAATGGCACCGGTAGCCCCTGTGACATAGTATGGGCAAAGGCTATCGGCGCCATTTTGAGTCCTGGCATCGGACGGCCGGCGTGCAGGAGGTCACTCCGGGACCCCCGTTGGACCCACAGGGACTTTTGGCCAGCTTGGGGGGGCCTCCTGACCCCCACAAGACTTGCCAAAGTCCAGCGGGGGTCCGGGAGCGACCTCCTGCACGCCGGCCGTCCGATGCCAATACTCAAAATGGCGCCGATCGCCTTTGCCCTGAGACTCAAAATGGCACCGATCGCCTTTGCCCTCACTATGTGTGACATAGTGAGGGCAAAGGCGATCGGCGCCATTTTGAGTATTGGCATCGGCCGGCCGGCGTGCAGGAGGTCACTCCCGGACCCCCGCT
Organism: Rhinatrema bivittatum; assembly: GCF_901001135.1. Taxonomy (NCBI): domain Eukaryota; kingdom Metazoa; phylum Chordata; class Amphibia; order Gymnophiona; family Rhinatrematidae; genus Rhinatrema; species Rhinatrema bivittatum. The sequence continues at coordinate 186,748,093 of NC_042617.1, read as the reverse complement.
GGACTTTTGGCAAGTCTTGTGGGGGTCAGGAGGCCCCCCCCAAGCTGGCCAAAAGTCCCTGTGGATCCAACGGGGGTCCCGGAGCGACCTCCTGCACGCCGGCCGTCCGATGCCAGGACTCAAAATGGCGCCGATAGCCTTTGCCCATACTATGTCACAGGGGATACCGGTGCCATTGGTCAGCCCCTGTCACATGGTAGGAGCACAAGATGGTGCCGGTGACCATGTGACAGGGGCTGCTCGCCGGTGCCCGTGACCATGTGACAGGCGTCGATCGCCTTTGCCCTGAGACTCAAAATGGCGCCGATCGCCTTTGCCCTCACTATCGCCTGGGTCTCAAAATGGCACTGATCGCCTTTGCCCTCACTAGGTGTGACTTAGTGAGGGCAAAGGCGATCGGCGCCATTTTGAGTATTGGCATCGGATGGCCGGCGTGCAGGAGGTCGCTCCCGGACCCCCACTGGACTTTTGGCAAGTCTTGTGGGGGTCAGGAGGCCCCCCCAAGCTGGCCAAAAGTCCCTGTGGGTCCAACGGGGATCCCAGAGCGACCTCCTGCACGCCGGCCGGCCGATGCCAGGACTCAAAATGGCGCCGGTAGCCTTTGCCCATACTATGTCACAGGGGCTACCGGTGCCATTGGTCAGCCCCTGTCACATGGTAGGAGCACAAGATGGTGCCGGTGACCATATGACAGGGGCTGACCAATGGCACCGGTAGCCCCTGTGACACAGGCTATCGGCGTCATGATGAAACCGGCAAACGAGGGTGTGAGAATGCAGGGATGGCTTCTGGACTCCCCGCTGGACCACCAGGGAGTTTTGATAAGTCTTGGGGGGGTCAGGAGGGTGGAGGGGTTTAAATTTTTATTTAGGAGGCCGAATAAAACAGAAATCTGTTAAATACGTGGGAGTCACGATGTGTTTCCCCTCCCCACGTATTTAACAAATAGGACAAAATAAGTTGCGGATTACAAATACGTGGAAAACGGATGCACACCCCTACAGTGGATTATGACAAAAGCAAAAGCTATGTGACAGTGATATACACTATAGGAGATGACAGTTAAAAATAATTGAAATGCTTACTGTTGACTTTTCAATTTGATCCTGTAATGAATGAATAAGCAAATCTCCCACTGCTTTCCAGTCATTGCGCACATTTTCAGCCTCCTTCAGGTCAATATCGAGTTCATCCATGGCTGCTTGCAGGTCCTTCAGCTTGTCTAGTGCCTTGTCTACTTGTTTCTGCCAGCCGTTAGCTTGGGTGTTCAGGCTCTCCCACTTCTCTTTGACTTCTGAAGACTGCTTACGCATGGCTCGCGCCACTTTCTGAGCTTTCTCTTCTGGTGTCAGTTCTACAGCAACACAGAGACAAATCATTTTCTGGGGGAAGACCAACATTTTTCACCTCCCCGACTTGAATACAGTACTTAAGAAATCCCATTCAAACAAGGTTGCAACAGCTCTGCGCCTACAATTTAGGGGCTGCTTTTCATTTGGCTATCTGCAAATGAAGTGCAGGCCCAAGGGGCTTACATGTATCATAATCAGCCACTAGCCCATCTACAGTGTAGAACCTCTTTGAAAATCTGTGCCATGAATAAGAAATATGAAACTTTACTATGAAAGATAAAATGGCCGCAAAATGTTACTAAAAAGTTCAAATTTCAGAGTAGTAGATGTGAATAGCTGAAGAAAGGCATTTACATTTAAATGTAATAAAATCAAGCTGACAAAATGAATTATTGCAGAGCCTAAGTTCACTGCATCTCATAGAAATTTATTGCATGTTATTTTGAAACAGATCACTATTAAGTCAATTTTGCATCTCGCTGCATAAAATATTTGCTTTTGCTGTTTCTTAAGTTCAATGGCTACAGACAAAAACTAAAAATGTTACTTTAAGCACCAGCAATAAAAATAAAATGTTTTAAGCAACTCAGCTGGCAGTTAAACTATAAGGTTCCTTTTCTTAATTCAAATTTTTATTTCCTTGCTAAAGGAAACTCCACCCATTCACTCACTCTCACCATGATGAATTGAAGAAAATAGAGCAATGTTCAGTGGATCTTGATCAAAATTCCATGTGGATATCATAAAATGTGAAATATGAATGCATCATGAATAAAAGAGTAGATTCAGAGACAGCAATTTTAAAACAATTATGGGGGGAGGCCACAATAGAAGATACATCTCTTATTCCAAATAAATATTTGGACAATAAAAACACCATTTATGAAAAAGTCCCATATATGAAGTTAAAAATAAAAACAGTAGGAAAAACAAGGAACAGGCAAACTAATATTTGAGAATTTAAAATGGCCTTCCAGTGACCCAATAACTATAACAGAATGCAAAATTTGGGTAGATTATTTCAGAAGCTGACATTCAGATCAATACTGTAAAAACTGGGGGAGACCCAGCGCTCTCCAGACGCACGCCAAGAAACCTTGGCATGTGATTCTCTATTTAAATGAGGTGGTGTGCTAATAAGGAGGCGCTAGGGACAATCGAGTGTCCCTAGCGCCTCCTTATTAGCGGTAGAGGTGTGTTGGGAAAGTAGACCCTTAAGCCCAGATGAGGTTGTTGTTAGCTCCAGGGGATTGCCCCTGGAGATCCTCGTCATCGGGTGGCGGTTCTGGGAGAGAAGACCCAACAGGACCTTCACCTATACCAACCCTCGTTCCCCGCAGGTTGAGCCCTTGGATACCGGGGCCGGCAGGACTGAGGCACAGGTCTTCCCAAGCATGGAACCAGAAAACGACGACTGAGGCAGTGTCGGATCAATCCAGGAGTCGAGGCAGGCAGCAATCAGCGGAGTCGGAGGACCGGACAAGAAATCGGAGCAGGCAGAGATTAAGCAGAGTCGAGTACCAGGCAAGGAGTCAGAACCAAGAAACCAATCCAAAGGAAAAAGGAGCAGGGCAGGAACCAGAGACAAGGAACAGGAACGCTGGAACCAGAAATCAGGAACAAGGCAAGGCAGAGTCAGGAATGGTGAATTCAGGAATACAGACAACTCACATTCTTTGAAGAGCAGGACCCGTTGCTGAGGCGAAGTGGAAGCAAAAATGCAGGGTTTAAATACCCGCCTAGCCTGACGTTATCAGCCTGGGCCGCGACAACCATGAAGTGCAGGAGTTGGCGGCATTCGGGGCGCCGCACGAGCAGGCCACAGGTGGAGTCGGTGGCAAGGAGCAGCGACAGAGATAGCTGAGCCGGGCCTCCAACTGGCAAGGCCGGGAATCCTAACAAGGTGGCTGTCAGCAGGTCCGACAACTGACGCTCAATTTTACCGGTGTCGGTTTTCGAACCCGCTGACAGCCACGGGTTAGGAAAACGGACACTGGTAAAATTAAGCGTCCGTTTTTCTAACCCGCTGATCGGCAGGCAGATTTTTATTTTTTTAATTTTTGGTTCCTCCAACTTAATATCGTTAGGATATTTTCTGCCTTTCTGTATGTTTTTCCGGGTTGCTTAGATTTTAATGCCTGCCCTTGGGCAGGCATTCATTTCTGAGAGTAAAATGTGCGGTTTGGCCGCACATTTTACTTTAAGTATCCCAGGCAACTAATAGGCTCATCAACCAGCATTTGCATGTTATGAGTGCTTTTAGTTGTCGGCGGGTTGGCCACGTATTTTCGACGAGCTATTACCCCTTATAGTATAAAGGGTAATAGATGCGCATCGAAAACATGCATCCAAAGGGGTGCTAACTGTTGCTAACTGTGAAAACATTCATCCCTAAAATAGAAATGCATCAATAAATACATTAATACATTAAAAGACTATCACTGAGACTCAAACCACCTCACTCTCACTAGGACGTAATAGGCCAAAGTACTTCTAATCATATAATTCTCATAACTAATGCAATAAGCAAAACAGTCCATCTTAACAAAACGTCATACAGTCTAAGCTCACCCAACATCCCCACATAACTACCAAAAAGTCCCAAGCCCCTGGTTATTCCAAAAGAAACTCCCATGGGGTGATTCCCTTAGGTTCATCCCTCCAGAAACAATCCACCTCCACGGTAGTGGTTGTCTAAACCTTGATAACTTTCATGTTGGCCCTTCCCATTCAGTGCAGAGAGAATGGGCATGGCAGCTGAGACTCGCTAACACATTCATGCGATGGGTGGGTGAATGGAGTGTCAAACTTTCAAACAAAGTTTAATACAAGTTCTCCTAAATTTAAAAGTTTTGATTTGTGGCTCTCCAATTGTTCAATGGTGGAATTATAAGATAAAAAGTAGCAAATCTCAGTCTGAAATCTGCTCTGTAGAATGAGCAACCTCACTCTCTAGATGAAGGAATACAGAGAAGGGAATTAAAAGGTAAAATTACCCGGCAGTATAAATAAATGGATTGCCATTACCTTAATGTTTATAGCAAACTAGGGAGCGGTCAGTTCAAGTTTAATTATGCAATCCAATACTCACTGTGTGACCATAACAAGTCTCTTAATCTCCTCCATGCCTTGCAGTCCCTCCCCCCATGCTCAAATATATCTTGAAAGTTGAGGAGGGCTTTGAGTAGAAAGAAAGCTCAAGAGAAAGATCTGTTTTAAAGTCACTAAATCCTCAGAATATCAATAGATTTGATAAAGCAATTCACAGACGATCAAGATGGGGGGATAATTCATTAGATGTTATTGCACTGTTCCTTTGATACATATACTCCTTTGTGCTTTATTGCCTAGATTAAGTATTTTACATTTGAATGTACTAAATCATTGCAAATGCCAAGTCAAAAAAACCTAAATGACCCATATTGATCCCATTAAAATTTAGTTTCTGTATTATTAAAACTATGATCCATACATCTATAAGCAATAAACCTTTTCAAATGGATTCCTTTTATTTATTTTTTTATTTATTTAGAGTTTTTATATACCGGCAATCATGAAAACATATCTTGCTGGTTTACATAGAACGGGGGTGCAATAAATACATAGAACTTAAAAACATAGAACCAGAACTGAGGTGACAGAAGGTACAGATACATTTAACAATGGAGGCCAAACTTGGAGAAGGAAAAAGAGAAGAGAGGATAGAAATGGTTAAACAATGTACAATTTAAATGTAGTATACAAAATAAATGTTATATACAAATGGTAAGGTGTTTTGGGAGTCATTGGGTTGTGTCCGGAAAAGCTTGCTTGAATAACCAAGTCTTAAGTTTTTTCCTAAAAGTTGGGAGGCAGGGCTCCTGTCTGAGGTCTGTAGGAATGGAATTCCACAGTAGAGGGCCAGCTGTGGAGGTGGCACGATCTCTTAGGGTAATGTGTTTGGTCGTTTTCACTGGGGGAACCAGGAGGGAACCTCTGTAAGCATCTCTGGTAGGTCTAGTAGAGTTATGTACTTGGAGAGGGAATTGGAGATCGAGAGTGGTGAGTTGATGAATAGTTTTATAGGTGATAGTTATGGCTTTATACATGATACGGAAGTATACGGGTAACCAATGAAGCTCTTTCAGGACTGGTGAAATGTGGTCTCTTTTCCTTGCGCCTGTCAGGATACGGGCAGCTGAATTTTGAACCATCTGTAGTGGTTTGGAGTAGGATGAAGGTAGACCTAGCAATAGGGAATTGCAGTAGTCCAGTTTCGAAAATATGACTGTTTGGATGATCGTTCTGAAATCTTGAGCGTGGAAAAGAGGTCTTATCCTTTTCAGGACCTGGAGTTTATAGAAGCAGTCTTTGGTTGTTTTGTTGATGTGGGCCTTGAAGTTTAGCCGGTTATCTATTATCACTCCTAGGTCTCTGGTTTGTGTGGTAGGAAGATTGGTAGGAAGTATACTGTTGTTGGTGTTGTTTTCAGGCGAGATGAGCAGGATCTCAGTCTTGGAGGAATTTAAGATGAGGTGTAGACTGTTGAGTAGTTGTTTGATTTTTTGGTGGCATGATTCCCAGTAGACAAGAGTATTAGAGTATGTGTCTTTGATAGGGATGATGATTTGAATATCATCTGCGTATAGGAAAAACTTTAGATTGAGGTCGGTGAGAAGTTGGCATAGAGGGAGAAGGTAAATATTGAATAGAGTCGGAGATAATGAGGAGCCTTGAGGGACTCCTATGGCAGAGTCAAATCTTGAGGATTCCTTATTTTGGAGTTTGACTTTGTAACCTCTATTGTTGAGAAAGGTTTTAAACCAGGAAAGGACGGTGCCGCAGATTCCTATGGATGACAACTGGTTTAGGAGGATGGCGTGGTTGACAGTGTCGAACGCTGCAGATAGGTCTAGCAAGATCAATAGGAATGAGTTTCCTTTGTCGAGTCCCAATAGGAGATGGTCTGTCAAAGAGATAAGGAGAGATTCTGTGCCTCGATTTTTTCGGAATCCGTGTTGTGGGGCGAAGAGGAGGTTATTGTCTTCGATGTAGTTTGAAAGTTGAGAGTTGACTAGTTTTTCCATGATCTTAGCGATGAATGGGAGGTTAGCTATGGGGCGGAAGTTGTTGGGGTCCTTCGGGTCAAGGTTTGGTTTCTTTAGGAGTGGTGAGATTGAGGCCATTTTGAGATCATCTGGGAAGGATCCTTGGGCTAGAGAGCAGTTGATGATGTTTGTCAATGATGTGGCTATTGAGTCTGGAATAGATAGGAGTAGTTTGGTGGGGATGTGGTCTGCAGGATGAGACAAAGGTTTCATTCTTCTCAGGATGGTTTGTATCTCAGTGGAAGAGACGGGCTCAAAAGTGTTTAGGTTGGAGTTTATGATGGACGGGTGTTGATATGTCGGGAGGGCATCCGTTGAATTGGAAGGCAGTTGAGTTAAAAGATTGTTGATTTTATTTTGGAAAAACTGGGCGAGTTCTTCAGCTTTGGATTGTGCCATGTCGCCGGGGATTTCTCGCGGTATGGTTTGAGTGAGGCTGGATACATAAGCGAAGAGGGCTTTAGCATCAAAGACCAGGTTGTGAATCTTAGATGCAAAATAATCTTTTTTTGATTTTGAAGTGAGGGCTTTGTATTGGTATAGTGTGGATTTGTATGATGAAATGGTGAAGTCACAAGGAGTTTTACGCCAAGTCGCTTCTTTCTTTCTTAAGCTTTGTTTTAGTTTTCTGAGCTCGTTGGTGAACCAAGGTTGTCTGTTGGAGGCATTGGTGTGAGATTTTTTTGTAGTTGAAGGGCAGAGCTTATTTGCTATATTTTCTGTTATATTGTTCCAGGAGCGAATGGCGGTGTTTGGGTCAGTGAGATCTAATAGAGGGAGCTGTGACTCCAACAGGTTGTTAAGATCATCTGGGGAGCATCGCCTCCTGTAATGGAATGAAGGTGAAGGGATGTTAGGAGTGGTGGTTTCTTTCAAAGCGAAAGAGGTAGAGATAAGAGAGTGGTCCGACCATGGTACTTTTTTGATCTTCAAATTTGATGTGGTCGTAATGCCTTTGTTACTGAAGATTAAGTCCAGAGTATGCCCCGCTTTGTGAGTGGGTTGGTTGACTAATTGTTGGAATCCCATTGCTGACAGGGCTGTGAGGAGGGTTACGCAGCTATTAGATGGTGAAGGATTGTCTATGTGCAGATTGAAATCTCCTAAGATGATTGCTGGAGAATCCAGGTCGATGAGTGTGGTGGTGATTTCGAGGATTGGAGATTTTCATAGCCATAACCGCTTTGGGAATACTCTACCCCAGTGATTCTCAACAGGTAGTGTCGTGACACCCTAGTGTGTCGCGAAGTCACAGGTGGTGTGTCACAGAGCCAGTAGAATACTGATCTTTCCTCATCAGTCTGGGCAGGAGTTGGCTGACTTCTCTTTTATTGGGTATGACAGGAAGCTGCTCTTGCTTCCTTCTCCTCTTCCTGGCCAGTGGGAGGTTATTCACTCTTCCTTCACCCAGATCAGAGTATGATATCACCAACTCCTATTCATATGTGCTTGGCAAGACACCAACTTGATCTTATTCTGCCTGGCCTGGCAATGAGGCTGTTGTTGCTCTCTTCACCCCATGGGGCCTGGATGTGAAAGCTGGAGTTTGAGGGAGAAATGTGCATGCTCTATAGATCCACTGCTGCTACATCATCTTCCTCTCCTCAATGGTTCTTGTCCTCATCTGCTGCTGATAAAGAGGGAGGGAGACTCTGGACTGAACTGAAGTCTTTTCTGCTGGCTGGGAGCCAGGAAGAGGGGGAAATGTACTGGGCAAGAAGGCATGGGAAGATAGGAGTTCAAGAGTCTGCTGGGCAGGAAGGCATGGGGCGATGGGGAGTCAGGAGTGGGGAAAGGAGATTGGGGTTGCTGGGTAGAGAGAGGTGGAGGGGTTGGGGGCTGCTGGGCAGGGAATAGAGATGGAAGTGGCGAGAGACGGAGGTGTGGGGCTGCTGGGTTGGGGGAGAGGGGAATGTGAAATGGGGAATGCTGAGCAGGAAGGGGTAAGAAAGTGGTCAGAGGTATTCTTGGTCAGGAAGGGGAGAGGGAAGGGCAGAAAAAGTTGAGCGGGAAGAGAGGGAGCACAGGGAAGAGGATGTGGGGTAGGGGTGTCGGGAATGTTGATCAGGGATATGTTCATGTGAAGGGATGATTGAGTAGTTAGCAGAAGTGAGGGGTGATAGGGACATGGAGGAGAGTGACGGGGTACAAGGGCCATAATATGTCGGTTTTGAGAATATGCATTTTTTCTCTCTTTGAACTTTGCTTAGTGGAGGAGGAAATATATTTGTTTCTAGTTCTCCAGTTCTGCACTGCATGCAGAAGGTGATCTTGGGGTTTCCAGTCCAGGTTTTGTTTCCACATTTGTAATTTGTGGTCTTTTATTCTATATTTAGTGAAGGCAGGTCTGTCTGTATTCTGTGTGTATGTGACTGAGATGAGGTACTTTACTAGAGGCTTGTATCAGCCTTATTTGATGTATTTTCTCAATATAATATTGCACTGGTGGTGATCCATTGCATTTTCCTAGATAAGGCTATTGCAGTTTCATTTCTTGGAGTTAAGTCCTGCTGAGGTATGGCAGGTTTGATAAATATGTACAAAGTGGGGTTTGTTTGTATTATTTTACAATGCACCTGGCAGTAGAGGGAATTTGTGATGCTGTTATTAAGATGACACCAGAATCAGAATATATTTTTTGTATGGTGAGTTTTACAGGGAAATATCTTAGTTCTGCTCTGCACTCATTGTTAGGAAGCGGGGACTCTTGTGGATGCAAAGCATATGCTTATAATTTAGTCCCATGATGGTCATGTGTTCGGTGTGTTACACATGTGAGCATCATCTCACAGGTGTGTCCTGATAGAAAAAAGGTTGAGAACCACTGCTCTACCCTACCAGGTAATCTCAACTTTACAGATCAATTTTCAAAAGATCTACCATGTAGTTCAGGGAGCTATGCAAGTAGATATGGCTATTTGAACACTGGTCCTGCCTCCTGGATAGAGCATTCACACACATTTCCTATCTTACATACTTTTATCTGCATAAAAAGAGAGGCATTCCCATGGTCATGTTTAAGACTGGGGAGAAAAGCGTGCAAGTGCAATTTAGTTTTCAAATAGAAGCATTTAGTTTAAGTAAATGTTCAAAGAGAAACTAACCAGGTAGTTCCCTCCTTGAATATTAGCTACAATTTATTAAAAACACTCGTACGTTTTGCTGCTAGCAAATATTGAAGAAACATCGACCTTCCTCCGTAAAAGCCTTCTAATAATGTTTAGGGGCTGCAAAATCCACTTGTCAGTCAGTCAGTCAACAAGAAACGCCATGGAAGTTTAAACCATATTTTGTACTATGATTGAAATATTGCAAACTTGTTATTACACATGTTTCTTTATTCATTTATTTGTTTGTTTGTTTGTTTTCATTTTGTTGGAAACCTTTTCATTGATCAGCCTATGCACTGGCCCTAACTGTATTATCTCCAAATCAGCATCTGTTCAAACAGTACAGCAGGACCAGTTCCATGCACATTATGCCATCTGCTTATGCGAGAAGAAAGACAGTAACTCACTTTCTATGCCAGAGAGAGGAAAAACACGCTTAATTGTGAGAAAGTGACAGGAAAGGTTACCAAAACATAAACTGGAGCTTATGCTAGCTGGTCTTTGAAGTTAAGTATCATGAGGGTGGGTGGCAAATGCGGGAATGGGAGGACACACATGTCATGCCTTCTCCTCCAAAGGAGAGAGAAAATGAAAAGCACACTCTGACTCCATGAGCCTTGGGAACAAAGCTGATTTTTCTCTTCTCTCAAAAAAAAAAAAAAAAAAATTCAAAAAAATTCTGCATACATCTATGATGTGTGTTGTACAACTATAATAGATAAACTGTAAAATGTAACACAAATAGAAATAAGGATCAAACAAGTTGTAGCTGATATCTTCTTTATCTGAAACTTGATGGATGACCTTTATTTCTATGCATGAAGTAGAGTAACACAGTAACCATATTGCAGGATCCCATGCAGCATGGTTTTTACCAGGGGAAGATTGTATCAATCAATTTCTTTGATTTGCTGACCAAAGATTTACTTTAGGGGAGAGCAAAGGATGTGGTAATCTTAAGATTTAAAAGTAAGGTCTTTGACATTATTCCATGCAAGCAGCTCATAAAAGCCAAGCCGTCTACGGATGGATCCTAAACTGCTACACTGGGTAAGAAACTGCTTGAATGACAGGCAATGGAAAGTATTGGTAATAAAAATTATATGGAGACTATGCCAAAAAAGAAAGGGAGGGCAGGCCTGGGTTCACTTTTGGTCAATGTTTTCATGTGATACAAAGTTCTGCAATACAGTAGACACTACAGAAGGAATAGAACGTACAACAGACTCTACTGAAGCCCCCTCCCCATTCACTTCTTTTTGAAAGGTGTTAACTTTACACCCTTCCTGTGATTCCACCCCCAATCATTTTCCAACTGTAACTTTCATTCCATAAATCCGAAGTTCCGCATGCCCTCTAACCAAGTAACAAGTTTCATTCATATTATCCCAGTGGTTGCACAGTTCTAAGCACTTGATTTCCCCCATATATTTTCTATGAACAAATTAACCACTTTGCCCCACTCCTTTTCTCCTCCCACCCCTGAAAATAAATGTATACACAAATCGACATTTCATGGCATGCAAACTGAAGTTCCTCGTGCCTTCTATCCAGATATTAATTTTCATTTAGATCAGGCTCAGTGGTTCTGGAGATTAAGCCCGTGAATTTTCCCCCATGCATTTCCTCTGGGAAAATTGTCCACTGTGCTCCCCCAAATCGCTCCCAAATTTTGAAAACCAGAAAAGTCGCATGTCTGTCCAGGTTCCTATCTTTCAACAAAATTGAATTTGTTTATTTTTGAATAAGGAATTCATTCAAAGCGGGGTACAACATATTGCAAAGCATCACAGCAGTCACCTGAGTGGATGGAGTAGCAGTTGAATAGATTCAGTTCTGCCTTGCCATTTAAAATAGGGGTGGGCAAACTCCTTCCCACATTACAACTTATCAATAGCAATGAGGGCTTGGGGCTCCTCGATTACGACAACCAAACCCCCAGTACTTGCTACAGGCATTTCAGCATTCAGTGGGCTTAAGCATCAGCATTTTTAGTACTCAAGGAGCCCCTTCAGTCATGGATTCCAGCCTCTACCAAAATCAGTAAAACCTTCAACCCAAGAGGTACAAGGCATTTTCCTAGCTAACAGACTACCTCACTTCAGTCAAAAATGCAGAACACAGACAGACCCTCACCAAGTATGAATAAAAAGGTCATTAAGTATAAACAGAAAGGTGCAGAGAAAAAACTAAACTGGAAACCACCACAAGCCAGACTAATATGCAGTGCAATAATGCAAAAACAGAAATATCAAGATTCCTCATAAAACAAAATCAAGAAATATAAATCAATCATAACAATAAGAAAAATATATCAAAACATATCAATAGAACATTTAATAATTAAAAAGAATAAGGATAAAAACATTAAACATTTCCCAAAAATCAATTACATATTTCAAAACAGCAGTCATATCAAACAACCAATAATTAAAACTAATAAGTATAAAAAGTTCCCTCTCCATACCTATGTCCTTTTGATTTCCAGTCACCCTGAGAATGGATTAGTGGAGGGGAGGAGGGGAAGAGGGGAGAACACACTTTCTTCTTTCTTTCTCAGATATATATACATACATGCATGCATGCATCATTCTACTTTCTCTTCTCATTTCCCTCGTCCACTTCATCCCCTTCCCTCTCTCTTATTCACCTTTCAGTCATTTATCACTCCCCTCCCCTCCACTCACCCCCTCAGTCATTCACCTTCCCACTCAATCCCCCTCACTCCATTTCACCCTTCCCTTCCCTTCTCTGTCATTCACCATTGACTCCCTTTCCACTCAGCCAGGCTCTCTCCTTCAAACTCACTCCTTTCCTTCTCAGTCACTGTCCCTCTTTCCCATTCATTCTCTTCCTTCTCAGTCACTCTCCCTTTTTTCCACTCACTTCCTTTCCTCTCAATCAGGCTCCCACCTTTCCACTCAGTCCCTTTCTTCTCAGTCACTAACCCTCACCCCACTCACTTGCTTCCTTCTCAGTCACACACACCACTTCCTTCTCAGTCACACACACCACTCATTCCCTTCCCTCTCAGTCAGGCTCCCTCCTTTCCACTCACTCCCTTCTCTCTCAGTCATTTGCCCTCCTTCCCACTCACACCCTTCTTCAGTTACTCCCCCTCCTTCCCACTCACACCCTTCCCTCTCAGTCAGGTTCCCTCCTTTCCACTCATTCTCTTCTCAATCACTCTCCCTCCTTCCTATCCTTCCCCCTTCCTTCTCAGTCATATACACTCACTCCCTTCTCAGACTCCCTCTCACTCCTTCCCTTCTTTCTCAGTCATATGACTCATCCTTCCTGCCGGGTTTGTCATTGTCTTCCTACCAGCTGGGTATTGGAAGCCCAGTGACAGTCAACTTCAGGCCCACCATCATGTGGGACCTCGTCTTGCTGGCAGGGAGTGGGAACCCCACCAGCATGACACTCCACAGCGCTGCAGAGCCTGTTCTTGCTGGCAAGGGATGGGATCCTCATCAGTGGGCCATGCCAGTCTTCTTCACAATGTAGTGCGGGATGGGTCCTTTTCTTGCTGAGGGGGGTGGGAACCCCGTCAGTATGTCATTAAAAGCAATGTGATGCAGGACAGATCCTCTTCTTGCTGGTGGGAGTGGGAACCCTAACCTGTGCATAATTCCATGTGCCATGATGCAGGAAGGCGGGGGTGGGAACTGTGCCATTCAGGGCTCGACATTGCATGGGCCGCACAATGTTAATTTTAAATAGATAGAAGGCCGGAAGAAAGATGGTGATGGGCTAGATTTGGCCCACGGGCTGAAGTTTGCCCACCTTCTTAAACGCTACCTGGGTGAGAGTGAAGACAGTCAGGAAAAAACAAACCAAACTGTGCACAGACAATTTAGCACTATTCGATAAGTCTCTCATTATACAGAACCAAGGCTACAAAAGAGTGAGCTAAAAAATCTTAAGGGGTGGTGAAGAGGGTGCAAATAAGATTTAATGCAAAAAAGTGTAATTCATGCATCTGAGATGCAATAATCCCACAGAAAAGAACATGACAGGGTGAGGTACTGATGCATTTCAAATATGAGAGAGCACGGGCTCATGGAGTGATCATATATGAGGATTTCAAAGTTGCAAAACAGTGCAACATGGCAGTGGCAAGTAGCAGAGGGTTTATTTATTTATTTAAAAAATGTATATACCATATATATCAAGAAATATTTATGTAGTTAACAGAATACATACATAAAATTATAATCATACATAAAGAAAAAATAAAAACAATAAACATAAAATTAAATTAAAAATAATAATACTTCAATTTCTAAAAATCACATTAATTAAGAACTACTTAATAAACATACTTAAAATTGTTTAAAGACTCACTAAAGCTATGTACCAGCAAATGCCTGAGTAAACAGACTGGTTGTTAGGGTGCAAAGAGACAGGTATCACCAGTAGGAAAAAAACCCCAATAATGCCTTTATGTAAATCATTGGGGAGACCTCATCTGGAATACTGTATCCTATTCTAGAGGCTCTGTCTCTAAAAGGATCTAGAGAATGAAGAGTCAATCCAGAGAAAGGCAATCAAATGGTTAAGAATCTGCATCACAAACCCTACAAAATGAGACTCAAAGACTGGAATATGTATATCTATAGTAAAGAGAGAGAGAATATGATAGGGGCACTCATATACTTCAAATGTATAAAAAAAAATAACAAAAAGCAAGCATTTTTCAGTGCTAGATTAAGAATTGGAGACATGAAGCTCAAAGGGAATACACTAACAAAGTAATATTTATTTGAAGATGGGGGGCTGAATGTATGGTATGGCATACCAATGAAGGTGGAGGAGACAAAAAAGGATGGGACAAACATAGGATCTTTAGTTGAAATGACATGAGGCCAGAGATCAAGTAGACTCTGATACTGCAACAGAAAGGATAATGGACAGGCTTAACTGGGCCTGGTAGTCTTCATTTACCTTCATAGTCTATGTTTCCATTACTTTATTCAACATAATATCAAAATTGCAAGGTTAAGGAATATGGCTGTAATTAATAGTAATTACCTATTCTTTAGTGAGAGAATAACAATTTTCCCTTTTGGGGAAAAATCGGTGCATTCATGTGTGCTCACCAGGAAGCACGCACACCTTTTAAAATCCACCCCTTGATTATATATATATATAGAGAGAGAGAGAGAGAGATGTCAGATGTCTAGCTGTATGTAATGGATATTACATATAAAATTAATTTGGTAGCACTGTATTGCAACAGATTTGTCTATTTTTGTGGTGCACAGTGTCAAGTAGCTTAAAGACCTGAATCAGTTTGTCTCTGGTGATGCTGGATTTATTCCTGGAAGAAAGAGTAGAGTTAGCTTTCAGTTGAGTTATTTTGGTGGCTAATAATGTTGTCCTACTAGGACGTGGTTGGACCAGGAGACAGGATATTCACAATTGTACCACAGTGGATGGGGGCATTAAAAATGTGAATATCAAGTTTATAAAGTATCCCCCGCAATGGATAGAAGATTTAAAAACTGGGAGAGATCAAGGTCTTCGATACAGTACAGGACGTTTTTGGTGGTGTCTTTGATTGGACACTCCACATGTACATTAAAATCCCCCGACATAGCTAGTTCATTCAAAAATTCAGAGAGTTGGAAGCAGGAGTTGGCCTGACCAGTTTGGGGGTGGGGTGGGGGGGGGGGGGATGGCAGCAGATTAAAGAGTCTTAATGGATCAGAAAACTGAAATTTCCAGATAAGAAAATCAGACTTGCATACATGTTTGGTTTCCACTAGGTTCAATGCCAGAGTTTTGTGGAAGATGACTGTTAACCTCCCCTTTGACCTATCAATCGTGGTTTATAGTGGTAAGGATAAAATTGTAGGCATAATTGTGAGAATGTCACCCAGGTTTCGTTGATGCACATGACATGGAATTAGAATTCCTCAATAAGATTGGCAATGGGGGGGGGGACGGGGACCTTTTTGTTGTCCGAACATACAATGAGATGCCAAAGTGAAAGGGGATGGACTGGATCCTGTTTGACAGGTCCAGACAGCTTGGAGTTTGTGGCCTTGAGAGTGATGGGGATAAAGTATCTGGTGCAGGGAGAACTAGGGCAAGGTCTTCCTTCTGCACCAGATAACCCCAATAGATTAGGTGGTTTTGCTGATACACATTGTTGTAACTGTGGAAAACTAGATTGATCTGACCAGTCCCTAGGTAAAAGATATGGAAACAAGAAAACTAGGAAGGGGTGGTTTGTAGCCACAATAGGGTACAATAAGCAGGCTAGTGCATGTATCAACTATGTAATAGAGTAACTAGATGTTGTCCCTCACCTTTGATCGAAAGCGACTCCAGCAGCATGCTCTTCCAAGGACCCAGGATATAACTTCCTCTAACTCTGTACTGCCTTTATAGGTCCCCTAGCTGGGACAACCTGTGGCTCTGGCTGATGTCACATCCTCCAGGAGTATGTAAGAAAGTATCTTGCAACCAGCTGCACCTCAGCAACAGGCCTCCTGGTGCCCTTGTGTTCCAGTACGTGTTGCTATCCTTGTCTCATTCTTGCCTTGTTCTGTGTTCCTGTTTTGTTTCCTCTTGTTGTCCCTCCTTGTCTGGTTCCTTTCCTGTCTGCCCTTGCTCCAGGCCCTGCTTGTTTTCCTTCCTTACTTGTCCTGTTGGCCTTGTCTGTCTTGTCTGTCCTGTTTGTTTTGGACTAACTACCCCTGACCTTGACTTGGCCCCTGACCTTCCACTGTCTGCTGTCTGCCCTGACCTCTGGCCTGTTATCCATTCTGCTGTCTGCTGCCTGCCATGACCCTTGCTCAGATCAGCCTCTCACTCAGTTTAGCCCCAGGGACCCATCTAAGTTTTGCCAGCCACCAGAACCCAAGGGCTCAATCTGTGGGGGAGGCAGTTGGTATAGTGAAGCTCAAGCTGGTCCCGCCTCCAGACTTGTCCACCAGCTGTCGGTGTGAGCCTAGTGAGTTCGCTCACTAGATGGCGCCAACCATGCTGCAGCCACAAGGGTCCACTTCCTTGACAGAATCACAATTAATGAGCTTTGTATTATGATCTAGAGTACCCTTGTATCTACCTGAAAAGGCTTACCAAAAGGGTGATCCATCTTTGGAAGGAAAGTAGCCACTTTGATATTTGAGCTGAGCTGACTTGGAAATAACGTGTCCAGTGGGGGCATGTGAAGAGCCAGGGATGAGCCTGCAATAGCCACTCTAGCCAGGGGACTAAGAGATGGAGTCCCCTGAGATTGGAGTAAACAGTGAGCTGCCCAGACTCCTCTTTGCAGAAGAGGAGTCTGGGCAGCTACTACATTTAATTAAATATTTGACCTCCATCCTTGGAAGACTAAGAGAGGAAGACACTGGGGTGGGTGCATGAGAGATGAGGTGTGTGGAATTAGAGTCCAGACAGAAGAAAATATGAAAACAAGCCCAGGATTAACTTGCTGTCCCCCTCTCTGTTCAGTTTCTCAAGAGAAAGCATTTGAGCTGAAGCCACTGCTCACATTCGGGCCGATACAGTAAAGCGCGGCCGCGGTTACCCTGTTTTTAACCCGCTTTGGACGCACATTTTGGACGCGTAAGGCGAACCCGCAATTCAGTATCCGATTTTACGCATCCTTACCGCTTGCAGAAATGGACGCGTATCCGTCTCCGCCCGCCGCATGTATATGATATGTTAATGATCGATTTAGCTATTCCCTCCGATACTGTAACGTGCGCCCAGATTATCGCCTTTTTAACCAGCTTATTTGCCCAATCTTTAACCTGCATATTTACCGCCTACCCTGACCCTGGCGTTAGTGTGGTGTTCAGTCAGCTTTGTACCGAACAGCACCATGGACAACATGTATGTTATTGCTCTGGCACTATTTTTCATTCGGTTGAGAAGCAGAATGAGAAATGTTCGAATGAGAAATGTTTGGCAGATTGGAGAGGTGAACAGGGGAGCCCAGTAGCAAGGAGAACCCATCTGACCAGAGAACCCAGCAGCAAGAATGGAGAACCCAGCAGCAAGGATGGAGGAGGTATGTGATATATTTCGGTTCAACTGTACCATCCATCCATCTCTGGGCGTTTCTGAGGCTCCGGACATAGACGCCTTTATGGACGCCGGCGAGATGGGCGTCCGCTAGGCGTCCTGAGGCTCCGGGTCCAGCGGAGACATGGACGCCTCTATGGATGCCGGAGAGATGGGTGTCCGCTAGGCGTCCTGAGGTTGCGGCTTGGACGTCCAGCCGGGCGCTCAAGGCAGCAGGGTCTGTAGAAAAGAACCATCCACTTATCTGGTGGAATGACATTTCAAATGACAGGTACCAGCGCACCCTGGATACTGTATAGGCGCTGCATACCACGCTATACAGTAAAATGGATTGCGAATGCCTACTGCTTCATTGACGTGCTTTGGACGCCGCTTGGATTTGCATCTAATTTGAATACTGAATCGAGCGGCTTGTGAACCAAGATGTGTGCGAGGCAAACGAGGGTGCGCCCGGCACTGCCGCACTATTTCTTACATGTCCTTACTGTATTGGCCCGATTGAGCTCCAGGTGCTAATCACACTAGGCTGCTGACCCTGTTTACATATAAATAAGACCCAGCCTCTCTTATCTCCACCCCAAAGGAAATTTACTCACATTGATGACTGACTGGCAGATACTGGCATGTTCTGCCTCCTGTAATTATATGTTCTTTTTTATATTTGTTCTATTCTGTAGAAGATATTGTACAAAGGAACTGGAGCTGATTTAATGTTATGCCAATTACATGTATCTTGTTTTGTTTTTCCATGGTTCACCAAGTCTTTATAGCAGAATGTGATAGAAGCAAATGATACAATGATCAGGAGTACTATCCAAGTATTTAAGCAAACATAATAGGACATTGTCAAGCCCACCACGGTCTCCTGTTGCATGATTGCATTGTCAACATCAATGCAAGAGAATTTTACTCATCTCTAATAACCTTTATTTATTTGCAATTCAGATACAATTGTTACATCATCACAAATCCCAGAGCAGCTTACAATACAATGTTAACAATGTTATATAACACATTTGCAGATTAAAATCCCAGACCTTCTCATATACAGTATATGCCTTGAGAGAAAACTCACTTAAGAAAGAGCCACAAAGGATTAATGTGTTTCAGTTAGCCATGTCAAAAATCATAATTTTGATTAACAATGTTATATAGTAAATTGTATTCAGACTGTAGATCACTGAATCAATTCATATGAAGCAGAAAAAATTCCCATAAAACTGCTTTTAAATAGAGTGTTTCAGGTTCACTCATAGCAAGGGAGCAACGGAGAAAACTAGGATATCACTGTAAATCAGTACCCATGCACAAAGACAATGCATGAGGAACACATTTTCATGATCAGGAAAAGTGCCTTTAAATGAACACATTTTGTATATTAAAAGGAGAGAAATATGAATCTGAAAGTCATGATTCAGAAGCACAGTCCTTACTGCTTTTACCTTCCATACACAGTACTACAATCAACAAAAGTAATGCAGACATTTTCATCAAAAAACAAGACAGCACTGAAGCGATAATCTCTCAGTTTTGACTCTCCTACACATGATGGCACAGTTATAACCTGGGAAACATTTATGTGAGTCTGGGGATTATCATCATAAGATTTTCTTAAATTTTTTAACAAGAAATTATATTTCTATTTATAAAATTACTCTAAAATAATTCTACCAAAAAAGATGCACTTAAAATTCATTAGAATAATGAGGTAATGTCAATATAGAATAGTACTTAATTACCAATTTGAAATAACTGGGCATCAAACCATACCATTTTCTGATTGCATGGCAGGATAAACATGGTTAGATATTTAACATACATATGCATCTATTGACTAATCTATATTTGGACATACGTAACATTTCCAGAATTATTTCCTAAACAATATTATCTCGCAACATAAAAAAATTCAAATCCAATAAATTAGACCTTCAAAGAAATTTACAAATTTAATGGCACATTTGTTCGGTCTATCAAACTTTAATAGCTATGAAAACTAGCAGGTTAGTTATGTAAATTAGCAGGTGTTACTCTGACAAGTTGTCTTTCTTCAAAAACAAATACTTTGCTTTTTTTCTAATAGCAATAATTGTCATATCAAATATTACATTTCTGGTTCATTAAAAAACATTTGGCCTTAATTCTCAAAGCAAAAGAAGTTTTCCATTCTATTATCAGCTACATAATGCTCTTGTCGATCATTATGGCTTTTGCATAACATCACTTTGGGCACAGATTGTCTGTGGCTAACCTATGAGCCTGATGAAAAAAGTAATTTTTTTTTTTTTTTTGTCTCTAAGGGTAAAATGTTTGGTATACAGACTCCTATGACTGGTTGATGGTAATATTCTTGTGAGGTCACAGCTCTCCTATTATGTCCAAGTAAAATAATGAATATGATAACATGTAAAATCCACTTTAAATAATAAAACTGACACAAAATCACTAGAGCTGACATGACCATTGCAAGGCTTCCAAGTTGATCTTGGCAGGACCCTGCTCCAATCTCTCATATTCAGTTCATTCATTTAGTGCAGCCTTTACTTGGAGAACGCTAAATCAAGTCAAAGTCTTCAGTTGTTTTGACCTATCCAATCATGAACTGAATACACTGAAAGCCTTTACAATAAAGACTATTTTATAATTTTGAAGCATGGAATTAAAGAGAAGACTGCATGCTCCTTTAACACAAGATTCAGAAGTATTATGGGAACTCTGTCTCATCTTGTTGCTAACTAAGGGGGTCATTTATCAAAATGCGCTAAGGCTTTTTCGCATGCGTTAAGGGCTTAGCGCATGCGAAAAGCCCTTACCGCATGCAAAAACGTGTTTAACGTCTGCGATAGAACCATATCGTATGGTACGATGCAAATATGGAAATAGGAGGAGTTAGGGGCTGGGTTTGCCTGGCTGCGAAGAGCTATCGCACAGACCTCTCTCTCTCTCTCCCCCCCCCCCCCCCCTCCAGTGGTTATATGTGGAAAATACAACAGGTCTGGCTCCTATCGCAAAGTCTGATAATGTTATCGCAATTTGCACTAACTTAGCTCTTCGCTTAGGTAATTAGTGCAAATTGCGATAAAAAGAATATTTGCATAAACCACACCCCTTTTGCTATCGCATGCCATACTTACCACATTTTGATAAATCCAGGCCTAAAGCAGGCAATAAGATCTTATTTTAGAATAAAAAGCTGAAACTCCCCATGATGTATTAGAAAACTTGAAATGATGCATAAGACAGTTGCGTTTATATTTCCACGCATCCACATAAAATATGCAACTACTTTTCTCATTTACAAAACACAGGAACAGTAACTTTCCAAGCAGAGCACGGTGTACATGTGCACGCATTCGTCGGCCTGCACCCAGGAATGCGGCTATGTTAACTTATTTATATATATGCACACGTTATATAATAGCCTAGCCTCAAGCACATGTGACCTCAATTTTAAGTGGGCTCATGCCTGTGCACGCAAATCTCATTTCTGCAATGTAAGTGGATTTTAAAAGGGACACACACTGATGCCATTACCACTAAAACCAGATCATTCCCAGTTCTCCCAGTTAAGGGACAGGTCTTCCAAACCCCTGTAGTTTAATAGCCTTCCTTCCCTGTTTGCCCCGACCTTTAAATCCCCACTAATCTGCCTAGATTTTTTTTGTTTTATAACTTACAAGTCATCCACAGCAGAAGTAAAGTTATGCGGCAGGGGCCCCCCAGGGTGTGCCAGTGCGTGAAGAATTCATGCAGAAATTTCAGGTTAAAATCCCGGAATGCCCATGCCCCGCCCCATTTTGAAAACTTTTCATTTGTACGTGCGGTGGCATTTACGCACATATCTGGGTGGCTTTTCAAATCCACTCGGTGCGCACTGGCCTGACATATTCGGGCATCCCCCGACTGATGCGCGTGGCGGGCTTTTAAAATTCACCTTTAAATATTCTTTTCTGCTGATGAATATAAAGAATACAAATGTAGATGTTTGGCAAACAGTCTACATCTGTACAGTTCATGCTTGCAGAAACTGAAAAACATGAAATTAATTAATAAAGGTGAAGAAATAAGTCAACAAACGCTTTGTGGCCAAGCCCATTCTACTGGAGTTATTCAATACACCCATGGCTAGCTTTCGAGAGCTGTGCTCCCTTTATTAGGTCAGTGAAGAGACAGCATGGACACAATAGGTTTAAATAGTATAAAGTCAGCTAGTTATGAGGTTGTGTTCACATGCCAGGAAGTTACAGAATATATTACAGCTCAGTAAAAGGATGGGATTGGGGAGCAAGGGGACTTGACAGAATTGACAAGACAGTAGAACTTTACACTTCCAAGGATATCTGTATTTGATAATAGATGGAAAAGTACATAATGTATTCACAGTGCTTCATGTAAATACAGCGATGTAATGGAACCAGTTTGCTCTTTAACAAGTAACTCAAGAGAACAGACTTAAAATTGTATTGATGGAGCCAACTATTTGTAAGGTCCCCTTGCCTTATTAAAGGGGTAGGCAATTCCGGGCATGGAGTGCCACAAATAGGTCTATATTGGAGACAATGTATAATGAATATACATTGCCTCCATTGTATGCATGTATATCTCTTGCATATACATTGTGGATATCCTGAAAATTAAATTAATTTGTGGCACTCCAGTACTGAAGTTACCTAGCCCTGGTCTTATTAAATGCAAAGCCATCCCATAAAGCAGGGAGTGGTACATTCCCATCACCCATCTAGAATAATTCTGTTGTAAGATACGACTATCATGATTTGCATAGAGCATACCAGATGTAGATAACACATTATGTTGAACAGGCATATTGGACCATTTCTTAGAGCTTACAAACTAGCTAAGACAAATATGCTGGCAAGAGGCATATGGAGAGGTGTAGGGAGCCTGGAAAGGTCTCCTCTAGAAGGTGGAAGGAAATGAACATGGCTAAAGAAATTGTATGTGCTCAGACTAGTTTGTTGATGGAGCTTAATACAATCCTAACACAGGAACAGTAAGTAAGCTCCATGTGGGGGAGTATGTTCCAGGAGATCATGTTATAAGACTCCTCTGAGATGGAAAGGACAATCCTTGAGTTTTTTAGTGGTGGAAGGAGTATGCCATGCTGCTAGAGATAACTTCTTGGATAAGCTATTGTTGGAAGGGGCATTGGAAAGTAGAAACCACCTTTCTATTCAATTAGTACTCATTGTTTCATATCCATAACTTAAGAAGTGGACAATCTGCCCTTTAAAGAAGAGGAGTTAAGTGCTGTTTAAAATAATTGAATGGGTATATATTAATTGTTAACCTTTATTATCACTGACTGCCTTAAAATAAAGTTCTAAGGAACACCCAGAATGTGTCCTGGGTGTTCCTTACAAAATACAGTTTGAGCTACAGTAACATTTAGGATAAAGTGGTTCCCCATTAGGGGCCTGGAAGACAAAATGTCACTCTATGATAAAAGAATCCTCAGCCTATGCGAGGACTGGCATAGTACCACAAGGCTACATACTCATAAGCATCTGCACTCTGCCAGGCAGCACTACTGCTGGGATGAGCTGGTGTAGAGGTGCCAGAGTTGAGAAAGATCTGCACATGGGGGAGGAGCTTAAGTCACTCCTCCATCTGTCCGGAGGACAAGAGGAGGTCTGATGCTGCAGCTGACACCACTTGGCCCAGGAAGAGAATGAACAAGCTTGGAATCTTCAGGTGCTGATACCTACTTCTCAACTGAGCAATAGGCCTAACAGCTTCAGATCTACCATAATACTTCCAAGCTCAATGATACGAACTAAGGTATGGAAAGAGCACAATTTCTATAAACTGGTTTACTTTGTTTTATGATTTTGATGTATTGTATATTAAAGTATTCATGATTGTACACTGCTTTGAGCAATTTGTCATAAACCAGGAAAGCAATTTATAATTTTCATCAAGTAAATAAAATGAATCTACCAGCACTACCACTACTGCTTCTGTCCAATCTCTTCCCCCAGTTCTCCCTTTCTGAGGAGAGGCGGTGAGCTGCCTCTGTTGCTGCTGCTGCTGCCTACCCAAAGGAACATCAGGCAGATGAAAAGAACAGGGATAATGAGGAAAGAGGTGTTTGGTGGGATATGCTGGGAGGTATGTGTGTTTGTGCTGGGGGCAGGGAGAAGTTTGGAAAAGGAGGATTATGCTTCACGGTTAAGATTGGAGTGTGGGAGCTTAAGATGAAAGAGTATAGAGAGGGAATGAGAGAGATATTGGGGAGGGATGACATGAGAAAAGCTTGGGCTGAAGCAGCAGGATAAGCAGAACAATTTGCTGGACCTCCAGGACCAAAGAATTTGAGAGAAAGAGGAGGGGAAACATTTATTGTTAATGTGCCAGTACATTCCTGTGCCCGGTTTTCGTTTAAGAACATTCACTACCCTAAAGACATTTTCAATTTAATGTATTTATTTATCATCTTTTAGCCTAATGTTTCTTAGGAAAACCAACCTTATAAGGTTGCGTATTTACTGCCCCCACTCCCAAATAATATCCTTTGTACCGTTGATCTAATTTCATTAAATTTGTGCCACAGTCAGTAAAGTGCCCAGTGACCTCTGGCTCACACTTTTCATGTGACCTCAACAATTAGAATCTTTGTTTTTTATTTCCTCTAGGGAAACAGGTCAATTCAGCTGAAACCTCAGAGTTATTCGTACTTAGTGATGTCATCTAGCATTTTTAATGTTGCCTTGCCACTGAGTAGTACATACGGTCCCCAGCTGACTTCATTTCTTGCCTAATCTCCTATAGGGAAAAACCATCTCTAATACTTTTTTAAAAATCATTTTCAAATATAATTTACAAATAAAATAACCCTTCACAGTAACAGAGATAAGCATAAAGAAAACAAAAAAGAAAACTCACAATAGGAGATACTTTTTCAAAAATGTATACAGCTATATTTCTTGCTCTCTATCAAGCCTTCAAATAGGGGAAGGGGGATCACCAGAATAAAAAGGAAAAATTAATCATACATCCAAAGTATCAGATACCAATTTAGAAGACAAATTGAGGAAGAGACAATCCAACAAAACTACCACAATAAAAACATCCTTATATTCAGGCTTTGCTTTAACTAGCAACTCTATTGTCCAAAATAACCTCTTAATTACATAAGTGCATAAGACTTGCCACACTGGGTCATACCAAAAGTCCAACAAGCCTGGTATCCTCTTTCCAACAGTGGCCAACCCAGGTCACAAGTACCTAGCAGGATCCCAATGGGTAGACAGATTCCAAGCTGTGAATAAGCAGTGGATTTTTGCAACTCTGCCTTAAAAATGATTAATGGCCTTTTCCTCCAGGAACTTGTCCATACCATTTTAAAGACAGCTACATTACCAGCTTATTTATATATTTATTTAAAAGCATTTATAGCCTGCTCCTCCATAATTCAGGGCACGGTACAATAAAGCATTCATAAAAATAAAGCTGGCAAAGACATACTAAGTATATGTATCTGCGTTAGCAAAAAACAGAAACTGTAAAGACCTGGAATGATATTGCTGAAACGCTTCAGGAAATAAATCAGTTTTTAGTAATTTTTTTAATTGTTTGGTGTCCTGCATGAGTTGCAGTGATAGTGGGAGAGATTTCCAAAGTATAGGACCATGAATGGAGTAGGAACCGTCACGTGTGGTAGCTAAGCAGGCAACTTTAGGCGGAGGGACATCCAACAGAAACTGACTTGAAGAGCTGAGGATGCGAACTAGTGTATGAATGCGAAGAGTGGAACTGATCCAGGAAGAAGAAATATTGTAGAGCAGGTTATGAATGGAGGCGGTAATTTTATACTTGATACACCACATCCTCTGGCAATAAATTATGCACTGAAGAAATCATTTTCTTAGTTTTCAATGTACCGCTTAGTAACTTCATTGTGCACCCCTAGTCTTTGTACTCTTTGAAAGAGTAAACAACTGATTAACGTTTACTTGTTTCACTCTACTCATTATTTTATAGGCCGCTATCATATCTCCCCTCAGGCGTCTCTTCTCCAAGCTGAACAGCCCTAACCTCTTCAGCCTTTCCTCATAGGGGAGCTGTTCCATCCCCTTTATCATTTTAGTTGCCCTTCTCTGTATCTTTTCTAATCCTAATTGTGACCAGAACTGCACACAATACTCAACATGAGGTCACACTGTGGAGCGATACACAGGCATTATTTTATTCTCTGTTTTATTCTTCATTCCTTTCCTAATAATGTCTGGTATTCTATTTGCTTTCTTGGCTGCTGCTGCACACTGAGTAGGATTTCAACGCATTATCAATGATGCCTAGATTTTCCTAAATTATGATGCCTAATATGGAACCTTGCATTGTGCACATATAAATTGTGTTATGCCTCACAAACAAGTTAATTTTCAAAAGGCTGCGGATGTAAAAAAAAACAAAACAGGGGATATGTGTGTGGCCAGGCCTTGCAAGTGCCACACGCATTCTAGAATGGGCCTGGCCATGCATGTAATTACGTGCAGAAGTGCCAGGCCCTGAGAAAGGGGTGGGCCAAGAGAAATGGTCTAGGCAGGGAGGGATGGGACAGAACAGAGGTCAGCTGGAACAGTGTGTGCCGGCAGCCGGCGGAAAATATTCTGCTCCGGAGGAGCACTAAATAGTAAGATAAAAACATTTCAGGTAGCTAGGTAGGGGTTGGGGTTGGGTAGAGACGGGAAAGGGAAGGAAGTTTAGGTAAGGGGGTAGGAAAGTTCCCTCCCAGTCCACTCCTTAATTGGAGCAGACTGGGAGGTAACTGGAAAAAAGGTCGATCGTGTTGTCCCCACCCTGCGTGTGCAGTTCGTGGTCCGCCTGCACATATGCACGTGGACATCGGATTTTATAACATGCATGCGCTGGAGCGCGTGTTATAAAATTGGCATGTGGTTTTGAAAATCGACCCTTAAGTGCACCACTTTGCACTTGTTCACATTAAATTTCATTTGCCATTTGCATGCCCAGTCTTCCAGTTTTGCGAAATCCTCTTGAAATTTTTCATAATCCTCTTGTTATTTAACAACTTTGAATAATTTTGTGTTATCAGCAAATTTGATTACTTTACTTGTTGTTCCCATTTGTAGGTCGTTTAGTAATATATTAAAAAGCAGTGGGTTCCAGAAGAGATCCCTGGGATACTCAACTATTCATCTTTCTCCATCAGGAAAATTTACCATTTAGCCCTATTCTCTGTTTTCTATCTTTGAACCAATTCCCAATCCACAACAGGACACAGCTCCCTAGCCCATGACTTTTTAATTTCTTAAGAAATTTCTCATGAGGGACTTTCTCAAATGTTTTCTGGAAATCCAGATACATTATATCAGCTGGTTCAACTTTACCCATGTTTATTTACACAGTCAAATAAAACAAAGTAGCAGATTGATGAGGCAATACTTCCTTTGGCTAAATCCATGTTAGTTTTGTCACATTAAACTATGCCTATCTACTGTATATGTTCAGCAATTTTGTTCTGATAGTTTCTACAATTTTGCATGGCACAGATGTCAGACTCACAGGTCTATAATTTTCTGGATCATCCCTTAAATCTCTTTTTAAAAATTGGCATCACATTAGCAACCCTCCAGTCTTCAAATACCATAGACAATTTTAATGATAATTTACAAATTACTAATAGCAGGTTCAGAATTTTATTTTTCACTTCTTTCAGCTCTCTGGGGTGATAATCATCTGGTCTAGGTGATTCGCTACTCTTTGTCAATTTGCCCAATTACAACTTCCAGGTACACTGAAATTTGTTTTAGATCTACTGAATCATCACCTTTGAATATCATTTCTGACATGGATATGGTGGCTCACTACTGATGATGCCTAGTATGATGGTCATTTATAAGTAATTTCAGTGTCCTTAGTTTTTGTGATATGTTTGAGGTTAGATGATCTATGTTATTTTGTATAGATATCTCTCTTACATCTTCCTCAGTAAAGACCAAAGCAATGAATTTATTTAGTCTCTCTGCTATGGCATTGTCATCCTTAAGTGCCCCTTCTACCTCTTGATCAACTAATGGTCCAGCTGACTCCCTTGCAGGCTTTTTACTTTGAATGTACCTGAAAAAGTTTTTATTATGAGTTTTTTGCTTCCATGGCAAACTTCTTTTCAAATTTTCTCTTTGTTTTCCCTATCAATGCTTTGTATCTAACTTGCTAGTACATATGCTGTTTCCCTTTTCCATTTCTTGAAAGATGTCCTTTTAGTCTCTCTCACCTTACCTTTAAACCATGCCGGTAGTCATTTGCCTTTCTTCCACCTTTTCTAATACATGAAATACATCTGGTCTGGGCTTCCAAGATTCCAATGTTCATGCCTGATATAAACTCTTAACTTTTGTAGCTGCTCCTTTAAGTTTTTTCCTAACCATATTCTTCATTTTATCAAAGTCACATTTCTGAAAATTAAATGCTATTGCAGTAGATTTCTTTAGTGTCCTCCCTCCAGTTATTGTCATATTTGATCATGCTGTGATCACTGTTGCCAATGGCTCAGCACTGTTACCTCTCACATCAAATCCTGTGTTCTACTAGGACTGGGTCTAAAATAGTTTCCCCCCTCTGGTTGGTTTTTGTTTTTTTTTAACTTATATTTATTAAATTTCGATTATATACAAAGCAAAGCATTGCATATGAAAAGAAAACATAGCATATGCACTACAATAGGAAAAAGCAATTAATCACATCCAAAGGAAAACATTGAAAGCGTATTCTGAATTTTTATAAAGAAACAAATGTCTGAGAGAAGACCGTAACAAATGGAAGTATTAAAAAAAAACATAACAAGAAAAGTAAGCTAGCCTAATGTAAACACAGCTCTTCCTACAATAGATCAATATATTCCTTTTGCAAAAGCCAACAGATGTTCATGACACAGTTCTGGATTCTAAAAAGAACTTTAGATGTTCAGGAAGAAAAAAGAAAACAATTTTCTTGGTCCCTGCCAATACACATGTAGGGATAGCATAAAACAAAAGAATAATCCTGGAGGCAGTTTTAGATCTTAAAGCTATAAAATGTTTCCTCCTCTCCTGTGTAGACTGGACAAATTCAGGAAACACTCAAATTGTCTGACCTTACAAAGGAGAGGATTTATTCTTAAAGAATCTCCTCATAACTTCACTAACATCCTAACATTGAAAATAAAAGGTAGAGCGCTCAATTACCTCAACCCCTGAACTTTCCATAAATGGAGGCAAACAGGCTCGAGGTTCTGAGATCCATGATTAACAGAAAGAAAAAAACACTTTCTAATTGAAGGCATTTTCTTAGAGTCAAATTGCAAAATCTCCTCAAAATACATCTTGAGTGGTAAATGGTGTTTCTCTCAAAATTTTGGTAAAATTAAGAAATCGTGAGTTTAGATGTCTGGCCTGGTTTTCCAAGAGTTCCACTCATCGGGATAAATATTAAGGTCCTTGGTGGCTGATGCATTAAAAGGTCTGCAAGTGCTTGATGGTAGGCTCAGTATTAACCAGCTTTTTTTGCAACACAAATTTGGAGGCGATATCTGTCTTGGAAGATTCAAACTTGGTAGATAGATGGACAATTTTAATATTGGAATATTTTAAGGATCTACGAAGACACACTAGTAGGTCCCAGATAGTGTCCAATGTCACCACTGTCAGCGAAATCACTGGTGATATTCTGTAAAGTCGACCCAACCCTCCCTACCACTGCCGGCTTAGATGAAGGTAAAAGCTCTCCCTGAGCTGCAACTGGAGAAGAAGATAGTTGAACCGCAAGGCTCTCTCCACCATACACATCGAGCAGAAAAGAAGGAAAAAAAACTGCTCAGACACCTCTCCACCTACAGCCCCCACCAAAGGACTCTCCACCGAAACATCATCAGAATGTAACTCCGATGGAAGTGGAGGGGGGGGGGGGGCTCTCTACGGGAGGAAGTCTTAGATCTTCAGGACTGAGCATTGCTTCTCTTGGCAAGTTGTGTGCTCCCTCACCAAAACCTGCAGAGGAGCCATCAGTCCCTTCTAGTGCTGAACCACAGGGCATGCAAGTTGGAATCAGCTGCTGTCCAGGAAGGAGGGAGTTGGGGGGGGGGGGGCATCCGAACCTTCCCTTTACGTTTGGATGGCATAGTAAAGGTAAGATGGAGAAAATCTTGGAGCGGCCGCACACAGCCCATGTTATGCCGATATCTTGGTCTCTTCCTCCTTGTTGGTTCTTATACCAGCTGCTCCATAAAGCAATCATTTATTTCACCAAAAACGTTACTTCTCTACCATGTCTGATGTGATATTCATCCAGTTAATACTAGGGTAACTGCAATCACCCATTATTACTGTGCTGCTGAGTTTTTTAGTTTTCCTAATTTCTTTTAGCATGTCATTTGTCTGTTCATTTTGGCCGGAAGGACAGTAATACCCCAACTGTAATTTTATTTCCTTTTTCACCTGGAATTTCTATCCACAAAGATTCAATGTTGCATTTTCTTTCCTGCAAAATTTTTATCCTGTTTGACACATTGCCAATTTATTCTCCATTATTCATCACTCACAGCACCACTTATGGCCTTAACCTGCAAAGGAGATAAACCCTAAGGACTGGCCTGAGGATGTCATCTGGGCCTTTGAACAACTTGGAGACCTTTGCATCCACATCCTTCCTGCAATATCTGGACCTGGATCAGGTCTTCCTTCTCAAGGGGAATGCCTCCTCACAAGGAGCTGGCGCAATCCTGTCTCAAACAGCTCCAGATGGCAAACTTCATCCTTGTTCCTTCTTTTCCCAGAAATTCTTCCCTGCAGAAAAAAATTATACTTTTGGGGACTGGGAGCTATTGGCTATCAAGCTCACCCTCAAGGAGTGGTGACACTTCCTGGAGAGGGCCAAACATCCCATTACTCTCATTATAGCTCATAAAAATGTTATTTGCCTCCAAAAGGCTAAGAGACTTAATTCCCACCAGGCTCACTGGTCCTTATTCGTCAAGATTTGATTTTCACAATCTTTCATTCAGCTGAGAAAAATGCCAGAGCAGATTTCTTGTCCCGCTCATTCAATTCCGCTGACACTACCAACGAACCACAGTTCATCTTGGATCCTGCCAAGATTCTTGTCATTACTTCCTTCTCCATTCTGTTTGGCAAAACAATGGTACCCACATGCCTCAAAGAGACAGTCCTCTAGTGGGGCCATGACTAAATTGGGTGGCTATCAGAGCATCCAAAAGATGATGGAGCTGATCTCCTGCCAGTACTGGTTGTCCCGGATGACCAAAAACATCTGGGCGTATGTGGACTTGTGCTCTAAATGTGCCCACAACAAACCATCTCACCAATGCCCTTGAGGCCTTCAACCTCTGCCGGTCCTGGACAAGCCCTGGACTCATGTGCCCACCAACCTCATTGCAGACCTTTCCTCATCAGTGGGCTGTACAGTCATTTGGGTAGTCATGGATTGCTTCTCTAAGATGTCACTTTTCAACATCTTGGCTTCTGTACCCTTGCAGCCAACTTCATACATCAATTTTTAAAGAAAATCTTCTGGTTTACCAGAACACCTGGCTTCATGAAACCCAGGTAGAGAGTCCATCAAGTTAGGTTTGTGTTTTTAGCCATACAATGTCAACAATAATGAGTGTATTCCTTCATATGTAAATATACGTGTATATTTATACTGTTGTAATATAAATAATTTATATTTATGTAGATATATATATGCATACACTACATAAATGAATACAAGAATAATGAAAGAGACTAAAGGCTTAATTTTTCAAAGGCTTTTTTTTTTTTTTTAGACAAGAGAAAATCTGATAACCAGAACCAACAGAAAAGAACATTTAAAGGATACTGAACCTAGTGCCTCTATTAGGTTTTGTTTTCATCTCTCTCTCTCTCTCTCTAATTAGATTGATGTATTAAATAATATAACAAAATAAAAAAAACCTTGCAAAAATGTGAATGTAAGAAATCACAGGGGTTATGGATGATGGGGCACAAAGGAGAATGAAAGCTGCATGATTATTATTGGGTTCTGGTCAATACCTATTGATATCCCGTATAAATTTTGCATTTGTGAAATGATACAAGGCTAATGCTCTGTCGGCTACATATAAATGGCATGACAGGGAACAGAATGCTGAACAGTGAGTGACCAGTGCTGGCAGCATACTTGACTGCTAGGACATTATGGGGTAAATTTTAAAAGTCCGGCGCGTGCCAAAACAGGGAGATACATGCAGACGTTGGGCCAGCGCACAAGCACACACCGGGGTCTTCTATCACATAACTTTACTTCTGCTATGGATGGCATATAACTCCTAAAACAAAAAAACAAGGCTAGCCAGATGGAGTTTTAAGGGTAGGGGCTAACAGGGTAAAAGGGAGGCTAATTAACTAGGGGTTCAGGAAGTCCTATCCTTTACCTAGGTAAACTGGGAATGAATTGGGGAAACTGGTAATTGCATCGGCGCACATATCTATTAAAATACCTCCACTTATGTGGTAGATGCGCATTTGATGCACATGTCCATATAAAATTATGCACACATGTACAAGGGTACAGCCTATTTTATACCATACGCACATATACACGCATGTTATAATATGGCTGTGTCCTTTGGCACAAGCCAGCACACCTGCATATATGTGCGCCCACATGACTGTTTCAAACTTACTGTCTAGTCTCATAAATACTGCAGAATATCCTACTCCTAACTTTAACATATTAAAGTTGCATAATTAAATCAACAGAAAGCAGAATTAAGTTCAGCAAGCAGTATGCTGCTATTTGAAGAGTTAATCTTCTTTTATGAATGTTTGCATGCACACAGACCCATTGTGCTATGTTACTGGGATTTTTCATGCCAATTTCCAGGCTCCAATCTGTCAGACGCGTTCCGTTGCAGTAAAATTCCTAACATATTTGTCTATACCTTTTTCCAAAATATCTTGCTAATATTTTGTTAGCTGCAGGAGAAAACAGCCTGCAGCTAATAAAATATTAACATTCACTCATTTACTAATAATGGTTTTTTTTCCTCTGAAGATCAAACTACAAAGCAGACAACACAAAGATTAGAGCCTAACATTGAAATCTGTTCACATTACTGCATGTGCACGTGTAAGTGCATGTGCAGAGATTTATCTTAGTATTTTATAACTGTGTCGCGGGAGCTGCAGAGTTTATAAATTATCATGTACTTATGCTCCAAAAGTACGCAGGTATGTTGCAGAACGCGCATATATTTCTAAAGCAATGAAAGCACTTACTTTTCCTATGTATGTTATAAACATACAGTATATGCATATATTTTACGCACATAAAAACAAGTATTTTATAGTTTATCTGCACATACCGTTTTGAAAATACTTTCTTGCACGTGTACTTGAAATCACCAGTTCGCCAATACCTCTGCCAGTTCACCCAGCCTATCTTCAATTCACCTAGATCCTTTTGCACTTCATCCTGAAACCCCACCAGTACCCCCAGAACTGCCACCCAAAAACTGCAGACAACAGACAAGTCCAATTTCAACTGTGCTAGTCAATTAGTAGGTGTAAAATTGTGCAAATACGATAATGTGTACACACATCTCTCTTATAAAATAGCAACTTCCACATATACCGCTTGGCCCCGCTCCGGAACACCCCAGACCACCACTTTTTTTGCACAGATAAATGTGTATGAGCAATTAAAAATGCACGCATAATTCAATGTCTATAAATAGCATGTATGTGAATACAGGCTACTTACATGTGTATTTGCTACTTTTCAGCATATAACCCCTTTGAAAATTTACTCTAAAATGTTTGCTGTATGCACAAAGAAAAACATATTTTGTAACATGTCTTGAAATAATTCTCAACAATTTTGTTTTCCCATTTCTCCTAAATACTGTATGTAGGGAAGATCTTCAATTTTGTAGAATTGTTTGAGTCTAGTTGTTGGTTTGAAAAGGGAACAAGGCAGAACACTGTTGTTGCAATTGCAGTGCGTGCCTGATGCCACAGTCTGCTGCTAAGTGGGGCAGGGTCAGAGGCTCTCGGCACAGCAGCCATTTGCTGCTGTGCTGGCGTTAGCGTGCCGGGAGTTGGCTGGCGCGTGCAACTTACTTCAATCCCAGGGCTGAAGTAAATTTCAAATCAAAAGAAAAAACAAGGAAAAGGTAGGGGGGGGGGTAGGGCAAGGGGAGGGAAGGTGGGGTGGGAGGGTAGGGAAGTTCCCTCCGAGGCCGCTCCGATTTCAGGTAGTGCGTGCACATGTACGCCTGCGCGCACGTTTAAAATTCTACCCCAATGAGCGCTATTAGCTACGCACTGGTTAGGACGTGTGTTTTAGAAGCACTAATCCCCTTATTGCATAAGGGTTTTTGGATGTGCATCCAAAACATGCGTCCAAGCGCGTGTTAAACAGTATGCTCAGCCGAGCGCACTATATTGCATCGGCCTGTTTGTGTAGATGGGAAAAATGCATAGTGCATCTGGATCTTTGTAGATATTTATTTCATTTTCTAATAGAGCGCGCTCTCCAAGTTCATGCAGACATATTATAAAAGTTTTGTGGGACAGAACATCAGTTGTGTTCTTCCAGCAGCGAGTCAGACACCAGCATCAGTGGATGGATCACTAGACTTGCAAAGGGCTAGAAAGAAAACTTTTCCTCACTGTTTCTTTTCCAGGCATGTTACTTTGACGGGTAAATGTTGCTGCATTCCAAGTTGGATTCAGGTGCTGAAGACTTAGAGGGAGGAAAATATTTCTCTAATAGTGGTGGCAGTGGAACTGGTTTGGGTACAGGTGATGCTAGTCGCAGTCATACCAGTTAAACTAGTAATAAAGGACAGAATTACTACGCATAGCAGTGGCACCTGCAATAACCTGTACTTCCTCTGGCAGTCAGTAACATCACCCACCACCTTCCCCTCACCACTCTCATGAGCATTTGGGGTTAGATTTTATAAATCTACGCGCACGCATACTTTTGTTCGCGCACCAGGCGCGACACTACATCCCCTGGCCACGCCCCCGACCGCCCCTTTTTGCAAGACCCAGGACTTACGCGCATCCCGGGGCTTGCACGTGCTGCCGAGCCTATGCAAAATAGGCTCAGCGCACGCAGGGGCATTTTAAAAGGGTTACGCGCGTACCTTATGCGCGTAACCCTTTTAAAATCCTGCCCTTGGTGAATTCATCTATGTCAGTCTGCAACTTCACTGAAATTAGCTGAGCTTAATGGAGTAGGGGGGGGGGAAATAACAGGAGAATTCTGGCCTCACAACAAACAGTACCGCATGCACAATGGGCCAAATACAATGCCCACTCGATCCATCTCTCCTCTCTCTAAACACATCCCCCCTTCTCCCCAGGTCTCCAAATCCTCCACAATACCCAAGTCTCTTCCCCCCATCCCTCTAAACATACTTAAACTCCAGGAAGTTCCCATGTAAATGTCAGATAATGTTTCAAAATAATAAGTTTATATTTACAGACCCTTTACATTTGGAACGTTTCTTAAGGGATAAAACTCTGATTCATAATTGAAATGTGCTGTTTCTAATTTAGGTTGCTGAATAGAAAATATGCATGATCAACTTGCTTCTCTTTCTCCTCCTTGATGTGGGCTAGATAACCTAAATTTATTTGTAATTTTGCAATGTATATTGTGATGTTTCTTTGGATTTCCTATGTTATTTTCGATGTATTCGAAGTAATAACCTAATAAAATTTTTAAATAAAAAAAAACCAAAAAAATACCATACTTAAGCTCTCCTTTTACACAGCAACACTCTGGAAGAGGAGTGGAGAAATTATCTGCAGCAGCCACTAGACTTTTTAATCTTTGAAGAGAAATAGATTTATGGATAAAAGTCTACTTCTTCCAATTCCTTTACCATAGAATTTAGTGGGGAAGTGTGTCCATGAAAAATGTGGAAACCAGCTAAATTCACCCTTTTCTTTTCTACTGCAAACACCCCATGTTTTCTTTGAAAACTGCAAAATGCTACTGAATTGGTGAGTTTGATTTACATTAAAAAAAAGCACTCCAATTTATACCTCTGGCAAATATTTACAAGAACTTGCACATTTTTTCTGAATATTAATCAAATTAAAAGGTTTACCTTCCACAGAGCTTAGTGCTCTGACTGTAAACTTTCATCTATTTCCCATAGAAACTACCAAGCTTGCAAAATAGGGGGCAGTCATGCTATAGCTTTAGATGAAAACCCTTCTATGTTTTGACAGTCTGTCAAAAAGATTCTGCATAAAACCTTTAGTGAAGTTTTCAACATAAGGGCCAACAACTCAAAATTCTTCTTAAAAAAAAATCACTAAACAAGAAGGTCTGCAGTGACCCATTTCAGCTCATTTTCTGAAAATCGCCCTGGTCTTAGCAAAACATCAAGAGCAACTGCTCACTGCTTCATCAAACCCGTATTGTTGAGTTTCAGATACCAAACCCAGGGAAAGAAAACAGCATCTTGTTTTCTCCTGATCTTCATGGGCTATAAATTCACTAATAGTCTGTGGATCCTAGTAGCTAATTGCAGTTCTGTCCCAGATCTTAAGAGCTGCAAACAAAAATTTGTTGCAGATCCTCTATGGTTCCACTAGTGCAATAACTGAGATAATGAAAATGGAGTAGTGAAAATATTATCCTAAGCTTGCCACTTCTAGTAATAAAATTCCACAATCAGCAAAGACAAACACATGCTCTGAGCATGTGTGTATTCCCAAGAGAGATAAAGCAGTAATTGTTGCAGACAAAGCACAGAGAGAAAGATGCTGTTGAAATAAGATTAACTAACCTTGTTGCTCAAAGAACCTCTTACTGTGTCTATAAAAATATTTTAGAGAAAGAGTACCCAGGCTCCATTTCCCCATTTCTAGGTACGCTTCTCCTACTGTTACTGCTTAGTGCGCCTGTCTGTTTGTCTGCAATTAAGGACTCTGAAAGTAATGAACCACTTTCGCTAAAAATCAATATCCTGGATCTACAATAAATGTCAGGAAATACCATTGCAGGGCATCCGGGTTCATTTGGAAGGGAATGAGGAAGGGAAAACATGCCATTGTGTCACATTTGGTACTGTGTGAATATGTGTTTTATTGTTTGTTTTAATATGTTTTATTATGTTTACATATGTACAAGTTTTATGAATGCTATATGTAATCCGCACTGAACTAATAGTCCATTGGGAAGCTGCGGAATCTAAGCTGTATAAATAAATAAATACATTAGGGGGTACATTTTAAAAAAAAGCGCGAGCGCGTACTTTTGTTCACGCACCAGGCGCAAACAAAAGTACGCCGGATTTCAATAGATATGCGCGTAGCCGCGCGTATCTTTTAAAATCCGTGGTCGGCGCGCACAAGGGAGTGCACATTTGTGCACCTTGCGCATGTCGAGCCCTGCGTGCGCTGCACGTTCCCTCCGCCTCCCCCACCTTCCCCTCCCTTCTGCTACCTAACCCACTCCCCAACCCTATCTAAACCCCCCTACCTTTATCGCAAAAGTTACGCCTGCTCGAGGCAGGCGTAACTCGCGCGCGCTGTTGGCCCGCTGGCGCGCCATCACCCAACCCGGGGGCTGGTCCAGAGGCCTCGGCCACGCCCCCTGGAACACCCCCCCCCCCCCTAGCAAAGCCCCAGGACTTACACGCGTCCCGGGGCTTGCTTGCGCCGCCGAGCTTATGCAAAATAGGCTCGGCGTGCGCAGGTTTTTTTTTTTAAGTGTTACGCGCGTAACTTATGCGCGTAACCCTTTTAAAATCCGCCCCTAGGTGTTCACTTTCCAAATGGTTTTCATGGTCTTTTTCCACCATGCCTATCTATTGCTATAAAATGACTGGATGTTTCCTCCAACAGTAAAGTTTCCAGTGGTGCTCTAATACCATCGTGGGGGACACCATTTCAACAATAGTACTCCAACCTTCCTTGATTATATCAACTCTGTGGCATGCTGAGTTACACTGTTGAGGAAAAAGAAACCTAAGCCTTCTGCAATGCAGTCAACTATTGTAATTACCTATATCATACCCAGTGTGTATGCTTCTGGCAAATGCACATGGAATCCAGCTCCACAGAGTTGCAAAGCAGGAATTGCCAGGGTACCTGATTCCCATGGCTTTTCCAATGGTTTTAACATTATTATTTTTAGCTGAAGCAGCAGCAACAAAGCAGAGTGGTGTCAGACAGGTGCTGAGATTAGCCATGGTATACAGGCAAAGCAGAGGCATACTCTGACCTGCTTATTCCGTTTGGACCAGAGGGACGGGGTGTTAACGCTCGAAAGCCAACCATGAAATATATAAAATTAGTCTAATAAAAAGGTATATTATTTTTTGTTTCTTATCCTTTATTTCTGTACACTATTAACAAAATTATTAATATATACAACCATCTCCTCTTAACTATTCCACAGAAATATAACATCAAAATCCACTGCTCTTATTTAGGATTGAGGCAGCATGTATCTTTATTACATACTGCAGTGCTGCCTATGAACATTTCCCTTTGATTCACTCTGTGTGGATAATCGGCAGCTGAATCTTTTTGAAATGTAATTGCACTAAAGCCCCTGATACCTTCACTGGGCAAGAATGCGATGGGATGAATTATGTATCATGATCTATTAAAGTATAAATGATGTACATGGATTTAGTAGTAGCCCACAGCCACAACAAGAACAGTAATGGACAGAACAAACGTTTAAAATTATGATTTATTCTGGATTATTTAGATGGATGCTCTAGCTCAATTGTGTGCACTTCACAATACAACTCAAGTGGGATGTTGCTAAACGGTTATGTTTTTGACAACAATACTCCTTTCATGTGAAGGGAATAAAAATGTTAAATAAATAAATACATAAAAAATCCTGTATATTACTGGCTATGTATCTGTCTATTTATAGAAAGATAATTTGACTTCTTTATTTTATAATTTTTAGCCATTGATTATTTTAAAACAATGAAGCTCATGGGCTGGACAAAAATGCTGATTGGTCCGGATGTGGCTCATGGGCCATTGCTTGCCCATACATGCAAGTGGAGGAAATAATGAAGAAAAAAAATGTTAAACTATTTCTGTAACTTCTAGAAACTGAGAAACATGATCTTTTTAGTCTAGAGTCTGAAGAATGTGATTTCCATTACAGCTCTAGTTTAGAAAGCATTCATGCATAATACGATCCTGAATAACAAGAGCATGTATTTACGTGAGCTATTAACATGATTGTAATGAAGATGGAACAGTATTTAACATATTAAAGTGACAAGTT
Organism: Rhinatrema bivittatum; assembly: GCF_901001135.1. Taxonomy (NCBI): domain Eukaryota; kingdom Metazoa; phylum Chordata; class Amphibia; order Gymnophiona; family Rhinatrematidae; genus Rhinatrema; species Rhinatrema bivittatum. Next base: position 186,709,213 of record NC_042617.1, on the reverse strand, counting down.
ACAGCTAGTTGTAAATTTAGGGCCGGATTTTCAAAAGGTTACGCGCGCTGGGCCTATTTTCAAAAGGCCCGGCGGCACGCATAAAGTCCTGGGACGCACGTAAGTCCCGGGGCTTGCAAAAAAGGGGAGGGGAGGGGGAAGGGCGTGGGCAATCCAGGGCAGTCCGGTGGTAGGGTGGGGGCGGGGTCAGTGGCTCCTGGCACAGTGGGCATTTGCTGCTGTGTCAGAGATTGTGTGCTGGCAATTGGCCGGCAGGCGCAAAATATACAACAAAAATTTGGGGGGGGGGGGGGTTAGAGTAGGGCTGGGGGGAAAGAGTAGGGCTGGGGGGAAAGGTTAGGGGAAGGGGTGGGAAGGTCAGATTAGGGGAAGGGAAGTTCCCTCTCAGGCCGCTCCGATTTTGGCCTGGGAGGAAACAGGGGAAGGCTGAGCGGCTCGGCGCATGCAAGGTGCACAACTGTGCACCCCCTTGCGCGCGATGACCCTGGATTTTATAACTTGCGCGCGCAACTTATAAAATCTGGTGTACACGTGCGCGTGCATGTGCGTGCGCACATGTACGCACGCGCGCAACCTTTTAAAATCTGCCCCTTACTGAATATGACGATAAGTTTTACACAGGCGCACATGTGCAGACGCTCAACAGGCCGCACCCAGGGACACCGCCATTTTATAACATACGCACATGCATGTTATAAATAGCCTGAAAACGTGCACGTGTGCGCATAGCTCAACCTCTACAAATCCATGACCCTCTCTCCTTCACGTTTTACACTCACACCCATTCTAAGTATTACACTCACACCCATTCTAAGTATTAATCTTTACAAAAGTACCACGTTGAAAATCAAAAGAGACTACTATGCCCGAAAGCTCCATCATCTCAGCTTTGACTCAAAAGCTCTATTCACCTTCGTTTCCAGCCTCACTAAACCTATCACTCCAGATATACCACCCGAACAAGCCCAGACTAAAGCAGATGAATTGGCTCTTCATTTTAACAAAAAAATATCGGATCTCCTTAATCAGCTGATTCCAAACACTACGTCTCCAGATAACACATATCTTCCCCAAAATAAAGACATCCAGCTTAATGCCTTTGAACCCATCACAATCACAGAGATACAAAATGTATTAAAAAGAATGAAACCGTCATCACACCCATTTGATCAAATCCCTACCAAAATGCTTCTTCTTATCCCGGACACAATAGCAAAAACCCTAGCAGATATTATAAACTGCTCCTTATCACATGGCATCTACCCAGATGACCTAAAAACTGCCTCAATCAAGCCACTGCTAAAAAAAACAAATCTAAATGCATGTGATCCCAACAACTTCCGCCCTATTTCCAACCTACCATTTATAGCTAAAATCATGGAAAAACTGGTAAACACCCAACTATCCAACTACCTAGAGGACCACAGTATTCTGTCCCCAAACCAATATGGTTTTCGCAAAGCCGCAAGCACCGAAACGCTACTAATTTCACTCATGGACTACCTACTCTCTGGTATTGATAAAGGCCAAGCATATTTACTAATCCTCCTTGACTTCTCAGCGGCCTTTGACACCGTCAACCACGCCCTTCTTCTAAAACAGCTGGCAAACATTGGTTTAACAGGTGCCACACTAAACTGGTTCAAAACATTTCTAGAAAACAGAGGATACAGAGTCAAAATTCATAATAAAGAATCCCAATACCACCCTTCTAATAGAGGAGTGCCGCAAGGATCATCACTTTCACCCACCCTTTTCAATGTCTACCTGCTACCACTCTGCCAACTACTTACAAAATTAAGCCTGAAACATTTCCTTTTTGCAGACGACGTACAGATCGTAATTCCTATAAAAGAATCAATCTCAAAAACAATGGAATACTGGGACAGTTGCCTATTAGAAATTAAACTTCTCCTCAACAGTCTAAACCTTGTACTCAATGCTTCGAAAACAGAATTCCTGCTCATATCACCGGAAAACAATAACACACTTCCTAAACCACCCACACTCCTTCAAACAACCCACGTAAGAGACTTAGGAGCCATCCTAGACAATCGTCTCAACCTCAAAACATTCATTAACCAAACCACCAAAGATTGCTTCTACAAATTACATATCCTGAAAAGAATAAAACCGCTGTTTCACACTCAGGACTTCAGAACAATCTTGCAAGCAATAATCTTTTCCAAACTAGATTATTGCAACTCATTACTATTAGGCCTCCCAGCTTCTTACACCAAACCTTTACAAATGGTTCAGAACTCTGCAGCCAGAGTCCTTACAAATTCCAGGAAAACTGACCACATTTCACCTATTCTCAAAAACCTCCATTGGCTTCCGATCCACTATAGAATCATGTACAAAACCATTAACATCATATACAAAACTATCAACCAACACACGCTACTTGACCTACAAATACCACTTAAAAAATTCACCTCCGCCAGGCCTATCAGGGAACACTACAAAGAGTCACTCCAAATTCCAAAGGCCAAAACCTACCAACATAAATCCTTGAGTCTCAGAGCCTTCTCATCAGCAGGTCCAGCTCTCTGGAACTCGATCCCACCTGATTTGAGACAAGAGCCATGCTCTTTAACATTTAGGAAAAGACTAAAAACTTGGCTTTTCAAAAAAGCATTTCCAAGCCTTGAATAAAACCTCCTCTCACTAGCACTAACTCGTATGCAATAATGGAATGTAAACACGAATCAACCAACCTCAAACCCTCTCTCACTAATTCCTGCTGAATATTTATCATACTATTACCATTCACAACTGTCATATTTATTCATTTGATTACCTATGTACCGTTTCACAGTCTTATTTTTTCACTTGCTATTCTAATGTATCAATAGGCTGAAATGTAAATATTGTGCTGTTCAATTTCTCCCCTTCCATCCCAAGTTTATTTTCCTTGTTTTTTGTAACTTTCCCTCTCCCTTTTTCTGATTCACTGTATTTAAAGTTCAAGGTTCTTATTGAAAATATTGTTTTTTACGTTACGTTATGCTTTGCACTCCTTGTTATTTGTAAACCGGGTTGATGTGATGCCTATCATGAAACTCGGTATAACAAAAACAATAAATAATAAATAATAATAATAATAATTGTTCTTAATTTGCTTTAACCTTTTGACTTTTTATACATTACCTTGCTATACATGACTTATTTTTAAACTTTTACTGCCTTATTTTATTGTATTTCTTAATATTTATTTGTAAACAGCTTAGGTCTCACATTATTGTATAGGCGGTATAGAAATAATTGTAAATAAATAAATACAAATTAAGTGCCGGATTTTAAAAGCTCTACGCGCAAGGCTTATTTTATAAAGCCTCGGCGACACGCATAAAGCCCCAGGATGCGACTAAGTCCCGGGGCTTTACTAAAGGGGCGGTCCAGGGGCGGGGCTGGGCATGTTATAAAATCGGGCGTACATGCGTACGCACCGAGTAGCGCGCGCACACATACGCCCGCGCATACATTTGAAAATCTATCCCTAAGTGCGCATGCACCTATGCGCGCAAAGGCTGCTTCTACTGTGCAAGTGGGGGGATTTAAAAACATATGCGTGCTGACGCCATTAGCAGTTTCCCCAGTTATTTCCCAGTTCACCTGGGTAAGGATTAGGACTTCCAAAGCCCCCTAGTTTAAGAGCCTTGTTTCTCCCCCATTAGCCCCGACCCTTAAAACCCTGCAAATCTATTTGTCTTTATTTTATAACTTATAAAGTTACACGGCAGGGGACCCAGGCACATACCTGTGCACATAGGTATGTATGCGCTAATTTCAATGTGAAATCCAGGAAAGCTCATGCCCCGTCCAGACCACTCCCACACCCCTTTTTTGAATTTTTTGTTTGTGTGCGTAGTGGGAGAAACACATGTATCCAGCTGGCTTTTAAAATCTGCTTGGTGTGCACTGGCCCAACTTATTCGTATATGGGTTTTGGTGTGCACCGGCCTTTTAAAATTCACCTGTATGAATTCATGCCAGAGAAACAAAATAATATTTTTTAACTACTTCATTGTAAATTATAAAAATACAAAATGGTTAGCTGGGTATGTAAATGTACTCACAAGTCATTTAAAAATTGTTGGATACTTCAGATTTTACCAAACCAATTGAGAATCCAAAACTTAACTTCATTTTCTTTGGTGTGACAATTTTTCTTTTCTAGTTTTGAAACTTACTTGCCAAAGAAGACCTCAGCATATATATATATATATATATATATATATATATATATATATATATATATATATATATATATATATGTGCAAGTCAAGTGCATATTGGGATAGATGCACTATTAATATAAACTTATTTTATGCAAACCTATAGACTGTGCATTCACATTTTCTTTACTGATGTATGGGCAAACTGTATTTAATAAAGTTTTAATCACATTGACCCTAAAACAGTAAAATACTTACAAATTATTTTCAAAAACCACAGAACAAGTTAAACAGTCCCCAACATGAGCTATGTTTTGCAAACTCTGTTTCAAGGGAGTTACAGATATCTATAAAGAAAATAAAGATATAAACAGATTAGCGAGGATACTTAAGTAATATAGCATAAAATAATACAATATAAAAGAGATGAGTTACATTTAAACTTATACAAATACTCAAGGTAACATGGAAGAAGCCCTTAAACCACACAGAGGAAAACAGAGGAATATCGAAAAGTTGAAAAGAAGGTGCCAAAAAGTCACATGACTGATCATATCCAATAAAGTCTCCAGAATATCGGACAAATCAGAACATGAAAAAGGTCTGTCAATATAGTATTACTGCCAATAGAATAAAAGAGAATGTGATACTCAAGATTAGGGAAGTTAAAAAGCTTTTAAGCACCAACAAAAATTACAGAGGAAAATCTACAATAAAATCTGCAGGACGAAAAACTATATTGGCCTACAGAAACAAAACTACCGATATTAATGCCACAAAGAAGACAACTTGATATTTTCTTGACGTTGTATTACTTATTAGTCTTCGCTATTTATATATTTATTTTACAGATATCTGTTAACTCCCTTGAAATAATTTGCAAAACATAGCTTGTGTCAGGGGCATGTTACTTGCTTTTTGTAGTTTTGGAAAACTTCTTTAAAGATTGCATACAAGGAATGTTCTCGGGTCTGACAGCTAAAATTAAAAATGCCGAATTATGCATTTGGGGTGCAGAAACCCAAGGGAGAGATACAGTATAGGAGTGAAATTCTTTTAAGTATGATAGAAAAGCGGGATCTGGAGGGTGATCATATCCTATGACCTTAAGGTGGTCAAACAGGTGGATAAAACAGCAGAAGCCAGAAAGATATTTCACTGCATAGGGAGAGGAATGGTCAGCAGAAAAAGGGAGGTAGCATTGCCCCCATATAGGTGCCTGCTGAGACCTCACTTGGAATACTGTGTACAATTCTGGAGACCACAGCTTCAAAACAATATAAATAGGATGCAGTCTATCCAGAGAGTGGCTACTAAAATGGTCAGTGATTTTCATTCTAAAGCACTGGAGACAGACAAAGATTTAATCATGTATACCCTAAAGGAAAGAAGAGACAAGGGAGATAAGAGACATTTAAATACCTCCAAGTTTTCCTTGAAGTGGAGGCAAGCCTCTTTCAACAGAAAGGCAGCTCTAGAAAAGTCATGGGATGAGGGCGAAAGCAGGGAGTCTCAGGAATAATCTAAGGAAATATTTCTACAGAGAGGATAGAGGATGCATGGAATATCCTCCCCATAAAGGTGATGGAGACAAAAAGAGCATCTGAATTCAAGAAAGCATGAGATAAACATGCTGAGATAAACATGAGATAAAGCTGAATTAATTGGGTGGATGGGCAGACCTACATAGCCATATAGTCTTTTCTGCCATCATGTTTCTCTGTTTCTCTGTACATCAGTCAATAAAACACCATTTTTTGGACAATATTGACATTTTCAAAACATCTCCTTATATTTTTCCTCTCGGTAATTTGCAGGTTGGTTATCTTCATTTCTCTACTAATTTTTTTGCTATTACACATGCTCCCTTATTTCAACTCTTGCCCAGTTATAGGTTCTAAATGTTTGCACGCTGAATGTAGCTATTATCTACTATGTCTTATTGTATGCACTTAAATGTAGACCATGGCATGATGCATTCCAAGATGCATCCATATATTATTTGTTAGCAGATTTCAGAAATATATGTGTGTGTGAGTCCAATTTAAATATTGGAATTTAAAGTAAATAAGGCCTTGAGGAGGTATTACAACCTTTGGTAAATGGGAACCTTCACCACGATTTAAAGACACCCTTAGTAACAAAGATATAGGAAGAGATTATTTTTCCATCCTACATAATAGCCAGATCATTGCTATAAAACAGACACTCCTATAAAGTTAAAAAAGAAACAGGTTTACAAAGTAACTTTCAGGAATAATGAATCAAATAGACCTTAATAAATTCACCAAACCAATTTGGATGTATGACAAAATTAGTCAGATTGTCACCCTACTTTTGGAGACTTCATCTCCATTCTTAAAGGAGAGTTTTCATATAATGAAAGATATAAAAAAAATACCTAACCTTGATTTCACATCTTTTACTTAGATATTTCTTTTTGTTGAGATGTCAGAAAATGATCAAACATTGAATGAGCATTGAAATGGGGAAAGAAGTGTGAACATTTTGTAAAAGTTTAAGTTCCAATTATGCACCACACAGAGCTAGAGGCGATACATATAGGAATGTCATGTACATGTAGCATAAGTGTTTGAGTTCAGTAACCGATACAAAAAATGCTTACATTTTAGAAATTGATAATTTTGGTTGCTTTCTAATGGGTGAAAAACCTCCAAAATTAAGAAATACTGAGATACTATACAGATTAGTCTATGCTAATCCTGACAGACTGTCTTCAAACTGACATCATCATCATTTATTTATTTCATGCTTTTCCCAAGTAGCAGAGCTCAAAGCACATTACTACACGCTAAGATCCTCATTTAAGTGCATTCAATAAGGCACAGTAGATAATAGCTACAAAGTACAAACATTTAGAACATATAATTGGGTAACACTTGACATAAGATACCATGCATAATAGCACAAGAAGAGAGGAAATAGTGACCCAGTATTTAAAGTGACTAGCAATCATTTGGCTTCGTATCATAAACTCTTCCAGAGGTCCTGGAGCCCATCTTGATAGGCACAATAGGTAGCAGCATAGGATGATGGGTCGCAGGGATCCTGTGTTTAGAATGCCTGGGAGCAGATTTCCTACATTTCAGATAGTTGGGGCAGGGGTGCTTTATGTGAGGCAAGTTATGCTGCATTTCTGGAATAAAGTTGCCTCAAAGAGCCAGTTTTCTAAAAATTAGTAAGTTAGGTGCTAGGCTGATAAGGTAGGGCATTCCATAGGGTTGGAATGGATCATGAAGTTATTTATTTTCTGATAATTGTGAGTTGACGGTCTTTAGATGTTTATTTATTTAAAATATTTCTTGACCGCCTATCACTATTTCTAGGTGGTTCACAAAAAACGTACGTAATCAATGTTGACGCAACTAGATGGACTTGTGACAATTGTTGCGCGCCCCATCCAGTGTTCCAGTGGTGAAGCTCCAGCTAGCCTCTCTCTCCTCCTGTGCTCCACCACCCGGTGGCAGGTGCTTCCTGGGCCCGACCAGGGAGCCATCCTACCCTGTTCCAGGACAAGGGTCCACCTCCAAGCGCAACAACAATCACACAGCAGAAAGGTGTATATATAGTGGTGAGGCAACTGCTGAGGTAATGCAAAGCAGATCCTTTTGGGGTCTTAAAGACTAATACCAACCTTTTAAATTTGGTTTGATGAGATATCAGAAGCCAGTACAATGATCTTAGGAGTATTCCTTTTAAATTTATTTGCATTTGAGCCACTACATTTTGAATGAGTTGCAGGCGCTGACTTAGATTTTCAGGACCTCATTGTCAAGTGAGTTGTAGTAATCCAAGTGGGAAACCACGCAAGCTTAGATGACTGTGGCAAAGGCAGGGTTACCAAAATAAATAAAGACAGAGATGGTGTAGTTGGCACAATTAAAAGAAAGCCGATTTAGCCACTAGTAGGACCTGGGCTTCCAATGGACTTAAGAGTCCAACACATATCCTAAGCTACAAACTTGATAGTTGAGAGACAGCTTTCATTTTGAGAATCATCTTGGGAGGTTAAACTGCCTGGATCTTTTTTGCATATCTACAGTAGCTGTCTCTTTTGTGGATTTACTATAGTTTCAATTGTATTTGGTGCGTCTTCAAAGTACGTAAATTACTGTCAATATCCTGGTCAGAAGCACTACATGAAATGCAGCAAAATGTGAGAAATACCATGACAAAACAGACATCCCTTTTAGAGGCCAACCAAGCTCAATGGAACATGAGAAATAAAAAAGATTCTTGTGAAACCTTCCTTTTAAGGCTGTGCATTTTTTTAATCACTGCACAGTAAATCAAGGTGCCCGACCAACATACACAGTCAACATGCCAATTTGCAGATGACACAAAATTATTCAAAGTTGTTAAAACAGCAGTGGACTGTGAGGAACTGTAGAAGGACCTTGTAATACTAGGAGATTAGGAATAGAATGGCAGATGAAATTTAATGTGGAAAAGTGCAAATAGATGCACATAGAAAAAAATAATCCCAACCACAGTAAAAGAACCTTGGTGTCCTTCTGAACAATGCATTGAAATCCTCTGTTCAGTGCACGGCAACAGTCAAAAAAAAGCAAATAGAATGTTAGGAATGATCTGAAAAGGAATGGAGAATAAAACAGGAAATATATTGCCTCTTTATTGAGCTATGGTGTGTGCAGTTCAGCTTGGAAAAGAGATGGCTGAGAGAGGACATGACAGAAATTTATAAAATCATAAGTGGAGTAGAACAGGTAAATAAAAAACGGTTATTTACCTTTTCAAATAATACTAAAACAAAGGAAAACTCCATGAAACTAACCACCAGCAGATTCAAAACAGATCATAGAATTTTTCTACTTTTTTCACTCAGTGTACTATCAAGATGTGGAATCTGTTGCCAGAGGACATGATCAAGGTGACAAGCATAGAGAAGTTTAAGAGAGGATTGGACAAGTTCCTGGAAGAAACGTCCAATCCATTAACCAGGTAGGCTAATGAAAGCTACTGTCATCCCTGGGAGTAAGTAACAGGAATTAGATCTACTTTATGGGATCTGCTGGGCTCCATAGACCTTAGTTTGATCCAGCATGGCAATTATGTTCCCAGTTATAACAGATGCAGATTCTCTGTCCTAACCTCTTTCCACTGTCTTTAGAATCCAATTTAAAGTAGTGCTTCTCAACTCTGTCTCTCAGGTACTACCAACAATTCTGGTTTCAGAACACCCAAAACATGAAAAGTAATGCAGCTCATAGACAAAATACAGGTAAGCATGCATTGTGGATAACATGAAAAAAAAAAATACACCCCTCCCCACCTCCAAAAATCTGAATTTGAAAACCACTGAATTCTTCCTTTTATCATTTGACTCTCCTAGGGACTCTTTCCATAAAATGCCGCTTGACCCTGTAAAATATTTATGAAATGCCCTTAGCTAGCAGTGCCTAACCTATTTCTTTTTCTTTGACTTAAATGTATCGAAGCTTACCAAAATCACAGTATCGATCACCTGTATGAGCCCTTCTTCACGGTCCTATACATTCATGGCACATTTCACAGTCAGCTGGAATGGCAAATTGAATTAGAAGCATTCTCTCTCTCTCTCTCTCATGTTAACAAAGTCTTGGTCATGCTCTTTAACAACTGAGCAAAGAAACTGTTAAAGCTACTCGCAACACTCACAAAAAAAGTAATTAATACAAAATACAACTGCAGCACTTTGACAAACCATATGAGCAACTGAAAAAGAAACATTAAGATCACATATTTTGACTACTTCTTAACAGAAGCAGTTCTCAGAAACCTTCCTCTTCCTCTACTTCCACCTGCACATAAAGTTGTTTCTTTTCAGTATGACACACTAGAAGGTCTTTCAAGCTAAAATACTGTCCAAACGTTTTCTTTGAAGATCTAGGTTACTTTATTTTTGGTTTACCTGGAATCAGCTTTTTATACATTTTTTGTTAACTTTTTGTATTTCATGATTTCTAACTGTACAGTAAAACTGTTTCACAAGCTGTTTCCCTTATGAATTATCATTACTATTAAGAGTGGAAGCCACAACAAACGCCTGCCTGGTCTAGCTATGCCCCCCAATACAGTGCGCTCCGATGGAGCGCACTGTTAACCCGCCATTGGACGCGCATTTTCGGCCCCTTACTGAATAAGGGGTAAGGGAAAATGCACCTGCAACATGCAAATGCATGTTGATGGTCCTATTAGGTATTCCCGCGCGATTCAGAAAACAAAATGTGCAGCCAAGCCGCACATTTTGCTTTCAGAAATTAGCACCTACCCAAAGGTAGACGTTAATTTCTTCGGGCACCAGGAAAGTGCACAGAAAAGCAGTAAAAACTGCTTTTCTGTGCATCCTCAGACTTAATATCATGGCGATATTAAGTCGGAGGTCCCGAAACTTTCCAAAAGTAAAAAAAAAAAGAAAATTTGAAGTCGGCCCGTGGCTGTCGGGTCGAAAACCGGATGCTCAATTTTGCCGGCGTCCGGTTTCCGAGCTTGTGGCTGTCAGCGGGCTCAAGAACCGATGCTGGCAAAATTGAGCGTCGGCTGTCAAACCCGCTGACAGCCGCCGCTCCAGTCCAAAAGGAGGCGCTAGGGATGCGCTAGTGTCCCTAGCGCCTCCTTTTACCTGGTTTTACCACTGGGCCTAATTAGCATACTGAATCGCGTGCACAGGAGAGTGGCCTATGTTCGCCCGCTCTCCCACGGACTTTACTGAATCAGCCCGACAGTGAATAAAATCCAAGACATAAACTGAATGCATACAAGAAGCATGAATTGGAAATACAGGCCACAGTTTATTATTAAAACAGACATTAACATTTAACTCCTGCTTTCTGTAATGTTTTTGGGCTCTTCAAGCATTAACACCTGCTCTGGGCAGGTGTTAATTTTTGCGAGTTAAAATGTATGCATCGGGTGCACATTATTTCTTTGCATCTGGGGGGGGGTGGGGAAATAGGTACTAGCCTCATCAACATGAATTTACATGTGATGAGTGCTATTACCTATGCGCTCTATTGGACGCATGTTTTGGATGAACTAACCCCCGTTTTGCATCAGGGGTTATGGACGCATGTCCAAAACAATGTGTGCATCTGAGGTATATAGTTCTTCATAAAACTGTGTGAATCTTTTGCTTATGTCCCCTGTGGAGTCCAGAAACTTACTCATCAGATCTTTTATTTTGATGATATGAATTTTGAATGGACTTTCCCTTCAGCCTCATCCCACCTTATTACCAAACTCAAAGTGCCAATGTTTAAGCAAATCCAAATGAAAAGCTATTTTAGCCAGATCTAGTTCATGCAATTCCTTGCTAGCATCTTCCAGTTTCTGCAGCTTATGAGGCACCAGTGACTTCTTATGGCTCAATTCAAGCTTAGCAATCTTTTGTATAGGCAGGAGCCTATTCCTTTCCCCTTCCTTTTCAAGGAATGAAACATGTGAAATCAGCCCCCTAGTCACTGCTTTCAGACACACCCAGAGAGTACCAGATGTTATCTAATCCATATCAATAGATAAGTATTCTCGTATGCCATCTGCAAGAGATTCAGTAAAGTCTTATCATCTAATAGTCTATCGTTTAACTGCCAGTATCTCACCCCTTCATCCCTACAATCTGTTTTCAAAGATACCCATAATGGAGCATGGTCATACCAAATGATGTTCCCCAAATCAGCCTCTTCTATGTGGCCCCCTAGTACTTTATCTATTAAAAAATAATCCAAACATAAATATGACTTATGGTGTGTGAGAAGAATGTGAAATTCTGAACCGTTGGATTCCTCAGTCTCCAAATATCAACCAGACCTTGGTCCACTATTAAATTGTTAAAAGACTGCCTATGTTTTTTCATGCTCCAGCCCCCGAACCTGTATTATCTAAGTAGGAATACCTCATTATATTGAAATCACCCCCAATGATAAGATGTCCCTCTGCCCATGTCTCTAACAGCTTTAAAATATTATCTAAAAAAGGTCCTTGTTTGGAATTGGTAGCATACAAGTTAAGCATTGTATACAGATCATCAGCTATGAGAACCTTAACAAAATATATCTAGCCTCTATGTCTCTCGGCACTGTCCGCACATCTACAATGAGGGATTGAGAAAATAATATATCCACCCCACAGTACTTGCTGTCTTTAGTCGCCGAAAATATATATTGTTGTGAGAAGGCTTTATCTCACAGCATATTCTCCTTGCGTTTAGACAGATGGTTTCCTGACAAAATATCACATTAGCTTTGACTCTGAGCGCTGACATTTCACAAAAAAAACAATCTCATTTTGTCTAGAGAATCTAAGCCCTTAGTGTTTATAGAAATCACTTTCAAGGCCCCCACCATTGTGTAATAGACCATCTCCTAACCTTAGCTAAAACCCTCTCGGTAACTCTCGCAACTTCCCACCAACCACACATATCACCATGATCCTCCATACAGTCTCCAATCTTCAACAAAATCACATTATCTCCACTCCATCCCCCTCCCCTTCCCACATCTTGTCCACTGACCCTCTTTGCAAACCGCCTGAACTTGGAGAAGGGAAGCCATCATGCAAGGCAGCACCTTCCATCCCCCTTCCCAAATCCTTAGCTATATCAAATTATAAGAAAGCTAAAATAAACCAAGCCCCCTCCGTCACCAGAATAGTAAAAACCCAACAGATCTCAGAAAAAGTGTTAAGCTAACACTATGCGGATCAGTATAACATGTCAAAGGACTACACTGAGCCACACTGTTCAGCTCAGGGCCTCTTTTGAGGAAGATGAACTGCCCGACTGGTGCCACAACCCTCTGCCACCTTTGCTCACTCATTGCCGTCTTCGAGTTTCTCAACGCACTTGGTCACCTTCCTGCACCCTAGCCACAGCCTCATGTTGCAGAGTCTCCAAGACAGCTGCTCTCATATCTGCCACCTCTTGCACAGTTTTCACTCAAGAGGTCACGCCGCTGATTGTGAAGCTCAAGCCGAAAGGGAATTGCCAAGCTGCGTAACTATGTCCTGAAATTTCCTCCTTTTGCAAATAGTGGTCAGGGCCAAATCTTGGTATATCTCAATCTTATTGCCATTCCACATTAGTGGCCAGCTTTCCTAGCCACTTTTGCCACTTTTTCCTTCAACACAAAACTGTGAAAGCAGGCGATGACATCCCATTATTAAAGGCTGCTCCAAGGAGCTGTGGGCTCTTTCCAGTTTAATCACAGGCGCCATCTCAGTTTCTCCATCCAACCTCAGCACTTCAGAACAAATACTAGATTCCTCTGAAACTCCCCTGAATCTCAGATTCACCCGTCGAGACCTAGGCATGCTGAAAGGTCATCACTGGTCTGCTTTAGCTCTTTTTATGCCTCCCTGCAGCGAATCAGGTCAGAGGACTGCTCATCCAAATAAGATTCCGACTCCTCCACCTGGTGCCCCTGACTGGAGATGTTGCCCTTCATTTTGGCCACTATAACAACATAAGAAACTGCCATGCTGGGTCAGACCAAGGGTCCATCAAGCCCAGCATCCTGTTTCCAACAGAGACCAAACCAGGCCACAAGAACCTGGCAATTACCCAAACAATAAGAGGCAGGCGTAGGATTCGTACGGAACTTGTTGCCAAGTAGGCTTGCTGAGGGCGAAGATGGAGCTTAAGTACAGGAGACCGATGACATCAAAAGTGGACGCCCCCGAGGTTCCCGCCGAAGTGGCTTCAAAGGCAGGACTTGTGACGCGCGCGCGCCTAGGAGGGCCCAACACTGGAGTAGGAAGTAGCGGCATCCATGCCTCCACGAGGAGGCCCGAGGAACGCAACGATGCAGGCAGGCCTGTGCAGCAAGCAGATGTGGGGAGAGCAGGAGTGTAGAGCAAGCAATGAGTACTCGCGGTCACAGCCGTCTGCGACCGACAGGCATAACATCTTGCAAGGTCCTCCTGCAATTCATCACAATCCACTTCAGATGTAACTACTCTACATAATTTTGTGTCATCCGCAAATTTGATCACCTCACTTGTCATATTAAAAAGCACCAGTCCAAGTATAGATCCATGAGGCATTCCACTGTTTACCTTTTTCCACTGTGAAAACTTATCATTTAATCCTACTCTCTATTTCTTGTCTTTTAACCAGCTTGCAATCCACAAAAGGCCATCCCATGACTTTTTAGTTTTCTTAGAAGCCTCTCATGCGGGACTTTGTCAAACGCCTTCTGAAAATCCAAATTTACCACACCTATTGGTTTACCTTTGTCCACATGTTTATTCACCCCTTCAAAAAAATGTAGATTTGAGAGCCAAGACTTCCCTTGGTTAAATGCATGTTGGCTGTGTCCCATCAAACCATATCTATTTAAATGTTTTGTGATTTTATTCTTTATAACAGTTTTCCCGGAACTGAAGTCAGGCTCACCGGTCTATAGTTTCCCGGATTACCCCTGGATCTCTTTTTAAATATAGGGGTTATTGGCGATCTTTCAGCCTTCAGGTACATCGAATGATTTTAATGATATGTTACAAATTAATAGAAAGAGGTCTAAAATTTCATTTTTTAGTTCTTTCAGAACCCTAGGGTGTAAACCATCCGGTCCAGGTAATTTACTACTCTTCAGTTTGTCAATCAGGCCTACCACATCTTCCAGGTTCACCTTGATTTGGTTCAGTTCATCTGAAACATCACTCATAAAAACGAGATGCATTATTTAAATGATGAGTCGAGCTAAAAAGAATACACTAGGGATAAATTATGTGTCCTTAGCGCGCCCATGGCATCGGGCGACCAGGAGAAGTGGTTGTGCGCCGGTTAGGAAAACAGACACTCAATTAATGGGCATTTGTTTCTCTAACCTGACCACTGGCAAGATTTTTTTTTTTCATGCTGTTTCCTGTGGTTCCTCCTACTTAGTAACAAGATTTTGGACTTTTTTATGGCTTTGTGGAGGGCTTTTCAGATGGCTTGGAGTGCATAAAGATTTAATGCCATCCCTAGGGCTATCTTAAGTTTTCTATGTTAAAATGTGCACATCAGGCTCACAGGGATTTTTTGCATGGGGGCAGGGTAATAGCCTCATCTTCATGCATTTAGATGTGATGAGTGCTATTAGCTACGTGCTGGTTTGGACGCATGTTTTGGACCACCTAATCCCCTTATTGTATCTGGTTTTAGCCTGGCGCATCCAAAACGTGCGTATAAGAGCTTGTTAGCCTATTTGCTAGGCACAGCACATGATATAGCATCGGGCTGAGAGATGGCCGAGTTTCTTACATTTGTCAATGCCAGAATCTGAAAAGATAAATATTTTTTTCTTGAAAGGATGTAATGTGCAGTCTTATACAACAGCAATATGCTCTCTTACAGGAACACTTTGCCAGATGACTTCTGGGTTATCTTGAAACACCACCTTAATTTATAGTGACTAACTCACACGTAGAAGTCTTGCAAAAAGCTACTCTAAAACTTGTTACAGAAACACTCGCCATCAACAAAAAAATATTTAAAATATTAAATACACCAGAAGACACTTTTCTACAAAAACTGCATCAGGAATGTAATCTGCTTTTTAGTGAATGAAAGGTTGAATTTAAAAAATAAAAATAAAAAAAATCTGAAAAACACTAAGCCCCAGACAATTTACAAAACATGAAAATATTAGAGCTATTGCAATAATCATTGCTGTCCAGTTAATTTTTTTTTACATTTTTATTTTGCTCACACCATTTCATTGGTACCTCAAAGCGAGTTACATTCAGGTACAATGGCAGAAAATAACGACCACTGAAATTCACTAGTAAGAACTGCAAATTACAAATGCTTATGGTCATTTTTAAGGCAAGAGTCACTTCAATAAGGCTGCATGAAGCTCGAACTAGTGTTTTGCAACAAAGGCCTGAAGGTAAAGCTAGAAAGTCCTAGCTTTTCAAGACAAGTCTGATCCATTGAAATTCACAGCTGTATTGCATCTGAATGAACAGAATTAAACTCCAAATACATTGCTATTCCCCTTCAGGAAACCTTTACCAGTTTAAAGCCAAAACAACTCTATGTATTAGATAAACAGCATATCAACCAACATTTAGGATGCAAAAACCCAAGGGAAAGGTACAGTGGGAACTAGGGGTAATTGTATCTGATGATCTTAAAGTGGCCAAACAGGTGGATAAAGCGATGGTAAAAGCCAGAAAGCAGAGTTGCTTACCTGTAACATGTGTTCTCCAATGACAGCAGGATGTTAGTCCTCATACATGGGTGACATCATCAGATGGAGCCCGGCACAGAAAATTTTTGTCAGTTTCTAGAAACTTTGACTGATACACTGAGCATACCCAGCATGCCACTATCCAAGCGTCCATGCGTGGTCCCCCTTCAGTCTTATTATATAGCGTTTGCAAAAAAATAAAATAACAAATCTAAAGAAACCCAACTCCACAGGGTGGCGGGTGGATTTCGTGAGGACTAACATCCTGCTGTCCTTGGAGAACACCTATTACAAGTAAGCAACTCTGCTTTATCCAAGGACAAGCAGGATGGTAGTCCTCACACATGAGTGAATATGTAGCAACAGGTTGCTCCCAAACATGGGCAGCAATTAACAGGTGCAAACATGCACAACTAGTGCTGCTAGAATAAGGGGAGACAACCTGCACCCAAAGAAAGGGACTGAGGCAGGAAGAGTTGGGTTTTCATGGCTGAAAAAGATTACGGAGGACTGTCTGACCGAAATGACTGTCACGCCGTCCATCTTTGTCCAAACAATAATGAGGGGCGAAGGTATGGAGGTAACTCCAGGTCGCCACCCTGCAGAATTCATTATGGGTACCTCACACAAGTGAGCCACCGAAGCTGACATGGCTCAAACTGATTGAGCCTTGACATGGCCCTCAGGTTGTAGTCCCACTTATGCATAGCAGAAAGAAATACTGTCTGTTAGCCAGTTGGATAATATCTATTTGGACACTGCGACTTCTAACCTGTTCTTGTCGAAGGAGACAAAAAGTTGAGTGGACTGGCGGTGAGGTGCTATCCATTCCATGTAAAAGGCCCTGGCCTTTTACAGTCTAGAGTGTGCAACACATGCTCACCTTGGCGGGAGTGAGGTCTTGGAAAAAAAGGTGGGCAAGACAAAGGATTGATTGAAATAGAACTCCGGGACCACCTTTGGGAGGAACTTCAGATGGGTACGCAAAACCACCTAATATGATAAAATTTTGTATAAGGTGGATAAGACACCAAAGCCTGAAGCTCACTGACCCTGTGTGCTGAGATAACCGCCAGCAAGATGACGACCTGCCAGGACAGAAACTTCAGGTTGAAAGATCATAGGGGCTCAAACGATGCCCTCATGAGATGAGTGAAGACCACACTGAGATCAGAAGAAACTCCTGGGGGTTGTATCGGAGGCTTAAGCTGCAGCAGACCTCACAAAAAACGCCCTACAAGCAAATGGGTGGAAATGGAGGCACCATCCATCCCCTGATGGTATGTTCTGATGGCACTAAGGTGAACTCTCACAGAGGTGGTTTTCAAGCTGGCCTCCGAGAGGTGCAAAGGTTAATAAAAAATATTTAGCATGGAACAAGAGAACGGGTCCAACCCATGCCCCTCACACCAAACCGAGAACCTCTTCCATTTGACATTGTAAGATTTCCTCATGAAAGCCTTCTGGAATGCACCAGGACTTGAGACACGCCATCCGAAAGGCCCAGGGTCTGCAAGGTCACCCGGGTCCACATCCATGCCATGAGGGACAAGGCACAGAGGTTGGGGTGACACAGTTTGCCCTAATTTTGCATGATCAGGTCTGAATCAGTTCCCAGCTGAATTGGAGGACATGAGGACAGGTCCTGCAGAAGCAGGAACCAAATCTGGCATGGCCAAAAAGATGCAATCAGGATCATTTATTTATTTAATTTATTTGTTAGGCTTTTATATACCATTGTTTTAGACTAGCCGTCACAATGGTTTACAAACATTTCAAAACATATAAGCATTCCAATAAAATATATAAAAACAAAATAAAAATAATAATAAGAACATAGTAATGAAAACATAAAAGCATGATGTCAAACTATGGTTTTAAGAGCATGGTGCCTCAGTCCTGTTGAGAGTTTTTGCAGTGTCTTTGAGATTAGTGGCAGTGGAGGATAAGCATACAGGAAGCCGGTGCAACAGTGATGTGAGAAAGCATCCGACTCTGACCCCTTGGACCATGGAGCAGAACCAATCCACTTTCTTGTTGTCTGGAGAAGCGAACAGATCTACGTCCAGGATTCCCCATAGGTGAAAGATGTGGTTCGCAACCTCCAGTTTCAGAGACCATTCGTGGGGCCAGAAGGTCTGACTCAACAAATCTACCAGGATGTTGTCCATCCATGGGAGGTACACAGCTCGGAGAAAAATGCCCCATGAGAAATCCCAGGACGAAATCTGCATTGCTTCTTGGCAGAGGAGGAATGATTCAGTGCCCCCCTGTTTGTTCAAGTATCACATCGTCACTTGGTTGTCTGTTTGAACTGGGATTACCTTGTTGAACAAGTGATCCTGGAATGCCCATAGGGTGTATCAGATTGCCCGGAGCTCCAGGAAGTTTATCTGGAGATGCTGCTCTTGGACGGACCAGTGATCCTGAGAACTGAGGCCCGCCAATCTGTGTGAAATGCATCTGTGGTGAGAACAATCTGGAGCTCAGCGACCCTGAAAGGCATCACCTTCTCCAGGTTGGACAGGGTTTCCCACAACCCAAGGGACTGTTGAAGTGGAGTGGTGATTAAGATGTGAGCCCAAAGGCCATGGGTGGCTTGGCACCACTGAGAGCACAAAGTCCACTGTGTCCTGCGCATGTGCAGCCGAGCAAATGGCGTGGCATGAACAGACACCACCATATAGCCCAAAAGGCACAGAAACTGGTGCACCAAGACATGAGGACAGTGCAAGATTACCCTCTCCAGAGAAATGAGGGTTAGCGCTTGGTCCCGGGGCAAGAAGGCCTTCCTCTGGACAGTATTGAACCCTGTCCCGATGAAGTCCAACTGTAGCGACAATTGATGGTGGGATTTCGGGTACCTGATGAAAAATCCCAGGTCCTCCAGAGTAAGTACAGTGAAATACATGGAATGCAACGCCCCCCTGCCTGGAGTCACTCTTGTTGAGCCAGTCGTCGAGGTAGGGGAAGACATGTACCCGTTGCCTCCTGAGATAGCACAAACCACCGCCAAGCAATTTGTGAAGATGCGTGGTGCCAATACCAGGCCAAAGGGCAACACCCGATATTGATAGTGTTTCCCTTCCACCATGAAGTGAAGATACTTCCAATGTATGGGATAAATGAGAATATGGGCGTAAATGTCTTTTAGATCAAGGGAGCAGAGCCAATCCACAGCCCAGAGGAGAAGGATCAGATTTCTCAACAAGACCAGTTTGAATTTTTCTCTGACAAGAAAGCTGTTTAACATCCTTAGATAAAGTATGGGGCGAAGACCACCGGTTTTCTTGGGAATCAGGAAATACCTGGAGTAGAACCCATTTCCCTGCTGATCTGACGGCACTGGTTCAACCACTCAAGCCAC
Organism: Rhinatrema bivittatum; assembly: GCF_901001135.1. Classification (NCBI taxonomy): domain Eukaryota; kingdom Metazoa; phylum Chordata; class Amphibia; order Gymnophiona; family Rhinatrematidae; genus Rhinatrema; species Rhinatrema bivittatum. Next base: position 186,689,471 of record NC_042617.1, on the reverse strand, counting down.
TAAAAGGGTGGAGAGCTCTAATCGAAGCATTTGCTGGTTCTCTGAATGTCTCTACCAAGGATACGGAGGAGAACGTGAAGCAGGCCATTGGAAATGCAACTTGTACCCCTGCCAAATGATGGGTAGGACCAATTCATCCAATGTGACTTAAATCCATCGATTGGTGAAGAGCTGCAGACGGCCCCCTACTGGAATGTCGGTTCCCTGGGATAGGACTTGCTGGCTGAAACTCCCTTGCCACCAGTCAAAACCCCATGGCGGGACTCTGTGGTGGGGCAGGGGCTGGCAAAGGGGCACGTGGCTGTCATGCCTGTGGTGTAGCCGGTGTCCAATGGGGTCTTGCTCTAGAAGTCGGCAGATAATACTTTCATAGCTGGTAAAACGGGCGTCTTGTGTATTGCCTGGACAACTTCTTGCTTGAGGACTGGGGGTCCGATGTGCTGGCCTGTAACTATTGGAGGTTTCATGATAGTCCTTCAGTTGTGCTACGACTCCTTAATTTTGTCCCCAAAGAGATTCTCCCTGGTACAGGGTAGATCTGCTAGATGATCCTATACTTCGGGTTGGAGGTCGGAGGCGCGAAACCAGGCCATGCGACGAGACAAGATTTACCCAAGGGAAGTCTTGCCTAACAAATCTACTTCATTTTTTTGAAGGGCTTAATAAACATGTGGATAAAGGTGAACTTGTAGACGTAGTGTATTTGGATTTTCAGAAGGTGTTTGACAAAGTCCCTCATGAGAAGCTTCTAAGAATGTAACTTTCTAAGAATGTAACTTTGTTCTTCCTGTTCAAACTATTGTTTTTGTTACAGTTCCCCAATTCGATGTAAACCTATCTGATATGGTCTTTCAACCATGAAGGTCGGTATAGAAAAGTGTTAAATAAATACATAAATAAGAAAACTAAAAAGTCATGGGATAGGAGGCGATGTCCTTTCGTGGATTACAAACTGGTTAAAAGACAGGTAACAGAGAGTAGAATTAAATGGTCAATTTTCTCAGTGGAAAAGGGTAAACAGTGGAGTGCCTCAGGGATCTGTACTTGACTGGTGCTTTTCAAAATATATATAAATGATCTGGAAAGGAATACGATGAGTGAGGTTATCAAATTTGTGGATGATACAAAATTATTCAGAGTAGTTAAATCACAAGTGGATTGTGATACATTACAGGAGGACCTTGCAAGACTGGAAGATTGGGCATCCAAATGGCAGATGAAATTTAATGTGGACAAGCGCAAGTTGTTGCATATAGGGAAAAATAACCCTTGCTGTAGTTACACGATGTTAGGTTCCATATTAGGAGCTACCACCCAGGAAAAAGATTTAGGCATCATAGTGGATAATACTTTAAAATAGTCGGCTCAGTATGCTGCAGCAGTCAAAAAAGCAAACAGAATGTTAGGAATTATTAGGAAGGGAATAGTTAATAAAAGGGAGAATGTCATAATGCCTATATATCGCTCCATGGTGAGACCGCACCTTGAATACTGTGTACAATTCTGGTTGCCACATCTCAAAAAGATATAGTTGCGATGGAGAAGGTACAGAGAAGGGCAACCAAAATGATAAAGGGGAATGGAACAGCTCCCCTATGAGGAAAGGCTGAAGAGGTTAAGGCTGTTCAGCTTGGAGAAGAGACGGCTGAGGGGGGATATGATAGAGGTCTAAGATCATGAGAGGTCTTGAACCAGTAGATGTCAATCAGTTATTTAAACTTTTGAATAATAGAAGGACTAGGGGCATTCCATGAAGTTAGCAAGTAGCACATTTAAGACTAATTGGAGAAAATTATTTTTCACTCAACGCAAAATAAAGCTCTGGGATATGTTGCCAGAGGATGTGGTTAGTGCAGTTAGTGTAGCTGGGTTCAAAAAAGGTTTGGATACATTTTGGAGGAGAAGTCCATTAACAGCTATTAATCAAGTTTACTTAGGGAATAGCCACTGCTATTAATTGCATCAGTAGCATGGGATCTTCTTAGTGTTTGGGTAATTGCCAGGTTCTTGTGGCCTGGTTTTGGCCTCTGTTGGAAACAGGATGCTGAGTTTGATGGACCCTTGGTCTGACTCAGCATGGCAATTTCTTATGATCTTATGAGCCTGATTCCACCCACCGTGACTCTCGTTGCGATTTCAAACATGTCATATGCAGAACGGACTTTGTGTTTGTTTGTCACATTTCAGGCCCTGTTAAATTACCTCCTGGAAATTGTCCTGAAACCGTTGTGGGAGATTTTCCACGATATCCTGGACTTGCTTCCAGAGGTTGCTGGAATATTGGCCCATATAAAGCTGATAACAGTCAATCCTGGCTGACAACATTGAGCCCTGGAACACCCGCCTTCCGAAAGCATCCAGATATCTGTGCTCACGACCAGGAAAAGCCGAAGCATGAGTACACCTATGCTTTGCCTTCAAGGCAGATTCCACCACTACCGACTGGTGTGGGAGTTGATGGCGTTCAAAACTTATGGTGGGTTGGACCAGAAAGACAGCATCAAACTTCTGGTTCCATTCCCAGGTGGAATGGAGATGGGATGTTCCCAGAGCTGGACAACTAGCTCCTTGAATAATTTATGCACTGGCACAGCCACCACTTCCTTAGGAGCATCAACAAATTGTAAGATATCTAACATTTTGTGCCTAGTTCATCTAACTGACCCAGTAGTATTGCTGTCTGCCTTCACGGACCTGTTTGGATCCTTTTCCAGCTTTAAGTTAAACCTGAATAAATATGAGGCCTTAGCTTCCCATGTTAGTCATTTAGGGGGTAATTTTCAAAAGGAGTTACACATGTAAATGTAACTACTATTGTAGCAATTTTCAAAAGCCATTTACTGGAGTAAAGTGCACTTACACAAGTAAATCCTATGGACAATTCAATGGCATATATTATAGCAATTTTCAAAAGCCCACTTACTCAAGTAAAGTGCATTTACTCGAGTAAAACCCTGTTTTACTCGAGTAAATGCTTTTTAAAATCAGGCCCTTAGTGAATAACAGACAAAGTTCCCCTTTCAATGGACAAGGGAAGCCTTTCGTTATTTGGGATTTAGTTATCCTTTTCTATGACCAAAATTTATGATTCAAATATCCTGCCACTACTAAAAGCTCTTAAGAATAAGCTTTTGGAATGAAAGGATCTGCCTGTATCGGTGATGGGCCAAATAGATCTGTTTAAGATGATTTTGTGGCCTAAATAGCTTTATGTTTTTCAGACCATTCCTGTTTTGCTTCAGAGACAAGACATAAGGTTGATCTATGCTATGCTTTCACATTTCATCTGGTGGAGCCGACAGGCATGCATAGCTATGGTGCATCTGGTCGGATCCTGGCGCAATGGTGGATTGGGGGTTCCGGACATAGAGGAGTATAATATGGCTTGTTTACTGCACCACGTGAAAGACTGGTGTTTTAATATAAAGCATTTTACCCCAATAGATTTTGAAAGGGCAATGATATATCCTATACACACTGTATATGCTCTAGATGCAAGGCTGGCTCATCTCCCTTCGTCGCTTTGTAGTAATTTCCTCCTGATCTTGCTACGCAAAGCTTGGATATTCCTTTGTTCCAAATTAGGTCACTACTCTTATGAATCAGTATTATTGCCCATTCGGGGAAATTTGGATTTACCCCTGGCTCACAGTCCATATGCTTTTCTCAATGGAAGCAGAAAGGTGTGATCACTCTTTCTCAGGTAGTGGACCCTGAGGGAGTTATGCGCTCTTACCCAGCCCTATTCTTGCAATTTGACCTTTCTGTCAATTCTATCTTTGCCTATCTCCAATTGCGTCATTACGTGAGTTCATTGCCTGTCCCATCGTCTTTCAAATCAACAGCGGAACCAAATAAAACAAAACACCAGAAATAAGAATTTTACTGCCTATTTTTATTTCTGGAAAACAAAACAAAAACAACTTTTAGTCAAGGAGAGTAGATCACAGTTTTGATTGACAGACTGAGCCTATTACATGTATCTCTAAATTGGCACAAACTTGTCTTAGAAACCTCATTATTTAGCAACTGCAAATACATTTTTGTTTTACCAGATTAGCATCTAATTAAACATGATAATTTTATGGAAACTAGCAGATGTACTTATATTCTATGTTTTACTGTATTTTTATGCTTCATTTGACTGTCCAAGTACTAAATGGTGCTCCCACATTTTTTACGGGGAGCAGGAAAGCAGTACTGGTTACATTAGAGAACTAGGAGACAGGAGAAAGATGACTTTATGAACTCTGGCTCTAGATTTTCTGATTGTAAGCATGCAACACCACATATGGCTGTGTAGAATGGGTATCTTGCACAGTGAATGCAAAATGGAGGCAACATCATGAATTGTAACTCACTGGTCAGCTTAAGGATAGGCAGGGCCTGCAGAAGCACTAGGCGAGGTAGGCCTGGGCCTAGGGTGCGACCATTAGGGGGGCATGAGCAGCAAAGAGGAGTGGGGATTCGAAGCTCCACTCCTCTTTGCCGCCACCGCTCGTGAGAGGTAGGAGGGGGCCGCTACTGGGGGCGGCGCAAGGCAGAAGTGCCTAATCCCCTTGCACCAGCCCTGAGGATGGGACCTTTCCTAGCTAACCTGCTGATATAAAAGGCCTGTGAGCAATGAAAAGTCCCCTGAGGAAGCATTAGGAAAAACAAGTGTTGGATCTTCACCTACAATGCTGTTGAGGACTGAATTTTCCCTCTCTGGCTATGTGTACCAGCCTTACCCCACAAGGTAGCATTGTTTTTGATATCTGTTTAAACATCCACTGAAACTGAGCAAAATTACAAAAAAAAAACCCAAAAAAAACACTTGCCCCAAACAGTTCAGTCAAATAAAACTTGAGAAAACTGTATAAAACAGCCAAGAAGCATTAAACTGAACTTTTTCAGCACTAATTTTCAAAAGGGGTCTAAAACGACGACTTATCTAGATCCAATGGAAGAGAAAATCTATTTCTGTGTATTTAATACTTTTACATTCTGCAATAATCTTCCAACGTATTCAGCGCGAAGTACATAGATACACTTATAAAATAAACATACAATACTGTTCTATAAGACTCAGAAGCATTAAGACATGCAAGCTACCACGAAGGCACTCTAATGTTGCTGTCAACACACTGGGTAAGTTTAGTGCTCTGGAGAGCATTTAAAATCCATAAGTGTTCTACAACACTCAGTGCTATTGCATAGAGGAGGTGGTAGTGTTTTAGCTGGACAGAAGCTACAGGACCAGCAAGAACTGCTGCTTCAACTGAACATTTTATTTTGCCGTAGTATACCCAATTCAAAAAGCCTCTGGGGTTTTGGGGAGGTGGGGGGGGAGGGGGGAAGAGTGTGCAACTAACCTGTCTTGGGCTGCAGGTTTCTTCTTGGTTCTTCAGGACCCTCAATTGGTTGCTCAGCAAGGAAAACTCGTGCTTGGTCTATGGCATTCAGTACAGCCGGCTCTTTATCCTTCAAATCACGCCTCAGGATCTTTCAAAAACAGAAAGCAAGCTTCAAATTATCGTAATGTTGTGCAGCACCTTCCTATTTTTATAATTTCTGGCCATGAACGTGTTGAGTGTGACTAACAGCCAACGTCCAATGTGGTTTATAACAGCAAATATACATTTTTCAGTACAACGCTACAGAAATCTTATTTTCAGAGTGCATTCAGATACACCACAGAGTGAAAGATGATGGTGGGCTTAGAATACTCACTCAGGGGAAATTATTTTGCTTTCGGGTAAACATCCTTACAAATTCCCTATTACAAGCTATCCAGTCACTCCCATATAATAGTCTGCATTAGCAGATTCGTTCTGTTAACGAGAGTGACAAAAAAAGAAAAAAAATGCATGCAACCAAAATGAAGATAAGTTAAGCACAAGTGAATGACATCTGCAGAAAACATTTACATCCCATAGAAGTCATTTTTTCACATTGTTGTTTTTCATTTCAGAAAGTTGCTGCAAATTAAAGATCAAGGACACAGAACCGAATTGCAAAGAATATATTAGAGAAGAGAGCTTTGAAATTATCATAAAATATTTTCAACTTTTACAAATTCAGTTTAATTTTTTTTCCTGTGATTTTTCCATGCAAATGGAAAGGATTTGGCATGCTTTAACCTCAAATATCTTCTTTATTTTTATCATTGACCTAAGAATATAAACTAGTAATGTGCTGGAGGAGGCTCCCATGAACCCCTTCTTAAATTTATGGCACCAGAGTGTCTCACTGAGCACAGCAGAGCCCTGTAGCAGCCCTTTGATTAAAAAATGCATGGCATATTGTTGCATCAGTCCATCTAATCCAGCATCCTGTCTGTGACAGTCACAACGAGCAGATGCTTACAGGAAGCCTATCAGAAATAGGGCATACATGCACATATATACTTCCGATTTCTAGTGGGTTCAGGAATGCACAGAAGGGGCGGGTGGCATCCCTGATAGGTTTGTGTGTGCGGTAACCAACAATTGCCCTATCATCCATAAATTTTGTGCAATTCCTTTTTTTGTCTTAACCTGGTTATGTTTGCTTCCAGCACATGCTGTGATAATGAGCTCCACGGGTGAACGGTGCACGCTGTGAAGAACTATTTCCTTTTGGTTGTTTTAAACCTCCCACCTGATAATTTCATCAGGTTCCCACACTTCTTGGATTATACAGCTCTGAAAAAAGCAACATTTAAGTAACACAGGCAAAGCATGTGCCATTTTTCCAAAAAGGTCATATTTTGTTCCATATCAGAGTAGCTGAAAAAGCTTCAGGGCTTTTAAAATACACTGAATAATTTCAGAGCAAAAATCTCTGCTTTACAATAAATCAGTTATATGATCAGACAGAAAATAGTGATTGCTTTTACCCGGATTACCTATTGAAGACTAATAGCTCTGTCACATATATATACCAGAAACTATCAGGAATATATCAGGATTTATTTTTTAACAAGTTTTTTGTTCTTTTTTAAATCACATTGACATTCAGAATTCTGCAAAGGCTACAAATTAAAACCGGAATCTTTGTAGGCTGTGATACCTTCCATTTAACCAACTAAGATGATGTGGTATACGAGTTTGAGAACCTTTTTCATCTGAAACATGATCAATTCCTAACCAAGTTAAAGGTGAAACAATTCCCAACATGTAATCACTTTTTTCTGTCCAATAATATAACTGATTTGGGGTTTGATATGAAATCATTACAAATGACAAAGATTGATTCCAGTGATTTTTCAAGATGGATATGATGTATTTTTTCAAGTTGTAAGCAGTTTTCTTCACAAACTAGAGCAGAGGTGGCAACTCCAGTTCCCGATTGCCAAAAATAGGTTTGTTTTCAAGATATCCATAATGAATATGCATGAAATATATTTGCATACAATGCAGGCAGACCATACACATATATTTCATGTCTATTCATTGTGGCTATCCTGAAAACCAGAACTGTTTGCGGCACTCAAGGACCGGAGTTGCCTACCCTTCATCTAGAGAATGAAGAAATCAACACCCCATTTAGAGGATGACAGCAGCATTATCTCCACAAAAGTGCATAAATCAATAAGCAAATATACCACTCATAAATTAAAAGGATGCATGCTCTTTAATATAATGCCTACATTTATAAATTATGTTTATTATTTTAATATTATACCCAAACATTTTGAGGCCGATATTCAGCACCATTTGTCTAGCTAAGTTCAGACTTAGCCAGATAAATAGCGTGATTTAAAAATTCTCAGTGGCCGACCACCTCCAAGTTATCTGGCTAGGAAATTAGCTGATAAAATAACCAGATAACTTGGAGGTGTTCTGTTGATGTTCTGGTGTGGAGTTGAGTTAGCTGGATAAGTTATCTGGCTAATTCTGATACTCATATTTAGCCTGATAAATTATCAGCTAACTCTATACATGCTGTGCATGAGTCCTAAAGTTATTTATCTTTAAATTACTCTGGTATATTCAGCAGGGCCACTTCTGGCCAGACAGTACCTGAAAATGGACCCCTATGTGATTATAGCAACTGATATAATAACCAATTTCCAGACCAGGTGAGAAGCTGATAAGTTGAATGCTAATAGGACCGAAACAGCAAAAGTCCAAAAGACAAATAATTTTCATTTTCTGGAAGAAGGAAGGACCCTCATAAATTTTTCATTTTTTTTTCAACCAAATTGTAAGAAATGATATATCAGGAGTTTCTGATGCATGATTCTGCATAAAGTAAGGGGAATATAAAAATGGAACGTTTTGCTGGGATTAGAACTGCAGTTTGAGCTTTTATCCTAGAAAAATCTTTGGTGTGTCGGAGTCTGTTTAGCAAAGGCTGGGAAAATATAGACTTGATGCCCAGCATGCATCAATTTCTCTTTCTTCCTGTCAAGTTCATAACAAGTTCTTTATTGGACTCACTATAGAATATTATCATCAAGCATTAGCCAATCCTTTTCTTCTCAGCTGTCTCCTGGAATGAATCGTCCCATCTGTCCTGCAAATCCTGTGGTGGTGCTTCTTCTTTTATCAACAGCAGCAGAGTCCCCCCATGATGTACACTTCAGACTTGAGATATCAAGTCTATAAGTTTGATCTACTCAAAGTAAATTTACAAATTGGATTTCTAAGACGAAGGTGAACAAAGATATTATTTATTTATCATTTATTATTTATATTATTTATTACTATTTATATATTATTATTTATTATTTATATATTATCAATCAACCTCAATGTTACTCAATGTTCTTCTGTTAGCAATGTTATCTAGAAACCTCCTTTGTTACTTAATGTTAATTGGTTCTCTGATGTTTCAATGTAAATCATTGTTATAATTGTAAACCGGAGTGAAGGCTGACACCAAACTTCGGTATAAAAAAACATCCAAATAAATAAATAAATGAATATACAGTTTCGGAGATCCTGAGGTTTCTTTTTCAAGTTTCTCAGTCAAGCCAGTTATATGAATATATTTTTTTTCTGTGGTTATTGGGTGGAATTTCATTTTGTTTTAGTAATAAGGAATCTGCTTTAATTACTGCAACAGAAAACTATATTATTGGCTTCAGCCTTATCATTATGTTGTTTCACTATATTTGATTCCTTTTTTTTTATCCCTTCCAGAATTAGACTTGGATCTCATTTTAGATCCAATATAATCAATATGTTTGTTAATCTTGCTCTCAAGCTTCTGGATATCAACTCATTCTCTTCAAGTTTGACCAATAAACTTAAATATCCAAGAGCAGTATTCACAGAAAAACTTGTCAAACTCCCTTCTTGACTATCCTGAGATTTCCTTTACTACTTTTAGGTCTACCAGAATGAAACTGCCAACTTCTCCCATCTCCTTTGGAGGAATATTCAATGACAAAGCTATGACAGAAGAACCTTGTAAACAAATGCCCTCTTTATCTGGTTCCAATAGTGTAGATGGAATAGGGGCTGGCATCTGCTCCCTTGTCTGAGGTCATCCAAATAGCCCCTTTTACACCTTCTGGCTAGATTCCATTGCTCCATAGTACAAGGTACCTCCCACTCTTATGAATGCTTTTTTCTACCCAGCAGAGATTCCAGAGCTGGTTCAACAACTTGATTATGCACACGCTGCAGTCCTTTGAGCTCTGGGCCTCTTCATCCACACAAGGATAAATGTTGAAAGACGGCAAAGCAGTGCCAACCAAATCACTTTCACTAGCATTGGCTTGCCAACTCCATCACACTGCAGCCAGAATCACAAATGCTTCCACTCTGCCACTCTTCAACATCAGTCCCAAGATTCCAGGTTCATGCTTACTGAGTCTTAGAGAGGCTCAGATGATCTAATGCCACTAGCAGCACAACTGGAAGCAGATTGCTACCATTATCCAGATTAACTGAGGTAAACTGCACAGCTCTTCCCACATGCAGCTACTCATAGTGGCCATCTCCTTTCCCTTTTCGATCATATTTCATGTATCCATAATGAGAAACTAATTTATTCAAGATATTTTGTTGAAACTTTTAATTATTATGCAAAAGAGATGAGCGGAAGTATGTCCATAAATTTCCTGCAATCAACAGGATTTTTTCAATTAGCAAAGTTGGAAATATCAGTTAAACTAAACTTCTTGATGATTGCTGGGGTTTGGGGGAAAGTTTTCAGTGTATTCAACATAGGAGAACAAATCTCACAAAAGGTTTTGCATTTAAATATTTGGTACTTCAAATTTAAAAGTAAAATACAGGGAGAGATACTGAATGGTTTACCCTATACTTAAATGAAAAGATCATATACTATATTATACACATACACACACCACATATACACATACATACACAGATATATACACATATACACATACATATATACACATATACACACATATACACATATATGTACACACACACACATATATATAAATATACACACACACATATATATATATATAAAAAGAGAGAGAAAATGCAATAATAAATACATGACTAAAACTTATATAAGTGAGTAAAAAGCATTCTAATTTATAAAAGTATCCATTGTATCAAAAAGCTCAATATATGTCCATGTAATAAGTAGAATATGAAATGGCATTATAATGCATTTTCCATGCTGACTGCAACTTAAGGGGCAGATTTTATAACCTGCGCGCATGGGGTACATTTTTGTGCGGTACCCGGCGCAAACAAATGTACACCCGCCGCGCGCATAGGGGTGTACCTTGCGCACGCTGAGCCCTGGGGAGCCCCGATGGCTTTCCCCGTTCCCTCCGAGGCCGCTCTGATTTTGGAGCGGCCTCGGAGGGAACTTTCCTTCCGCTCCCTCCCTTCCCCTATCTAACCCACCCCCCCCAGCCCTACCTAAATCCCCCTCTACCTTTATTTCATTATTTATGCCTGCAGGCATAACTTGCGCGCTCCGGCCAGCTACCCAGCACGCCATCCCCCGGCACGGCCACTGTGCCAGAGGCCTCGGTCCTGCCCCCAGACCACCCCTGGACCGGCGCCCCGCCCATGCCCCGCTCCCTTCCCGCCCCTTTTTCAAAGCCCCGGGACATACTCATGTCTCGGGGCTTGAGCACGTCGCCAAGCCTATGCAAAATAGGCTCGGCGCACGCAGGAGCAGGTTTTGGTGGTTACGCGCCTAACTCTTTGAAAATCTGCCCCTAAGGGTTCATGTCACACACTGCTCATCTCAGGCAGAAAATCCTGATCTTCATACATCTTTCAGGATGTTTCAAAAGCAGTACTGTATAAGGCAGATGTTAAGCTGTTTCGGCATGCTGTTCACGCCAAACTGTCTTCAATGAACAACCAAAAAAACAGTTGTTTGATGCTCTGTCCATAATGATACATGAAAACCCAAGAAAAATGGTTTCCAAGCTGAAATTACTTTCCTAGATAAATTCCATATTTAGAAATTGAAAAGGTAAAAGAAAATGGTAGTTGTGACAGAAAAACCAAAAGAAAGACTTACTTTGATACTTCAGTGCTCTATTCAATAGATGGATGGCATTCTGGAAGCTAGCATTAAAATCAAAATAGCAATGGAACCTAAAGTGGCAGATTGCTTTGAAAACCAGTGCATAGTATATGAAGAATACGATTCACTGCACACATCACCATCCAGCCAAGTCCTCTAAATCCATTTTGTGCAATATGGGGCGGATTTTAAAAAGATTACGCGCGTATATTACACGAGTAACCCCGAAAACCCGCTCCTGTGCACGCCGAGCCTATTTTGCATAGGCCCAGCAAAGCGAGCAAGCCCCAGGACGCGCGTATGTCCCGGGGCTTGAAAAAAGGAGTGGGGAGTGGACGGGGCGGTCCAGGGGTGGGGGCAGGGGGCGGGACCGAGGCCTCCGGCACAGCGGCCGTGCCGGGGGATCGCGCACCGGCCCAGAGGCAGCGTAAGTAAATAAATAAAGGTAGGGGGGATTTAGGTAGGACTGGGGGGCGGGTTAGATAGGGGAAGATGAGGGAAGGTGGGAGGGGGGCAGAAGGAAAGTTCCCTCCGAGGCCGCTCCGATTTTGGAGTGCCTGGAGGAACGGGGTAAGCCATCGGGGCTCCCCTAGGGCTTCCAAGCTGAAATTACTTTTCTAGATAAATTCCATATTTAGAAATTGAAAAGGTAAAAGAAAATGGTAGTTGTGACAGAAAACAAAAGAAAGACTTACTTTTGATACTTCAGTGCTCTATTCAATAGATGGATGGCATTCTGGTAGCTACATTTAAATCAAATAGCAATGGAACCTAAAGTGGCAGATTGCTTTGAAAACCAGTGCACCTTGTGCGTGCCGACCCTGGATTTTATAACATGCGCGCGGCAAATCGGGCATAGATTTGGGGCGTGACAGGTTGCGAGCCACAAATCTATGCCCGTACGTAGCTACTAAAATATAGCCCTATGAATCTTGTACAAATAGTGGGGGTAAATTTCAAAAGGATTTTACATGCTTAAAATTGGATTTTGCATGTGTAAATACACTTAACCTGAGAAAATGGCTATTGAAAAGTGCTACAATATATGCCACTGAATTGTCCATAAGATTTATCTGCACGAACAAGCAAATGTTCAAACAGCACACGCATAAATAACAGAGGTTATGCACGTGGCCGGGCCTTGCGTGCCGCGCACATTTTCAAAACAATGGTATATGCAGGAGATTTCATACCAAGCGAGAAGTCTTTTACAGCTGTACTAGCCATGCTGATTACTATATTGTTAATCAACTTCAACCAAATCCAGATATGACAGTCAGGCTGGAAGCTCCTAGAGTCGAATTAACCAAGGGAACAGCTAGTGTCTAATTCCGAATATATGCAAAACTAACTGTAAGAACTGTCTTCAGTTACCTTATATAGAATCACTTATTAAAAAAAACCTTTATTAACAATGGTATAATTTTCCCAATTATGCTTAAAAATGTAAATTTACCTTTTTTCAATTTTTTATTTATTAAGGCATTTTTTAAGGCATTTTTTAAACAAGAGACACAGACCTCAGATCTGACATAAAGAGGCTTGAATGTCCTCTAATTTTCTTAGCCAGTGAAATCAATCATCGGTCTGTAATATCTCTTAATTTTCTTTTTTATATTAAAATAAAAATTATTCTTAAGTCACTGTCATGGATTAACTTTCTCTCTCATCGATCTTTTTACTATGACTGTTTAGTCATATTCGTGTTCAACTTCGGCAGGATAATAAAGCCGCTGTCGCGGATTGAATGTCTCTCTCCTTATCTCGACGGAGCCGCTATCGTGGATTCTCCTTGTTTAAAACTGCTTCAAGCATGAAGTCTGGATAGGGAAAGTTATCATTAGCTTTCTGCTATAACGACTAAATAGCTTATTCGATAACATGAAGACAACATGAGCCCATTGATATGCTGTATAATAAAGGCATATGAAATTTTCATCTTTATGGAACGCCGCGGTATCGGCGTTGCACTGACTTGTTTAAAAGAGAAAAAATCCAAACAAGTTTAAGATAAGTGCTTTTTTTTACTAAGTTGAACAAACGTTCCATAAAGGTGAAAATTTCAATATGCCTTTATATACACGCATATCAATGGCTCAGTGTCTTCATGTTATGGAATAAGCTATTTAGCTCGTTATAGCAGAAAGCTAATGATAACTTTCCCTATCTAGACTTCATGCTTGAAGCAGTTTAAACAAGGAGAATCCGCGATAGCGGCTCTTGTCGAGATAAGGAGAGAGACATTCAATCCGCGACAGCGGCTTTATTATCCTGCTGAAGTTGAACACGAATATGACTAAACTGTTATAGCAAAAATCAGTGACCGAAACAGTCATAGTAAAGATCGATGAAGAGAGAAAGTTAATCCAAGACAGTGACTTAAGAAATAATTTTATTTTAATATAAAAAGAAATTAAGAGACATTACAGACCGGTGATTGATTTCACTGGCTAAGAAAATTGAAGGACATTCAAGCTCTTTATGCCAGATCTGAGGTCTGTGTCTCTTGTTAAAAAATGCCTTAATAAATATAAAAAATTGAAAAAAAGGTTAAATTAACATTTTTAAGCATAATTGGGAAATATACCATGTTAAATAAAGGTTTTTTTAATAAGTGATTCTATGTTAAGGTAACTGAAGACAGTTCTTACAGTTATGTTTTTGCATAGATTTGGAAGCTCCTAGAGAACAAACCATGCTGAGGGATGGTGTTATTTATATAAAATAAGCATTCCTTGATTTATAATGCACTGCAGGAATATAACAAAATAGGTAACATCAATCAAGGTTGCAAACATTCACTGTTGGGCAAAGTTTAAATCCAGACCACATTAGTCTCCATAGTAATTGCTTTCCATGGACAGACACAGTGAATACTGGAGACAAAACTCAAATCATAATATTAACACAGAGCTTCAGTACTTATCACTTAACATCAACATTCATAGGAAGAAAAGCTCACAGGTGTTCCACCAGAATCCCACCCTGTTCTCTTGGCCTCTAAATCTTCTAAATGTGGGGAAATCCCTTCCTGGAACCTTAACATACCTTTAGAATCCTCTAAAAATCAATCTAGGGCCATCAGTAATCTGAGCCTGGCTTCCTCAGAGCCATTCAGTACTCCACACATAGATCACCTGCCCCAAACCAAGCAGACCCTTCAAGGCTAGCCATGGTACTTTTCACCCCAACTCAGATCTGCCACTTAGCCAAGTGTTATGCAAATAAAGAATTAAAATACCAACTGGAATGGCATATATCCGACTCATTGCATAAATCCAGCATACCACAGCAGGACTCTGGACAGCACACTTTCTTTCAAGATACAAACAGAAAATATAAAGTCAACATTCGAAGCAGCATCATTTGTAATCTTGCCAACTCAAAATGGGGACGACAGCTAGCTACGATCAGAACTTCTGCGCTTGCCCTATATTACTCCAGGATTTTCGAATTCTTGTCTAATACGAAAAGTTTCTGCTACATGACAGCTGCCCAGTTATCACTGGCTACCTTAAATTAACACAGCTCAATAGTTTGGATATTCTTGCTGAAACAGCACTACCTGACATCGGAAGAGTTGCAGCCAAACAAACAGATAAAGCAGCAAACAGAGGGCATTTACGCCCTCTCTGTAAAGCGAGGCAGTGGCAAAAAAAAAAAAGTTCTTGAAATGGCACAGGAATATCCTTGTGACAGAGGTAATTAAGACCACACCTGTGGCTGCCTACAAGGAGATGAGGCAGATGTAACTTGGAGTATTGCCCCTGGGATTAGCATGGGTATCGGAGCAAGCGAGTCATTTCCTGAAGTGCAGAGGAAGAAAGTACCATATAGATGGCCCCAAATTCCCTCTGTACCCAAGTCATCAGGTCAAGAGCAAAAATGGCAAAATGGGGATACTCTCCCAGTCCTGAGACCTGTGATTGTTGTGCAATGTTTTTTTTTAAACCTTTTGGTCTATCCATTGCTTGAGGACTGCCTCTGTATAGTACAGGATAGAGATGTGAATCGTGTCCTCGATCGTCTTAACGATCGATTTCGGCTGGGAGGGGGAGGGAATCGTATTGTTGCCGTTTGGGGGGGTAAATATCGTGAAAATCAAAATCGTGAAAAATCGAAAAATCGTAAAATCGCAAACCGGCACATTAAAACCCCCTAAAACCCACCCCCGACCCTTTAAATTGAATCCCCCACCCCCAATGACTTAAATAACCTGGGGGTCCAGCGGCGGTCCGGAACGGCAGTGGTCCGGAACGGGCTCCTGCTACTGAATCTTGTTGTCTTCAGCCGGCGCCATTTTCCAAAATGGCGCCGAAAAATGGCGGCGGCCATAGACGAACACGATTGGACGGCAGGAGGTCCTTCCGGACCCCCGCTGGACTTTTGGCAAGTCTTGTGGGGGTCAGGAGGCCCCCCCCAAGCTGGCCAAAAGTTCCTGGAGGTCCAGCGGGGGTCAGGGAGCGATTTCCCGCCGCGAATCGTTTTCCGTACGGAAAATGGCGCCGGCAGGAGATCGACTGCAGGAGGTCATTCAGCGAGGCGCCGGAACCCTCGCTGAATGACCTCCTGCAGTCGATCTCCTGCCGGCGCCATTTTCCGTACGGAAAACGATTCGCGGCGGGAAATCGCTCCTGACCCCCGCTGGACCTCCAGGAACTTTTGGCCAGTTGGGGGGGGCCTCCTGACCCCACAAGACTTGCCAAAAGTCCAGCAGGGGTCCGGAAGGACCTCCTGCCGTCCAATCGTGTTCGTCTATGGCCGCCGCCATTTTTCGGCGCCATTTTGGAAAATGGCGCCGGCTGAAGACAACAAGATTCAGTAGCAGGAGCCCGTTCCCGACCGCTGCCGTTCCGGACCGCCGCTGGACCCCCAGGTTATTTAAGTCATTTGGGGGGGGGGGTTCGGGAGGGTGGGGGATTTAATTTAAAGGGTCGGGGGTGGGTTTTAGGGGGTTTTAGTGTGCCGGCTCACGATTCTAACGATTTATAACGAAATCGTTAGAATCTCTATGTTGTGGTTCCATAACGGTTTAAGACGATATTAAAATTATCGGACGATAATTTTAATCGTCCTAAAACGATTCACATCCCTAGTACAGGATCCTCATGAATACTGAGGTGTGCATATTGGTGGAAATAAGACTTTGGTGGATGGAAGCGAGAAGATTGGCATATTTTTAGGGACCTTCGTTTACATTTTTTTCCCAGAGGAATTTATCAGGGTTTATTTTACAAGAATAAAAATGGGGAAAAAATGAATTGAAAAGAAGTACTCATTTTTCGGGTGAATACTGGAGTTAGTTTGGTGGACAGAAGTGATGGCAAGGGAAAAAAAAAAGAATGGATGGAGGACAAAGGGAGAGGAGGGGGAATGGGGCAAGGGGTGAGATCAAGAGGGAGTGGAGATGGGGGAGGGATATAAGGTGCTCAAATGGAAGATGGGGAAAGATGTGGGGTGCTGAAGGAGGAGATGGGGTAGAGAGCAAAGATGTGGGATGCTTAAAGAGAAAGAGGATGGGGATAGAGGTGGGATACTGAAGGAAAGAAGAATGGCAGGAGGGAGAAGAGAGCAAGAGGAGGGGGGGGAGGAGAGGTCAGGAGAAGGGAGCAGAAGGGAAAAGGAGGAGGTGGAGAAGGGAGCCCCCCCCCCTCCAAAAAATGATGATCAGGCCACTTTTTCAGCCCCATCCTCCTCTTCCTGCTGCTCCCAGCCTCTCTCCGGCATCCTACCTCTTTCTCCAACTCCCTCTTCTCCTTCATCCCCTCCTCTCCCTTCCTAACCACACACCTATATGCTCTCATCCCCTGTACATCCATCCCTTGATCTCTCCCCTTGCCTCCAGCAGTCTCACTCACCCTCATTCACACCCTCACAATCCCCTCATTCCTTGACTCTGACTCCCCCCACCCACCTTCCTCCCCCCCCCCCTTAACGGCTTCACTCCCTCCCACCCCACAATCCCCCACCCACATCCCTCTCTCCGCTGCTGCTGTGATGCTATGAATGGCCCATCATCATCACCCAGCCGTCAGTATCACTTCCCACCTTAGCCCTCCTAAACAACTGCGGCCTTGCAAGGCTTTGGTCCCTCTTCACGCTCTGTGGCTGTCAGCTCCTGATGCCATCATTCAGGCACGGCACCCGCGGAGCAGAAAGAGGGACAGAGGTGCTGGGTGAGTGACCAGGATAACAGCAAAAATGGCCATGGGACATACACGACAGGGGAAAGGCCTTAAATAGGCACAGCAGCTACACGGCCCCCATGCTTCCGAAGCCTTTGAAATTAGTGTGAAAATCGGTTTAAACCGATTTCTACCTTTGTGAAAATCCAGGAATTTATGGGTGAAAATCGGTTTAAACTGAAAATGAAGGTCCCTACATATTTTGCATTGCACTCATGCTACACTCCATTTGTTTAAACATAAGAACATAAGAAATTGCCATGCTGGGTCAGAACAAGGGTCCATCAAGCCCAGCATCCTGTTTCCAACAGAGGCCAAAACCAGGCCACAAGAACTGGCAATTATCCAAACACTAAGAAGATCCCATGCTACTGATGCAATTAATAGCAGTGGCTATTCCCTAAGTATGATTAATAGCCATTATTGGACTTCTCCTCCAAGAACTTATCCAAACCTTTTTTGAACCCACCTACACTAACTGCACTAACCACATCCTCTGGCAACAAATTCCAGAGCTTTATTGAGCGTTGAGTGAAAAAGAATTTTCTCCCATTAGTCTTAAATGTGCTACTTGCTAACTTCATGGAGTGCCCCCTAGTCCTTCTATTATTCAAAAGTGTAAATAACCGAGTCACATCTACTCGTTCAAGACCTCGCATGATCTTAAAGACCTCTATCATACCCCATTTTGGTATGATAGAGGTCTTTGTGGTATTCTTCCAAGTCCATTTTTCATATCTCTCCGATTCAATTTGGTTTTCCTCAGATTTTCTGACTTTCTTTGCTTTCTAAATTCAGGGTATCTGAGTACATTTGGCTCCCTCCACACCATGTCAGCATCTGACAGACACCGGCATTCCAATTTGCTTAGCATTCCTGCCATCGTTTACACTCTCCCCGTTACTTTTTACTTTGCTTTGCATCTCTTGGTATGTTTCCTTTCCATCTTTTCTCAATAGTAAACTTCTTTTGAACTACACATAGCACTATTAATTATTATAGTTCATTTCTCATTTATTTTCTCCTTGTTACTTGCATCCATTCTTCACTGTTTTCCTGTTTAGTTCGACTGTTCTTTTGTTTTGTGACTTCCATCTTCTTTTTAAAATTCAAGTTTGAGTCCTCTCTGCATTTTCTAGACTGCATTGCTGTACACCAAACAAATAACAGTGTTGCGAATCATCCAGTACTGCCTTCTTTGGCACCACTGTTTTCTTGTAATTTTTCAGTGGCATTACTTTGCCACAGCAGTTCCCCCCCCCCTCCCCCTTTGGTCTTTTCCAAGACAACTTTTAGGAAGTAATTTTCAAAGGAGCTACACGCATAAATATAACATATTATTGAAGCAATTTTCAAAAGACAATTTACTGGAGTAAAGTGCACTTACATGAGTAAATTCTATGAACAATTCAATGGCATATACTGCAGCAATTTTCAAAAGCCCACTTACTTGAGTAAAGTGCATTCACGCGAGCAAAACCCAGTTTTAAGTGTGTAAATTGCTTTTTAAAATCAGGTCCTTAGTGAAGAGTTTCTTTACCTAACATTGTTTATCTCTATGTTGTCCTGGTTTATTTATTTATTTATTTATTTATTTTTTTAGTTTTTTTTATACCGATTTTCCTGCATAAAATGCATATCAAACCGGTTTACAATGAAACAGAATAAGCAGGAAGTAAAATTCCTTATTTACTTCATCAGTAACAGCTCAGCTTATTTTCTCTTACAATAATTACAAATAATTTGTATTGTCCTATAATGCTTTTAAGATTTTTCCTATCAATTAACTGAACATGCTACCATTGCTTTGTTTTTAATCTTACATGCTTTTTTTTTCTATACAGACATTACTCAAAGAAACAATACATCTTTGAGATTCCATCTCCTTATCATAAGACAAAAATACTCTTATACACCTCCGCAATGCATGCATATGTTTCTTTAGTATGCTGCTACCATGTTTACTGTTAGACATTGCTTAGTCAGAGCCTTTGCATGCTGTAGAGTTCTTTTTCCTAATTGGTTATAGTTTGAATGCTTCTGAGCTTCTTATTGGTTCTATTCCTGTTTTTCTATGCTCTCTTGCCTCTTACTATTGGTCCCTTGACCAAAAGTAGCCTGGGCCTGACTCACTTCCTATGGGATTTTAGTTGAAAAAAGGCTCTTAGCAAACTAACAGCTCTCCTGTGTCATCTACAAGCTCCATGAGGCATTGCTCTTTCACCTCTATTTCTCATCTGCTGTTAGTCCTTAGTAGCCACAACTTCTACTCCAGCTGTAGTTGCCTTTGTCTTATTACTGGCTTCTAGAGGCTCTAACAGATGAACCATGCTACTGTCAATATGGTTATTCTTGATGCAATTCACAGTGAGTGAACTATTTTTTCATTCTAATAAATGTTTGGCATTTAAGAACTTTGTTCGCTGATACTTGGGAGCTGGAGAAAAGAAGTTTAACTGCTTTATCAATTCAAGCAAAAGCAAATGATTTGTGAGACTAGTACATACACTTATGCATTATGTAATGCTTACTTTATTCCAAAATAAACATAAGAACATAAAAGACTTGCTATACTGGGTCAGACCAAGTGTCCATCAAGCCCAGTATCCTGTTGCCAACAGTGGCCAATCCAAGTCACAAGTACCAGGCAGGTGTTGCGTTTTCGGTCGTAGACGGCTGCGACCGCTCTGCTTCACCTTTCTTTTACCCTTTTCCTCCTCCCTTGGAAGGATGGCTGCCTCCACTGCTGTTTGCTGAAACCCTCAGCATCCCCGTCCGCCATGCTTCTTCCTGAGGCCTCCTAGAGCACGCACGCTGCCTACGTTTTTGAATATATCATAGTGGGAACCTCAGGGGCTATCCGACAGCATGACATCAGTACCTCTGGGTATTTAAACCACCGCTCCGCTACAATTCAATGAGTTAGCAAGGACTTCGGTTTTGCTACTCTGATCGCTTCTAAGCTCCTTGCTTGGATTCCTCACTACCAGGGCCGGTGCAAGGGTATTTGGCACCTAGGCAAACCTTACAGTCTGGCGCCCCATCCCCATACATAATTTAAACTATGCATTTATAACATATTTTACATGAAAAATGACATTCTGAGGTAAAATAAATATACAAGTTGTTGTGATAATTTCATGCACTGTTGTGATGCCAACAAAAAACTTTGCATCTTGGAATTCATATGGCATCATACCTATTATGATATATTTCAGCATGGTCCTCCCATATCAACACAGTACTATCTGCCAACACTCAAAGAATAACAACCCTACCTATGAAAAAGAATACCAAAAATATTACACCAGAATCTAAAATATCAATACACCTCCTATCAGGAAAACAAAACAGGCCAAGCTACTACAGATCCCTACAGAGAAACCACATGCTAAAAGAATGCTTCATCTCAGTCTTTGCATGCAGAACACAAACCCTCACCAAATACAGAATAAAGCCACATAAAGTATAAATAAAAATGTGCAGACAAAAACTGAACTGTAAAACGCATCACGCCAGACTCTGTACAGTGTAACAATGGAAAAACAAATGTCACCATTCCTCGTGAAACAAATCAATAAAATAAAGATATATAAATCATTAATCATAATTATAAAATCATACAAATAAAATAATTTCAAAACAGCTGAGAATAGAATATCCAATAATTAAAGACTCATGCAAATTTTGAAAGCTTTACCAAACACCAATAAAATATTTCAAACAGCAGACACATCACATACTACCCAATAATTAAAATGGTAGTCAATCAAAAAAATGAACTTAAAAAGCCACCTTTACTTACCCTCTCCAGCAGTTCTCCTACTCCTTTCCCTTGCAGGCCATACCAGAAGCAGCAGTAGCTGCTGAAGCTGTCCTCACAGACCTCTTCCTTAGGGACCACAACCAGTCTCTTCTCTCTCACACACACATACCAGTTACACCCTCAGGACCAGTTTCTGTCTCTCACACACCAATCTCTCCCCAACCAGTCTCTCTCTCTCTCTCTCTCTCACACACACACACCAGTCATCTCCCTGATCAGCTGTTCTCACATACACACGTCACCTCTCTGGCCAGTCTCTCTCAATCACACATGCTATCGCTCTTCTTACTTACACACAGGCTTTCAATCACAGACATGCTCTATCTCACTTACAAACAGGCTCAATCACACACATGCCCTCTCTCACAGCCACAAGCCAGCCAAAAACATGCTCCATCACTCTTGCACATACACGTTGACACACACAAGCACCCTCCCTGCCTCACATATACACCACACACATACAGAAGCACCCTTCCTGTCTCACATACATATTACACTCTCACAGAAGCACTTTGCTTTCAGACTTGCAGCATTTTTCACTTTTACTAAAAGTGAAAGTGATGCTCCCAACCGTTAAATAAGAAAACCACATTCCTATCAAAGGCGAAATTGAAGGAGGAATGACACCCTTCCTTCAGGTTCTGTCCTCCCAAGGGACAGCCACCCACACAGTACAGCTTCTCTTGTTTTATGCTTCCAGGCAATAAAGCAAGTGTCTTTCTTCAAACTATCAGTCGTATGATTATTCATGTGGGAGATATGGAAAGAAAGACATCCTTAGTCGGCTTCCCTTTTAAATGGGAAGATTCCAGTCTTAGTCATTTAAAAATATACATTTTCTAAAGGCTTAAAAAAAAAAAAAAAGCAAAAACATTTCAGATTCTATTCTAGTCTTCATGCTTAAATTATGCTTAAAAAAAAACAAAACAAACCCACCTGGCATCAGTATCTTAAATTTGTGATTTTGCTGAGATGAACATTTTAAATACTTTAATTTTTTTTGCTTTAGTATTTGTCTCTACCCACTTTAAGTTAAATTTTATTTTCCAGAAGAGGGATGCTTAAAATTTAGTAATTTTATCTTTCATCCAACTTTTCAAAAGTTCAGCTATATGTATTATCATATTTCATTTTTTTAAAATGGCAGATTCCTTTCTCACATACACACACACTCACAGAAAGAAGATCGGCGCCGAGACTTAGGGGGCACCGCGGCAGGCAGGCAGCCAGCTCCCGACTCCTGCCTCCCCTGAGTGCCACCCTCCTGACACCCCGCTACTGGTCCAGCAGAGGTCCCGGGAGTGATCTGCCGCCTCGGCTGCCACTAAGCAAAATGGCGCTGGTGCCCTTCAGCCTCTACCATGTGACAAGGGCTAACGGTGCCATTGGTTGACCCCTGTCACATGGTAGGGACTGAAGGTAACCGGCGCCATTTTGCTTAGTGGCAGCCGAGGCCCCGGGAGTGGCAGATCGCCCGGGACCTGCTGGACCACTAGGTGGGTGTCGGGAGGGTAACACTCGGGGGGAGGCAGGGCGAGTCGGGAGCTGGCTGCCTGCCGTGGCGCCCCCTAAATCTCGGCGCTTGGTCTCCATCTAGGCAAGTCGAAGGCTGGCAGAATTTTGAAAGGGCACTTTTTGCCCTTTCAAAATTCTGCTGCCTGCCGTGGCGCCCCCTAAGTCTCGGCACCCTAGGCACAGGCCTAGCTCGCCTAGTGGTTCCGCCGGCCCTGCTCACTACCTTCCGGGGTATCTCGCTCCTAATAAGCTCTGGGTACCCGCTCCTCGGGGGCTTCTCGCTTCTACTCGCCCTCCGGGGTTAATCTGCCTAACCTTAAGGACACTTGCTCCTCAGGGGTCCTGTCTGCTTTCTTTCAGGAACCCTCAATGCTCCTAGGTACTCGCTCCTCGAGGACCTACTCTAATCAGGGTATCCTGCACCTCGGACCTAGAGTCCCTCTCTTCATTCAACTACCGAAGGAAGTTATCAGCACTGCTACTCTGTATCGCTTATGCTCCAGCTCTCTTCATCCCACCATTCAGGTGCACGGCCTATTCCGCACTGCGGAACACTACCGCACATTTGCTACATCTGGGTGAGACCATCAACTACAGAGACTGTCTGAGCTTACTGTGTTATCGCTGGACTACAGTCCATTCCTTGGGCAAGATTCAACTCTTCAACAGCAGTATAATAAAGCTTTTTCCTCAGTGTCTGCTTATTAGAGTCTAGCCAATCGTTGTGCTTCCCCACCGGGGTCCATCCCCGTGGGAGGAGTCATCGCCACATCAACTAAGAGTCCACAATATGCCACAAACACAACAGCAGGATCACAAGGGATAGATAGTTTCTAAGTTGCTTATCCCAAGAATAAGCAGTGCATCTCTGCAACTCCACCTTAATAATAGTGTATGGACTTTTCCTTCAGGAGCTTGCCCAAAACTTTTTTAAATGCAACTACCTTAATAGCTTTCACCACATCCTCTGGCAACAAATTCCAGAGTTTAATTAAGCGCTGAGTAAAAAATATTTTCTATTATTAGTTTTAAATATATTACCTAGTAACTTCATTGTGTGTCCCCTAGTCTTTGTACTTTTTAAAGACTAAACAATTGATTCATGTTTACTGTTCCATTCCACTCGTTATTTATAAACCTTTATCATATCTCCCTCAGCCATCTCTTCTCCTAGCTGAAGAGTCCTAATCTTTAGCCTTTCCTCATAGAAGAATCATTCCATCTCTTTTATCATTTTGGTTGCCCTCTCTATATCTTTTCTAATTCTGCTATATCTTTTTAGAGATGTGGTGACCCCATAACTGTACACAATGCTCAAGATGAGCTTGCACCATGGAATGATACAGAAGCATTATGATATTCTCTGTTTTACTCTCCATTCCTTTCCTAATAATCCAAAGCATTCTATTTGCTTTCTTGGCTGCTGCTGCACACTGAGCAAAATATTTCAACATATTATCAATGATGACGCCTGGTTCCTTTTCTTGAATGGTGACTCTTAATATGGAACCTTGCATTGTGTAGCTATAATTTGGGTTACTCTTCCTAAGTGCATCACTTTGCACTTATCCACATGAAATTTCATTTTCCATTTGCATGCCCAGTCTCCCAGTTTTGCAAAATCCCCTTGCAATTTCTCACAATCCTTGTTCAAGTCCTTTCATGATTTTGTAGACTTCTATAATATGGGGCCAGATCTTAAAATCTACGAGTGGGCATAGATTTGTTCGCACAACCCAGCGCGAACAAATCTATGCCTGGTTTTGTAACATGCACGCGCATGTTATAAAACCAGGGAACTTTTTTTTTTTTGCTCCCCCCCACCTTTCCCTCCCTTCCCCTATCTAACCCATCCCCCAGCCCACATAGGTTCCCCTCGTACGATTGTATAACACTAAATGTAAATTACTATTTTCGCCCTCCCCTCCTGAAATACATGCTATTTGAGCATAGTTAATCTATTTGCTGTTTCTCCTTGTTTTTTGTAAAGCCTGTTGCTTCGACATGTTTCCTTCCTCCCCTGCGTGAATTTCACGCTATTATTACATGGTTCGCTGTTTGCTGTTAACCACTGTGTTCTCTGTAAAGCCTAGAGCTGCGTTATGTTATATGTAAACTGAGGTGATGTTCCAAACGTGCCCCGGTATATAAAAATACATAAATAAATAAATGAAATCCCCCTACCTTATCTCGTTGAGTTATGCCTGGCCTCTGGCAGGCGTAACTTGCGCGCACTGGCTCACCTTCCCCGGCACAAGCCACTGTGCCGGAGGATCTGGCCCTGCCCCTGAACCGCTGTCACACCTCCGGACCACCCCTGAACCACCACCCTGCCCCAGGCCCCGCCCCTGGCCCGCCCATTTTTGAAAGCCCCGGGACATACGCGTGTCCCGGGGCTTGCGCGCAGGGGTAGGTTTTCGGGGGTTGCGAGTAACCCTTTGAATATCTACCCCATACCCCCTCAGTTGTCTCTTCTTCAAACTTAACAGCCCTAACTTCTTTAACCTTTCCTCATTAGGGCAGCCATTCCATGCCCCTTATTTTGATCGCCCTTCTCTGCACTTTCTCCAGTATAGCTAGATCCTTTTGAGATGCGGTGACCAGAGTTGCACACAGTACTCAAGGTGCGGTCTCACCATGGAGCGATACAAAGGCATTATGACATCCTCTGCTTTATTTTCCATTCCCTTCTTAATAATTCCTAACATTCTGTTTGCTTTTTGATCACCACAGCACACTGAGCCAATGATTTCAATGTATTATCCACTATGACGCCTAGATCTCTTTCCTGGGTGGAATTTCTAAGATAGAACCTAACATTGTGTAACTATAGCAAGGATTTTTTTTCCCTATATGCATCACTTTGCACTTCTTCACTTTAAATTTCATCTGTCATTTGGAAGCCCAATCTTCCAGCCTCACAAGGATCTCCTGTAATTCATCACAATCCGCTTGAGATTTAACTACTCTGCATAATTCTGTGTCAACCGCAAATTTGATCACCTCACTCATTGTACCCCTTTCCAGATTCATTTATGAATATATTAAAAAGCGCCGGTGCAAGAACAGATCCCTGAGACACTACACTGTTTACCTTTTTCGACTGTAAAAACTGACTATTTAATCCTACTCTCTGTTTTCTATCTTTTAACCAACTTGCAATCCACAAAAGGACATAACCTCCTATCCCATGACTTATTAGTTTTCTTAGAAGCCTATCATGTGGTACTTTGTCTTATGTCTTCTGAAAATCCAAACACACCACATCCACTGGTTCACCTCTGTCCACATGTTTATTTACCCTTCAAAAAAATGTAGGAGGTTTGTGAGGCAAGACTTCCCTTGAATAAATCCATGTTGGCTGTGTGCCATCAAACCATGTCTATCTAAATGTTTTGTGATTTTATTCTTTATAACAGTTTTCACGATATTTCCCAGCACTGAAGTCAGACTCATCGGTCTATAGTTTCCAGGATCACCCTGGATCCCTTTTTAAATATAGTGGTTACATTAGCCATCTTCCAATCTTCAGGTACATTGGATGGTTTTAAAGATGATTACAAATTTTTACTAATAGTTCTGAAATTTCATTTTTTAGTTATTTCAGAGCCCTGGGGTGTGTACTATCCGCTTCAGGTGATTTACTACTCTTCAGTTTGTCAATCAGGCCTACCACATCTTCCAAGTTCACCATGATTTGGTAGGTTGATCTGAATCATCACCCATGAAATCCTTCTCCAGAACGGGAATCTCTCCAACATCCTCTTCTGTAAACATTGAAGCAAGAAATTGTTTAATCTTTCTGCGATGGCCTTATCTTCTTTAAATGCCCCTTTAACCCCTTGATCATGAAATGGTACAACTAAATCTTTTGCAGGCTTTCTGCTTCAGATATATTTTTTTAAAGTTTTTATTGTGAGTTTTTGCCTCTATGGCTAACTTCTTTTCAAATTTTCTCTTAGCCTGTCTTATCAGTGTCTTACATTTTACTTGTCAATGATTATGCTTTATTCTATTGTCTTCTAAAGGAATCTTCTTCCAATTTTTAAATGAAGATCTTTTGGCTAAAATAGCCTCTTTCACCTCATCTTTTAACCATGCTGGTAGTTGTTTTACCTTCATTCCACCTTTCTTAATGTGTAGAATACATCTGGTCTGTGCTTCTAGGATGGTATTGTCTAAAAATGTCCATGCCTGTTGCATACTTTTTACTTGTACAGCTGCACCTTTCAGTTTTTTTCTATTTCTCATTTTATCAAAATTTCCCTTTTGAAAGTTTAGTGCTAGAGTTGTGGATTTAATTACTGTCCCCCTTGCAATCATTAATTCAAATTTGATCATATTATGATCTATTGCAATGCAGCCCCACCACCGTTACCTCTCTCACCAAAATCCTGCACTCCCCACTGAGAATTAGATCTCTTACTCTCTCTCTCTCTCGGCTCCAAAACCAATTGCTCCATTTATT